>NC_066583.1:128975449-129631699 GCF_024323335.1 Lathyrus oleraceus
TTATATGATGCATGTTAGAATGCAAATGGGTAATTGGATATTTTGCAAAGTTTTATTTTTTAATGAGATTATCGGGGAATCTCATCATTAAAGGGTTGATGGAAGATAGTTAATGTCGACATCAAAGGGTTGACGGACAGGTAAATGTCATTGTCAAAGGGTTGACAGAAAAAAAAAATTCATCATCAGAGGGCTGATGGAAAAGACTACGTCATCGTCAAAGGGTTGACGGAAAGAAGTAAAGGATGGCATCACCAAAGGGTTGGTGGGAAGGATCATCATCAGTGGGCTGATGGAAAGTTAAATGTCATCGTCAAAGGGTTGACATAAAGGAATTTCACTATGGAGTGACATCGTCAAAGGGTTGACGGAAAGGAGACCTCACTATGGAGTGGCATCACCAAAGGATTGGTGGAAAAGGAATTTTGTAAGATATCGTCATCAGAGGGTTGATGGAAAAGATTGTCATCGCCAAAGGGTTGACGGAAAGAAACTTCACTAGTGAGTGGCATCATCAAAGGGTTGATGGAAAAGGATGATCATCATCAGAGGGCTGATGGAAAGAAATTGTATATGTGATATCATCGTCAAAGGGTTGACAGAAAGGTAGTGAATGCCGACATCAAAGGGTTGATGTATAGGTGAATGTCATCGTCAAAGGGTTGACGGAAAAGATTATCATCATCAGAGGGATGATGGAAAAGGTAAAGAAAAACAGCACCAAAGGGTTGGTGAAAAAGGAATATGTAATATCATCGTCAAAGGATTGACGTAATATAATTATCGTCATCAGAGGGCTGATGGAAAAGATTTTGTCATTGTCAAAGGGTTGACGGAAAGAAACTTCACTAGGGAGTGGCATCATCAAAGGGTTGATGGAAAAGATCACAGAAACTTCACTAGGGAGTGGCATCACCAAAGGGTTGGTGGAAAAGGAATTTTGTTAGATATCATCATTAGAGGGCTGATGGAAAAGAGTTTGTCATCGTCAAAGGGTTGACGGAAAGAAAAAGTCAAGTTATGTCCTCATCAAAGGGTTGATGGAAAGGACTTATCATGTTATGTATGCATATGATGCATGTCAATGGATATTTCTCGTTTTTGTGAGGGAGCTTTTTGATATGCAACTTCCTTATTTGGCAGGAAAGTTATGCGTTTTCATTGTATGCAGTGCACGTGGTAATGCAATATGAATATTGGTTGTTTTTGGATTGACCTCGCTTTTTGAAGGTGAGACTTTCTGGGTACCAATGTTGATTGGATTTGAGTTTATGAAGATGCCAGCAAAGTGGGCTTTTTTTTTGGTAGTTGCCAATGTGGATTGGGCTTTGGATTTGGAGAAAGGTTTTGACTTCCCGACACTCGATCTTTGGATGATGTGATGATTGAAGGATAAATATGGATTCTCTTGGTGCCCCCGGTTTGATTCCTTGTTGATAGACTGCATGTTTGTTCTTGAGAGAACCTCGACTTCTTTGTCTGGTATGCCTTGATGGCTTGCAAATGAGCGTAGCAACATAATCAATGCATGATGATTGTGATTTTTCTATGCCCCAAGGCTCTTTGCAACTTGTCTGTCCCGACTTGTAGGGTCTTTGAAGGAATTCACCTTTTGAAAAGAAACCCTGGGAATAGTTATACCATGGCTTGAACCAATTCTACCCCAACGTATGAATCTTTCAGTAGTTTGCCCCTGATTGAGATTTTGAAAGGCTTGCCCCAGATTGACTGAGTATGTTGTAATAATTTGCCTCCTTGACCAACTGATGCTTTGAAGGTTTATCTCTTGACTGACCAATTCATGGTTATTGGATGCAATGCCCCTAATCCATAGGGTTAAGAGGTGTTCTTGCTTCGGGTCAGTACTGACGAATGATCAAGTTCTTCTCTTATTTCTTCTTGTTGGAATCTTCTTGATGTCAAGTATTTACTTACAGTTTAAAATTATTTATTTAATCAATGGTAATTTTAATGCAACGTTCATGCGGGTTTGAAAAATCATTTACTGAAGTGATGTGATAGTGTGTGACAAATGAACCATTAGTTCAAACGCATTGCTGATTTAGCTGGTGCGTGAAAGATACAGTGAGAATATGATGCTAATACAGGTGATTAGCAAATATTTAGGAGTCAGTTTACGCAACCTTGTTCTAGTATGCTTTCAGAATAAACCCTGCCTCAATTAGGTCTTTTAAGGGTTGTAATGTGGCTTGGTTCACGGTTTTTGAACAAAGGATGTAAGGCTCAAATTTGTTTTAACCCACCCCTTCTTCGTGATGATTCTCCAGTCCTTGTTCAGCTAATTTAACACACATATTTGTCAAAAAGGCTTGACAATGTAAGGAGAAAGATGAAGATTCAAGGCTTTCTTGAAATGGCAGTCACCTTATTTCATTTTTTGGATGTTGGTGACCCTTTGATTTTGGTATGGCGGTCACCGAATCTTATTTTGTTTTGTTGAGAATTTTCATTGCCTCTTTTGATTTTTGTTTTGATCCCTAACTTTTTCATGGACCGCTTGTTGAAGCTTTAACCCATCAGGATTGCCCCAGTTTTTGCCTAAGTCTCCTTTTAGGGTGTTAGACTTAGCGGGCTCTTTCTTTGAATTTTTTTTGGAAATCGTGACTGCCAAGTCATTGGTCATTGAAGAACAACCGACATAAAATTTGGATTTGTATGGTTCCTTCGACACTTCAGGATGTGTGTAAATAATATTATGTGGTTGATCCATAGACGGAATGTATTCCCTTACAATCCAAATATGGAGTCAGACTAACTGAACACTACCCTGCCCCGGTTTAAACATAAGGGTTTGTATATCTGAAAGAAACTCTTACTTTTAGGCTCGAAGTGGTTGACTAGGGATTAACTTCTTATCTCTCCAGTGTTTGGGGAATTGAAACAATGTGTGTACATCATCAGTAGGATTTTATCCGAAAGCATATAGTAAACAATTATGGGTATTTTGTTTTTGTCATCCTCCCTTTAATTTTTGCTAAAACGACAATTTTGATGAGTGAATGGGAGAATTTTTTTTTTATGTAGATGGAAAAAATGAGTGAATACGAATGGATTTGTTCAAAACATGCATGATCATTTCATTAACATTACCATTTAAAGGAAATCAACAATATTTGAAAGTAGATAAATACTTTAACGTGCAAAGAACAAAACAAATGAAATACTAGAAATAGCCAAATGATTTCCAGTGTAGAGGAAGCTCTCTCGTGTCTAGTTCACTGCTGGGTTAACCTCCTTCAGAGTAGTGGTAGCTCTGCTGATCGAGACTAGCATGATAATCATCTTCAGATCTATTCTCGGAAATCTCTTCCACCGTTTGGACTGATGGACCCGCATAGCTAGGCGAATAAGTATTATTGACTTGCAAGCTTCGAGGTGCAAAGGATAACATCTTGGAATCAAGCAGGGTTTGTACCTTACTCTTGAACACTTTGCAGACTTCAATTGAATGCCCTTGTGCCCCAGCATGGAAGTCACATCTACCATTGGCGTCATAGCCAGGTGGATATGGAGGACTTACTGATTTTAGCTCCTTTGGCACTATCAGCCCTCTCTCAATTAAATACGGAAGTACTTGACTGTATGGCATTGGAAGCAGATCAATGTGTCTCTCTGGCTTTCTTGGCCTTGGTTGAGCATGTTGACGCTGATGATATGGAAAATCTTGTCGCTTGTATGGCTGTTGAGGTGGAATCTGTTGTTGATACTGAAAAGATCCTTGATTTGTAGGATACTGACCATGAGGAGAGAATGGTGTCTGGTGTGAAGCTTGTGGAGCTTCCCAGACTGCATTAATTTCATCCTCTTCTTCCTTTTGGGAATTGGGAATAAATTCACTATCAACGCTCTGGCTATTTGAGGCGCATTGGATGTTTCCACTTTTGAGGCCATGCTCGATGCGTTCTCCAATTGACACCAAGTGAGTGAAGTCTGATGTTGCACTGCTAATCATCCTTTCAAAGTATGGAATTTGCAAGGTATCCTTGAATAATTCCATCAATTCTTTGTCTAAGAGTGGTGGTTCAACGCAAGCCGCTAACTCTTTCCATCTTTGGGCATACCTTCTAAAGGATTCATTGCTTTCCTTAGATAAGGCCCTCAGCTGCATGAGATCGGGAGCTATTTCCAAATTATATTTGTATTGCTTCAAGAAGGTGTTAGCTAGGTCCAGTCATGATTGAATACAACTCCTTTCTAACTTCATGTACCAACTCAATGATGCCCCAGTCAAACTATCCTGAAAACAGTGAACCATTAGCTGATCATCATGGGTATGAGAGGTCATTTTCCGACAAAACATCACCAAATGGTGCTTCAGACAGCTATCCCCTTTGTACTTCTCAAATTCTGGTACTTTGAATTTTGGGGGTATAACCAGGCCAGGTACAAAACACATGTCTAAAGCATTTAGTTCAAGAGTATCTTGTCCTTCTATAGCCTTGAGTCTTTTCTCAAGCACGCGACATCTTTTAGAAATCTCATTATCTTATGGTCGTTCAGTATTAACCCCCAGGCTTGTTCCATGTGAGTCTGGCACAGAGAATGCAAAACTGTGATACTCAACAACATCATGACGTGAGGAATCTTGAATAACATGACGTTCTTGTACAATAGAGTTATCAACTGGGGTTTGCACAAGCTGAGGTTGGGTAAGACCATTTACTATAGCTGGAATAACATTCTCTACGACTGTAGTCTATTGAATGTTGTCCTCCCTCTTTTATAAAGCTATCATAGCCTCCATAAGTTGGTCTATCTGGTTTTTCATCGAGTCAACATCTCCTCTTAATGCAATGTGACTTTGCTCCAATGGATCCATGGTCTTCCAATAGCTACTTCAAGTCTAATATGGGTGTCGGGGAATCAACTGCAGGTTATGGACGAAAAGTGGAAGAGTTTTTTTGTATATATTTTGTGTGAAAGGTGATATGCAATGCATGATGATTGCAGATGCAATGATATGTGTATGAGTGTAGTGACATGTTCAGGATCACAAGTTCAAAGTGTTCTCAGATGGATCAGCATAACGGGTAAATGACGGGTATCTCTGATTAATGTAACCCCATGGGTAAGCTCTACAGTTGGTAGGTTCCTAGAGTCACAGATATTTCTTGAGAACTCCATTGCCGTGACGAAGACTCGTCGGACAATAATATCCTTAAGAAGATCTCATCTAGCTGAGGTCTTCGTATAGTCCCAACAAGGAAGGCTCCATGGGGATTCTACTACACGACTCTCGAGTCCAGGGTTCTAACAAGGTTCTCAGAGTCATAGATCAAGATTGGAAATATTACTGTAAGATAGTAATATGTCCAAGGGATCTCATCTGATTGGGGCTTTCGTATCAACCCAACAAGTCTGAAACTTCGTAGGTAAATACTACATAACCGCCGGATATGAAGGAGAATTGCGATCCAAAATGCAGAGGAATTTTAAAATTTCTCCTTTAATGATCCTTACGAATGGGCATGATCAGTGATAGAATCGTTACCTCTTGTGGCGATCACGAACGTTGAACGATGACAACGCCTTTACTCAGTTCACGCGAACGGATTCCTTCAATCTCAGTGCTAGCTGCTACGGATGAAGGCTTTGAGTGAGATAGAGAGAGAGAAACGAAATTGCAAGTGTTACAATGCTTCTACACAAGGGTTCTATTTATAGAACCACTTATGTGGGCTGCAAGCTAAAAATCCCACTCAAGTGTATATGGCCCATATCTTATAATATGCCAAAATCACTTAAGCTCGTGGTACCTTACCATATTTCTTATTCTACTTAAGTACACCGTATCTTACGATGTTCTATAATTCACTTAAGGGCACCGTACATTACGGTATTCCTTAATTACTCTATCTCTCATCAATTCGTCCTTTCTTTGTGACCCTATAGGTTTTCGTGGCATTGGTAATTATATTAAATCACGTATTTAACATAATAAACAGTGAACGATATCTAGCAACACATCATTGCTACCCAAGACACAAAAATATCATGTGATATGACAAATCCTTCTGTGATAATAATTATGTGTATAATTACCCTTTTGCCCTTATGTCTATATTGAACACAAGGCATAGACCGTGTCATCCTTGTCCAGTTCAATATTGGGCTCATAGACAATTATCCTGTTACGCAGGATGGGCAAATTCCATCTAGGTCACTCATGTCCCTTAGCATGCGTCGTGGAGTACCCATCAACTGTCTTTATGGTCATCCAGTTACGGACAACGTTTGATCAGCAATAAGGCACTCGACTCTACATCTAGGGTCCATAGTGGTTTCAGGTCGAAGGGTGGTATACACCATTATCACCATGAGAATAACTTATGACACTTTGGATAACATTCTATATAATATTCTCATAGCGGGTCAATCCAGTATAAATATTACTCTTAATATTCATACCTATGTTTAAGACTTGATAACTCTTTATCCATGATCCATGAGATGTGATCATCAGTCTATAAACATAATAGTCTTCATGCTTTAATGTTATCCCACTTCACAATAAAGCTTGACTACGGATACTTTAAGAATAGTGTCCTTATGTTTAATGTGATCTCATGATTAAGTCATACTTGATACATTAAACGAACTAGCTATTCTAGGGACTTTATTAAACAAACATAATAAAGAAAAAGCCTTTTATTATTAAATAAATAATTCGATACAAGTACCAAAAGTATTGGCCTCTAGGGCTTACACCAACAATCTCCCACTAGCACTAGAGCCAATCAGGCATACCCCTAGTGCCCATAGATCTAGTATGGCCATCATGCTTCTGCTGCGCAAGAGGCTTTGTCAATGGGTCAGCAATATTGTCAAGTGTAGGTACTCTACATATTTTCACATCTCCTCTATCTTTTATCTCTCGAATGAGGTGATAACGCCTAAGTATGTGTTTGGATCGTTGGTGAGATCTAGGCTCCTTAGTTTGTGCGATAGCACCATTGTTATCACAATAGAGACCAATGGGATCCACAATGCTAGGAACTATGTCAAGTTCACTAATGAACTTTTTGATCCAAACAACTTCCTTTGCTGCACTTGAGGCAGCAATATACTCGGCCTCGGTTGTAGAATCAGCAACTGTATCTTGCTTTGAACTTTTCCAGCTCACAGCGCCACCGTTTAAGCAAAACACGTAACCAGATTGCGATCTAAAGTCATCCTTATCTGTCTGGAAGCTAGCATCGGTGTATCCAATTACAGCCAACTCTTCTTGACCTCCATATATCAAGAATGAGTCCTTAGTCCTTCTCAAATACTTAAGGATATTCTTGACAGCTACCCAATGGGCATCACCAAGATCAGATTGGTACCTACTCGTTGCACTTAAAGCATACGAGACATCTGGTCGAGTACATAACATGGCATACATGATAGATCCTATTGCAGATGCATATGGAATCTTATTCATGGGATCCCTTTCTTCCTTAGTTGAAGGGGATTGTGTTTTTGAAAGACACAGGCCATGTTGCATAGGTATGAATCCTTTCTTGGAATCATGCATGTTAAAGCGTCTCAGCACTTTGTCTATGTACGTACTCTGACTTAGGCCAAGCAGTTTTTGTGATCTATCTCTATAGATTCTGATTCCTAATATATAGGCTGCTTCATCTAGGTCCTTCATAGAAAAGCATTTCCCCAACCAAGACTTTACTTATTACAAGGTAGGGACATCATTTCCAATTAGTAATATGTCATCTACATATAATACTAGGAACATGATCATGCTCCCACTAACCTTCTTGTAGACACAAGGCTCATCTTCGTTCTTGATGAATCCATATTGTTTTACTGTTTCATCAAAACGAAGATTCCAGCTTCTGGAAGCTTTCTTCAATCCATAGATTGACCTTTGTAACTTACATATCTTTTGGGCTTCTTCTGGTATGTCAAATCCTCCAGGTTGTGTCATGTACACATCCTCAAGAAGATTCCCATTAAGGAAAGCAATTTTGACATCCATCTGCCATATTTCATAATCATGATATGCAGCGATAGCAAGTAAAATCCGAACAGATTTAAGCATTGCAACTGGTGAAAAGGTTTCATCATAGTCAACCCCATGAATTTGTTTATATCATTTTGCAACCAGTCTTACCTTATAGGTATGTACCTTACCATCCATGTCAGTCTTCTTTTTGAAGACCCACTTGCATCCTATAGGGTTAACTCCTACAGGAGGCTTTACCAAGGTCCAAACTTGGTTTGTGTACATGGAATCCATTTCAGATTTCATGGCTTCTAGCCACTTCTTAGACTCGGGACCAGTTATGGCCTCTTGGTAGGTCACAGGCTCATATTGATCCATGAGTAATACATCACCTTGATCAGTTATGAGATATCCATATCTCTCAGGTATGTGACGTATCCTGCTTGACTTACGTTGGTCTTGTTCTACTTGAGCAGGTTGCTCTTCCACAACTACTTGTGTTTCCTGCTCTAATTCCTCCATAGGTGTATCGATGCTTTGTGATTCATGAATTTCTTCAAGCTCTACTTTCCTCCCACTGATTCCTTTGGAAATAAATTCCTTTTCTAGGAAAACTCCAGTTCGAGCGACAAACACTTTGCCCTCTGAAGGATTGTAGAAGTAATTCCCTCTTGTTTCTTTAGGATACCCCACAAATAAGCATTTGTCAGATTTGGGCTCAAGCTTAGTTGAAATTTGTCGTTTCACATAAACTTCGCAACCCCAAATCTTCATGTAAGACATATGTGGTTTCTTACCACTCCATATCTCATATGGTGTATTCTCAACCTTTTTGGATGGAACACGGTTAAGTGTGTAAGCTGTTGTCAATAGTGCATGTCCCCAAAAGGAGTTTGGAAGATCGGCGTGACTCATCATGGATCGGACCATGTCTAACAGGGTTCGATTTCTTCTCTCAGATACACCATTCCATTGGGGTGTTCCAGGAGGAGTAAGTTGGGATAGGATCCCACACTCTTTCAGATGGTCATCAAACTCTAGGCTTAAATACTCACCACCTCGATCTGATCGAAGAGTTTTAATATTCTTACCTAGTTGGTTTTGTATTTCATTCTTGAATTCCTTGAACTTTTCAAAGGACTCTGATTTGTGTTTCATTATATACACATAACCATATCTACTGAAATCATCAGTAAATGTGATGAAGTACTGAAAACCTCCTCTGGCTGGTATGTTCAGTGGTCCACATGCATCAATATGTATGAGGGCCAAAAGATCATTAACTCTTTCACCTTTTCCTGTGAATGGAGACTTTGTCATCTTTCCAATTAAACAAGATCTGCATGTCTCATATGATTCATAATCAAAAGAGTCCAAGAGTCCATCTTTATGGAGTTTGGAAATGCGTTTCTCATTTATGTGGCCTAATCAACAATGCCAAAGGTAAGTTGGATTTAACTCATTAGGTTTCATCCTTTTAGTATTAATGTTATAAATAGGCATTTCAAGATCAAGGACATATAGTCCATTGTTCATTTGTACAGTAGCATAGAATATATCATTCAAATAAATTGAGCAACAATTGTTCCTTATTATAAACGAAAAACCACACTTGTCCAAACAAGAAACGGAAATAATATTCCTGCTAATTGCAGGTACATAATAACAGTTCTCTAACTGAATTATTAAACGACTAGGTAAAGTCAATACATAAGTTTCTACGGCTAAAGCAGCAACCTTTGCTCCATTGCCAACTCGTAGATCGACTTCACCTTTTGCCAAATCTCTACTCCTTTTTAGTCCCTGCACATTGTTACAAATATGAGAAACGCATCCAGTATCTAATACCCATGATGCAGAAGTAGATAAATTAATTTCAATAACAAAAATATCTGAAGTTGAAGTCTCTACTCCATTCTTGTTATCTTCTAGGTACTTTGGGCAGTTTCTCTTCCAGTGTCCGGTCTTACCGCATTGGAAGCAGGTCCCTTCTTTTGCTATGCCTCCACTAGGCATTAAAGCAGCAACTGTGGGTTTGGGTTTGGTAACTTCCTTGCCTTTCCCTTTATCACCCTACTTGGTGGGCCTTTTGTTCTGTCTCTTTCCATTTCCGATCATCAGAATGGACTTCCCTTTTGACTTCAGATTCTGCTCAGCAGTTCTTAACATGGCTAGCAGTTCAGGAAGAGATTTGTCCATATCATTCATATTGAAATTTAGGACAAATTGACTGAATCTATCCGGCAACGATTGCAAGATCAAATCAGTCGCAAGTTCTTTTCCGAGGGGAAAACCCAATCTCTCAAGATTTTCCACATACCCAATCATCTTGAGCACATGGGGACCTACAGGGGCTCCCTCAGCTAACTTGCCTTGAAAAAGGGCTTTTGAAACTTCAAACCTCTCATGTCTTGCTTGCTCTTGATAGAGCATCTTCAGGTGTTCGATCATATCGAACGCTGCCATGTTCTCATGTTGCTTTTGCAATTCTGAGTTCATGGTAGCAAGCATGAGACAAGCAATTTCATTGGCATCATCGACATGCTTCTTATAAGCATCTCTTTCTGCCTTAGGTGCAGAACTAGGAGGTTCCTCTTCAGGACAGATTTCTCCAAGACATACAGCTTTTTATCATGTTTGAGGACAATCCTCAGGTTTCGGTGCCAATCCAGAAAATTTGTCCCAAACAATTTTTCTTTGTCAAGGATTGATCGCAAGATGTTGTTAAAGGTGTTTGTTGTCATAGTAATCTACATAAGAATTAATGAAAATATAAGTATCAATAACATATTTAATTAGGCCTTTAATTAAATATGCTCCCACTATTTTACTCAAAACAAATGACCCTCATCATTTGATTCGGAAAATCCCGTTGGAAGATTTTCTAGTGGGTCGAGATCCATATTTCACTTCGTTTTAAATCCACGTAGGCGGATTACACAAAACTAGGTTATTTAGGAAGGAACTCCTTCCAATTGTATCTAATACAACTCTCGAATATTTTAGTTGGGTGAATAACTCCTTATTATAATCCATCACATGGATAATTTCCAACTCTTGCTTCTAAACATATATAATCTTATTATAATTTGTTTAGTTAAGTTTGACCCATTGTTTTAACAATTGGATATTACAATTATCCCATCGCACCTTACTAATATAGAACATGCACCTCGCGTAGGCGAAACCTACATTATCCGATACTAGTCTTGATGAGTGTTAAAACTTGGAAAGCATAAACTTAATATTTAATTTGAGGGAATTTGTAATTATTCTGATATCACCGGCTTATTTATCATATAAATCGTCTCTCACATGCATCAACATACATTCACATGTATCAACATACATATATAATGAAACAGTTATGGCCCCTAGCGCAATTGTTCTCCCAAGCCAATGAGAGAACCTAAGCTAACCTAATAACGATCTAAGCTTCTCCAAGCAAGATCTTCAAGGTTGTCCTCCTTTGATATTGACTTCTTATCTTTCTTCATGATATTACATTACATAAAGAAACTCGTTTTACATACGATGGAGTGAGATGAGAAAAGAAGTTACATTGAGAGATTAAAAGAGAGGCACGACACGCAGGTCGCATTTTAAAACCCAAAACAAAATAAAGGAAAACTAAGGTCATAACCGATCACCACAAGACAATAATAAACACATTATTATTATTAATTTTAATTCTTTTAATAAATTAAAACCAAATTAAATTTCGACGATCGATCACACTACGCAGAGTTAGCCGGGGTCCGCTGCCCGGTCAACGGGAACGGGTGTATTTTGTCTTGCGTTAACCGGTTAACCAAATGCGTTAACCGGTTAACACTGTTGAAAATCTGTTCGTAATTTGTATTCTGTTTTGCGTTAACCGGTTAACCAAATACGTTAACTGGTTAACACTATTGAAAATATGTTAGAAAGTTGTATTCCGTCTTGCGTTAACCGGTTAACCATATACGTTAACCGGTTAACACTGTTTGAAAATCTGTTAGAAAGCACAACTCTTGTGCAGTCACAACCCTAATCGTATAACTCTTTGACAACACAACCCTTGTGCCGTCACTAACCCTAATGCACCAACTTCAGACCGTCAAACACATCTTGATTGTTGATTCAGTATGATTGATCAACACGGCATTGCTTCACCATACTAATGTCGGATCAAGAAGCAAACGACCATTGATCGCTCAAAGGAAAACAACCATTAAGTGTTTGAATGAATGAAACAGGAACAGTATATCATATATACTGTATTTTGCATCAGGATTACTTATATCATATATATAACTTGATCGATCTCGATTTAATTACTCGTTTATTCTTTGATTCATTATGTCTTTAATTGTATTAATACAGAAAATAAACAGTTATCAGATTCATGGTTTCGTAAGTGGCTCTGATACCACTGAAGGAGAATTGCGATCCAAAACGCAACGGAATTTTAAAATTTCTCCTTTAATTATCCTTACGAATGGGCATGATCAGTGATAGAATCGTTACCTCTTGTGGCGATCACGAACGTTGAACGATGACAACGCCTCTACTCAGTCCACACGAACGGATTCCTTCAATCTCAGTGCTAGCTGCTACGAATGAAGGCTTTGAGTGAGATAGAGAGAGAGAAACGAAATTGCAAGTGTTACAATGCTTCTACACAAGGGTTCTATTTATAGAACCACTTGTGTGGGCTGCAAGCTAAAAAGCCCACTCAAGTGTATATGACCCATATCTTATAATATGCCAAAATCACTTAAGCTCGTGGTACCTTACCATATTTCGTATTCTACTTAAGTACACCGTACCTTACGATGTTCTATAATTCACTTAAGGGCACCGTACATTACGGTATTCCTTAATTACTCCATCTCTCATCAATTCGTCCTTTGTGTGTGACCCTATAGGTTTTCGTGGCATTGGTAATTATATTAAATCACATATTTAACATAATAAATAGTGAGCGGTATCTAGCAACACATCACTGCTACCCAAGACACAAAAAGGTCATGTGATCTGACAAATCCTTCTGTGATAATAATTATGTGTATAATTACCCTTTTGCCCTTATGTCTATATTGAACACAAGGCATAGACCGTGTCATCCTTGTCCAGTTCAATATTGGGCCCATAGACAATTATCCTGTTACGTGGGATGGGCAAATTCCATCTAGTTCACTCATGTCCCTTAGCATGCGTCGTGGAGTACCCATCAACTGTCTTTATGGTCATCCAGTTACGGACAACGTTTGATCAGCAATAAGGCACTCGACTCTACATCTAGGGTCCATAGTGGTTTCAGGTCGAAGGGTGGTATACACCATTATCACCATGAGAATAACTTATGACACTTTGGATAACATTCTATATAATATTCTCATAGCGGGTCAATCCAGTATAAATATTACTCTTAATATTCATACCTATGTTTAAGACTTGATAACTCTTTATCCATGATCCATGAGATGTGATCATCAGTCTATAAACATAATAGTCTTCATGCTTTAATATTATCCCACTTCACAATAAAGCTTGACTACGGATACTTTAAGAATAATGTCCTTATGTTTAATGTGATCTCATGATTAAGCCATACTTGATACATTAAACAGACTAGCTATTATAGGGACTTTATTAAACAAACATAATAAAGAAAAAGCCTTTTATTATTAATAAATAATTCGATACATGTACCAAAAGTATTGGCCTCTAGGGCTTACACCAACAGGATATAGTGGGTTAAAAGGTCCCTAGAGTCATTGATCCAACTTGAAAATACTATCGTCGTGACGTAGACTCGTCGGACAATAATATCTCAAGAGAATCTCCTCTAGGCGGGATCTTCGTATCTTCCCAACAAGGAAGACTCCTTGTGGGCGTCCACTGTGCAACCACCAACTTAAACTTATGGTTTTTCTCAGACTCGGGTAGAGAGCCTATCTCACAAAGCACCATTAATAGAAAGCCCCAAATAAGACATAGTCAATAAATCACAATACAATAATTATGACAGAATAATAATAACATAACAAAAATAAAAATCAAACAAACAAGATTAACACACAATACAGAAACTGAACTAAATTAGGCTTCACTCTCTTTTGCTTGGAGCTTTCCCCAGCAGAGTCGCCATCTGTTGCACCTCGAAAAAAATGCGATCCCTCGCGATAGGACGCGGAAAAATGTCGTTTGAAACAAAGTCGCCACCGAACTTTATTCATTCCAAAGAAGGAATAGGAAAATATCAATAAAACCTTTAGAAAATAGAATAATGGTTGTCGCAACCATATTCGGGTTCAGGAGTGGATTACGTAAGGGGAAGGTATTAACACCCCTTACGTTCGTTGTACTCAACGGGAACCTTTTAGTTCAATTTTGCGATTTGTGTGTTAATTTATGTTTGTTTGTTATCTTTGGGTTATAAAATATTGAAAATGGATGAGAACCTCAAAAAGTGAAAGGGGAGGTTTTTTATTAGTGTGCTCGCGAAGATACAACAATCTCCTGCCTACGTATCCTTATGGTATAATAAGGAAATCAGAGCATTCGTAGTTCGGGGACTACGGTTGGTTGGTGTTTTTTAGTGAACAACTATTTAGATCGCATCCTAAAGGCTAAACGTTGGCTTGTCTACTCTCGGCGGAGGCTTAAGCATTGGTTTGTTGTGCGCATTAGAAAGGATTAACATTGTTCTTTTTGAAAATAGTTTAGGTCACATGGGGGTGACAAGTTGGATTAATATGTTGGGTGTTTTTGATTAGTTGAAATGTTTTTGGTTGGATGATGATTACTCGGATAATCGAGTAAGACAACTCGTATCCTAACAGTCGGGAGAGGGAATAGAAGACTCTAGACCGCTTTCTTTTTCATCTGAGTGATTATGAAAATAGGTTTATGTATGGTCGATGTATTTTAGATAACCGACAAGTACTTGAATGGTTGAGTAAGACAACTCATACCCAAGAATTTGAGAAGAGGAATTGAAAACTCAAGACCATCTCCCTTTTCGTATAGTTTGATAATGATTTGACTTACGGTATAAGTTGGCGAAAAAATGACAATTGTTCGACTGACCGAGTAATAGAAATCGTATTGAAACAATTGAGGAGAGAAGTTGAAAACTCAAAGTCATCTCCCTTTTCATTTACCTTATTATGAAAGTGTTTTGATTTAATCAGGGCTTGGAAGTTTGTGGAAGAACGACAATCATTTGACTAACCAAGTAAGAGAACTTGTATTCAAATAATCGAGGAGAGAAATTGAAGACTCAAAGTCATCTCCCTTTTTGTTTCTTATTATAAAATAATTTGATTTGTTTGTGCTTAGGTTAATAGAAGTGACGACCATTTGACTAACCGAGTAAGAGAACTCATATTCAAATAATCGAGGAGAGGAATTGAAAACTCAAAGCCATTTCCCTTTTCATTTCCAAATGAAACAGTATTTGATTGTGATTAAGTGTTGTGAATTGATTTGGAAAAGGCGCACTCGATATTGACCGAGGTTTGTATTTACATGTGCATATGAATTGAATTATGAAAATGGTCTCGAAATGAGATTGATTATGAATGAAATCGAATTGATGGTTTGCAAATGATTTGTGAAACTGATAGTGAAATAAATCGATGCTTATCTAATTAAGGAAATTAATTAATTTAAATTTGGTTAAATCGATTAAAGAAGTTAATTAAGATTAATTCTCAGAAATTATTTAATTAAATCAAATAATCAAATAAATTAAAATTAATTAATCAGAATTATCTAATTAGACAAAACTTTAATTAATTTAATTAAAACATAAAAAATGAAATAAACAACAAAATAAATACTAAATGGTTGAATCAAAGAATTAATTGTAACAGAAAACAACCTATGATACTTTATCAATAGCAACATATATAAAAACTAATTTGTCTGCATAAGAAAGAAAATTGTGAAACCTTGGAGTACTTATGCACCTTGTAATAACTTGGATGTATTTAGAAAAACAAATTTCTATACTTTCAAATTCTATACTTTATAACTTTGAATGTATTTAAAAATATATATATTTCCATACTTTATAACTTGAATGCATTAAAAATACAAAATTTATATACTTTATAACAGCAAGCAAGAAAAGAAAAAAAAATATTTTAAAATTCTATATTATATGATTTAAATATATTTAGAAAAGAATAACTTCTATACTTTTAAAATTGAACAACAGCAGCTTGTACGCATTTAGAAAAGGATCACTTTCTATCAACAGTGCATCCAACCGAGACACACGTCCCCAAGATATCCTTCACAGTTCCAGCAAGCTCCTTCGCCATCGACCTAGGTTTCATAATCTTAGAAATTTCAATAGCATCGTCAAGAGAAATGTTACCGTTATGCTTGATGTTCTTCGTCTTCTTCCTATCACGCTCTGGTTCCTTCAAGGCCTTGATAACCAGCGCCGCCGCAGATGGAACAACAACTACCTTGGCTTGATGATTCTGAACGGTGAGCTTGACGGTAACCCTAAGACCCTTCCAGTCCTTGGCGGTTTCCTTAGCGATGTCTTCTCCGATCTTTTTCGGGGAGAGACCGAGGGGACCGATCTTGGGAGTGAGGGAACTCGCTGCTCCGACTTCACCTCCGGTGACGCGGACATAAACTTCGACGACTTAGGATGGGTCGAGCTTGAGAGGCATTATAGAGAGTCTTGGTATGGCGGTAGGTGTGACGGCGTGAGAGGAAGTTCGTCGGTGGGTTCGTTATGGTTTTCGGTCGGCTATTGCCGGTGGAGATCGGAAGTGTGTGGTGGAAGAGAGAAAAGTCGCCGGCGGTTTGAGGGTTGGGTTTACATTCTGAAGTTTGTGAAGGTGAGGGGTTCGTGGAGGTGAATAGGGTTTATGGAGGATGGGGGTCAGCGAAGAAGAAGATGGAAATCAAATGGAGATGGTGGTCGTGGATCTTAAGAGTGGAGGGGGAAGACGAAGAGAAAAAGCTTCTCTTTTTCTTTATACTTTCTGTTTTTTTTTCTTTTACAACAGAGAGAGCATAGAGTTTGTTGGAGGGAAAAAATGGATATTCCACAAGAAGAGGGACGATGCCTCTTTCTCTTTTATTATTTTCTTTCCTTTTTGGCTCAGAGAGAGACGTTGGAGTGTGAGAGAGTGTTTCTTTCTCCCTTTTCTAACCGCTGGCGTGTCCAAAAAAAAGAGATATTTTTTATTTTCATTATTAATTATTCAATTAATTTAAATGTTGTTTTTGATTGGATGATGGAAATAGATACAGATTGCTAATGAGGAGCATTGATCAATTTGAATTGATGGCATGGATCGAATCAAAGAAACACACCAAGAAACACACCAAGAAACACACACTATTTAAATAAATCAAAATTCATATAATGCCTTTTTTATATGATTTAACCGATTTAGAACAATTTAAACCAATTGAATCAAATAAAATTCTCAACTTCTAAAATGAGTATGATAAAAATAAAACAAGGACATGAAAAATTCTATTTATTTAATCAGAATATTTTGGCGAAAGAGTAAAATTAAAATGACTAAAAATGAATAAAAGTCAGGCAAAATTTTGCTCGAAAAATTAAATCAGATACATTAAAATGATCAGTGCGAAATATACTTATTGAAAAAATAGAGTGTTTCTTCAAATTCTGAAATAAGTTTGCATCGGTTAAAAGGCTCAGGCGGGTCAAAACATAACTGAAACTGCTGCTGAAAAATACAACGAGCACACCAGGTTAAACTACATGAACCGTAGATTAATAATACTAGCGTCTGCAATTTTAATTTCGAAACTTTTTATCCGTTGATTTTTTCCGTACTTGAGGAAAGATTCAACCGATTCGTCTGTATTTTCAATAAATTTATCCTGACTGATATTTCAGGTATTATTAATGATAAAATGCATGTTATGTTGTACATGTGATGTAAACTGAAAATTAAATCGAATTTATGAAAATTTAAAATGCCCGGACAAAATTGGGGTATGACACTTGCCAACAACCATTGCTTATTCCCCAACCAAGTCAAGGGAATCAAGTGCAAAATCAGAATCGGTATCCAAATCAGCATAAAAAATCCTATGCTAAACAAGGCCAACAAAGACCAATGAGGCCGTAGAAAAAGTTTGACCCAATCCATATGCCTTACGGTCAACTACTCCCTAAATTTATTAATAGCTCATTGGTCAATTAAGGGAACAATAACCTCCTCCAACACTTATTCCTTTAGGTTATGACGTGAATGCTAGATATGAGTTCCACTCAGGGGCAGACAATCAAGAATTGCATAACCCTGAAGCACAAAGTACAAGACTTGATCGACTCAAAGGCCATCATGTTCACACTAAACAGCCCGAATGTACTGAATAATCCCATGCCCCCACATGCAGGCATAATTATACCATAACTAGTGCAAGTGGAAGCAAGTATACATCTGAAGAGGTTGCATCCGTCGGAAGAGTCT
Organism: Lathyrus oleraceus; assembly: GCF_024323335.1. Classification (NCBI taxonomy): domain Eukaryota; kingdom Viridiplantae; phylum Streptophyta; class Magnoliopsida; order Fabales; family Fabaceae; genus Lathyrus; species Lathyrus oleraceus. The sequence continues at coordinate 128,993,885 of NC_066583.1, forward strand.
GAAGGGGAACCCCTTTTAGGACTATCACATAAACTTCTACAAGCATGATGAGTCCAACATGTGTATGGATAAAAAGGAAAATCACGTCGGCGATCATTAGATTGTTCAATCATTTTCATTTGGAATCCTTTTTGTTCTCGAATGATAATAATAATGAAATGAATATGCATGTTTCAAACAAATCTATTTGTGTTCACTCGTATTTTACTCATCAATGTCAAACTCTTGTTTAAGAAAAAATCAAAAGGAGAATTATGAAATCAGAATACACAAAACTAATTGGTGTATGCTTTTGAATAAAACCTTGCTGACGATGTAAGGCATTGTTCCAAATTCTCAAACACACAGAGGTATATGTAATATAATATCTATTAAACCCATTTGAGCCTAGGAGTATGAGTTTCTTTATGTAAAAAAAAAACCTCAATCTTAAACAGGGGCATGGTAGTATTCAATTAATTTGACCATGCGTTCAAATTTCAAAAAGGAAAAAAGAGAAGTATCTCGTCTGAGGATCAACCACATCTTATCCCTCACACGAGGTCGAAAATCACAAATCCATAACGGTTATCCCTTATTAACAAAAGGAACGAGGCAATCACAACCCTTTCAACAAGTCAAATGAACAAATGTCACATGATTTGTTCCAACAAAAAAATGAGAAATGCAAAAAAAAAAAAAAGAGAAAAGTTTGCTAAGTCGAAAACTTGAAAACGAGTGACTTAGGAAAAAATTAGGGCATCTCGGTGGACTGCAAACTAAAAAAAACACAGTCTACGCAAAAATTAGGGAAATCGAAAAGAAAAAAAAAGGAACCAAAAGAAAAAAATCATCAACAATAACAAATTCGTGTGACTACAAACAAAAAACAAAATGTGAGTGACTTCCACTCTAAAAGTCTCACTGGTTCCTTGACCATCAAAACCCTTTTAAAAAATCAACTTTTATGTTGAACTAACTGAACGTAGGATTGGAGAACATCAAGGAGAACAGTAAGTTAAAATAAAATTCTGAGTGATACATCCTTTTTTCTGAAACCACGAACCATACGACATTAAAACCCTTAAAAGACCTAATTGAAGCAAGGTTTATTTCAAAAGCATACTACAATAAGATCGCGTTAAAATTGACTACTTCAAACTTGCTTATCATTTCTATTGGTATCGATATGAGATGTTGACTAGTGATCACTGAATATCACAACATAATTTTTCAATGAAAAGAACCTGGATTTCAAAACTTACATAAGCATACCATTAGAATTATCATTTTCAAAATGAACAACTTTATTTACGGATAAGCACTTGACATCAAGAAAGTTTCCATAATGAGAAGTTTGATCACACCAAGGGGCAAAATGCTTGAAAACTTCATTGAGCAAAAGGGCAAGTTGCTTCAAGATTCAGTCAATTTGGAGCAATCACATAGAGTTTCAACAAATCTCTCTAAGAATCAGTTGCTTAAGGGCACCGCTCCAAGGTTCAAAGTACTGGGGCAGGCCATCTCAAGAGCACAAGAAGTCAACCGCTAATGGGGACGACTAATCAGGGGCATACACTTTGAAGACACTAGGGCAAGCCATGTCGAGATCGTCCTATGACAAGATTGCTTCATAACTTATGATTGGGGAAATCTATGCAAATACCCAATAGATTGGGGCAGAGATAGGCTACGGAGGTGCAAGTTTTCTCCATGTTTCAAGTTTTTTAGGCAAATTCAAAGGTGTATCAATAACCGTTGAGCCTGAAGTAGGTGTCGGAGAATCATGTCTTCATAAATCTTATCCTAGCCTCAAACCTTACATGACCCATCCCATGGGAACTTTTTGAACCCCAAAACCATTGCATAAATCATTATCATGCATTAATCATGTCTTTTCACTCTTGCATATCATTGTATGCATATGGCATGTCATGAAGCCTTGTAAAACAAATGAGAAAAATTAAAGCTCAATCATCATTGGCATAATTAAAAACTCGTTCCTCCAGTAACTCAAAACCTTAATTTAGATTGATAAACCCAATGGTCATTGTTACTTTAAATTTTCAACCTTCCTCCCTTTTGACAAAAAAATGGCCCTACATAGCCCATGCATACCACAAAGCCCAACAACTGACATTCTACATATAGTAATTATTATCTCATAAAGCATTACATTCTCATCAGGATGGAGTATTACGTCATACAAATTCAAACATGCATATAAAGCATAGGCATGACTTGGTACCTTGTATGAAATACCATATTTCTTTCAAACACTCGTCCGTGTTGACTATATTTTTTCCAACATTCGTTTTTATTGACCATTTTCCCAACACTCATCCGTGTTAACCACTTTTTTATCACTCGTTTGTGTTAGCCATTCTTTTCTAACACTTGTTCGTGTTGATCCTAACCTTTTAAATACTCATTTGTATTGATTTACAACACTCATATGTGTTGATCGTACCTTTTCGATACTCGTCTGTATTGATTTCTAATACTCGTCCGTGTTGATATTACCTTTGCAATACTCGTTTGTATTGATTGCTAACATTCTTCCGTGTTGATATTACCTTTTCAATACTTGTCAGTATTGATTTCTAACACCCGTCCGTGTATATCGTACCTTTTTGATACTTGTCCGTATTGATTTCCAAAACTCGCCCGTGTTGATCGTACCTTTTTTATACTCGTCCGTATTGATTTCCATCACTCGTCCATGTTGATATTACTTTTTCAATACTCGTCCGTATTGATTTCCAACACTCGTATGTGTTGATCGTACCTTTTCGATACTCGTCCATATTAATTTCCAACACTCATCCGTTTTGATCGTACCTTTTCTATACTCATCTGTATTGATTTCCAACACTCGCCTGTGTTGATATTACCTTTTGAATACCCATCTACATTGATTTCCAACACTCGTCTGTGTTGATTTTACCTTTTCAATACTCGTCCGTATTGATTTCTGACACTCGTCTGTGTTGATATTACCTTTTCAATACCTGTTTGTAGTCATTTCCAACACTCGTTTGTGTTGATTGTACCTTTTTGATACTCATATGTATTAATTTCCAACACTTGTTCGTGTTGATCATACCTTTTTAGTACTCGTTTGTATTGATTTCCAACACTCGTCCGTGTTGATATTAACTTTTCAATACTCGTATATATTGACTTCCGACGCTCGTCTATGTTAATCAATTTCCAACACTTGTCCACGTTGACCTTGTTTCCCCTCCACTAGTATGTTTTGACTAACTTTTCATCCTCAGTGAACAAATTCCCAATAATAAACTTATTTTCCTTACATTAAATCACTTTGTCGCATCTCGAAAAATACGACCCCTCACGATGGTCGTGGAAAAATGATTCGAACAGCGTCGCCACCGAACTTTATTTATTTCGATGAAGGAATAGGAAAATATCTATAAAACCTTTAAAAATAGAATAATTGTTGTTGCAACCATATTCGAATTCGATAGTCGATTACGCAAGGGGAAGGTATTAGCACCCCTCACATTCGTTATACTCAACAGGATCCTTTTAGTCCAATTTGCATTTTGAATGTTAGTTAATGTTACTTGTTTTCTTCGAGTGATAAAGAGATTGAAAAGAGAAAAAGTGTGGAAACCTCAAAAATGGGGGAAACAAGAGGTTTTTTTATTCGTGTGCTCCTCAAGATCTCGCAATCTCGTGCTTACATATCCTTATGGTGCAATAAGGAAATCAGAGCATTCGTAGTTCGGGGAACTACGATTTGTTGATGTCTTTTAATGAACAACTGTTTAGATCATATTCTAAAGGTTAAAGATTGGCTTGTCTACTCTCGGCGGAGGCTTAAGCACTAGTTTATGCGCGTTAGAAGGGATTAAACAGTGTTCTTTTTGAAAAGGTGTTCGATTGCACAGGGGCGAGAAATAGTAGGTTGATTGGTTGAATTTTGTTTTAATGAACAAGTACTTAGATCGCATTCTAATGGTTAAACATTGGCCTGCATGCTCGTGGGGGAGACTTAAGCGCTAGTTTGCATATGCATTAGAAGGGATTAAGCAATGTTCTTGTAAGAAAAGAAGATTTTGATTGATTAAAGTTTGTTAGGATTGAAAAACGTGTCTAGATTGCATTCTAACGGTAAAACACGACTTGTTTACTTGCGGCGGAGGCTTAAGCGCAAGTTTATATGCGGTAGAAAGGATTAGACAAATTTTCTTCATAAAAGAAGTTGTTGATCACACGGGGGCGATAAATTAGGTTAAAGTTGTGTTAAATGACTTTAGGAGAATGACGAATATTTGGTAAGAACGAGACGTGAGCCTCGAGACCAAGTATTCATGGTGTTACCGGAATGCTAGATTCCAACAACACCTTTTTCATTCAATGTATTTATGAAATTGTTGGATGGATAATAAACTTTCAAGAGATTGTTCAAATGCTCCACTAGAATGCTAGACTTCAATGGTCCCTCTTTTTGTCTAAGTAATTAGGTTAAGTGTTTTAAAAGTGAAAGAGTGAATGAATGGCTAAGCCAAGACGCGTGCCTCAAGAGCATTCATTCTAAGATTCAAGGAATGGAAGATTCCAAGGATCCATTTATTTCGTATTTGTTAGGAAAAAAGTATAACGAGTTGAGAAAACGGAAGAGAAATTCGATGTTGATAGAGTATTTTATCGCATTAATTAAAATGGTTTGTGAAATGGTTTGAGATGATATGAGGTGCTTATTAAAAAAATGCTTAGTGGGATTTTAAAAAATGTACTTGATGTTGATCAAATACCTTTTATGTTAGTATTTTTTAAAGGTTAATTTTAATGGTTATTTTGTCTTTTTGGATTAATAATTATGCATCAACTATAAATACAATAAATTAAACTAAAAAATAAAGCAATAAAAAAGGTAAAAGAAATAACATAAGGGAGGGGATACACTATCAACGCAAGAGATAAAAGAATTAAAAAAACTAAAGAAAATAAAAGAAAGAACAAAAATAAATAATTAAGACAATAATAATAAAATAATAAATAATAAATAATTAAGACAATGATAATAAAATAATAAATAATAAATATATACAAAAGACAAAAATATGTTGAAAATTAGGGGTGTAGCTAGGAAAATGCTCTAGGCCCAAAGAAAGGAGCTTCACAAGGGTGCATTGAGCAATTAGGAGGTTGGGGGAGACTTCATCTTTTCTAACCCCATATTCGGTAAATATTCACGTAACAACAAAAGTGAAAGAAAATGGATTTCAACGAAAATGTAAAAACACCATAACTTTCTCAAATTTTCACGGAATTAAGCAAACAAATAATGAAAATGTATCTACTCGATCTCACAAATACAATGGTATATTTAAAATCAACAAATAAATAATAAAAAAAATTCAAAAATCAACAAAAATACAACGACATATATTTGCTTCATTTGGCCATTTTATCCATCCTCATGACATATGAACTATGGGTTCATGCTCGGGGTGATGTTGGGAAGTTATTGAATATATTATTTATGTAAAATAAGCATCAATTTTCATTAGACCTTTTTTGTGCATGGAGGTTCAAGAACACTTTAAACTCTTGATCTTGAAATCAATTGATCAATAAATTACACTTAATATTGGACTTTGTTTTGACCATGTCTTGAACAATTTCCCGACCCCTTGTGACTCATATTCAATTGTGTGATCATAAGTCCCTTGATCAATTGATTGAATTTAGACCTTTACACTTGCACATGATTCTTCAAGTCAAGCTCAAGTTTAATATTGTACATCCAAGATCCTAAAGACTCTCGACATCAAGATTTGATCATTGCTTCATCCTTCAATCACCTTATTTTGTAAAACAAAAAGACTCTTATATTCCTTCAGACACTTGTTAGTTATGATGTGAATTGTGTGCCATGAGTCTTGAGCAATGAAGAAGAATGAAAGGGATTTTTCCTATCCTTGTTTTGAGTATCTTTGAATAAGGGGCATATGCCCCAGTTATTCAGAGTATTTGCCTTCATTCATGGACTTTAGTGTAATTCGAATTAAGTAACTTTTAAGCTTTCTTCCCCACAGACACTTCAACAATCAACATCAACAATACATTTCTATTTGGTCACCACAATTCTCTTTGGACTTTCATACACTTATGGGTTAATCACCTTTTCATGGTAAAACACCCATCTCTGAACCAAAGTCCTCTTTTTGGGTTAATCACCTCTCATAGTTAAAACCCTTTTTCATGCATTGCTTCATGGAGCCCTGTACTCTAGCAACCTCTTGCATTTCCATGTGAAGCCATGTGCTCAGGCAACCTCATGCCCTGCCCTGTGGAGGCCTATGTTCTGGAAACCTCATGTGTTTCCCTCTAGAGCCATGTGCTCTAGAAACCTCATGCATTTCCATGTGGAGCCCCGTGTTATGGAAACCTCATGCATTGCCCTGCCCTGTGGAGGCCTATGTTCTGGAAACCTCATGTGTTGCCCTCTAGAGCCATGTGCTCTAGAAACCTCATGCATTGCCATGTGGAGCCCCGTGTTATGGAAACCTCATGCATTGCCCTGCCCTGTAGAGGCCTATGTTCTGGAAACCTCATGTGTTGCCCTCTAAAGCCATGTGCTCTAGAAACCTCATGCATTGCCATGTGGAGCCCCGTGTTATGGAAACCTCATGCATTGCCCTGTGGAGCCCCATGCTTTGGCAACTTCATGCATTTCCCTGTGGATCCATGTGTTTTAGAAACCTCATGCAGTTCCCTATGAAGCCATGTGCTTTGGCAACCTCATGCATTGCTTTGTAAAGCCTTGTGCTATGGTAACCTCATGCATTGCTTTGTAAAGCCTTGTGATATGGCAACCTCATGCATTGCCTTGTTGAGCCATGTGCTCTAGAAACCTCTATTTATGCCTTGTAAGCTTCATTCTTAGGCAACTCATTCATGTCCTATAAGCATCATGCTTAGGAAAATCATTCATGCCATGTAAATCTTGTGCTTAGGCAACCCCCTTTCTTATAGGTCTTGCTCTCCTAGATCTAGGAAAAACCCTACAACTTTGTATTGGCTAATCACCATCCATTTGTTAATGACACACTCTTCGGTTCAAACACACCTGTTATATGGATTCAAACAACACAACCTTGGTTCAAACAATACTTTCACTACATTCAAATAACACTTTCCTTATTTCACAACTCCTTTTTGTAATTCAAGGAACTCTTCTTTTTCTCTATTTTAAATTCAATTCAATCAACTATTTCCTTTTGTTTTTATCACTAAAACCTTTTTCAAAATAATTTTCTCTTTCTTTTCATAAAAGAACTATTATAATTTGTTCCTTAACAGTCATACTAAAAGCTTAGAGCACCCGAACGAGGATCAGAATCAGCTAATGTCTACACACTTCTATGATACGATGATAACTATTTCCTAAAATCAACCAACAAATATGTATTTTATACCTTGAACTACGAAGCTCTGATTTTCTCATTGCACTATGAGAATACGTAGCCACGTGGGTTTGAATCCTTAACGATCACATTAATTAATTAATTTATTTTTTCCTCCTTATCAATCACAAGTAACCTTTAGATGACAACACTCATTCACACAAATAACAATCAAAATGGTTCCCATTTAAGACAACGGACGTGAGGGGTGCTAATACTGTCCCCTTGCATAACCGACATCATTACACGTTTCTCTTCTCCTTGGGTTTTATCGATATTTTTCATTTCCTTTAGAATAAATAAAGTTCACTGGCGAATCTGCTGTATCTTCAAGCGTGTGATGCGTTAGAGTATTTTTCGCGACGCGAAACCTTGATAATATGAGGACTTATTGTCCATGACAAAGGAAAGCAGGAGGGAGACTATCGCCTCCATGATTACCATAGAAGAACCATCTCTCCCTCTGACTTGCACAAGTCTGTATTTCTAACTCTCGTAAGGCTCTGCGCGGGGCTCCGACAAATGCTTACCAAGAAGTAAACGTGGAGTTACCCAAACACAAATAGGGAGGACCTCTACGCCATAAAAATCAAAGAATATCCCAACGGTGGGGAAGACACCTAGATGGAAACTGATGATCTCAAAAGCCCTAATGATGCTTCGTACGTTGGGTGTGATTTAGGAAGGGGAGACAATATCAGTCGCTTGAAAACCCGCTTCAAAAGGCATAAATGGTATCAATACCCCCAATTTATGAAAGACATGGAGGTGCAAGTAAAAATAAGAGGCAGATAAACCACCAAATTAGCCATGTTAGCTATTTTAGTTTCTAAAAAGGGCTCCAAGATTACATCCTCTTCGTGTCATGTACTTGAGAATATAATATTCCAGCAAAATCTCACGATCATATCCGAGTCAGAATATAAGGATACAATATCTTGAACATGGACACATTTGATATTCTTCATGGCCAACGATTTTTTATGAAAGGGGAATATGTTGAAAGTCATATTACTAGGATCATTGGAAGCTAAATGAACCTCGTAATCTCCTTGTCTCCTATCCGAGCTTAAAGTTCATAAAAGCACTACCACCCATATCTATCTACTTTGATTAAATAGTGGACATTCTAAAACACGAGGGGGAGGAAAAAATTTGAAAAGAAAACCAGGGCCCTTTATAAAGAAAAACCAAGAGCGCAAGAAGCATACATCCTAGCAGCGCAAGTGTTGGAAGAAGTGGAAAGAATTTCACATGTCAAGGACACGCGTAAGTAAAAAAACTAGATTAGGTTTCCTCAGGAAAGCCATCATGAGCATCATTAAATGCCATACACATTTTCCCAATAAACGATCAAGTTTCCATAACTGAGTGACGTTTTGACGTCTCTAAAAGTTTATTGGTAGATGTTTGATATCCTTCAACTGACACACAAGTTACGTATGAGACACCTGGAAGGGAGGGGATTGATGACTCACCCCAACTGAGGGACTCACCTCTAATAGATAGACTCACCCTTAACTGAGGGACTCACCCTAACTCAAGGACTCTCCTCTAACTGAGGGACTCACTTGGAAGGGATCTTTGAGCAATTAGCCATCAAGTTTGAGCGGTTAGTCGTCTCTCCACAACGGGGATCTTTGAGCGGTTAGCCATCAAGTTCCTAAACCTTACAAGCTTTTAAATGGATTGAGCTCACGAACCTTCAAACTTTGGTTTTATACGGGCTGACAAATAACCTATGAGATTTTTAGTATCATGTAACTCTCGAACCTACCAAGCTTTTAATAGCGGGCTGAACTTGAACCTGAACTTGGTTTTATACCAGGGTAACCAAGAACTTGATGAAAAGGTTTATACGGGCTGAACTTTCTAACCTAAACGGAGACTAAATCACATAATCCCCAAACCAAAGCTCCTAAAGGGTTTGACTTCTAACCCACACAAATCCCTAAGTGAATAATACTCAACGAAAGTGTATACAAAAGTTTTCCTTGGTGAATTTATAATTATGCCCTTCTAGAATTGCAGAATATCCTAACTCATAAAAGAAGTTTTCTCACAAATGCACCATGGCTAAAATGTTAGTGAGAGACAGTAAACTATATATATATATATATATATATATATATATATATATATATATATATATATATATATATATATATATATATATATATATATATATATATATATAGAGAGAGAGAGAGAGAGAGAGAGAGAGAGAGAGAGAGAGAGAGTTGCGTCAAAACATGGATGAAATGAAATGAAATGAAATGGGGGAAGAGTCTCTATTTATAGGCTATAGGTTGGATCAAAAAAGAGTTTTAAATAAATGCATTTTTTGATAATCTAATCAATTAAAAGTTTGAAATATAATTGATTGTAAGTTTAAAAAAGGAATATATATATATATATATATATATATATATATATATATATATATATATATACTAGCGTTCAGACGGGCACTCCCGTGCCCGTTTGCCCGCTTTTTTTTAATGCGCACAACAGAGAAAAATAAATATTTCCTTTTCTTTTTATGAGGTTTCTACTATAGGTCGCATTAAAAATAATATTATTACATTTTGAAAATGATAAATAAAGATATTCAAAATTATATCAAAGCATGCAAAGTAATATTGATATTGTGTAATCAATGATGTTCTTTAAGAGGAATATCGAACATGAAATCTCTATTCGAAGTATTTTCTTTTTCCCTGCAATTGTTTTCTGTAGTAAAGAAAAAATGTAAGACTCTTAAATTAGAAATTATTTATCGAAAAAGATAGTAAAATTAATAGTAAGTAGTGTAATTAAGTTTTTACTTACCTTATAAAGATTCGAATCAATTCTTCGTACATCCCTTTATCAATGCGCTCTTGAGATTTTAAAAATTACAAATACATGACGAAATGTCATATTATAAAAGAAATACATTCAGAACACTTAACTCGTTTGAATATAATATGGTTTATTGTGACACAAATAATACCCGGAGAATGAAGATACTTTTTTTTAGTCTAGATTTGGTAGAACAAAAATTATGACTTGTTTCTGAATTACTTGAATTTCTGGTAAATAAGGAAAATAATGGACTTGGTAAATATATATGGTTTTATTTACATAAACCACATATAGCAGTTAAATTCATGCATTCAAAAATAATCTAGAGTAAATATATTCTTAAATGAATTAAATAAAAAACCTCTCCATCCTGTGAGATATTATTTCTCTTTTCACCATTTTCCAAAGTTGTGTTTTATCTGTTATCACTGTGGAGCTCCAACCGATGGAGTAAATTTTCAAACGTTTGACTTGTTTCAATGAGGATGATAAAAATATTACTGAAAGAGTGATGAAAGTGCAAGATTTTTTTTATACGTATTATGGAAAAGATAAATACACCTTATTGTCGAGTTTGCCGATGGATGAAATACTTTGTTCATCCTTCCATGTGTTCCATTTATCTTCAAAGTCTGTAGACTAAAATTTATTGCATAAGAATAGTGAGAATAACTAGCACCCCATTTATATCTAACATAAAAGCATAAAATAAATGATTAAGTATAACTTACTTTCATGTCGAAGCAAGTTTCAACATTCTGTCGTCTCAACTCCTTACATAATTGAAAGATTTCTCCGTGTTCTAGTTTGGCTGTATATTAAAGCAAAAGAAAATTATATTTAGTTATTATCTATCTATGATATAAATAATACAATATAAGCTTGGTGTGTCGTGTAACCAAAATGGGAATCAACGTGTGAGTAAAATTTTCAATGTACTTAATAAATACTTGCAGGTGCGATAAAAGAATTTGTTTGTAGACTACATTTTTTATGTAGTCACCATCTTCTCCTTTCAATTTTCCTTCCCTGGTTAAAACTCTTGTTGTAGTCTATGAAACACCCCTGGATAAAGCCACATATAGTTGTCCATGACTAAAAACATGTCGTGGAAGATATATTCCAACATTTGGAATAGTTTGTCCTTGTGATTTATTTATTGTAATTGCAAAACTTAGTCGCACAGGAAACTGCTTTCTACTAAGGACAAAAGGCAGTTCATCACTTGCAGATGTTTTTATTTTAATTCTAGGCAAAAAAGCATGTTTTCCTGTGTTGCTTCCTGTCAAGATTTCCACATCCAACATATTCATAAATAAACCACGACATAATTGATTGTAACTTTAAAAAAGGAATATATATATATATATATATATATATATATATATATATATATATATATATATATATATATATATATATATATATATATATATATATATATATATATATATATATATATATATATATATATATATATATATATATATATATATATATATATATATATATATATATATATATATATATATATATATATAGTCGTTGCACATCATTAATGCGTCGTCTTAATCGTTTGGGACTCAATTTTGAATTGCGCTAATCGATTAGACCAAAACCCTAATCAATTAGATAAATAATTTTTTTCCTATAAATACTTTGACAGTTCCTAATTCATTTGGATCAACTTAAAGATGTTTTTGAATATATTTTCTTTGGTAAAACAATTTGAATGTATATTTTACTGTGTGTGTGCTTTAACCATGCGTTTTTACGATAAAACCCTTATGCTTTATAATTTGTTCACTCGCTACTAAAATAAGAGGGTCCTTAGCACTTCAAGACTTTTCCATATGCTCTCTATTTTGTAGATACTTACTTAAGTATCTTGAGATGAGACTTTAGTTACATTCCAATTGCCATCATCTTTATCTGCTTAACCATTCATGCTTGACTTATAATAAGATATTAGTTGTCATCTTCAAAAGTTGATGTCCTTGTTAAAATCATATCACCTGCAAAACAACGTTCCATAGTCTCCCCCCTTTTTGATGATGATAACACATCTCTCAGCGGAGGCGGTAAAAAGGAAAATAATACATATATGTTTAAAGTAATGAAACTCCCTCATAGTTAAATAAATAATATACCTTAATCCCCCTGAGAGTATATTTCTCCCTCTTTGTCAAAATAAAAAAGGTGGATAAAGATGTATTGCAAAAATAAATATGCAAACAAGGGTATTTTAAATAGTTAGAGAAATAAAAACAAGCACTTGTATTATTAAGAAATTAAATAACAAAAGAAAATTTGCTTAATTAAAAGTACATGGAGGAGAATAACAAAACATTTAAGAATCACTTAATTCATCTCAACATCATCCTCCTCACTATAAGTTGTTAGAGAGATAAGGTTGTTCCTTGCCATTTTCTCAATTAGCTTTTTAATCTTAGCATTTACATTCCTTTCATCATCATGTATTTCATTAAGGGTGTTGGATGAAGGGGTGTTTCTTCGCTCCCTTGCTCTTCTTAGTTGATAAGGGACAAATTCTCCTTCTTGTATTGCACATCCCATTTTGCTTATGATAGTTTTTCATATCTTTGTGTGTGCATATACATGTTCTTCTTCTCCATAATCATAGTTGCAGTAGTTTAGGATTTTGGTAATTAGTTTGAGATAAGGTATGGTGCTATTTTTCCCGTTGCTAACTAGCATGTGGTGAACAACTGCATTTCCCAAAAAAATTGGGAGTTGGTTTTCTAAGAACTAGACATCATGGATGTCTAATTTTTTGTCGGTACTATAGTTACCCTTCCTTAGGACTAACACATGGCTCATGGTGTTGTAAATTAATCTAATATTTATGCAAATGAGTCCAATATTAAAGGGAGTTAGAATAATGGATGTGGTATCAATAAGGAGATAATGGGGAAGGGTGTTAAACTTAAATTTGTTACCTTCAAGATCCATTTAGTCATAGTCTTGTTCTATGATGGGCAGGTTGCATTCATGAACAAAGTCTTTAGGAGATAGGGTGATGCGACGTTTCTTGACTTCGGAGGAAATGATTCTATCTTTGTATGAGAGATTGGCGTAAAACATTCTTAATAGTTCCGGTTACATTTCTTTAGGTTTTTCAAAGATAAAGTTTCTCAGCCCTCCGATAATAAATGCTTCTATAAATGAGCAATTATTATAGAGGTCTTTATATAGATGGTGAGATGAAATGAGTTATCTATCAGAGTAAAAGATGTTGAAGTTAGTTTATTGAGCTTAAGAGGATAAGTCTTAGGAGAAGTTTGTGGATGAAGGTTGGGAAGAACGAGTTATTTTTTGTGCCATTTCGAGGTGGTGATGATGAGTGTGAGAACTAGTGTGTTTCTAATGCAACGAGTTAAGTGAGAAATCAATGAGATGAGAAGAATGAGAAGTTACCTCTATTTATATTTTTTTGTCTAATCAATGTGTCGGTCAATTTGAGACGGTAAAGAATGCGAGTTATCTGTTGCAAGTATCCATTACCATAATTACTCACCCAACTAGCCATTGTGTGAGCTCCAACATTCAAATTTTTTAGTTTTCAAATGATCTAATCGATTGGATACAAGTGTCAATCGATTATAATGGCCCAATTCAACATATCTTGTTTTGGGCTTTGTGTTTTGTACCCCTTATTTGGATATGTTTTCACTTATTGCTATAAAAACATTAGAACACTTATATTTTTTGGATTAGAGAATGATTTATTTAGATGAGAAAAAGATTAAAAACATTATCTTTAAATGGTTAATTAAAATATTCTGATTATTTCAACCTTAAAATAATATGTACATTTGTTATCAATAAGTCTCGATAAATGTTCCTAAAAAAGGGAAGACACCAAATATATTATGGTGTATCTTCCTTTACACATTGTTGGATGTGGGAGTTGGTAAAGTCCACTAAATGAATAAGTCCACTACATACACATTCATTCAACTGATCACTAGGGATCATAAACTTTGAGATATTCTCAAATACTTTGCTCTGATCACAATGGTTGGCATTTTCCATCACTGTTCATACTCATATCAGAGACTTCATAAATATTGTATACTTTGAAAGTATACTATTGCTTTGCACAAATTTTATTGATAATCATCAAGGCCTAAGCTGCAAAGCATATCCGTAAAACACTAAGATTTTACTTTTGGTGCACATACTTTCTTGGGCCTAAGTGCATTAGTTATAGAAGATCTAAGGTTGTTACCTTTAGACTTTCTATCATTTTAAAATCTTAAACCATTTTTATTTATGGAAGACACTTGACTAGATAAGATTAGGTCAAGTTTCTTTTCGCTCGGGTAAAATTTCCTAAGGTTTCACGTAGATCAAGTACTTATTTTATAATGGAGTCACATCAGTTACATTCTTCATTGGAACTTCTAAGTTTATTTATTTCCATCTTAAAAGAAACATTTATTTCTTTGAGATGTCTTAGAGATTCCTCAAGGCTTAAGGTACATTCTCTCAGTTTATTATTTTCTTCCACTAAGTGACCACTCATCTAAACAACTGAGCATATGATGGTTTTATACATGGAATAATATCTCATTTGTATGATGCCTTTAAGCAAATTTTATCTTTTTCGACGGAAGAGGATTCTTTCATATTTCTCTTTAAGGTTAATGTCTCCTATAACAACATAATCTCTGACTCGGCATTTAATAAAATATTTCAAATAAAAACTCACATATTAGAGTGTCATGCATGCTTCACAAAAGCATAAAAGTCTAGAATAACAAATAGTCATGCAAAATAAGCAGCCGAAATTAACGAGTCTAAAATAAAATCTCAACAACAAACTCCAACATAAAAACAAAACATAACATAAATGACCGAAGATATTTCATCCCCAGTGCTACATATCAGTGCGACTCCTATAAGACTCAACGATAAAAGTCAGAGGGGGGATTGACGCCATCCATTAACGCAACATCTACTTTTGTACTTGATTGTATACACTCCCGAGGAGCACAAACGCCACAATAACAAACAAGGGGTGAGAGTACATCTAACAAATATTAACAGTGAAAATCAGCAAGACAAGATAGTAATAATGAATCTAACAATATTCTCATTCACACTCGAAGCACAATCAAACAAATCATAATGCAAATGCAATACAATGCCACCATCTCCTTCTCAAATGCATGTGGTACCAAAATCACTGGGATCAGATGTATGTTACTGATATTCCCACGTCTATGGTTCCTATCTGAACCATATCCCTTTCTGGACATGAGACCGCCATAGTCTCTCTCTCTGAACTAGGTCATCACTGGACCGAAGTCCTACCTATCTCCGAAATACATGAATGCATGATCATATGTAATGCATCATACAACATCGTCACAAAATTATAACAAAATAATAAAACACAAGTCCCAAACATTCTAAAAAATGTTACACTTTTGAATCTATATGTTGCCAATCACATGCCTTATTATAATCCTTATTTGGATTACTATACTCAAAACGCCAATAAAGACCTCACTGTAATCTCTCTCTCGATTACTATACTCAAAACACAAATCAAGGCTATCAGTGCAATTCCACTTGATTGTTATACTAAGAAATATATTTTTAACACAAATTTAATTTTTTTTCTCGAAAGGTAACAATATATTATTACAAAAAATTATCAACTAATCAAAATGCTCAAACAACTTAAAAAGTCTCAAAGACTCATAATTTCCCAAAAACTTCCAAGAACTCATTTTTTTAAACTTCTCAAAATTCCAAAAAACTAGTATTTTCTCAAAATTTTCAAAAACTCATATTTTCTCAAATTTTTCAAAATCTCAAATTTTATCAAAATTCTCAAAAAATCATTATTATTATTGTGTTGGATTCTCAACCGGCTGACATGACAAGTAATTTTTCAATTTGTTCAAAAGGGATCCTAAGCTCACCGAAAGGACTCTAATGCCACAAGATACCGCAAAATATCACCAAAAGGCTCATGAACTCCAAAAACCTCTAGGAAATGTTCAAAAAATTGAAAAACACCCGAAAAAGTTAGAAAACACAAAATCGTCCAAAAGTCAAAAAACCCAAAATCATTTGAAAAGTCAGAATCGTCGAAATTGGCCATCGTAGACAGTCGCGATTGCAGAAACTTGCATCGTTCGCGATTTAACGTTGGAAGAAAAATAAATAACATAAGTTTAACATTTTCATAATGGGGAATAGAAATGATGAATCGATTTACATTGTAATGGATTGCAATGGAGAAGGAAAGAGGAATCAATTTATTTTGTAACTATGAAGAATGAGGAACTACTTACATATATTGAATGAGGGGAAATATCTTTCAATGTAGTGAAGATGAACAAAGTATGAAAAAGAGAATGGAAGAAACGATAATAATAAAAATTGCATTATGAGGTGAAAGAGTAAAGTTATTTAAAATTGACAGGTGCTAAATGTAATTTAAATGAAATGTGCAAAATTAATAGGTGAATATTTAAAACTTAAAAGAACATATTAATATTAGTTAGGTAATAGTAAAAAATTAAAACTTTAAAAATTAAAATAGAGATTTAAAGGTGTATTTAAATATAATTTTATTTATTAAAATAAAAAATATTAAACTAAGAAAGAATCAAGTAATTCTAATATTTTTAAAATTTTTTAAGAACACAAAATAAAATAAAATATGCGTGCCAACTAAATGTATATGATTAATGAGATTAGTTGTTATGCACTGTCAGTATAAATTTTTTTACACTATCAATGCATCACAATCATCCATTTGTATTACTTTTTAAGTGATTAAAATAAAAGTCAAACATGTTAAATAAATCAATGGTTGTAATTAACTGACAGTGTAAAAAATCTTTACACTGACAGTGTATATCAATTAAATTCATGATTAATATAATATAATTTTATGAAGAAAACTTAAATACAATTTCTGTTTTTATTATTTTTTTATCAAAAATATGACAAATATAATTTCTTTCTATTTTCACCCCTTAACCGACACTCGTTATACCCCTTAAACACCTTAAACACTTGTTATGTTTTTATTGAAAAATGATAAAAAAATTACATCCAAAAAATCATATATAAGTGAATTTTTTACCAAAATAACCTTAATTTAAAAAAATATCTCAAAATAACCCTGATTTCAAAAAAAATCTCAATCTATCCCACCTTTTAGAGGAGGCGCCAGACCAATTGGCGCCAACTCCTAAAGTTAGAGAGAATGCGCCAATTGGATTGACTACAACACATGGTGATGCCAATCCAATTGGCGCCCATGTGTTAGTTTGAAGAGGAGGCGTCAGACCAATTGGCGCCTCAATGTAAAGTGAAATTTTTTGTGTTATAAATAGAGGTGTTATGTGAATCATTTTTTCACATCTCTTTTCATAATTTTGCAAACATGTTTGGTGTTCGTCGGCGCTATGGAAATGTAGTTTATTCGAGAGACAAACCTCCGATGGTGATGCTCTTCTGGAACATCACTAGTTTCGATCAATTGAAGAGGGAGCTGATTCGTTGGTTAGATGGAAAAATACCATAAGGGGAAAAATTAAAAGTATTGAGAGAATCAATAATGTATTTGGTTGGGTGCGAGTCAGAATTGATAAGGATGCTAGGGAAATGATGTTTGAACGAGATGATATCAGTTTGATTGTTGTAATCAGTTAGGAATGTTCTGTTTTAACTTTGCTTATGTTGTAGTGATGTTTGTTGTTGACCTTGTTTTACCAAAAAGATAATGATATATAAAAATTCAAGGTTACAAAATTTAAAAGGAGATATTATCTTATGATGCAGATGTTGCTCCTATATTGGCACAGTTGTTCTTATTGTGTCCTAGTTGACGACATATGCTACATAGTCTTATTATTTTCTCAGTCATATCCATTTCTGTTCTAATACGCGTGCTGTTTGACCGTCATTTTTTCTTTCTTCGCATCTCATCGTTGTGCCAAACTATGTCACCTTCATATGGAGGCCAATATTCCTCCATTAGTAGCACTATGAAGCTTTTGTTATACACATTCATGACGATAATGGCCTTGTAAACATCAAATAGATGGCTGTAAGCGTCCTGGCGAGTATGTGCGCATGCCGCAATGATATGGGAGCAAGGAATACGGAAGGCCTAGAACTTTCCACAGTCGCACCAACTTTTGTTTAGTTTGACAATATAGGATAAATTTGGCCTTCCCTCATTGTGGTCCATTGTTTCCTATTATTAAAGTGAGATATGAGAGAGAAGAGATAGAAAGCTAAAAGAGAAAAGAGAGAAACTAATTCTGTTTTTTTATATTGAATTGGAATGGAGCATGATGCTCTATTTATACAAGAGGAGTTGAACATTCAAGAGTTGAATCATTCAAGCTCTGCATTTAAGGATGACCTTAATTATTCTATAGTGCTGAACTTTTCTTATTCTATTAAATTAAGGCTGACCTTAATTATTCTATAGTGCTGATTTTTCATATCCTAAGATATAACTCTAATACTCCCCCACAAGCTCAAGGTGGTTGCAAAGGCTGACTTGAGACAGACAGGTTGAGCTCCATAAATCTTGAACTTGAGAGAGGCTTGGTGAGGATGTCAGCCTTCTGGTCAACACCGGGAATGTGGTAGACAGTGAGAGACTTATTAAGGACCTTTTCTCTTACAAAAAAGAGATAAACTTTCATATGCTTTGTTCTTGCATGAAGAACAGGGTTATGAGCCATAACAACTATGCTCTGGTTGTCACAATAGATGGTTGGAGTTGTTAAGGGAATTTTTAGTTCAGCTAGCAAATTTTGAACCCATAAAACTTCAGCTGTGGTGCGCCAAGCTGCGATATTCTGCCTCAGCACTAGAACGAGCAACAACAATTTGCTTTTTAGACCACCAAGAGATCAAATTAGAGCCTAAGTACACAGCTGACCCAGAGGTGAATCTTCTATCATCTGGGTCAGCAGCCCAGTCAGCATCACAGTAGGCCTGCAGAGAGAACGGAACAGTGGTGGCAGGAGTGAACAATAAACCCAAAGTGATATTGCCTTTTAGGTAGCGTAGAATACGCTTGACAGCTAGCCAATGGGACTCCAAGGGGTGTGCCATGAACTGACATACTTTGTTAACAGCATAGCAGATTTTTGGGCGTGTAATTGTTGCATACTGCAAGGGCCCTACAATGGACCTGTAGTGAGAGGCATCAGACAAGGCAGCAGACCCTGTTTTGATGAGTTTGGTGGTGGATGCCATAGGAGTAGCAACTGGATTGGAATTCTCCATATCAGTTTTGATTAGCAAGTCCCTTAGGTACTTAGATTGAGTGAGAATGCGATTACCATTGGACAGTTTCTTCACCTCAAGGCCCAGAAAATAATCCAAGTCACCAAGTTGTTTGAGAGAAAACACATGATTTAGTTGTTGAGTAATTTTCTTGATGAGAGGAGGAGAGTTTCCTATGATGATTATATCATCAACATAAACTAGCATATAAATGACAGTGCTGTGATGCTTGTAGATGAACAATGTGTAAATTGTAAATGCGCCTAAGAGGGGGGGGGGGGGGGGGGGGGTGAATTAGGTGGTTAAAAATTCTTCGATCTTGTTTCCGATTCTTGGTTATTTTTCGTTTAAGTGCGGAAAAATAAATTGCGGAAAGTAAAAAGACACCGGAATTTATAGTGGTTCCCTTCACACTCTGAAGGTACATCCACTCCCCTTTCGACTCGAAAGAGATTTCACTATAGTTAGAATTATTATACAACCTACTCACACCAATGGTGATGCTTACTATCTAACCGATAGATAATCAAGTGTGCAAGAACAATCCTCTTGCAACACCAACCCTTGTGTCCAACAATCCTGGATCACAAGTCAAATAGAAATAAATCTTTTTGATGATTTGAATAAAGTGTAGTATTATCAATCTTCTCTTGATTGATCTTCTCCTTGAATAAATAATTCACTCAATATAGTATACAAGTGTTCAAGCGGAATGATATGTATTCTTTTCAAGATATATGAAGGTTTAATGCAAAGAATACTTTAAGAAAGATTTTGGACACTTGATAAATATCTGAGTTTTCATAAGAGTGATTTTATTGAAAATGTTTGCAAAAGGAGGTGTTCATAAAAAATGAGTAATGGTGTTTATATATTGCTACAAACACCTTTTTAGAAAGAGTATGATGAATGAAACAATGCCATGATTCAAAGACATGCAAAGAAATCATTTGAATGAAGAAATGCATCAATTTGTCAAAATTTGTCAGCGGTAACCAGTTACTTACCCACGGGTAACCGGTTACTGAGGCTTCCAACGTAAAAAATATTTGAAAAAGCAGCAGTGGTAACTGGTTACTTACCCAAGGGTAACCGGTTACTGAAGCTTAAATTTGAAAAACAGAATTTTGCAGAATGTGAAAAATGATGCAAGTCATTCTAGTTTTTCTACATGAACCAAGACATTATGGAGTAAAGGTTTGAACACTTGTATATCATTTTAGTGAAAGTTTAGGATATACCAATGATGATACTTGATCCTTTGAATTGATATACTTCACTTGAAACTTTACTCTACTTAAATTCACTTCAAGTCTTTGACAGCTTTTTGATCTTTTCACATGAGAATTGTTGAGAGATGTTGTAATCATTAAAATCATCAAGGAGCCATGACTTCACAATCTCCCCCTTTTTGATGATGACAACTCACTACTTGAAAGTTGATTCTAAACTTGTTTCTATAATCCAAGGATATCTCCCCTTATGCAAGTGCTCCCCCTTTCTTTTGGAATATGAGCAAGACTTTGGAAATGTGTGTCTTTCCTACAAAATGCTAGAGAAACAACAAACAATTCTTCTCCCCCTTTGTCATTAGCAAAAAGGTTGGGAAAAGACTTGATAAAAAAATAGTCATACATGCACAATCATAATAGGCATTCATTCACAAAAATGATAACCAAGGTTTAAACACATAAAAAGTATGATATTGTTCTAGATAATTAGAAGTATAACACATAAGAACTATAACATAGATATGACATAAACACATAAACAAGACCAAAACACTTAATCACTTCCGGAACCCTCTTCCATCTCCACATCTTCTTCTTCTTCAAATGATCGTTTAGAGCGGTAAAGCTTGAGAAGTTTGTTAATCCCACGCATTGCTTGATGATGATTGGAGTTCATTTGCAATTTCATAGCCATCATCTCATGATGAAGAGATTCCAAGGAATATCCTCCTTCCGGGGCATCAACATCCAACTCATCTCTATATCTATAAATGCCATTCGGAGCAAGAACAATTCCGGTATTCTTAGTGATTGTGGTTTTGTTAATCTCACAAAGTTGTTCATCCATCTCAAGACATTCTTCATTAGCAAGAGGCACATTACAATAAGCCAATAATTTGGAGACAAAGAAAGCATAGGGCAGTCCTCCGGCGAGACCAAGTTGATGTCTCAAATGATAAAAGAACAAGTAAGACCAATTTATTTTCCATCCCATTTTCACGGCTTTAAGCAAAAACATATCAAACTCGGTCACTTGAGAATGATTTGAGTGTTGAGGCACCAAAATGTATGCTAAAACATAATGTAACATCCGGTCACTAACGGTCAAGGATTTAGCATACTTGATAACATGGGATGATTGAGATTGTCTACCAATTAAATCATCATGAGTTCCACGAGAAATCTCAATAAAATAGTTCAAAGCATCAAAATGTTTCCATTTATCACTTGAAGGACGATATCCGATACGGAATTCGTCTCCCTCATTTGGAATTCCTAAACATTTAACAATATCTTCTAACCCAATAGATATCTCAGTATAGTTAACAACAGATTCCATATATAAGTCACCAAATTCATCCTGAGTAAAGTTAATATTGTGATAAAAGGTTTTAACCATTTCAGGATAAATCAAGCCTACCTCAGAGACCAAGTCTTTAACACCAGATGCTGTCAGAAGCTCCTCAAAATTGAAACTATTAGCTGGAAAAGCAGAGAACTTCACATATCTTGGCTTCATCAATTCCCTTCTACCAACATCCGATTTGGATTTCTTAGCCTTTGAAGGTTGCATGTTGCTATCATCCACAATTTCTTCCCGAAATTCATTGGCTTGAGAACTTTCACCCATGGGTTTCTTTCCTGTGTTCTTCTTGGGAGGAGCCATGATTGGTTTTGAAGGTTAGGGTTGGAAAGGGGAATCCGAAAATTAAGCTTTGATTGAGGGAGATGAAGATGGTAGGATGTTGATATAGAGAGTGGGTTTGATTTATATGAGATTGATTTAAGATTTTGAGTAAGTGGGTGTTAATTTTCCAAGAAGGGTTTATGGTGACATTGAAGGAGGAAGGTGGAAGATGAAGTTGTTGAGTTCCAAGGAAAATAGAGAAGTGTTTGGTCAATCAAACATAAGGAGCAACAAGTGAAAACATTTTTTTTACTTTTCAGCGGTAACCGATTACTACCCCGCAGGTAACCGGTTACGCAAGCAAAACACGAAAAATAAAAAAGAATTCGAACAGTGGTAACCGGTTACTTACCCAAGGGTAACTGGTTACTTGTGCCAAACATGCAAAAAACAGTAAGTGTTTATAGAAAAAATGGTGAGGGAAAAGTAAATTTTTTCACTTTGACATGTTTAAACACATATTAAGGCAACTATTGATCATAGTACCAACATTTAAACAATAATTTAACTCTACGTAAAATCGAGAAAACTCACATTTTCAACAAAAATCACCAAAAAAGTGTGACTTCCCGAAGTCGAAAAAATATAAAAATTACATACCTTTAATCCTTAATGATGTACCATGAATATTTGATGAAAAAATTAGAGATCCGTTTCGCTCAAAATTCCAAGTTCTCAGCGAATCTTGAAAAATTGCTCTTTAGCCAATGGTTTTATGAATATGTCGGCAAGTTGGTTATGTGTATCCACGAACATAACATCTACATCTCTGTTGAGCACTTGATCTCGAAGGAAATGATGTCGGATGTCTATGTGCTTTGTCCTCGAATGCATGATCGGGTTCTTTGTGATGTTGATGGCACTTGTGTTATCGCATCGAAGAGGAATGCAACCGAGATCTACACCAAAATCAAGAAATTGTTGCTTAAGCCATAAAATCTGTGCACAACAACTGCCTGCTGCAATGTACTCTGCTTCGGCCGTGCTACGTGCGACACAAGCTTGCTTCTTGCATGCCCACGACACTAGTGCATTCCCGAGAATGTGACAAGTACCACTTGTGTTTTTCCTATCGGTCTTACATCCTGCATATTCAGCGTCAGAATAACCAATCAAGGAACATATACTACCTTTTGGATACCATAGTCCGACGTTCGTTGTTCCTTTGAGATACTTCATAATCCTCTTTACGGCGGTGAGATGTGATTCCTTCGGGTTTGCTTTAAAGCGTGCACACAAACATACACTAAACATAATGTCAGGACGGCTTGCCGTCAAATATAGTAATGAACCAATCATACCTCAATATTTTGTAATATCTATTGAAGCTCCGGATTCATCTTGATCAACGTACGTTCCGGATCCCATAGGAGTGGACATCACTTTGCAACTATCCATATCGAATCTTTTCAACAATTCCTTGCAATACTTGGATTGGTTGATGAAGATGCCATACTTTGTTTGCTTGATTTGTAGTCCAAGAAAATAGTTCAATTTTCCCATCATGGACATCTCGAATTCTCCTTGCATCATAATTGAAAACTCTTCGCAAAGATCTTTGTTTGTTGAGCCAAAGATGATGTCGTCGACATAGACTTGAGCCAATAAGGTGTTACCCTTGATCTTCTTTATGAACAAAGTCTTGTCAACCTTTCCTTTTACAAATCCCTTTTCACATAGAAAGTTGCTGAGGCGGTCATACCATGCTCTTGGTGCTTGCTTTAAGTCGTATAGTGCTTTCTTCAACTTGTAAACATGTGAGGGATTCTTGAAGTCTTCAAAACCCGGAGGTTATTTGACGTAGACTTCTTCATTGATATAACCATTTAGGAAAGCGCTTTTGACATCCATCTGAAACAATTGAAAATTCATAGAACAAGCATAAGCAAGTAGTAATCGAATTGCTTCTAACCTTGCTACCGGAGCGAACGTCTCATCAAAATCGATTCCTTCCTCTTGGTTGTATCCTTGTGCGACCAATCTTGCTTTGTTACGAACTATGATCCCATTCTCATCAAGTTTGTTCTTGAACACCCATCTTGTTCCTATGATATGCTTGTTGTTCGGTCTTGGTACAAGACTCCAAACTTGATTCCTTTAGAATTGGTTGAGTTCTTCTTGCATTGCTACTATCCATTGATCGTCGCCTAAGGCTTCATCGACTTTGGTTGGTTCTATTTGAGATACAAAAGCCATGTTGAGACAAGCATCCTTGAGATTTAGTCGTGTTGCAACGCCTTGGCTAATATCACCAATAACTTTATCGATCGGGTGATCTTTATGAGTTCTCCATTCTTTTGGTAGATCATGATGTTCTTCAATGATTGGTGAGTCATCTCCTTGTGGTATTGGTTGATCATTTGGAACTTCCTTTTGTTGTTGTGACATATCTTCGTCGGATTTCTCATCAAACTTACCAAGGTTGTCCTTATCATTGTTGAGGACAAAACATTTGCACCCAAAAATGTGAAAGAATGATATATTGGGCTTTCTTCCTTTGAAAAGCTCATACGGAGTCTTTTTGAGAATCGGCCGAATGTTGACACGGTTGCTTACGAAGCATGTTGTGCTAACTGCGTCCGCCCAAAAATATTTAGGAAGGTTGGAGTCACTGAGCATTGTTCTTGCGAGCTCCACCAAAGATCTATTCTTTCTCTCTACAACATCGTTTTGTTGTGGTGTTCATGGTGCGGAGAAGTTGTGGGAAATTTCGTGCTCTTCGCAAAAATCTTCAAAGAATGTGTTTTGGAATTCTCCACCGTGGTAACTTCTTATGGAGATTATTGTGAGAGACTTCTCGTTTTGAATTTGTTTCGCCTACTTCTTAAAAGCCTTGAAGGCATCACTTTTCTGCACTAGAAACAATGTCCACGTATATCTAGAGAAATCATCAACAATAACTAAAGCGTAAACATTACCTCCGAAGCTTTTCGTTCTTGATGGACCGAAGAGATCCATGTGCAAGAGTTGAAGTGGCCTAGACGTAGATACAACATTCTTGGATTTGAAAGTTGTCTTGGTTTGCTTTCCCTTTTGACATGCGTCACACAGTTTATCCTTGATGAACTTAATCTTTGGAAGACCAACAACTAGATCATGCTTTATCAACTTGTTCATGTGCTCCATGTGTATGTGAGCGAATCTTTTATGCCATAGCCAAGCCTCGTTGTTGTTCGTCATTAAGCATTTTACCTTCAAGGAAGAGTCATCAAATGAAGTCATAAAAATATTATTATACCTTTTACCTTTTAGCAAAATGTCATGGGTGACTTCATGTTCTATTAAACATTCATCCTTTGAAAAGTTGATTCGGAACCCTTTGTCACACAATTGACTTATGCTAAGAAGGTTGTGCTTTAGGCCTTCAACATAAAGAACATCTTCAATGATGGTAAAAGGAGGTGCTCCAATGGTTCCTACTCCAAGGATCTTTCCTTTATTGTCATCACCATATGTAACATATCCTTTGGCCTTTAAAGATAGATGTGAAAATTTGTTGACATCGCCCGTCATATGCTTTGAACAACCGCTATCAAGATACCATTGATTCGAAGTTGACTTCAAGCATACCTACAAAACAAAATCAAGTTTTGTTAGGTACCCAAATTGCTTTGGATCCTTGGTAGTTAGTACCCTTTTTAACCCACACATAATGCCTTTTTGCAATGCCAAAGTTTCGCACATAACAAGCATTAGGTGTGTGGCCTTTGATTCCACAATAAAAACAAGTAGGTTGAAAATCACTTCTATATCTAGGAACATAATTCTTCTTCTTAGCAATCATTTTCTTTTTATGACTTTGATGCACACTTTTAGAATTGTTTACTTTCTCTTTAACAACTTATTCACTTGCTTTCACAAAAATGGTCTCATTTGTGCTTGGTTTGGAAAACTTAGAATATCCTAATCCACTTTTATCATTAGAATACCTTTGGTGCTTAAGAATTTCCTCCAAGCCAATTTGACCTTTTTCATATCTTTCTAAAACTCTTTTAAGTTGAACAATTTGAAAAGATAAAGACTCACAATTCTTACATACAAGACTTTGTTTTTCATCCATCAACTTTTGTTTTTCACTTTCAATATATTTTTCCAAAGCAATATTTTTTTCTTCTAAGGATGAAATTTGTTTCTTTTGGGATGAAATATTTTTATACAACGTCTTGCATTCTTTTAAGAGTTCATCTATAACATCTTGTGCGTCATTGTCATAAACTGAAAAATTGCTACTAACCTCATCGATTTCTTCATCGGAGTGATGTGAAGCCATAAGAGCCATGTTCGCACATTCATCGCTTTCCGATTCCGAAGATGAACTTATCTCATTATCGTCCCAAGCAACATAAGCCTTTTTGTTTTTGAATTCCTTCTTGCCTTTGAATCCTCCTTTCTTTGCAAGTTTTGGGCAATCCAGCTTTTTGTGACCTTGCTGTCCACATTCATAACAAGTGACGTCTTGCATTGATATGGATGCTTCCTTTTTCCTGAAATGTTTATTCTTTTTAGGATAAGAGGAATTTTTATTTTTATTAAAAAACTTACCAAGCTTCTTCACAAGAAGCATAAAGTTCTCATCTTCGGACGTCTCATCATCTTTGTCATTTTTTGAATCAACCTTCAAGGCAATCCCCTTGGACTTCTTTTCTTGACTTTCGTGCTTCTCGAGCCTTCGAAGTTCCAATTCGTGTTCTTGAAGTTTGCCAAATAGAGACGCGGATGCCATCGTTGAGAGACTCTTCTTTTCCGAAATAGCGGTCACTTTCGGTTGCCATTCTCTTGTCAAAGATCTTAGGACTTTCAGGTTGAGATCATCATTGGTGAAGGTTTTACCAAGAGCAATCAAGTGATTTGTTAGATGGACGAATCTCTTTTGTAAGGCAACTATAGATTCACTGGGTTGCATGCGGAACATCTCATATTCTTGACTTAGAGTGTTTAGCCTCGATCTCTTCACTTTGGTGGTTCCTTCATGTGTTTCTACCAAGGTGTCCCAAATCTCCTTTGCCGATTTACATTGAGATATACGAAAGAACTCGTCCATACTAAGAGCACTTTAGAGTATATTGATTGCCTTCTTCTCATTCAGAATCTTTTTCCTATCATCTTCGTCATAAGTGTTTTTCAACTTTGGGGTACCAACTTCATTCACCACATTCACCGGTTTGTGTGGACCTTCTTCAACTGCTTCCCATATACCTTCCCCTTGGGCCTCAAGATGTGCCTTCATTCTGATTTTCCAGAAATCGAAATATTCTCCGGAGAAGAGTGGGGGCTTGTTGCTACTTCCACCATCTTTGAAAATCGGGTTTATGCTTGCGGAAGCCATGCTGGATCTCTAGGAACAAGTTACCTATAACTTGCTCTGATGCCAATTGTAAGTTGTAAATGCGCCTAAGAGGGGGGGTGAATTAGGTGGTTAAAAATTCTTCGATCTTGTTTCCGGTTCTTGGTTATTTTTCGTTTAAGTGTGGAAAAATAAATTGCGGAAAGTAAAAAGACACCGGAATTTATAGTGGTTCCCTTCACACTCTGAAGGTACATCCACTCCCCTTTCGACTCGAAAGAGATTTCACTATAGTTAGAATTATTGTACAGCCTACTCACACCAATGGTGATGCTTACTATCTAACCTATAGATAATCAAGTGTGCAAGAACAATCCTCTTGCAACACCAACCCTTGTGTCCAACAATCCTGGATCACAAGTCAAACAGAAATAAATATTTTTGATGATTTGAATAAAGTGTAGTATTATCAATCTTCTCTTGATTGATCTTCTCCTTGAATAAATAATTCACTCAATATAGTATACAAGTGTTCAAGCGGAATGATATGTACTCTTTTCAAGATATATGAAGGTTTAATGCAAAGAATACTTTAAGAAAGATTTTGGACACTTGATAAAAATCTGAGTTTTTATAAGAGTGATTTTATTGAAAATGTTTGAAAAATGAGGTGTTCATAAAAAATGAGTAATGGTGTTTATATATTGCTACAAACACCTTTTTTGAAAGAGTATGATGAATGAAACAATGCCATGATTCAAAGACATGCAAAGAAATCATTTGAATGAAGAAATGCATCAATTTGTCAAAATTTGTCAGCGGTAACCGGTTACTTACCCACGGGTAACCGGTTACTGAAGCTTCCAACGTAAAAAATATTTGAAAAAGCAGCAGTGGTAACCGGTTACTTACCCAAGGGTAACCGGTTACTGAAGCTTAAATTTGAAAAATAGAATTTTGCTAAATGTGAAAAATGATGCAAGTCATTCTAGTTTTTCTACATGAACCAAGACATTATGGAGTAAACGTTTGAACACTTGTATATCATTTTAGTGAAAGTTTAGGATATACCAATGATGATACTTGATCCTTTGAATTGATATACTTCACTTGAAACTTTACTCTACTTTAATTCACTTCAAGTCTTTTACAGCTTTTTGATCTTTTCACATGAGAATTGTTGAGAGATGTTGTAATTATCAAAATCATCAAGGAGCCATGACTTCACACAATGAAGTATCACACTTGCTGTTCAGAAATCCAAAGGATAAAAGAGTGGTTTTGAGTCTTTCAAACCATTGCCTTGGGGCCTGTTTGAGGCCATATGCAAGTGACAAACCAGAGATGAATTAGGGGCAGCAAATCCAGAGGGTTGCATCATATAGACCTCCTCTTCAAGAATGCCATTCAAAAAGGCATTGTTTATATCCAATTGCTGCAGAGGCCAATTATAAGTGAGAGCAAGAGTCGAAATAATTCTAATTGTGACCGGTTTAATAACAGGGGAGAAAGTTTCATTAAAGTCAAATCCATGGACTTGATGGAACCCCTTAGCAACAAGCCTAGCTTTGTACTTATTTACTGTCCCATCAACATTTTCCTTTACACAAAAAACCCACTTGCAGCCTATTGCTTTCCTGTTAGCAGGCACTGGTACCAAAGACCAAGTGTTGTTCCTTATCAAGGCACCATACTCATTTTGCATAGCAGCAAACCACTTAAGATCTTGGAGAGTAGTTTTAACACTCTTAGGCTCAGAATTAACAAGAAAAATGGAAGGATTTAGACGAGGTAAGGGTACACCAGATTTAGTTCTAGTAGTCATAGGATGAGTATTGGTGGGGAGAGGCTGAAGGTTAGGATCCCTAGGAGCAGAAATAGAGGAGGAGGATGGTGAAGTGGTAGTAGTGGGCTGATTGTTGGCATTTGAAGAGGGTGAAGGAGTATGATTAGTGCTAGCTGTTTGTGTTATAGGGTTGGCTGACACAGAGGCAGTAGGTGTGTGGCTGGAATTGAATTGAGAAGAAGAAGAGGAGTGTGAGGTAGTGGAAGCAGTAGGAATGGGAAAAACATTAGGGAGAGCTTGTGTGTTAAGGGTTACTTTAGATGAAGAAGAGGATGGAATGGTTGATGAGGGGAGAGAAACATTAGGAAAAAAAATATCATTGTAAGGAAATTTGGACTCATTCAAAAGGACATCTTTAGAGATTAATATTCTACTACTTGGGGAGAGACATTTGTAACCTTTGTGAGCTGTAGAGTACCCTAGAAAAAGGCATTCATGGGATCTAAAGTCAAATTTCTGAGAGTTGTATGGGCGAAGGAGAGGAAAACAAGCACACCCAAAGACTTTGAGGAATTTATAATCAGGATTTTGATTGAAAAGGACAACATATGGTATATGTTGATTGAGAGACATGGTTGGTAACCTATTTATTAGGTAGACAACAGTTAAAAAGGCATGACCCTAAAATTTGAGAGGTAAAGAGGCATGACTCAAGAGAGTTAAACCAAGATCAACAATGTGTCTATGCTTCCTCTCCACTACACCATTTTGGTGATGAGTGTGAGGGTAAATTAGACGATGAATAATGCCAAGATCAGAAAGAAATCTTGTAAATGGGCGAAATGCACCACCCCAATCAGTTTGGACAGATTTAATAGGAAATCCAAATTGTAATTCAGCCATGACTTTGAATTGTTTAAAGATAGTTAAAGCTTCAGATTTATTTTTGAGCAAATAGATCCAAGTAAATCTAGTGTATGCATCAACAAAGTTGATGTAGTAGGTAAAGTTTTGGGAGGATTTGACTGGGGTAGGACCCCATAGGTCACTTAAAATTAATTCAAGAGGAGAGTGATATTGAGTTTGTGATTGAGGGGAGTGCAGCCTGTGTGCCTTTCCCATACAGCAGGCAGAACAAAAGACAGATTCACCTTTATTAGAATAAGGAATATTACATTGAGCTAAAACAAGTCTCATAGTATTAGAATTTGGATGACCAAGGCGTAAATGCCAAGTATGTTGAGAATTATATGAGTTATTAGCTGATACATTTTGATTAGAAACTGAAACCTTATCACTAGTGCTGGAATCAGATCTTGAAACAGGAGCATTAGAGTATAAGGTGAGACATGAGACTTGACTTGTTGAAGGAGACTTAAGAAGCTGAAGGTGGGAAAATTGGTACAGGCCATCACTTCCTACACGACCTTGGAGCAAAATTTCATTGGTAGCTTGAGATTTGACATAACACATATCAGCATGAAACTCAAAGAAAACTCTATTATCAAGACAGAATTTGCTGACACTTATCAAGTTCTTTGTAATAGAAGGAACAAGCAAAAAATTATGAAGAGCTAATGGAGTGTTGGGTTTATAATGAGAGGGAAAATAAGAAGATCCTGAAGAGTGAATGTGCAAACCTTGACCATTACCAATGAAGATCTGATCAGGACCTTTAAAAGGTGTGGTCTGCTGTATGTTTGAGAGGCATTGGTAACATGATAAGAAGCTCTTGAGTCTGGGAACCAGGCACTGCTTGGAATTGAAGTTGTGTTAGCAATCATATCATTGGGAGTGATCTGTGACTGAGGAACAGGGAGAGGAGCAAGTCTTGGTTGATAGCTTGGGCGTGACCAAGTGTTAACCATGGGTTGAGCAAACTGAGGTCCACCAATTGGTTGATACGGATTATAGAAATTTTGTAGGTTCATTGTTTGAAAATCAGCAAGTATGTTAGGTTGAAACTGTTGATTGAACCTGTGATAGCAGTTAGCAGCAAGGTGACCATATTTGAAGCAAACTTGACATTGAATGTTGATGAACCTACCTCTCCCACGGCCGCGTCCACCACCACGACCAGATGCACGACCTCCTATTGAATAGGTTGGATTAAAGATTGAATTCACAACTTGTTCAGTGTTCTTGTTATTGGAGTTATCAGTTTCAGGTTGAGAATTAGCTTGAGTGAGATTCACTGTGGCAACCACCTCCATTTAAGAGTGTTTCTTATACTTGTTGAATCTCATCTCATGAGCAAGAAGAAGAGCTTCAACTTCTTCAAGTTCTACTGAATCAAACTTGCTTTCAATGACTGAAATAACAGAGGCAAAGTCTTGAGGAAGACCTTCAAGAATCACATCAATGTGTTGTTGATCTGGAACTGGATCTCCGACTGAAGCAAGCGCATCAACAAGAACTTTGATGCGAACCAGGTAATCATCAACAGATTTGTCTTCAAGTGTTGTAGATCTGAGTTCCGCTCGTAGTTGTCTTGCTTTCGCACGTGTAAGCTTTTGAAAATGCGCAAGAATACATTCCCAGAGCTCGTAGGAATGAACGCATCCAAGAACACGTGAAAGAATCGAAGGTGAAAGCGTCGATTGAAGCCACGTCATAAGCCATTGATCTTGCGTAATCCAGGTGCGATACGCAGGATTCTCACGAGCAGCTGCACGATCTTCATCAGTTAGATATTGATTCGGTATGTCACGAAGGTAAATGTAGTTTTGAAGATTATTCGCGTTAACGAAAGGATCTACTTGTTGGCGCCAAAGTAGGAAATTCTTCTCATCAAGTTTTTCTGTGATTTTGAGTTGGAATGACATAGATGCTGCGGTGGCCGGAGCTGTAGTTACCGGAGTCGCTGCCATGGATAGAACCAAAGCTCTATGATACTGTCATACGGTGAACTGACTTGGGGTGTTTTGCTTTTAATCGCAATGTCGCGGATAGCAAGAGTCGCCACCGACTTTTCTTTTATCCAATAAGGAAAGGTGGAAAAGAACAGGAAATACCTTAATTAGATTTTAGGTTCGGGAGGTACATTATACAAAGGGAAGGTGTTAGCACCCTTTGTATCCATGGTTATCCATGGGCTCTTAATTGCCGGATCACTTAGGTTTGTCTGAAAAAAAATGTTTGTGAATGGTTTGAAAAATGTTTTGAAAAGAGAGTTTAACTTTGTAATGATTCTTGTATGAATGTATATAAAGTATTTATCTCGTTTGATTTTGAAAACGGTTTAGAAAAATATAACTTGGTAATGATTCTAGTATGAATGTATACCAAGTGGTGATTTTCTAGTATTTTGCCAAGTGTGAGGTATGGAGAATATTTCAGGTTTTGAGCCAGCAATTAAGAGTTATACCTTCCTAGGGTCTTTATGGGCATTTCCTATCCTTATGAGGGTAAAACTGTCCTTACTATTGAGAAGTAAGTAGTTTTGTCCTTTTGGATTTAAGGGTCATCGTAGGGTCATCGATTGGTCATTGAAGGCAACAGTTGTAAGGATACCTTAGCATTCGAAGGGACACTCATCATTTAACCGTAGGCTACACCGAAGGGTCATCGAGGGACAAAATCATATATTCGAAGGCAACATCCGAGGGACGATGATTTATTTTATGATGATTTAATCGAAGGGTCTCTGCTAAGTATATCCCCACATTCGCGGGACATGACCGTTATACCGTAATACCGTAGGGTAACAAAGAGAGATCCAAGATCACATATTCAAAGGCCATATTTTACAATCAATTAGGTAATTAGGATGAATCTCCACAATGAAATCAATACATTAAAATCAGCTAGGTAATTTAGGGTGGGTCTCCACATTAAAATTAATACATTAAAATCAGTTAAGTGATTTAGGGTGAATCTCCACAAGGGTATCCCACAAATAAAGTGGAATACCTACCAAGCTATCTTTTCCGGGGATATGTGAACCTTTACAAAACTCAGCAAACATGTCAGAATACCAAATCAGGGTGCAATCGAGAATTACACCACAAAAGAAATCACAACAGTAATAGGATCAGATAAACAATGCATGGCTATGATAAAACATGTCAGATGAGCAAAAAAATCAGAACAGAAAAGTCAGCTACTGTCACGTTTGCTCCTGCTTCGCCTAGCGAAGGCTTAGCGAATACTCGCTGCATGCTCGCTTAGCGATGTTCTAGCGAGCGGCTGCGGATTCCGGTTTTGATAACAGTACAATTTCAGCCAATTTTATGCCTTATGGCTTTCATTACAGCAATTACATGGTTAATCATTTAAGGTATTCAGATACATACTAAAAATTCACATGCCAAACTTAAGATATTTTCATAAATTTAATCATAATGCCATATGCAAATTAAGAACATAAGGCGGTAATAGCAATGCAAACCTGTTTGCAAATTGAATTGCGACCTTGGATTGGCAAATCGGATTGAATTGGGCAGAGGTAACCTTGATGCCGCTGAGTTCCTTCAGGGTTTGCCTCCAGGGTTTGCCGTCTGTGAGCGTTAGGGTTTGCTTGCTAGGGTTCTCCTTTCTCCGTTTTCGTTCTGCTTTTTTTGTCCTCCCTTTTTCTGACTGAAGTTGTGGTATTTATAATGCTCTTTTTATGACCTAATGGGCTCAGAATGAAGCCCAGAATTTTTTGTTATTCGCAAGCTTCGCTAGGCGAGTGGCGTAGCGAAGGGTTCGCTAGGCGAAGGATTTGCTCGCCTAGCGAGCAAGCCAGTTTAGGCCATTTTCTGGATTTGGCCACCTGTATGCTGGGTATTGGTTCCCTTAAGATCAATGTCTTGGAAAATAAGTTGGAGTGCCTTGAAAAGTGCCTTATAATATTAACGGGCAAATTTTGGGGTATGACAGCTGCCCCTGTTCAGTATTCTTGAACCGAGAGGGCCAGAATGGTAGGTACACCATTCGTGGTCTGGAGGTGGAAGATTATTGAACACTAGAATGTCCCAAAATTTTGCACTTGTTAATCAACAATTAGTCTTGATGGAGATGGGCTTAAAGATGCCATCCAGGAAGTTTGGTGATGAGAGCTTCAGAGTGCGTCGTACGTTAGACAATATCTGAAAGCATGGGTGTCATACTAGGTCATATGCTAGACCGTATAGTGAGTCATCCATTAAGCTGTCGACTTTACTAGGGAGTCAGAGTGTGTCATACGCCGCTGGGGATAACAGATCAGAATAGATCATACGCTAGATCGTATCTGAGTTATAGCATGAGCCGTCCGTTAGGCTGTATCTGACGAAAGGTAGTCGTATGCTAGACTACACCTCAGAATGTACCGTACGCTAGGTAGTGTCTGAGGAATGAAGATCCGAATGGGTCGTACGCTAGACCGTATTGGACTTGTTGGAGGAGTCATATGTTGTGCCGAATCAGGATGAGATAAGGATCCGAATGAGTCATACACTGCTGGGGATAAAGGATCAGAATGGATCATACGCTAGATCGTATCTGAATAGCAGAATGAGTTGCCCCTTGGGCGGGTGACTTCACTGAGGATGAAAGATCAGAATGGATCGTACGCCAGATCGTATCTGAGTAGCAGAATGAGCCGTCCATTAGGCTGTATCTGAGAACTAAAGGCCAGAATAGATCGTATGTTAGATCGTATCTGAGTTGCAGAATGAGTCGTCCGTTAGGCTGGATCTGACAAACAAGTAATCGTGCGCTCGACTACACCTTGGAATGTATCGTACGCTAGGTAGTGTCTGAGGAATGAAGATCCGAATGGGTCGTACGCTATACCGTATTGGAGTGGTTGAAGGACTCATACGTTGGGCAGAGTGCTTATCAGAATGAATATCTGAAAAATAAAGTTAGCTTCATGCTATGTCATGATGCATGAGATGTTTTATGCTTTCGAAAGTAAATGCGAACATTGTATGCATGTGTATGCTGTGAAATGATATAATGAATGAATTATGCGTGGGGAAAGTTCTTTTCTGGCGACTCCCTGGGGAAAATAAATCCCCACATTCTGATTGGAGATATTTGTATTGATGACCCTTTCTTGGCCGGGATACTTGATCTCGGTCTGGTGGCAGAAATATTCAACAGAGCCTGGCTAGGGATGGAAGAGACGACCAGTCCGTCTAGTGATGTCAATCTCTTCTAGGAGGTAGCTGGTTTTTGTTGAGGAATAGAATTAGCAACCGGATTCATTGAAACGCATGGTCAGACCTTCTCCTCGATCCTGAAGTCTTTTAGTAATTGCTATTGCTATTTTAGGTATGTATTTTCGATAAACATCAATCATATTCAAATGCATATATCAATTCGAATAAAATCAATGGACGTTTATGCAAACAAAGCAGAGAAAGTAAAACATCTTTTTGGAAATAAAATTGTATTGATTTTGAAAGAGGGCCTATAAACAGGCAATTCGTGTACAAGGAGACATAAATCCTAGTAAGAGGAAATTGTCGAGAAAACAAAGAGAAAGCTATGCAGAAAAAGTCCTATTGATTTTAATTCCACTACTATCATTATGTCTTCAAGCGTCTTATCTCCTGCTGTCGGACAGAAGTGATTGGCTTGTTCAGTCCCTGGAACTTGGGTGAAGCGAACGGGACATAGTCATACGCCTTAATCCCTAATTTTTGCCTGGACCGCCTTTTCAGGTTTTCAGTCCACCAGGATACCCTTTTTTTCCCAAGCCGCCTTTTCAGGTTTTCGACTTGCCGGGTGTACATTTGTATATGTTTATCCCTAATTTTTGCCTGAACCCTTTTGGTTCGCCGGGATGCCCTTACTTTTGCCTAGGTACGTCGACCTAGCGGGTCTCTTTTATGCGTAGTATCTTTTAACTATGTCTGCGTTCACGGGATGCGGGAAATCTTCGCCATCCATTGTAGCAAGTATCATGGCTCCACCAGAGAATACCTTCTTAACCATAAATGGTCCTTCGTAGGTGGGAGTCCATTTGCCTCTGGGATC
This sequence comes from Lathyrus oleraceus, assembly GCF_024323335.1. NCBI lineage: Eukaryota > Viridiplantae > Streptophyta > Magnoliopsida > Fabales > Fabaceae > Lathyrus > Lathyrus oleraceus. Next base: position 129,030,393 of record NC_066583.1, read on the forward strand.
ACCTTGAGGTAGAATGATACGCTTTATTACCAAGTCGCCAATTTGATACACCTGTCTTTTGACCTTTTTGTTAAATGCCCGGGTCATGCGCTTCTGATATATCTGTCCATGACAAACAGCCGCGAGTCTCTTTTCATCGATCAAATTTATCTGATCGAGTCGAGTCTGAATCCATTCATCTTCATCTAAGCCTGCATCTTTCATGATTCTTAGAGAGGGAATCTGAACTTCCACTGGTAAAACGGCTTCCATTCCGTAGACTAAAGAGAACGGGGCTGCCCCTGTCGAAGTGCGCACTGAAGTGCGATAACCATGGAGAGCAAACGGTAACATCTCATGCCAGTCTTTGTATGTTACTGTCATCTTTTGTATGATCTTTTTGATATTCTTATTAGCAGCTTCCACGGCGCCGTTCATCTTTGGCCGGTACGGAGAAGAGTTATGGTGTTTTATGTTGAACTGCGTGCAGAGTTCAGTAATCATCTTGTTGTTCAAATTAGTACCATTGTCAGTGATAATCCTTTCCGGAATGTCGTATCGACAGATGAGATTATTCTTGATGAATCGTGCCACCACATTCTTGGTGACAGAAGCAAATGAGGCTGCCTCTATCCACTTTGTAAAGTAATCAATAGCAACAAGAATGAAACGATGTCCGTTAAAAGCAGTAGGTTTAATCTCCCCAATCATATCAATGCCCCACATTGCGAAGGGCCAAGGTGCTGTCAACATGTTCAATGGAGCAGGAGGCACATGTACTTTATTCGCATAGATCTGGCACTTGTGACAAGTCCTGGAGTGATGGTGGCAATCAGCTTCCATGGTAGACCAATAATACCCTGATCTCAGAATCTTCTTGGCCATCGTATGTCCACTAGAATGAGTCCCAAAAATACCGTCATGCATGTCTTCCATAATCTTTTTTGCTTCCTTTTTATCCACACAGCGAAGCAAAGTCGAATCATGATTACGTTTGTATAATACTCCATTACTCAAAAAGAATTTAGCGGAGAACTTCCTCAAAAAATTTTTGTCATTGATGGATGCCCCTTCAGGGTATTCCTGAGTTTCTAAATATCTTTTTACTTCGTGGAACCAAGGTTTCTCTTCTACTCCATCAGCGTTAAGTTCATAACAGTATGCTGGTTCATCTAATCGTTCAATGGTGATCGTGGGAGCTTCATTGTCCCATTTGACTCTGAACATAGATGACATGGTAGCCAATGCGTCTGCCAACTGATTCTCTTCTCGTGGGATATGTTCGAACGTGATCTCTTCGAAGTATGGGATTAATGTCAACACTCGCTCTCGATAAGGGATGAGGTTCGGATGTTTAGTGTCCCATTCTCCTTTGATCTGACTGATTACTAAGGCTGAGTCTCCGTATACGCTTAAAACCTTGATTCTTAGGTCTATCGCAGCTCTGAGTCCCAAAATACATGCCTCATACTCAGCCATATTGTTGGTACAATCAAAACATAGTCTGGCAGTGAAAGGCGTATGGCAACCCCTGGGAGAGATAATTACAACACCAACACCGTTGCCCAATGCATTAGAAGATCCATCGAAAACCATAGTCCATCGGGATCCAAGTTCGGGTCCTTCATCCGGTCCATGTTCTTCATGATCAGCGACAAGCATGACATCCTCATCTGGGAACTCAAAATTCATAGATTGGTAATCATCCACCGCTTGATGAGCCAAATGATCAGCTAGCACGCTTCCTTAGATTGCTTTCTGGGTAGTATACTGGATGTCATACTCTGTTAAAATCATCTGCCATCTTGCTATTCTTCCGGAGAGGGCGGGTTTCTCAAATACATATTTGATAGGATCCATCTTAGAAATCAATAAAGTGGTATGATTCAACATATACTGTCTCAGTCGGCGAGCAGCCCAAGCCAAAGCACATCAAGTTTTCTCGAGCAATGAGTATCTTGTTTCACAGTCGGTAAACTTTTTGCTAAGGTAGTATATGGCATGCTCTTTTCGACCAGACTCGTCATGTTGCCCCAACACGCACCCCATTGAATTTTCTAACACGGTCAAATACATGATTAGAGGTCTTCTTTCCACTAGTGGTATCAGAATCAGAGGTTCCTGGAGATACTTCTTGATTTTGTCGAAAGCTTCTTGACATTCATCATTCCATATCATCTCCTGATTTTTCCTCAGCAACTTGAAGAGGGGTTTGCAGGTAGTAGTCAAATGGGAGATAAATCGGGCAATGTAATTCAAACGTCCCAAGAAACCTCTGACTTCTTTATCTGTACGGGGAACTGGCATTTCTTGAATAGCTCTCACCTTGGCCGGGTCAACCTCAATTCCTTTACCACTGACGATAAAGCCCAAGAGCTTACCGGATCTTACTCCAAAGGTGCATTTGTTCGGGTTCAATCTCAACTTGTACTTCTTCAACCTCTCGAACAGTTTGTATAAATGATCGAGATGTTCTTCTTCCGTGTGAGATCTGGCTATCATGTCATCCACATATACTTCTATTTCATGATGGATCATATCATGGAACAAAACCACCATAGCACGCTGGTACGTTGCCCCTGCATTCTTTAACCCGAATGACATTACTTTATAACAGAAAGTGCCCCATTGCGTCACAAACGTAGTTTTCTCCATGTCCTCAGGCGCCATCTTAATTTGGTTATAACCTGAAAATCCATCCATGAATGAGAATACCTTGTGCTGAGCGGTGTTATCTACCAGAACATCAATGTGCGGAAGTGGAAAGTCATCTTTGGGACTTGCTTTATTCAAATCTCTGTAATCTACGCACATTCGCACCTTACCATCCTTCTTTGGCACTGGTACCACATTAGCAACCCATTGAGGATAAGAAGTAACAGCTAGAAAACCCGCATCAAATTGTTTCATAACCTCGGCTTTGATTTTCTCAGACATTTCAGGACGCATGCGACGAACCTTCTGCTTAACAGGACGACAATCTTCCTTCATTGGCAGCCGATGCACTACTATATCAGCATCCAGTCCTGGCATGTCTTCATAAGACCAAGCAAAAATCTCTACATAGTCATGTAACATCTGAATCAATCTTTCTTTGATACTGTTTTCCAAACCTGCTCCTATTTTGACTTCTTTCTTGTCCACTTCAGTACCCAGATTTACAATTTCGACTGACTCCTCGTGCGGCTGTATAGTCCTTTCTTCTTGCAGTAACAGTCTGGCAAGTTCTCCAGGTACTTCACAATCTTCCTCACTCCCATCCTCGGCTTGGTAGATCGGATTTTCAAAGTCATAATGAACAATAGTAGAACTATTATCAACAGGATCCAGAGTGGGTATGGATCTGCAATTCGTTACGTGAGTGTGTGTAAGAAAACATAGCCTTTTTGGAAGATGACAAGAAAGATAAAGAGCGCAATATTTGAATGCAAAAAGGTCCATTGATTTATTGAACATGAATATGATTATGAAATGACAAACCCTTAACCAATTAGCTATTGTGCCCGGGGCATAGACACAATGCTTTAAGAAGTTCAATTGTAAACATTAAAAAAAATTGCAACACTAAAATAGACAATAACAATTACTCCTGACTAAAGGAAATCGGGATAGTGTCTTCAGCTTTCCAATTGTTGAGTCCGTCACCAATTGTTGGGTAAATCCAGCTATCCAGGTCGCAATCGCTGTCAGCATCTTCTACAACATTAATCTGACTCTTGACTACCTTCTCAGAACTAAATCCCAGGCCAAATTTATCAGACTTGTACGATACGTCGATCATAGCAGGAGGAGCACGAATGACCTTGGGCACACAGGAAGTTGGCTTAAGGACAGGATTGGTCGGAGGAACTACTTCAAATGACTGACAAGGAGTCTCAATGAATTCACCATCCATCTCGACGTATCTGAAGGCCTGCACACTACTGACAATGTACTCTTCTTCTCCACACACGGTGACAATTTTGCCCTCTGTTGGATACCTCAGCTTTTGATGGAGAGACGAAGCTACGACACTTGCCCCATGAATCCAAGGGCGTCCCAGTAAGCAGGAATAGGCAGGACGAATGTTCATTACATGGAAGGTAGTGTTGAAGACTTGAGGCCCTATCTTGATAGGGAGGACTACTTCGCCATGGACAACACTCTTCGCACCATCGTAAGCACGTACCACAATGTCACTAGGTTTCAGTTCAATGCTTTTACAGTCAAGTTTATCCAGCACAGCTGTCGGCAGTACATTCAAGGAAGAGCCATTATCGATCAACACATGAGACAAAGTGATCCCCTTACACTCAATGGAGATATGCAGGGCTTTATTGTGATTCTTTCCTGCTGGTGTCAGGTCAGCATCGGAAAAGCCTAGGCCATTGTCAACAGCCAAGTGAGCAACATAATTTTCGAACTGATCGACAGATGTCTCCTGAGGTACATGAGCGGTCTTCAAGAATTTTATCAATGCATTGGCATGAGATTCAGAAGATAATAACAAGGATAACATCGAGATCTTAGACGGGGTATGCCCCAACTGTTCTACCACATCAAAATCACTCTTGCGGATGATTTTCAGCACTTCTTCCATTTCCTGCTTGGCAACATCTTCGGTAGTAACTTCGACCGGTGTTTCTGAATGAGAAAGGTTGACTGGCTCCTTTCCTCGAATTTCAGGGGCGGGAGGTGAGATTTCCGGAGAGAAGATCCTTCCACTTCGAGTAATTTTACTAGTCCCAACAATGCCATTAGGATTAGCAGAATTATCGACTTGCTTTACGCCATGGATGTAAACATCACCTCCGTAATTCCACGGAATAGCTTTGCTTGAGGAATATGGTACTGGGCCAGGTGCAGTAATGATTAGGGGAGCTACCCTTGGCTCAGCAGTAATCTTCACAGGCGCCCTAGTAGCGGTAATCTTCACTGGAACCTTGGACCTAGCAATCACAGATATTTCTTCAATAGGGTTTTCCGCCTTAGGAATCTTTTCAAAGAGAATTGTACGATCATCCATCAGCCGTTGAATACCATTCCACAACTCCAAACAATCATCGGGTCGGAGTATGCAGAGATCGCAATTTTCAGCACAACCTGGAAATAAACCAGCTTGCAATAAATTCCTCTTGATGATCAGGAGAGGAGATGCTAAGTCAGCTACATTAGAAATGTGAGAATCGTCATCCACAGTGTCGCATCCTGCGAAAAATCAACCGGCGAGCCTAAAAATAAAAACACACAGAGCCGCCACTAAACGTTATTTATCCCAAGATAGGGAAAGGAAACGCTCAGAGAAACCTGGAAAGACATGGTCTCGCGACCAGAGAGAAAAGGTTCGGGAGTCGGTTACGCGAGGGGAAGGTATTAGCACCCCTCACGTCCTAGGTACTCCTAGGGATCCACGCTCTAAAATAAAGAAAAGGTTGCTAAACATCACACACACACACGGGGAACGCAGGTGGGGTTAAGAGAAGGGAGCTCGATAAGGTATCGCACCTTATGCCTACATATCTTGTCTGGAACAAGAATCAGAGCCACTGTAGTTCGGCTTACGCACGCCAAACAACACAAAACATACAAACAAGCAAGGGTGGCAAACATGGAGCCCGACAACCACTGGGTGGAATTACGTCGGCATCCGAACCAAAACACACTCAAAAGGGCAAACGTGGAGCCCGACTGCCAATCACTGGACTTACGTCGGCATCCGAGCCAAAACACACAGTCAGATAACAAGTAAACACACGCAAAAAAGAAAAAGGTTGCCCGGAGCGGTCTCGCACGACCCCCTGCCTACATACCTCGTCTGGAACGAGGATCAGGGCGATGTAGTTCCCCTGAGAGGGACTGAATTGCTAACCAGAAACCGGGGAAAGACACACAACTAGGGAGCTGAGACTCGAGCCTAATGTTGTCATGCATCATTCACCTAAGTTCGGTTTTCTATCCTACTTGCATAAACAAACTATCCTAACCAGGAAAGAAGCAATCACACAAGCATACAATATACAAGCATATATCAGATGAGAACAGGCATCTCAAACAACACAAGCATGTCAATCAAATATCCACATAACACCCACTATAGCCAAACAAGGGGCTCAATCAATCGGGTTTGACTGCCTAAGCAAGTCGTCTGTACGGGCTGTGTTTGCTCTTAACCTTGCCATTACGAGGCTAAGGTGAAGCAGATGATGGGATGAAGTGAGGATCAGACCTCACAGCTCTTATCCCTAACCAGGGAGAGCTGACAAATGAGCATGGGTCCAGAATGGGGGAACCCTTCTATACTCGATGACTCTGACACAACAGATCTTGGGCTTTTGATCTCGATGCTACAACCATGTAATGGGAGCAAGGAGAAGACTCACTGAATAGTGGGGGACAGACTGCTTGTCCCTACCTTCCACCAATTGCCTTCTTTGAAGGACTTTTCCTGCTTGGGCTTAAAAATAAACAAACACAATCATTGCCTCTTAAGGAGGACTTCAGACATTTATTTGCCCGGCCCGGTAACAGCCGGGTCTCCAGACTACATGAAGTAAGAAGGTTATACCTCAAATGCAAGTTGCTTAAGCAACGCAAAGCAAAAGTTCACAAGGAACTGAGCAACTAAAAGTACCTGGAAACAATCAAACACAGTCAGTATTCAATCAGACAAATTGTAAAGCAAACAGTTAAACAGCTTAAACAATACAACACAAAGCAAGCCCAAGGCTTAAGCCCAAGCTCCAACACCTACAAAACAATGTTATGTTAGTGTACAAACATCCACAACATCAATTAAAATCAACTTGTATCATTCTCCATGTACATTGCTTTTTTTGATCCTGAAAAATCAAGCAAATATTAGCAACTAGACCACTAGGCCAAGCCTAGGGTCCAAAAGCAAGAAAAAACTTAAAACATCAAGGTATCCACCATCCAACATCAAATTAACATCAAACAAGAGCAAACATCATTGGTCTCATGTTTATATCATCCATCATGTTCAATTCATACACAAAACAATCCATATGAGGTCAAATGAACCACCAAGCATACAAACAGAAGTATTGCATTCAAATCCCTATCAAAATAAATCCAAAAATTCTCAAATTAAATACACCTAAACAGGGGTCAATCAAGGTCTACCATGTCAAATTTGAGCTCAATTGGGCAAATGGAACCATGTCAATGAAAATCAACAAAAACAGACACAATTTCATGCTCCAATTCACACCATCAATGCATACATCCACTTCAAAAATTCATATCTCATTGGAAACTAAAAAGAAATGGATGAGACCAAAACAAGGAGGTCCTAACATGTGTCTAGTTCATGCATATCAAATTTCATGGCCATACAATACCATATGAGGATTTCACATCAAAATTACAAACCTATGTCATATGAGCTTGCACAAATGATCTCCAGAAATGAAAAATCATGATCAAATAGAAAATGCAGTGAAAAATTCTACAAAAATTCATACAATATCACAACATGCCAACCAATCATCATGCAAAATTTCATTTTATTTCAACATGTATAGGTCACTCAAAAAAATCCTGCAAGTTGACATAATGAGGTGTGACACAAATTGTCACACCTAAGTTCCAGAATTTGCTGCTCTCTAACCAGGTATCCAAAATTCACGAAATTTACATATAAATAATCCTCAAAGAGTCAAGAACCACCACAAAAATTTTCAAGAATTTATTTTATGATATGAGTATTTCATGATCAAATTGCAAAAATGTATCAAAAATGGACATACATCGGAAAACCCTAGGTCAAATAAAATATTCCCCAAGCACAACTTTGACCAATAGGTCAAAAAAAACCTACACTCACCAAGGAAGCTATAGAAAAAATTTCCATATTTTTTGGATTTTTTACTATTTTTTACGATTTTTTAAAGGTCATATGAATTTTTTAATAATTAAACAAATTAATTAGAATTAGTAATGGCAGATTCATAATTAATTATGGCGGGGGAGGGAAACATGAGTTTCAAAAATTTGAATGAAAAACAAGATCAAACACATGAATATCATCTTCTTCAGTCCAGAAAATTCAAGAACATCCAAGAACACGAGTTTCTCAAATCATCACCAAAACGAGCAAACAAATAACCGTTAGAACCGTCTAAGCCTAAGGATCACGAATATCAACTTATTTTTGGCTAAAAGCTCCTAAATCGAACGAATCGACTCACTTAGGGTTTATGTTCTTATCTTCAAATCTAGATTTCTCACACCACAGTCATCCGTTTGCAATTCTAAATACATCATCGTAATCTACATCAAACGCACTATAGAATGCACATAACAATCAAGCTTTTCATGAGGTTCGAATTTTCACTTACTTGGATATGGCAGTCGCGATTGTAATGCTTTTAGAGCTCAAATCGTGAAAACAGCAACACTAGGAGGATGGAGAAGGTGAATGGAGGTGCTTGCTTCGATTGCCTTTGCTTCTAGGACTCAAAACTCGAATTCACCATTGTTGATGTGGTTATGGACAGTTGCGATTGGCCAAGCTTCTCACTCCAATCTCCAAAAACAGTCCAAGGCAATGATTATAGAAGATGAATGCAAAAGAAATCTTCAAGTTTGGTTGAGAATTGGTCAAGAATTTTGGAAATGAAAGTTTGTGTTCTTGGATGAAAATGGAGAGAATGTGAGAGATCTAGATCCAATCTTGGGAAAAGTGAGGTTCTGTTATGATTAGGCAAGGATTTAGAATATATATGTGTGCTTAATTGATCACTAATCATGTAATTAACCAATTTGGCATAATTAGTGATAATGTAATTTTTGCAAATGAGGGCAAAATAGCCAATTCACAATGACAGCACATGCCAGCTCAAAATTGGTTCCAACATGTCCAAAACACCATATGTGAAGTGTAGAAACAATTCCCATTGCAATTGGTTGCTTAAATCTCATTTTCACTATGTGTATGTAAAGTATCCATTTTTAACCATTTCATTTTTCATGCCAAAACTCAAACCATGTGCATTAACCATGAAATGAATATTCAAACACACTTAAAATGCCATTCCTGAGGTGTTGGAAAAAGTCCCATTCAAAAATTCCCAATATTTTGACATTTGGACAATTTTGCCCCTGGTCTAATTCAGCTGTCCAGTTGAAAAGTGACTTTTTGCCTTGGCCATTTTTGAACAAATCCAATGATGCACCCTCAAAGTACATGTCAAATGGAGTTTGTGCATATAAAGAACTTGCAATTTGGACAAACCATGTGGAAGTTATGGCCTTCTGATTACGATCTTTTCTGAAATTCACTGAGCCATATCTTGCAAACCACACATTGGATTTTCAAGTTCTTGGACTTTTTGGAAAGGTGAGAACAAGATCTACATCTGTCATGTTGAACAATTTTTCATTTGAAGCTTCCTTGGACTTCTGTTTTTGAGGTCAAAAACTTTCCATTTTTGGAAACTTCAGCTACCAGTCACTTGCTATTTTTGGCAGTTTTTGTCCTGACTTGATTTTCTTCATTTTTAAGCTTTGCAATGTCATTCAACACTTGTTCCAACATGAATGAAGTGTGTCTAACTTGTTTCCACCTCCAAATCCACCAGATCATGTACAGTTGACCACAGTTGACTTTTCATCTGATAGATGAATTTGGCAATGCATTGATCAATTTAAGCCCCAATCTCCAACTGAAATGGCTCAAGGGTGACACCCTAGCCTCAATAATCACCATATAATCACAAAATGATCCTCATCTCCATCTCAAACACCATCTCCTGATCCAGCCCTGACTGGCCCAATACAACTGATTAGGGTTGACCAGTGGTCAAAACCCTAATCTCAAGGAATCTTCTTCAATCTCCTGATGACATCCAACCATGGTGATGATGATGTATCAATTCAATCAATATGAAGACCAATACCCTTGGAGAATTATAAAACCCTAATCCACAGCCCAATCCTCAGATGGCCCATGATCAATCAATAAAACCCTGGCTTGCACTTTCTGACTAAGACTTGGGAGGATAGCTTGCATAATGTAACCACATGATATGCAACATGAAATGCCTAATGCCCTAAAAATGATATGCAAATATGTTAATGCTAGTCCCAAGAGAGGAGGGCAAATTTTGAGGTGTTACAGCTGCCCCTATTCAATCCACTGTGAACCTGTCGATACGAAATAACCTCGGCTTTCGGATGATCAGGATGAAAAGTGATTGAATACCAAGAACAGACGAACAATTTGCACTCTGATGGGATAATAATTAACAACGCCTGTCAGCATCGGCGAAGAAACACACTTTGAACCACGTCGACCTGGATACCAAAATAAATGGTAACGCAGGGATAACCATGGTCTGATCACCACACATCCACGCGGGATTATCACCTCTTCTTTTTTGCTTTTCTTGAACCCCGAACTTTCTTTTCTCTCCTTTTCTTATTTTCTTGAACCCCGAAATTTTTCGCGCAAACGATCCTCGGACCTCTGCATTTGAACCCCAGGAAAATGCCCCAGCACTCCTCCTTTGCCAAAATAATGAACCCCAATCTCCAATTTGAACCCCAGTCGCCTGACGATAACTCTCGATCGCCAGAATGAACCCCGTTCTCCAGAAAATGTCGCAACATCTCCCTTTCTCCATTTGAACCCCGTCTCCAGAAAATGTATCCACATTTCCTTTTCTCCATTTGAACCCCAGAAAATGCCTCAGCATCTCCTTTTCTCCAATCTCTCGTGATAATTCCGCTGGCAACGTCGGAAATAACACTCAACCACTCTGAGGGCGACATGTCAGAGGGTAAACCTTCACAAAGGAAGGTAGCATGTGTATCTCTTCCTCAGAAGACACCTATAACGACCTCCACTGGCCTCAGCCTGAGTCTACGGTGACACATGAACAGAAGATAATCCTACGGACCTCATCCTGGATATAATCTTCAACTCTATCTCCATTTGAACCCCAGAAAATACCTCAGCATTTCTTTTCTCCGATTGGACCCCGCTCTCCAGAAAATGTCTCCACATTTCCTTTTCTCCATTTGAACCCCGGAATCGCGCTGATCGCGTAACGTCTTCTGATATCATTTCCATCTCTGTCCGACGGAAACATTTCCTCCAATATCGCACTACTGGGGAACACTGCTGATCTGACGTCATGGTACCACACTCCTCAGAGTAACACTTTCAACCAGACACTGACTGATGACTGGGAGAAAACTCGACGTTTACTGGACATCGAACAATGATGTTGACAGGACATCGAACAATGATGTTTATAGGACATCGAACAATGATGTTGACAGGACATCGAACAACGATGTTGACAGGACATCGAACAATGATGTTGACAGGACATCAAACAATGATGTTGACAGGACATCAAACAAGGATCGACCAGACATTAAACAATGACTGGGAAATAACTCGACGTTTACTGAACATCGAATGATGATGTTTTACAGGACACCAATCGAGCTCGACCAGACACTTACTGATGACTGGGAAATACTGTGGTTCCAAACTCACAATGCTGAACTCCTCGGAGTATCGTCTTCACTGTCCGGCAAACCAATCCCAAGCGGTAACCACGGCTTGAATCGCGCTGATCGCACAACCTTTTCTGACTGTATCCCCATCTCTGTCTGACGGAAACATTCTTCGCCAGTGTCGTACCACTGGGACAATACCTTTGATCCAATCATGAGGCTATACTACTCGGAGTAACACCTTCACTTTCTGGCAAAACACCTCTCAAACGGTAACCACGGCTTGAGACTAGCTGATGTTTGCAATATGATGCATGATTGATTTTTCTGCGTAATGCTCCATAATCATGGAAATGCTACGCGATTATTTATCTTTCTATGCAATATGCAATGCTTATTCTACATGATGAATGCATAAAAATATCCCCCTCAAGGGAATTTTCTGGGGAAAACGAGACTCTCTGCTGAGGAACTCGCCACTGCTCCGATTTCCACCCTGCCGGGGATAGCACTGCTGCTAGGAAATAGACAACCCTTGCTGGGGATACAGATCCTTTGCACCCAACCCTCTCGAGGACATGCTGGGGAATACCTCCTTTGCACCCCACCCTCTCGAGGACATGCTGGGGATACAGATCCTTCACTGCACTCTGTGGGAATACCACAGTCTTTGACTTGCTGGGGATATAGATCCCAACTCTGCTTTGGGAATCCTCACAGATACTCCCGCTGGGGAAATGAGCAATCTTCAACCTGCTGGGGGAATACCATCCAGACCCCGCTAGGGGAACGACAACTACTCCGCTGGGGAGGACCCAATCAATCCACATGTAGGATACCCTCGGCTGGGGATGCAGATATTCGTCTGCTACGGAAACTCGTTCAATCCACTGGTAGGATGAACACTGTTGGAGAAATATGTCATTGAAAAAACCCGCTCCACTCGGGGAACTGCTGGAGATATATTTCTTTGAAAAAGACCCGCTCCACTCGGGGAACCGCTGGAGATATATTTCATTGAAACCCGCTCCACTCGGGGAACTGCTGGAGATATATTTCTTTGAACCCGCTCCACTCGGGGAACTGCAACCTTCTGGCCTGGCTGCTGAGGAAACAACGTTGTAACCCTGCCGGGGACAGCCCTCTTGACTCGGCTGGAGAAGTCACAGACATTGGATCTGCTGGGGAGCTAGTCCTATAACTCTGCCTGGGGACTTAGCTGGGAAATGAGAATAGTTGGTATAAAAACACCCGTCAACTCGTCGAACCATGGTGTCTACCTCCAATACTCATATCGGCTTTCCACTTTTGAGAGTCCCCAGACTCGTCTGGACCTTTTCTGCTCCATCATCTTGTATTCCAAATCGCCCCGCGCTCGACGAGAAACGTACTCCTGGGATTTATACAGAAATTTCAATTTTCCGACTTTGAAGAGTCTTCTTGGTTAATTTCAAGGGTCGTCGGACGTCTCTCGTCGCCTCTTCGTCGCCCTCCTTTGTGCACTCGTCCCTGATCGAACTCTGCGGGGAATTGCATACTTTCAAGTCTTCCGACTTTGAAGAGTCTTCTTGATTACCATCAAGGATCGTCGTACGCCTCAACGTCTTCGTCATTTCTTCATACGTTCGTCCCTGAGCCTGAGCGAACTCTCTGGGGATCTATTACAAAGCTTCCACATCACAACCTGCAAGTGAGTGAAGAATATCTAACAATTCCTGCAAAACAGACCGTCAGATAAAACCGTGCCCCAGGCGTGTCAAGATTTCAACACTTGGGTCACTCAACCTTCCAAATAAGATTTCAAGCCTTCAATCTTATAAACATGCATTGGAAGGAACCTGTATGTCTTAAAATGCAAAGATTCTTTATCAAAATAATCGGATGTTTTTGCAATCAAAGCGGTAATGAAAAACAAAAACAAAATTATTTGACTGAATATGCATTTTATTGATTGGAAAAAATGTGTGGCTCAAATGAGCAATACAAAGGAAGCAATTCCTGAAAAGAGGTAATTGCGCACAAAAGGAAAAATCTATCCTAATGGCAATGTGAAACCCGTGATCTCATCGAGTTCCAACTCGGTTACACCCCATATGTCCTCAGACTCTCCTTGCTTTCTGCCTTCTGAATAAGACAATTCTGATTGATCCCCACCGGGTATTATCCATGATGCTTCAACCAAAGCGCAAACGATTATGCCGGACGCAGTTGTTCGTTTCAATCCCTCTTTTGCCTGGACCGCCCTTACGGGTTTTCAGTCCACCGGGATACCCCTTTTTGCCCAAGTCGCCTTTTCGGGTTTTCGACTTGCCGGGTGTACATCTTTTCATTTATATCCCTAACTTTTGCCCGAACCTTTTTTCTGTTTTTGGTTCGCCGGGATGCCCATTTTTGCCTGGACTATTTTGTTCTTTTCGTCCAGCGGGTCAATTTATACGAAGTATTTTTTAACTGCGTCCGCATTCACAGGGGATGGAAAATCCTCACCATCCATGGTCGTCAACAACAAGGCTCCACCAGAGAAAACCTTCTTGACCACGAATGGACCTTCATAATTCGGTGTCCATTTGCCCCTTCGATCGTTTTGAGGAGGAAGGATCCTTTTCAGCACCACATCACCTACGTGATATACCCGAGGTCGCACCTTCTTGTCAAAAACACGCTTCATCCGTTGCTGGTACAACTGCCCATGACAGATGGCTGCAAGCCTCTTTTCCTCTATCAAGCTCAATTCTTCGTACCGGGTCCTTACCCATTCAGCCTCTTGCAATTTCACGTCCATCAGGACTCTCAAAGAAGGAATCTGAACCTCCACAGGTAATACCGCCTCCATCCCATATACCAATGAGAAAGGAGTTGCCCCAGTAGATGTGCGCACCGACGTTCGATACCCATGCAATGCAAACGGCAACATCTCATGCCAATCCTTGTAGGTCACCACCATTTTCTGCACAATCTTCTTTATATTCTTGTTGGCTGCCTCAACCGCCCCATTCATCTTCGGACGATAGGGAGAAGAATTGTGATGCTCAATCTTGAATTCCCGGCACAGCTCTGCCATCATCTTATTGTTCAAATTAGAACCATTATCAGTAATGATCCTCTCGGGAACCCCATATCGGCAAATGATGTCTCTCTTGAGAAATCTAGCAACAACCTGCTTCGTCACATTCGTATAAGAGGCTGCTTCTACCCACTTGGTGAAGTAATCAATAGCCACTAATATGAATCTGTGCCCATTCGAAGCCGTAGGCTCTATCTTTCCAATCATATCAATGCCCCACATAGCAAACGGCCATGGAGACGACATTAAGCTCAACGGATTTGGAGGCACGTGCACCTTATCAGCATAAATCTGGCATTTATGACACTTCCGCACGAAATTAAAACATTGGGCCTCCATTGTCATCCAATAATAACCTGCTCTCAGCAGCTTCTTCACCATTGCATTCCCACTGGCATGGGTACCGAACGATCCCTCATGAACCTCTTTCATTAATTGGCTTGCTTCTGCATCATCAACACATCTGAGCAAGACCCAATCAAAATTCCTCTTGTACAAAACTCCATCCTTATTCAGGTAGAACACCATGGCTAACCTCCGCAGAGTCTTTCGATCTTTCTTTGACGCCCCCTCAGGATACTCTTGCGTCTCAAGATAGCGCTTGATATCGTAATACCACGGCTTCTCATCATCAGGCGCTGTATCAACAGCAAACACATAAGCCGGTCTATCCAGACGTCCCACTTCAACACTGGGGAACTGATTCCACCTCTGCACCTTGATCAAGGCGGCCAGAGTAGCCAAAGCATCTGCCAAAGGGTTCTCCTCTCTGGGCACGTGATGCATCTTCACCTTAGTAAAAAACGTCAACAATCTCCTCGTATAATCTCGATACGGAACCAAATGAGATTGATGCGTATACCATTTCCCGTTAACCTGATTTATCACCAGAGCTGAATCTCCATATATGACAAGGTTCTTGATTCTCAAATCAATCGCCTCTTCAATTCCCAGTATGCAAGCTTCATATTCAGCTACGTTGTTGGTGCACTCAAATGTTAGCCGGGCAGCAAAAGGAATATGAGATCCTTTCGGCGTAACCAAAACAGCACCAACACCGCTTCCATTCACGTTAACGGCCCCATCAAACATCAGAATCCATTCGGATTCAGGGTCAGGCCCCTCCTCCGGGATTGGTTCCTCGCAATCTTTCGATTTGAGAAACATGATGTCCTCATCAGGGAATTCAAACTTCATCGGTTGATAATCATCAATGGGTTGCTGGGCGAGGTAATCAGACAATACACTCCCCTTGATCGCTTTCTGAGAGGTATACTGTATATCATATTCTGTCAAAATCATTTGCCACCTTGCAACCCGTCCGGTCAATGCTGGATTCTCAAACCCATACTCGATCGGATCCATCTTGGAAATCCACAAAGTGGTATGAACCAGCATACACTGTCTCAGTCGGCGAGCAGCCTATGCCAAAGTACAACAAGTTTTCTCGAACAGTGAATGTATTGTTTCACAGTCGATAAACTTTTTGCTAAGGTAAATTGCATGCTCTTTTCGACAAGACGCGTCATGCTGACCCAATACACCTCGCAGACCCTTCGAAGGCCGTCAAGCACAGATTGACAATCGTTCCTTCCATGGGAGGCATCAGAATCAGAGGTTCCTGCAACTTATTCTTTTATTTTCAATGCCCCTTGGCAATCATTATTTCACCTGACCGTTTGATTTTTTTTTCAACATCTTGAATATAGGTTCACACGTGGCTGTTAGATGAGATGTGAACCATGACAGGTAGTTCAATCTATCTATGAAACCACGAACCTCTCTTCTATTCCCTCGGTTCAGGCATTTTTTTTTTTTTTTTTTTTTTTTGAACAGGAGCAACCTCGATTCCTCTCTGACACTTATAATGAACCCCAACGATTTACCGGACCACACTCTGATAGTGCACTTACTCGAATTCAACCTCAGTTTGAATTGTCTCAACCAGTTAACCAACTTGGCCAGATCTACCAAATGCCCCTCTTCTGTTTGGGACTTTGCTATCATGTCATAGCATTTGATTTCATGATGAATCATATCATGAAACAAAGTCACCATGGCTCTCTGATACAGGCACTGGCGTTTCGCTTCTCTAGAGGACAGTCTCCTTTCTATGGGAGCTTGAGCATAATGATATCGGTATCTGACCCTGGCATATCCTGACATGACCCGGCGAAGGTATCCACCTGCTCTTTCAACAGGGCTACCATTCTGCTTTCGACTTGCCTCTGAGACGGCCCCAATTTTCACTTTCCTTCCTGACCTCGGCGGTGCTTGGGATAACAATCTCAACCCGCTTCACGTGCGGATGAATCACCTTCTCCTCTTGTTTTGACAACCTGGCTAATTCCAGCAGATCACAATCTTCTTCGCCTTCTTCTTCGGCATGATTGCTCGGTTTGTCGAAATCATATGAGGTGTAACAGAATTGTTATCAATGAGATCCGGAGAATTATTTTTGAATTCGGGACGAGACAAATCAAAAAGAAAAATGAAAATAAACATTGCCATTTTTATTTGTTTTTAAACTGCAAAAATAAATGAAAAACAGGGAACACCGCTTTTTGACTGAAAAACATCCATTTATTAATGATGCAGAAAATGCAAATTTAAACATGAGGTGGCCCTTACAATGGACCATTACGTTTCGGGCAAAACGTATGGCTTTCATGCAGATAAAATCAAAACAGAAATCATTACTCTTCAAGTAGAGTAACCGTGATGATCTGTTAAGCCTTCCAGCTTCCTGGTACACACGATTTTATCCATTGATCAAACTTCCAGTTACTGTCATTCTCTTCACCCATCACACAGACGTGATCCGAATCTTCAACAACTGCACTCACCATCGCCTGACCATGTGCCGGCATGGGATTGGCATTAACGTTGGGAGATGGAGCAAAGTTGACTGCTTTTGAATCCACCAGGTCTTGGACTACGTGCTTAAAAGCTTTGCAGTCCTCTACATTGTGCCCGGGAGCACCCGAATGGAATTCACATTTGACACTTTCATCAAAATTGGCTGGCCTTTGATCTGATCTCATCGGAACCATCGCCCTTGGCTGAACCAACCCAAGATCCATCAGCTTTTTGAACAGAACAACATATGTCACGGGCGGCTTGTCAAAATGGCGATCAACCCCTTTTCCTCTCATCTGGTACCCGGCTCTCTGTTGAGGTGGCTGACGTTGCTGCCGGACTGACTGATTACCAGCAGGAATGGTTACTGCAGCAGTGTGCTGGTAGTAACGATCCCTACCGTGTCCTCCCTGGGCATACACAGCACTTGATTCACCCTCATCCTTGTGCTGGTCATTACCAAAATATTTCTTCGGTCCAGATGACGAAGCGTTTCCTTGCATGTTCCCCATCTTCAGCCAGTCTTCAATCCTCCCCACCTTTTCGGCAATTACTTTCTGCCCTAAGGCGAACTCTTGCATGACATTGATCAGCTCTCCCATCTTCTCTTTCAGTTCGAGGATGTCAGCGTTGGGAGGATCCATCAGTCTGGGAGTATTGCGCCTGGTGTAATATCTGTGAGGGCGTGTTGAGTGCAAAGGTACGGTTCTGCGAGCACGAGCAATGATTCCTGCAAAACAGCAAACAGGTTAATATGCATGAATGCAACGTCTATCCATATGAGGAAGATTCTGTCTTTTGATTCTGGTTTCATCGAGACAGATAAAATTTTTGACAATAACATTTTGACATCCAGATGTCTCTCAACCAGATTCTCAATCCATAATGCTCCCCATATGGCTAGACGTGATTTTGAGTGCAGATGAATGCAAAATGAGAATGATGCAGATGTATGCAATGCACTGGGCCATCCTCCAAGTCATCTGATCATTTGTTGCTCTGAATCACAACCCTGATCTCTGAACCGATCATAACCATCTGAGGAAACAAATAACCACCAATCCGACTTATGGGTTCCGAAATAAACGGAAGACAGATACATCATCATCATCATCATCATCATCAATCTCTGAGCAGATACCCATCATCATCTGAATCGGCCCAGGGAATCCGAAATAAACGAATCCCCACTGATAAATATCTCGGCCCGGGGAATCCTGAAATAAACGGATCCCCACTGATAAATAACGGACAGCACTCCGGCGTCACGGCAATAAATGACCATAAATCCGACTTATAAATATGACTCTGATCCACGGAACAAAAAGTCACCATCTGAGTCACCATCAATCACCAACAGTCACCATCTGTACCTGTTAAAATGATCATTCCCTCCCCACTCACGGGTGTCATCTAGGCCAGGGTAAAGTCGGAAGAAACGCAGCATAAATAACCTTTCGCAGAATACCATCATATACACACCCGAAGTATGTAACGATAATATCCCACCAGGGTCTGAACTGCTCGTGATGTCAATGTTCCGCTAAGTGGCGCCATACCACCCGCTTCCCATGCATCACTCTATTCCTAGGTTTCCTAGATTTCACTCATAGCCTGGGTATTGGGCCTTTTACCTCAACTGACTCCCACCCCAAAATAGAGGAACCACCTGTACAGAGGACGGCAACAACATGATAGTATGATGCATGCAGACATTAATGCAAATATATACACTGGTTAGAATAATAAATGCAATAAATAACACAACACAAGCAACCTAAACTAATCCTAGAACGCTAGGAAGGACTCGCCTAGGGACGATGGACCAGCATAGGTCTACATCGGAGATCCCCAGCAGAGTCGCCAGCTGTCGCATCCTGCGAAAAATCAACCGGCGAGCCTAAAAATAAAAACACACAGAGCCGCCACTAAACGTTATTTATCCCAAGATAGGGAAAGGAAACGCTCAGAGAAACCTGGAAAGACATGGTCTCGCGACCAGAGAGAAAAGGTTCGGGAGTCGGTTACGCGAGGGGAAGGTATTAGCACCCCTCACGTCCTAGGTACTCCTAGGGATCCACGCTCTAAAATAAAGAAAAGGTTGCTAAACATCACACACACACACGGGGAACGCAGGTGGGGTTAAGAGAAGGGAGCTCGATAAGGTATCGCACCTTATGCCTACATATCTTGTCTGGAACAAGAATCAGAGCCACTGTAGTTCGGCTTACGCACGCCAAACAACACAAAACATACAAACAAGCAAGGGTGGCAAACATGGAGCCCGACAACCACTGGGTGGAATTACGTCGGCATCCGAACCAAAACACACTCAAAAGGGCAAACGTGGAGCCCGACTGCCAATCACTGGACTTACGTCGGCATCCGAGCCAAAACACACAGTCAGATAACAAGTAAACACACGCAAAAAAGAAAAAGGTTGCCCGGAGCGGTCTCGCACGACCCCCTGCCTACATACCTCGTCTGGAACGAGGATCAGGGCGATGTAGTTCCCCTGAGAGGGACTGAATTGCTAACCAGAAACCGGGGAAAGACACACAACTAGGGAGCTGAGACTCGAGCCTAATGTTGTCATGCATCATTCACCTAAGTTCGGTTTTCTATCCTACTTGCATAAACAAACTATCCTAACCAGGAAAGAAGCAATCACACAAGCATACAATATACAAGCATATATCAGATGAGAACAGGCATCTCAAACAACACAAGCATGTCAATCAAATATCCACATAACACCCACTATAGCCAAACAAGGGGCTCAATCAATCGGGTTTGACTGCCTAAGCAAGTCGTCTGTACGGGCTGTGTTTGCTCTTAACCTTGCCATTACGAGGCTAAGGTGAAGCAGATGATGGGATGAAGTGAGGATCAGACCTCACAGCTCTTATCCCTAACCAGGGAGAGCTGACAAATGAGCATGGGTCCAGAATGGGGGAACCCTTCTATACTCGATGACTCTGACACAACAGATCTTGGGCTTTTGATCTCGATGCTACAACCATGTAATGGGAGCAAGGAGAAGACTCACTGAATAGTGGGGGACAGACTGCTTGTCCCTACCTTCCACCAATTGCCTTCTTTGAAGGACTTTTCCTGCTTGGGCTTAAAAATAAACAAACACAATCATTGCCTCTTAAGGAGGACTTCAGACATTTATTTGCCCGGCCCGGTAACAGCCGGGTCTCCAGACTACATGAAGTAAGAAGGTTATACCTCAAATGCAAGTTGCTTAAGCAACGCAAAGCAAAAGTTCACAAGGAGCTGAGCAACTAAAAGTACCTGGAAACAATCAAACACAGTCAGTATTCAATCAGACAAATTGTAAAGCAAACAGTTAAACAGCTTAAACAATACAACACAAAGCAAGCCCAAGGCTTAAGCCCAAGCTCCAACACCTACAAAACAATGTTATGTTAGTGTACAAACATCCACAACATCAATTAAAATCAACTTGTATCATTCTCCATGTACATTGCTTTTTTTGATCCTGAAAAATCAAGCAAATATTAGCAACTAGACCACTAGGCCAAGCCTAGGGTCCAAAAGCAAGAAAAAACTTAAAACAGCAAGGTATCCACCATCCAACATCAAATTAACATCAAACAAGAGCAAACATCATTGGTCTCATGTTTATATCATCCATCATGTTCAATTCATACACAAAACAATCCATATGAGGTCAAATGAACCACCAAGCATACAAACAGAAGTATTGCATTCAAATCCCTATCAAAATAAATCCAAAAATTCTCAAATTAAATACACCTAAACAGGGGTCAATCAAGGTCTACCATGTCAAATTTGAGCTCAATTGGGCAAATGGAACCATGTCAATGAAAATCAACAAAAACAGACACAATTTCATGCTCCAATTCACACCATCAATGCATACATCCACTTCAAAAATTCATATCTCATTAGAAACTAAAAAGAAATGGATGAGACCAAAACAAGGAGGTCCTAACATGTGTCTAGTTCATGCATATCAAATTTCATGGCCATACAATACCATATGAGGATTTCACATCAAAATTACAAACCTATGTCATATGAGCTTGCACAAATGATCTCCAGAAATGAAAAATCATGATCAAATAGAAAATGCAGTGAAAAATTCTACAAAAATTCATACAACATCACAACATGCCAACCAATCATCATGCAAAATTTCATTTTATTTCAACATGTATAGGTCACTCAAAAAAATCCTGCAAGTTGACATAATGAGGTGTGACACAAATTGTCACACCTAAGTTCCAGAATTTGCTGCTCTCTAACCAGGTATCCAAAATTCACGAAATTTACATATAAATAATCCTCAAAGAGTCAAGAACCACCACAAAAATTTTCAAGAATTTATTTTATGATATGAGTATTTCATGATCAAATTGCAAAAATGTATCAAAAATGGACATACATCGGAAAACCCTAGGTCAAATAAAATATTCCCCAAGCACAACTTTGACCAATAGGTCAAAAAAAACCTACACTCACCAAGGAAGCTATAGAAAAAATTTCCATATTTTTTGGATTTTTTTACTATTTTTTACGATTTTTTAAAGGTCATATGAATTTTTTAATAATTAAACAAATTAATTAGAATTAGTAATGGCAGATTCATAATTAATTATGGCGGGGGAGGGAAACATGAGTTTCAAAAATTTGAATGAAAAACAAGATCAAACACATGAATATCATCTTCTTCAGTCCAGAAAATTCAAGAACATCCAAGAACACGAGTTTCTCAAATCATCACCAAAACGAGCAAACAAATAACCGTTAGAACCGTCTAAGCCTAAGGATCACGAATATCAACTTATTTTTGGCTAAAAGCTCCTAAATCGAACGAATCGACTCACTTAGGGTTTATGTTCTTATCTTCAAATCTAGATTTCTCACACCACAGTCATCCGTTTGCAATTCTAAATACATCATCGTAATCTACATCAAACGCACTATAGAATGCACATAACAATCAAGCTTTTCATGAGGTTCGAATTTTCACTTACTTGGATATGGCAGTCGCGATTGTAATGCTTTTAGAGCTCAAATCGTGAAAACAGCAACACTAGGAGGATGGAGAAGGTGAATGGAGGTGCTTGCTTCGATTGCCTTTGCTTCTAGGACTCAAAACTCGAATTCACCATTGTTGATGTGGTTATGGACAGTTGCGATTGGCCAAGCTTCTCACTCCAATCTCCAAAAACAGTCCAAGGCAATGATTATAGAAGATGAATGCAAAAGAAATCTTCAAGTTTGGTTGAGAATTGGTCAAGAATTTTGGAAATGAAAGTTTGTGTTCTTGGATGAAAATGGAGAGAATGTGAGAGATCTAGATCCAATCTTGGGAAAAGTGAGGTTCTGTTATGATTAGGCAAGGATTTAGAATATATATGTGTGCTTAATTGATCACTAATCATGTAATTAACCAATTTGGCATAATTAGTGATAATGTAATTTTTGCAAATGAGGGCAAAATAGCCAATTCACAATGACAGCACATGCCAGCTCAAAATTGGTTCCAACATGTCCAAAACACCATATGTGAAGTGTAGAAACAATTCCCATTGCAATTGGTTGCTTAAATCTCATTTTCACTATGTGTATGTAAAGTATCCATTTTTAACCATTTCATTTTTCATGCCAAAACTCAAACCATGTGCATTAACCATGAAATGAATATTCAAACACACTTAAAATGCCATTCCTGAGGTGTTGGAAAAAGTCCCATTCAAAAATTCCCAATATTTTGACATTTGGACAATTTTGCCCCTGGTCTAATTCAGCTGTCCAGTTGAAAAGTGACTTTTTGCCTTGGCCATTTTTGAACAAATCCAATGATGCACCCTCAAAGTACATGTCAAATGGAGTTTGTGCATATAAAGAACTTGCAATTTGGACAAACCATGTGGAAGTTATGGCCTTCTGATTACGATCTTTTCTGAAATTCACTGAGCCATATCTTGCAAACCACACATTGGATTTTCAAGTTCTTGGACTTTTTGGAAAGGTGAGAACAAGATCTACATCTGTCATGTTGAACAATTTTTCATTTGAAGCTTCCTTGGACTTCTGTTTTTGAGGTCAAAAACTTTCCATTTTTGGAAACTTCAGCTACCAGTCACTTGCTATTTTTGGCAGTTTTTGTCCTGACTTGATTTTCTTCATTTTTAAGCTTTGCAATGTCATTCAACACTTGTTCCAACATGAATGAAGTGTGTCTAACTTGTTTCCACCTCCAAATCCACCAGATCATGTACAGTTGACCACAGTTGACTTTTCATCTGATAGATGAATTTGGCAATGCATTGATCAATTTAAGCCCCAATCTCCAACTGAAATGGCTCAAGGGTGACACCCTAGCCTCAATAATCACCATATAATCACAAAATGATCCTCATCTCCATCTCAAACACCATCTCCTGATCCAGCCCTGACTGGCCCAATACAACTGATTAGGGTTGACCAGTGGTCAAAACCCTAATCTCAAGGAATCTTCTTCAATCTCCTGATGACATCCAACCATGGTGATGATGATGTATCAATTCAATCAATATGAAGACCAATACCCTTGGAGAATTATAAAACCCTAATCCACAGCCCAATCCTCAGATGGTCCATGATCAATCAATAAAACCCTGGCTTGCACTTTCTGACTAAGACTTGGGAGGATAGCTTGCATAATGTAACCACATGATATGCAACATGAAATGCCTAATGCCCTAAAAATGATATGCAAATATGTTAATGCTAGTCCCAAGAGAGGAGGGCAAATTTTGAGGTGTTACACACAGCATTAACAGTCTTGTCATGATTAGGCATAGGAGCAGTGATGACATTATGAGTCTCCGGAGGATCAAATTCAATTTCTCCAGCTTCGATCATATCCTGAATCTTATTCTTCAATGACCAGCAATCGTTTGTATCATGCCTGGGGCTATCGGAGTGATATGCACACCTGGCATTGGGATTATAACGAGAAGAAGTAGTGTTGGGATTCGTAGGAGGATCTCTGAGGGTGATCAAATTTGCCTTTAGCATTCCCTGCAGTGCCTGTGCTAAAGTCATATTGATCCTGGTAAACTGCCTTCTCGGCTTGTCCTGTCTGTGTTGGAAGTTTTGAGATGGCGGTGCTGCAATCGTAACCGCTCCAATGGTATGATCACGATTTTTCTTGTTACGACCCTTTTGACCGTACACAGCATTTGATTCGTTCCTCCCCTGATAGGACCTTTTGGTGCTTGCAGAGGTAGCCGCCTGTATCTTTCCACTTCGGATGTCGCTTTCAACCCGTTCACCTGTCAATATAAGTTCAGTGAAACCCGATGAAGAACTTCCCAGTAGATGGTTGTAGAATGGGCCAGTCAGTGTGCCCATGAACATGTCCGCTAATTCTCGATCAGTCATAGGGGGTTTGACTCTGCCAGCCAAATCTCTCCACTTTTGAGCATATCCTTTGAAGCTTTCTTTAGATCCCATGGTCATATTCTGCAACTGTAGCCGAGTAGGCGCTAGTTCAGAATTATACTGGTACTGCTTGTAGAAAGCTGTTGCTAAATCAGTCCAGGTGCGGATGTTAGAGCTCTCGAGCTGATAGTACCATTCTAACTGTGTGCCAGATAGACTCTCTTGGAAGAAATGGATCCATAACTTCCTATCAGTGGTATAGGGCTGAATCTTTCTCACATAAGCTCTTAGATGCATCTGAGGACAAGACGCACCATCGTACTTAGTGAAAGCAGGGACTTTGAATTTGCGGGGAATGACCACATCAGAGACCAGACCCAAGCTTTCGAAATCCAGACCGGGCGCCTTCTGACCTTCCATAGCTATCATGCGTTCCTCCAGCAACTTGTACTTGTCATCTCTTGGAGAGTACTGTTCATTCTCATAATCTTCATCGTCGTCTTCAGGGTTGGAGAGATCAACATTCTCCTCTTCTGAATCATTCTCTGCCTCCTCTTCTGGACCATTCGGAATTCTAAACTTGACTCCTGCGGCCTGTCCTTTAAGCCTTCTTCCCGTGTTAATGTAACTCACAGCTTTCTTGTCTTTCTTCTTCTCGAGCAAAAGAGCCTTCAGTTCCTCCTGCCCTTTGGATAAGCTCAAGATCAACTCCTGGAATTGAGCATTCTAAGCCTGGAGATCTTTGACAGTTTGTTCGAGGTCCATTTTTCTGTTTGGAAGGAAGACCGTGAGAACATTGATCTTTTAGAATACCTGTTATGCAATGTTATGTCATGCTATGCAATATATGAAATGTTTTCAAGGAATTTTGGAATTTAACTTTGCGTAAGCCATCGAGAAAGGAACTTTTATCAATAATTTCTTTAATTAATGTTTATTACAAGAAAATAAAATAAAAAACAATGAAAGCTCAAGTCTCCCAGGGACGACTTCTTTTTGGGCGAAGATATGCATTGAGTCTTCGTTCCTCATTAAGCTGGCTGGTAAGCTCTAACACTTTCTTCCTTTCTGCACCGAACTGGGCTTCAAAAGTATCCCTTTCCTCCCTCAACTGGATCCAAGATCTCTTCAATTCTTCAACATCGGTAGGCATATCTGGATAAGGAATGATCTGAGGAGTACCCCTTTCAACTCCTGGTTCAACAATCAGCGGTCCAACTGCAATATATGGCATGACAAGTTCACGAGCTCTTGCGCGTACCCACCGGAGATAGGGTTCCATAGGAATAGAGTTTTTCTATCCTAAAGTACTTCTCTTCACCATGCCCCAAGCTCGTACAGATCTTTGACGGAGGCCTTGGGAATCGTTGTCGTAGTCAAACACAATGCCTTGGATGATTATTTCATGTGGACCATCTCTTCGAGCGCAACCGAATTGACGTAGGGCTAAGGCCAGGTTATAAGTAATACCTCTTCTTATTCCTAGGAGTGGTACGTTAGGGAACTCTCCACAACGGTCAATGATGGTGACGTCCTCTTTGAAATGAGGACACCAACGTATGTCTGAATGGGAGAGCGACATTATCCTTTAAGACCATTTCAAATTCTGCTCGTTCTTCAAGACTGATTGAGGAAGGTGCGAAATAAACCACCTAGACAACAAAGGTACGCAGCACATGGGAGTCCCTTGCCTCTTCGTAGTACGAGTGTGGAGGGAATGCAAAATGTCTCCCAGCAAGGTAGGTACGGGGTTATGAGTGAGAAATATCTTAATAGCATTCATGTCTATGAATTGGTCTGGATTAGGGTATAACGCCAAGATAGATTAGCAATGCCAGGATATCTTCGAAAGCACGGACATCCATAACTTTTAAGAATTCTCGGGCCTTATTTGTCAGGAATTTGGCAAGTAAACCCTTAACTTCACTCCTTGTTACCCAATTAGCTTCAATGTCGGACTTTGTCATGTGTAAAGCTGCGGCAACTTCTTCAGACTTCGGAATCTTTTCTAAACCACTGAAAGGTATTTGGTCAAGGATAGGTATCCCAAGCAGTCTGGAGAATTCTTCTAATGTGGGTACCAACTGATAATCTGGGAATGTGAAGCAATGATGTTTAGGGTCGAAGAACTGGAATAAAACTCTCACCATATCTTCTTTGAACCCAGTGGTAACCAAATTGAGAAGAGAACCATGTTTCTTGATGAACTGAGCATGATCAGGAAGTTCTGACACTAAATTCTTGAGTTGAGGAGAGATTGCTACAAGATTAATCCGGATGGTCTTCCTGGGAGCCATAGCCTTACAAAACAGAGCAAAGTTAAATCCCTAAGTCCTTGAAATGGTTAGTACAATGATGTTATGATGTTATGATGTTATGTAAATAACAAGCACAAGCAAGTCACACACCAATCATTCCTAAGTTTTGAGGCTTGCATGAGTTCCGTAGGTAGGTACCCTCCCCACTGAAGTTTGGTTGGTTCAACCTGTCCTAGAATAGTAACCGGGTTCTAAAAGGATCTCAAATCATCGACCTTTCCTTAAGTCCACTTCAGTGCAACACCAAGTGGTTGACCGAAGCTTCCCTAAAGTCCAATCTCAAAGAGTGTAGTATCGAGTCTCAACCAACCCCAGTCGGAACCGAAGTCAGTTATCTCACTACTTTCTAATGGCTAGGATGAGTCAATTAGGGTTCTAAAGGTCTGGTTAATGCTTTAATGACACCACGCAGACGCCAAATTTCTCCTCAAGTAAACATGAGGAACATCAGGACATCCAAAGTGTCGCATTAACCGTAGCTATCATTTTAACCATTCCAGTATACGCCGGATAGTCGCGATGATCTATTGCTACTTACCTAAGGTACACTAGATCCGGGTGTAGGATCTTTCACTCAAGTGTAGGATACCCAAGCAATCCCTTAAAAGTAAATCAGACAAATCAAATAGGTGGTCTTGTTTTTTAAGGTAACCTCTCTTTTTACATCCCCAGCAGAGTCGCCAGTTCTGTCATACGGTGAACTGACTTGGGGTGTTTTGCTTTTAATCGCAATGTCGCGGATAGCAAGAGTCGTCACCGACTTTTCTTTTATCCAATAAGGAAAGGTGGAAAAGAACAGGAAAGACCTTAATTAGATTTTAGGTTCGGGAGGTACATTATACAAAGGGAAGGTGTTAGCACCCTTTGTATCCATGGTTATCCATGGGCTCTTAATTGCCGGATCACTTAGGTTTGTCTGAAAAAAAAATGTTTGTGAATGGTTTGAAAAATGTTTTGAAAAGAGAGTTTAACTTTGTAATGATTCTTGTATGAATGTATATAAAGTATTTATCTCGTTTGATTTTGAAAACGGTTTAGAAAAATATAACTTGGTAATGATTCTAGTATGAATGTATACCAAGTGGTGATTTTCTAGTATTTTGCCAAGTGTGAGGTATGGAGAATATTTCAGGTTGTGAGCCAACAATTAAGAGTTATACCTTCCTAGGGTCTTTATGGGCATTTCCTATCCTTATGAGGGTAAAACTGTCCTTACTATTGAGAAGTAAGTAGTCTTGTCCTTTTGGATTTAAGGGTCATCGTAGGGTCATCGATTGGTCATTGAAGGCAACAGTTGTAAGGATACCTTAGCATTCGAAGGGACACTCATCATTTAACCGTAGGTTACACCGAAGGGTCATCGAGGGACAAAATCATATATTCGAAGGCAACATCCGAGGGACGATGATTTATTTTATGATGATTTAATCGAAGGGTCTCTGCTAAGTATATCCCCACATTCGCGGGACATGACCGTTATACCGTAATACCGTAGGGCAACAAAGAGAGATCCAAGATCACATATTCAAAGGCCATATTTTACAATCAATTAGGTAATTAGGATGAATCTCCACAATGAAATCAATACATTAAAATCAGCTAGGTAATTTAGGGTGGGTCTCCACATTAAAATTAATACATTAAAATCAGTTAAGTGATTTAGGGTGAATCTCCACAAGGGTATCCCACAAATAAAGTGGAATACCTACCAAGCTATCTTTTCCGGGGATATGTGAACCTTTACAAAACTCAGCAAACATGTCAGAATACCAAATCAGGGTGCAATCGAGAATTACACCATAAAAGAAATCACAACAATAATAGGATCAGATAAACAATGCATGGCTATGATAAAACATGTCAGATGAGCAAAAAAATCAGAACAGAAAAGTCAGCTACTGTCACGTTCGCTTCTGCTTCGCCTAGCGAAGGCTTAGCGAATACTCGCTGCATGCTCGCTTAGCGATGTGCTAGCGAGCGGCTGCGGATTCCGGTTTTGATAACAGTACAATTTCAGCCAATTTTATGCCTTATGGCTTTCATTACAGCAATTACATGGTTAATCATTTAAGGTATTCAGATACATACTAAAAATTCACATGCCAAACTTAAGATATTTTCATAAATTTAATCATAATGCCATATGCAAATTAAGAACATAAGGCGGTAATAGCAATGCAAACCTGTTTGCAAATTGAATTGCGACCTTGGATTGGCAAATCGGATTGAATTGGGCAGAGGTAACCTTGATGCCGCTGAGTTCCTTCAGGGTTTGCCTCCAGGGTTTGCCGTCTGTGAGCGTTAGGGTTTGCTTGCTAGGGTTCTCCTTTCTCCGTTTTCGTTCTGCTTTTTTTGTCCTCCCTTTTTCTGACTGAAGTTGTGGTATTTATAATGCTCTTTTTATGACCTAATGGGCTCAGAATGAAGCCCAGAATTTTCTGTTATTCGCAAGCTTCGCTAGGCGAGTGGCGTAGCGAAGGGTTCGCTAGGCGAAGGATTTGCTCGCCTAGCGAGCAAGCCAGTTTAGGTCATTTTCTGGATTTGGCCACCTGTATGCTGGGTATTGGTTCCCTTAAGATCAATGTCTTGGAAAATAAGTTGGAGTGCCTTGAAAAGTGCCTTATAATCTTAACGGGCAAATTTTGGGGTATGACAGATACCATATTAAAGTGAGATATGAGAGAGAAGAGATAGAAAGCTAAAAGAGAAAAGAGAGAAACTAATTCTGTTTTTTTATATATTGAATTGGAATGGAGCATGATGCTCTATTTATACAAGAGGAGTTGAACATTCAAGAGTTGAATCATTCAAGCTCTGCATTTAAGGATGACCTTAATTATTCTATAGTGCTGAATTTTTCTTATTCTATTAAATTAAGGTTGGCCTTAATTATTCTATATTGCTGATTTTTCATATCCTAAGATATAACTCTAATACCTATACGCTGAAATTTTGCTTATGACGGTCAAAAACTGTTACCGCATGTGTGCTAGCTTTGATACTCTCCTCTTTCATCACTTTCATACAACATTCACTGAATATTTGACCCGACATTAACACTGCACTCCATCTTTCACCTCTGATTGTGAAGGTAGAAGCTAACCTATAATAGGTTGTTCTGACCAAAGCGGTTATTGGTAGATTTCTAATGCCTTTGAATACGCCGTTCATGCATTCCACAAGGTTTGTTGTCATATGGCCCCACCAACAACCTCCGTCAAATGCCCTTGTCCACTGCTCTACTGGTATATTATCCACCCATCTTCCTGCATTTGCATTAGACAGTCTAATTTCATCACGGTAATATTGAAATGACGGTTGAGTTAAAGCATACCCAACATTCACCATTTTTTTGCGAAGGTTCTTATCTTTGATTTCACGCATGAAGTTTTGTGTGATATGTCTAATGTAATAGACATGGGTAGAAGAATGATCATGCCATCTGTTGTCATGGTTATTGTAAGTACCCTTAATGGCAGCATGTCTATCAGAAATCAAACAGAGATTGGCTTGTGGAGCCACATGTGTTCTGAGATGTCGAAGAAAGAAACCCAACCACCTACAGTTTCACCTTCAACCAGAGCAAATGCAATGGGAAAGACATTGTTGTTACCATCTTGTGCAACCGCCATAAGCAAAGTACCATTGTGCTTTCCATAAAACCATGTTCCATCAATTTGAATAATAGGTTTGCAGAATGCAAAACCTTTGATGCACGAATCAAACGCCCAAAGAGGTGGTGAAAGATTCTATTTCCAGCAACACAGGTCCCGTCTGGCGTAAATGCTGGCAATGTCTCCAAAATTGCAATAGTTCCTGGTACGTATGTTTTTAGGACCCATAAAAATCGTGGCAATTCTTTGTATGAATCCTCCCGGTTGCCGAATATCTATTCAACAACCTTTGTCTTCGCAATCCATGCTTTCTTATAAGATGAAGTATAATTATATCTTGTTCTGACATGAGATATTATTATATTCACCTTCACTGATGAGTCTTTGTTAACAAGCGGCAAAATATCTTGACATATCAATGCAACGCTTAATTTACGGTGATCTTGTTCAATGTTAGTTGCAATGCAAATGTGAGGTGGGTCTATTGAAGCTATCTCCCAATAGTCGCTTTTCTTTTTGTGAGACGCAGCCAACCGAAACTTACAAAGGATGTTACAACATTCAATGACATACCTTTTCGAATCAGTGCGTTTCACAATGAAATCAGCAGAGTTATTCATGTGAATTTTTTTTATTGATCACACACATTCTTCTTTGGTGCGAAACATGTCTCCCACCTTTAACTCGCCTTCTGATCGTGGATACGGGTTATAAAAAACACTGTTGGATATTTCATCGTCATTCAGATCCATGTTTGTCATATGTTCAGGCAGATTATATACATGACTTGAAGGTAATGACCTTGATTGATCATCATCTTCAATGTTGTTGTTCAACATATGATCGACCTGTGTCTCAGTTTCTTCTTCTTCTTCATCAACGACATTGACTTCTTCTTCTGCTTCTGGGTCAGCGTCATCTGAGTTTTCTGAATCAAATTCATCAAATTCAACTTGATTAGTGATATGAGATTGTTGAGATGGTATACTTGGTTGAAGAGTAATATACAACTCAATAGAGTTGCAACCAGAATGTTCGTGACTAACAAACATATATTCAACATCGTCATTGTAACACCCTTCTAAATACCCCAAAATATTTAATTAAAATAATAACATATCAATCAGAGTAATTATGCCCCGAAGGGTGTCACACCATCATTTCACAACAATTATCAAAATATCCTGTCATGCTCATTTATTAAATCAAAATAAGACTCTTTTGCATAATTCGCAGCGGGTACAAAACATCGACATTCAAATCATGTACTACATTACATGTAAAGTTGAATCAACAACTAAATTAAAACATAGTCAAACATTCCCTCCCGATGTTACATCTACCAGAGCATGACCCACTAAGGACGACACTAGACTCCATAGCACTAGCTTTTACTCAACTCACTGCTCGTTACCTGAAAAATAGATGTAAGGGTGAGTTCCTCAATCAATATAATAAGCATTATACAACATTATGTAATGTTAAGTAAATACGCATTTGTTCACCCTAACCAGACTACACACTCAGCAACGGCAGTACCAACTCAAACATCATACCCAACAATAACATATATCATATGTATAATCTCAAACCATACTCAATCATCAACAACACAACACATAATAACCATATAATACTGGAATACATCCATTCATATTATATGTCATACATTCATTATGCAATGAGACTCAACATATGCGGTACCGACTATTCTTGAACATACAGTTCAAGCTCACCGATCAACTCCAGATACGGCTACTAAGCTCACCAGTCCCACTCATGTGAGATCTAATGACTCACTCACTAATTCCTCACCATGGGAATTAGCTACAGCCCCGAAGGCTAGACTATGCACACTAAGCATCTAGTATGCAAACATCAACAACAATTCCATAACAATTCACTCACTAATTCCTCACCATGGGAATTAGCTACAGCCCCACAGGCTATGCCATGCATGCTAATCATCTAGCAAATGCAGCATCAACAACAATCCACAATGGACCTGTGCTCACTCTCTAAGTCATACAACAGCCCATTCACAAATACATGCATAATATATACATTCACAACAACATGCATATCATCATACACCATTAATACATTTTATCACAAAAGCATATCACATCATGCCACATAATCAAATACAGTATTAGCACACTCTACTAATACCTATACCACTCAAAACAACGGGAAATGATCCCTGCTACATCATACATCAGCTAAGTACATCACTCAGCCTAAACAACCAAAAACTGCACAACAACAGCACAGAAAAATCACAATTCTGCCCATACGCGTATTGCCTATGCCCATACGCGTATTGCCCACGCCTGACCAAATCCATACGCGTAATGCCCACTCTCATACGCGTATTGCGCATTTCCTCGCCCAACCCATACGCGTATCACCTGTCTCATACGCGTATGCTACGCGTATCACTTCCCCATACGCGTACCACCAGAGACCATTTCACGTTCAAAATTTCATCTTCCTCATCCATACGCGTATTGCCTAGTGCCATACGCGTACCATCCATCTCATACGCGTATTGCCTAGTGCCATACGCGTATGACCAGAGACCAGAACTCTCAGATCTGCAACGGCTTTCTCTGCTACGAGATCTACTCAAACCAACCTTCCACAGTCCAATTTCTACACAGAAATCATTCATATTTTCAACACAATTCATATCTTATTCGATTACACAAAATTTGACACTTTTACATCTAATTCCTACGAATTCTTTCTCAATTATACCCCAATCTCGTTCATCCAAAGAGTTCACAATTCATCATGCATCAATCTAATCAGAGGTAAAACAATAGTTTCTTACTACCCAGTACATATCATCCCATAATACCCGTTAATCGATGATAAACCCCCTTACCTGAGTTAATCCAGCAATCTCTGAGCTCCAAGCTTTTTCCTCTTCTCTTGCTCTGCCTTTTTGCCCTTTTTCCACTTTCAACCGCTTCTCTGTGTTTTCCTTTTCACGTGCAAAACCCTTTTTACCAAAAATGGGACTTTTTATTATTCCAACTTATTTTATTCCAATAAATAATTATC
Source organism: Lathyrus oleraceus (assembly GCF_024323335.1). Classification (NCBI taxonomy): domain Eukaryota; kingdom Viridiplantae; phylum Streptophyta; class Magnoliopsida; order Fabales; family Fabaceae; genus Lathyrus; species Lathyrus oleraceus. The sequence goes on from NC_066583.1 coordinate 129,064,193, forward strand.
CCAATAATTATTATTCCAAAATAATAATAATAATTCAATTATCTAATTAAATTAATAAACATATTATTAACTTAATTTAAATAATTATTATATTATTATCGGGGTGTTACAGTCATCATCCCGTACCTTCAATGGGAAAAATTTGCATTGATTGTTCTAAATAAAATGGATTTTGATACGTGATCTTTGACACAATACCAGATCGTATGCAGGATCCAATTCGCTTTTTCAAATGCAAGAAATTTGAATTTCTCTTGATCGTAAGTCAGATGGTATCGGTGTTTCGAAAATAAAACCCGTATAACTCATACTCATATATCTCACAATTGCAGTGAACATTGATACTATATTTTGGTGAAGATGACATTGTAATATTTCTTATGCAGATGGAAATTAATGTTTTGGTGTAGATTAATTTGTGTTGGTTGTTGAATGTAGACAGTAAGACACTTAAATAGGTAAGTGATTTGTCAAAGATGCAAAACTATATAGAAGTGATGTGTCACATGCAAACTAGACAAAAGTGATGTGTCACACATGCAAGCAAGTCAGAAGTGATATGTCAAACATGCAAGCTAGACATAAGTGATGTGTCACACATGCAAGCAAGTCAGAAGTGATGTGTCAAACATGCAAGCAAGACTGAAGTGAAGTGTCAAACATGCAATTCTTTGGGATGCCACGTGTCACACATGCAAGCCCTATCACCAATTGGATTGACACTAGCTTGTAATGCTTGAACATAGGCGCCAGTCCAATTGGTGACACCATGTCTTGCATGTAGATCTCGTAACCAAGCATACAGAGCCATGCATGTGCCAGGCTAGGCCAAGGTGTGTCATGCATGAGCGTAGGGAGGCGCCAATTTGATTGGCGCTAGCTTGTAGCAAATGCACATGGGCGCTAATTCATTTGGCTAGCACATGCAATCATAATTTTCCAAGCTTCCACACTCTTGCATGTCACACCTTATAAATAGACATCAAACTCTCACATTTTCCCACACCAACACTCACTTCTTCCTCAACAACATCAACTCTTTCATCTACAACAACCTCTTTCATCTCCGACAAAATGTTTCTCCTCACAATGGGTGAATCACACAGAGGAACTGTTGCAAACATAGCAACTTATGTAAGCGTTTTATTCTTTTGTTATTTGTCTAGAATACCTTTTAATAACGATACTTAATTTTTTGTTTATATTTTATAAAGTAACGTGTTTTGTTGTTTCTTTTATATGATGTTTCAAGGTTTCAAACTCGGGTCCACGAATATGTATACATGGACCTGATGATTCAACCGTATGTCGAACTCGCCGATTCTGGGCATATAAGTAAAATAATGTCTTGGTCGGTGGATAATAAATTCATTCTTGCGTTATGTGAAAGACGGCGTCCCGAGACACACACATTCTGGTTTCCAACCGGTGAGTGTACTGTGACGTTAGAAGACGTCTACATGCTATTGAGACTGCCTATCGAAGGTAAGGCGATAAATGGAAAAATCAACTATGCGAATTCAATTTGCATGGACCTCTTGGATCCTGATTTGTTAGATGATAACTCAAGAGGTCAAGGTATACTCCTTTCACGCCTTAAGGCATATTATAACAACTTACACTTAAATGAGAATTCGACCGAAGATGCTCGAATAATAAAAACTAGGTGTTACATTATGCTTTTAATTGGTTCATTTTTATTTCACGAAGGTAATGGTTCTAGTATGCATGTTATGTATTTACCTTTACTAAGACATGTAGATAGAATATGAAGTTACAGTTGGGGATCCGCTTGTCTGACTTATCTTTATAGCTCTTTGTGTAAAAATTCACACAAAGACACATCTACCTTTTCTGGATGTGTTATTTTGCTCCAAACATGGGGTTGGTCCAGACTACCATCCCTAGCGCCCGTCAACAACAACCTTTTCACATTCCCGTATGCACAAAAGTAAGTTCTTAAAAATGAATTATATTTACTTACTTTACAAATTATTATCTATAAATAATATTTTTACCTTTATGATGCAGATGGTCGACACGTGGTATGGGTTATAACATATGTCCTAGACATTGTATTACCCAGTATCGTAATTTCTTAGATCACCTTCGACCGACAGATGTATGGGCATTAACCTAACTATTTCGTAATAATTTGTTAATTTCTTCTACCAAATTTATAATCTAACATATGTTCACATTTCAATTCATTTGGCGTCCATACATAAATTTGGATCATGACCATCAAATCAACGAATAAGACGCAACCGTTTGGACTGCATGCACACCGATCATATGATTCACCACTGTGGAGATTCACAATAGTGATCGTGTTAAATTGCAGTTCGGTATGCTTCAACACGTCCCAGATCCCCCAGCAACCCTAGGAGAATGACATCTACGCAAAGTTAACAACCAATGAAACTTTAACCCATGGCAAACCTCCGCTAGATCTGAGTGTCGCAAATGGAAGCACCACAATGACCATGTCTTAACTGACGTTGTGCTGCCAACTAAAGAAAAACCAAGTCGTAATTATATGGCTTGGTATAGATCAATTGGTTTTGAGTTCATCGCCGAGGATATGTACCTATACGATCCATGCCAGACACCTTACATACCAGAGGCCTCAACATCTAACCCCTAACAACATTGTCAGACTGACTACTCACAACCCTCTATCCGTCAAACTTTCCGTTCCACAAACACACAAACATACAACCCTAACATGTCATACACCCAACCACAAACATACAACCATAACATGCCGTGAACTCAACCACAATACCAAGAGCATACCCCGTACCACCACCACCAACTAGACCATCATCCAGAGACCCAACATCGCTTCGCATCCAACACATCACTCTACCAAAGTCGCCTTAGGCAAAACACTCAACGATCTTTAACATCAACCGTCCCCCCTCCTACCATAGACAAAAAGCCCAAACATCTCAAAACCGAAACCTTCAACAACCATATATCTACCAAACACCACAACAATCTTTTCGACCTTTCCTCGACGCATCATTCACACCAATGTCTCCATTCAACCGTCCCGGTCGCCTTACAACAACTCAAACACAACCCAACTACTCTGGCATGGGTCATGAACTCAGTTATGACGGTACACCTTCGATGCATACACAAGACTATGCTGATTTGTCTGACTATCTCAACAGGCAATATCCTGCAGTTGGTAGTGATGTTCCTGGACCCTTAGATACTTAAGCACCTGGGGTGAATCATCAACGTGGATTAGGGTCAAGGGTTCGGGTAGCTAGAGGATGTGGGATCAGAGGTCGGTTAGGTGATCCCGATCATCAACATTAGTCTTTTTTGTGTAAACGAGAATTAATTGGATTTACATAGAGGTGTCAATCCAATTGGCGTCTCCCTTTACTATTTGCACATGAGAGTCAATTGGATTTGCAGCACTGAAAGCCCTAACCAATTCAATTGACGTCTCCTCTTAAAAATGTGGTAGATTGAGAATTTTTTTGAAATTAGAGAGTTTTGATTTTTTTTTTGAAAAATTGGAGTACTTTTGGTTAAAAAATCTATATAATTTTTTTCTTATTTTTATTCAATTCTAATCGATTTATTCTTTTTGGATTTAACCTAGCAAATTTTGCAACCGCCACTGTAAATCAACACCGCCGCTCGTTCATCCTCCGCATTGTGATTCCTCTTCACCATCCCTCCTCCTTCCACCGTAAGTCTCTTCCCTTCTTCTCTTTCCAGTTTTTTTCTTCCAAACTTTTTCATCACAGCAAGCACAAAACAACTCCGCGAAGGCAGCTACTCGCGCCGCGCGGTTCTCGTGAAATACTTCCGAGGCAGCCGCGACAATGGTTCGCGCCGCTATTTATCGCCGTTAATAACTACCTAGGTTACGCTTTAGTATTATCTGGTTTTGCAATCCTCTTCATTATAACAGTTCTCGAAAATTTCTTGCAGTTTTGGAGGTTGTTGAACACTGACAAAAACATGGAGAAACCTGAAAGTCGTCTCAATAATGACGATATCAGTGAGAAGTAAGCTTATGCATTTGTTTTTCCTTATATATGCATCAATTATTGCACGCATAGTTTTTATTTTTTATCTCAATACATACTTAGGTCAATGAATTTGAGCTTTCTAAGATTAGGTTAGTTCATTCAACATTCAAACTATTCAATTTATTTATTTATTACTGTGTTTGTGTTTTCAGAGAAGCATCTCAGCTTGCTGTTTTGTTGAAAGAAATGAAAGAAGGACTTGATAATGTTAAGCGGAAAATTCAAACTTTAACTGCCAAGGTCGAAATGAACTTTTTCAGACTTTTGGTTCTTATAAGTTATTGGTGAGTTTCATTATATGATAGCAATAAGTAAGTTGATCTTTAATGTGTATTTCGTTTGCGTGTCTATTATATCAGGTTAAAGCTCAGAGTTCTACAGCAGATGGATTCAGTTATCTTGATGCTAAAAATTTGCTGCTTTTGAATTATTGTCAATCCCTTGTTTATTATCTATTGCGAAAGGCTAAGGGATATTCTATTGAAGAACATCCTGTTGTTCGAAGTATAGTTGAGATGAGATTATTTTTAGAAAAGGTCTGTTTTATTCGTGTGTCAGCTTTGATGTTTGTATTAGATGATGTGTATCTGACATCCAGCTTTCTGTTGCAGATTCGTCCAATTGACAAAAAACTACAGTACCAAATCCAGAAAGTTATTAAAGCTAGTGAAAGTGCAGCAAGTAATGCCAATGAGAAGGTGCCGGCTGCATCCAATAAGAATGAGGACGATTCAAAGCATCGTCCAAATCCTGAAATGCTTGTTAGCAAAATACAACCAACCGCCCAGGTGAGTTTATTTAATAATATCAAGTGGAAATTTGAGGTGCAAAAGATATTTGTCTTCTGTCTCTCTAACTTAATTAATTTATGCTATAGGACGACGATGGTGACGATGTGTATCGTCCTCCTAAATTGGTCCCTACTACTATGGATATAGATAAATCTTCAAAGCAAGAAAGAAATGCCATCCGAAGAGATAGAGAAATTCTGAAACAAGCTACGCAAAGTGATTTCATCAGAAGAATGGTGAATGATATGGAGGAAAGACCTGAAGAGGTGACATTATTAGTGTATTTTGGGTGTGGAATTATAACAACTTCATGAGTTTATGTAATGGTTTGTGTTTGTTGCTTACTACACAGATACAAGATTTTATGGGAACTAGCAGAGAAGTGGATAAGTTTGCTCGCAAATTCGATGAGCGGTCTAGGCAAGAGGAGGAAATATTCAACCGTATTCCCATGACAAAACAGGAGAGGAAGAAAGAGAAGTACATGAAGAAAGCAACAAATGGGTATGGGGAATGCCTGATATTTTGCCTTTATAAAAGCGTCAAATGCACGATGGCAATTTTACTTATTTTCTACTTACACTTACATCTGTGTTTATTTTTTTCCAGGATGCAAGGCCTAACAGAAAGTTTATTTGATGAAATCAAAGGATTGCCCTTTGAAGATGATACTGGTGAGCAAACAATGGGCTTCAAAAAGGGTAGTAGAAGAAATGGGAAGCATGGGAAGCTGAAGAAGTGAAAGGTATGTCCCTTTGATTTTGATCCTTTGAAATTGTTGCATGAAAACATTAATAATTATACACTTTTTAATAATTATACACAGATTATTTTGAACTATCTATTTAATTGAACATTGCTATCTTAGTATTGTACAGATCTAATGTTGTGTGACAAATTTATAGGATATATCATAGTATGTGATGAACCCATGCTGTTTAACCTCATGGATGCTCATTAAAATCTAAGGTTACCTTTAGCTAATAACTAGTTTTATTGGGATACATATCTTCCAAAGACCTGTTACCTTTTTGCCTCTGGAGTAAGCATTGATTATTTGGTTATTGGTCTAGTAACAGTTGTCATTTCACACTCAGAACCAATTGCTGGTTATGACTAATTTCTACTATATTCTCCATTTTATGCATAGATTATTTTGAACTATGTAGTATGTACTATACAACATAATCAGAACTGGTTTGAAGGTTACCATGGCCAGAAATATAATTAAAAAATTCCCTTTGAAACATATTATTACTCACTTTTAAAATTGAATTCCTTCCTATGTGCACTCTTTCTTTACTTTTGTCTGACAGCTTTTAATTCAAAAGTTACGAAGCAAAAAGTGATATTTCCTCAAGCTATGTGACCTTTTCCTTTCAACTATTTTTGGCATTCTGTGTCATGGCGTGTAATTCGTATTCATATATTGTGTGCAATTCAGCGTGTCGAATAATATTGTTTCAGTTGAGCTATAGGGGCTAACAATTATGGATTCCTTGCAGAGGAAACATTGACAAAAGAAAATTTAGGGTTCGGCCTACTACAGGACTACTGTTATTTGGGAACACTGCATGCTGTTGGAGGAAGTAATGCAAGGGAGTGTTAAAGCCCGAGTTGGATTGGTGCATTCGTCACTCATTGGTATTCATGGTTCTCTTGGATTCCTATATGTAGGTGTGGAACTGTGGCTAAACAAGTAGGGATTGTAAATTTAATTTTTGTTATTATCAGTCATCATCGAAATTGGCTCATGCTTTTAGTTCATTGAGAACTTGGATTTGAGATTTTAGAAGAAAAGAAATGATTGTTTATTGGCTGATGTATTTTAAACAAGCAGGGATTGGAGATTTTGATTGTTTCAATATTTTGCTATTACTATTATTATTATTATTATTATTATTATTATTATTATTATTATTATTATTTATTATTATTATTATTATTATTATTATAATCACCATCCTACTCTGTTCGGGTGCTTAGGTTATTGACAACCCGGATTTCAGATTTTAGAAGAATTGAAATTGAAATGATTGTTTATTTGCCATTATATAAATGCACCCAATTTTGTGGGAATATTTTCATCCAATTATATATACTTCATCATTCTTATAGACTTGTTATCTTAATATTAAAAGGATAAATGACTAATGAAATTATTAAAAATAAATTTAATAAAATAAAATTAATAGGCGGGGGTGGGTATCACTGTCGATGTTTCTGGAATTAAAAATTGAGTTTTTTTTCACCTGCATCCAACTAAATCAATTTTATTTTTCTTATATTCATGGCACAGGGCGATATTATTATTTTTGAATATATAGCATAACTTTCAATTTTTTATATAATTAACGCCATTTTTTGGTGTAGTTTCAATGAAATTTTTAAAACTAAATGGTATTGTATTGAAGTTACTCCACGCGGGCGATCCAATTTCACTTTATCACTTTCTTATCACCATCATTGATGCCTTTCCTTGCCACTTTATTCTATCTAAACCTATTTGTTTCGAAAATATATCTCCGCATCCTAAAAACATTCGACAAAGGTCATTCTAAATTATATCTTCAGAATGATTCAGTAATTACATCTTTGAAGAGACACACCAATATCAAAATCAATAGAAAAGTAATTTTTCAAAATGAAATTGACATTCATAACATAACATAAAGTAAGTATGATTTCAACATAAACGGTAATATTACATTTCAATATTCTGGTGACGCTTGCGCATCTTTAGAATATTTTCGACTGATCTTTGTAGCGTCGCTTCTAACTCGAGTGAAAATTTTGTTTTAAAATGGAAATACGTATTTCACATAGCCCTAGCACCCGCTTATGTCTTGAGCTCAAATTTGTTGAACTCAATCTTTCCTCCGTTGTCAATTGACGGTAAACGGTACTCGAGCTTCACAATCCTTCATTTGTCTCCGTAAGGTAGGAGATAATGAATTTCGTCTTTGATATCCTTCGTTTTCCGCTTCTTTCGCAAATCATTGTCACAAAGACACATCTTCAATCCGAACCATTATCCTCCATACGAATCCATCGAAGCATTTGATCACAAGATTCAAACTCTTGCTTGTTTTTAAAATCGTTGCCAACATCTATCGTCTTCACAACAACACCTTGAATATTAGGAGAAACAATCACACCTTGGACATTCGGAGAAACAACTTATTTTGAGAAAACATCGAGGTGCACCATATCTAATAAAAATAATTAAAACCATAACAGAACATAAGCGCTACTACTGCTGTAGAATGACTTCAAAAATGAACACAGATAAATTTCGAAAATGCATCTTCGGACAAGTTCATATAAATGGAAGATTATTGTGAGCAATGCAGAGGAAAAAGAAGAATCTTTACCTAAAATTCTATCTTCTTTTACGCCCTATGATGTGATGAACCAAAGTGATGGAGATTTGAATTGAAAAAATGGATTGAGAATGAAGGATTTTTAGGGTGAAGAGTTTGATTGAAAATCAATTATGTCAATAATGACTGCGTGATCATGCAACTGGTTCTTTTATCAGATATTTTCGGAGATGCATCTCCGAAAATATCTGACATGCAAAGTGATGTAAATCTCAAAATGCCGCCCATAATTTTGGAGACGCATCTCCGAAATATCTACCGAACTGTTAAATAATTAAGGTCTTTCTTAAAATATTCTGGAGATGCATCTCTGAAATAAAAATTACCTAACATATATGACGCCTCTCAGAATGACCTTACTTGAGCGTGCAAGGTGTGCATTCGTAGATGCATCTCCGAAAACGGGGACATTTGTTGAAATTCACGTGATGCAGTAGAAAGATCTATGGTGTTTTAAGAAGTTCTCAAAAAAAATTAAAATATATTCTTGAAAAAATATGGAAGTAAAAGAATACAAAAGTTAGCTTTTGAACTTCTTCAAAACACACCAAAACATTTTGTAAGTGAGTCACTCTATTTTATCAAAAAATAGTATGGAAGTTAACCTATGTACAGATGGAAGAGTGAATCTGTAGGTTAAGTTTCGAACCAACTCCTAGACACATTTAGAACTCATAATAATATATTTACTTCAAAACTATCAATGGATAACACAAAAGTTAACTTCCGAAATTACAAAACAAGAAAATGAATATGACACCACATTGTATATACTATTCATTTTATGATCATAACACCATATTCTTCAAACACTACAAAAATCTCCTTCCTTTCCTAATTAGGTTTTTTACTTTAAAATCACATTGTTCCATTTTTTTTTCCATATAAAAATGAGTCAAATAAACTGGAATTTAAGGAAATGCACATGTATTTTCTTCCTCTTTGTTTGAAAGAATCTGATTTAGCTGTTTAAAAATGAACGTTGCATGCGGAAGTTAACTTGTGTATTATGTTGCATGTTGTTTTGGAAGTTTAATTATGGTCGGTTTTCATGTTGAATTTACATTTAATTCTGTTTATATTGGTTGCAACAATGATGCATTCTGACGTTGTACCTGTAGCGGGGTTTTCGTTACCTTTAGGTTTATTGACTAAACCAAAAGTCAACATACAATTCGAGTCGCCACCACACTTTTATTTGTCCAAAGAAAAGGCTAAAAAGCGAACAAAAGCCAAGGTAAAAAGTTTTTCAAATCAAAAACTAATAAAAATGTCAGAGATCTAGGTAAGGGGGTTGGTTATGAAATGGGAAGGTTTTACGCACCCAAAACATCCTTAGTACCCTAAGGGAACCCTTTTTGCAAATATGTGTTGTAGGTTGGTATTTGTGAAAATATTTGTACAAAAGATTGGGGGGATGAAAAGAGAATAGATTGCATTTACAAATTTTATTATTTGAATGGATGAACCCATTACCTACGTACCATCACAAATGTAGAATCAAAACCTCGTAGTTCGGGGTAAAAATCTCAAAGATTGGTGAATTGATTTGATCAAAAGCCTTAAGGTCTTTTGTTATCAAAGGGAGAAAACTCAACCTAAACCAACAATCCACCATGTGAGGAAGACTTCAACATGCTAGTGAGGGGTTAACCCTATAATAAGCATGGAAAACTTATAATCCAACCACTAAGGATGATGTGAGATTTACATCAACCACTATGATAACTCAAACCTATGACTAATGTTTAGGAAAGGTTTTAAAGGGTGGCCATTGAAACCACAAAAACAACTTGAAGTGAGTTATATTTACAAGTTAGATTTATTTACAAAATGAAGTCAAAGTTGGATTAAGATTTATTCACAAATGAGTATTTATGAAAATGGTTTTGGAAAGTCAAAGGCTTAAGGTCTAGGTTTCTAATTTGAAACAAAGTCAAAGTTTTTGGCTTGGTTAGAGTGGGGAGAAGAAGAGAAGGGCTAATCCTAAAGCATACAAAGATAAGAGGGGAAAGATAAACCCTTGGAGTTCCTTTTCTTGAAGTCATAGAGATGACTCAAGATGCTCATTTCCTTTGGACTTAGCACACAAACAAGCAATCAAACAATTTGAACTCAAGCTCCTAAGATCTCCAATTGGCTTGTCTCTTAACTTGGCTACTCATGACAATGATCCTCTTTTCACAATCTCAAAGTGGGATCCCTATCACACACAAGAAAACATCAAAAAGTTCACAACACAATAAGGGGAATAGACAAAGAATAAGTTTGGATAAGAAGTCCTTTGAGGTCAACTTTGAAATTTAGCATTATAAAGGCACGAGGCCTAGTTGCTCTTGAACTCCTCTAAGCATAGGTAAGTCCTAATTCTAAGTCCTTTCTCCTTTTGCAATTGGTTCACACAAAACAAACACAAAGCAAACACAAGATAGTAATATATTTATATACAATAATGGGCTCAAATGAGCAAAATAAAAATGACATAAACATAAAACATGTGCTCAAGTGAGCAAAATGAAAAACAATATGAATAATGAGCAAGAAATAAATGACATTAAAAGTAAATGACATGAAATTAAATGCTCAAATTAAAGTTAGTAATTAGTGAGGTTATGTTAGCTTGTCATAAGACAATGTAGCGCTATGTTAAGCAATCGTAAATGGACTAATGTAGTAGTCACGCCTATCTGAGGCCGGTCAATAAAAATATAGGCAAAGAACACAAGTTAGAGATCATGACTAGTAAGCCGAGCTCTATAAACTTGCCATGCCAAAACAAAAGGGGAATGGCCTTGTATTGACTTTAGGTTATTTGCTTGACCAAGAAGCAACCTATCTTGGACACAAAGCAACTCACTTGATCATGGATCAAGTTGAGTTTGGTTTGGATCAAAGAAGGTTAAGCCTCTCATTTGTCAAGACCAACCACAAGACTTTAACTCATTGGCCATTGATGGAAAGAAAGGGATGAAGATGAAAGGGAGGGGAAAAGAAAAAACCACAACCAAATCCAATTGATCAAATATGAATTAAATCATCATCAATCAACACCAAACAGAAAAGAAATGAAGTTAACAAGTCAAAGAGTCAATGGTATTTTTTTGGTATTTTTTGAAATAAAATAAAATACAAATAAAAAATAGACAAATAAGGTCAAACCTCAAATTCAATTCAAATCAACTTCAAAAAGTCCAATTAAATTCTCATAGGTTCAACATAGTCAAACAAGCTTTGACTAATTTTCTCACAAATTTTTGAAACCAGAAAGTATTTAAAAACAATTAAAAATAATTAAAAATAGCACAATATGAATTAAAATCTCAAATAATCTCAAATCAAATAAGAAATTGATGAGACTATTTTTCATTGATTTATCATGATCCATAAATGCTACGAAAATATTTTTGGATTTTTCAAAAGTCAGAAAGTATTTAAAAATGAATTAAAACTATTAAAAATCAAATACTCCATGAAAAATATCAAATGAAGTCACAAAAATAATTAAAAATCAAAATATGAAACTAGATTTTTCAAGAATTTTTTTGGAATTGGTCTTATATTTTTATGACTTCAAATGAATTTTTTATGAATTTTTGAAAATCAAATGAATTAACTGAAAATAAAAGAAAATAGAATAAATGGAAAAAAAAACCAACGCCACAGGATGAAGCTCATTAATTGACGTGGCATAGATAGATGGTTTAGATCACGAGGAACACGGTATGTACAAGTCAAGCGCGCCATATAAGGTATTAAATGAAGTAAACATAATGAAGGATCAAGATTAGATCGTGGCAACCAGATCCAATGGCCAGGAAACAAGACACGTTGTGGTGGTGGTGGAAACCACCGTCTTCTCCGGCGAGTCAACCTAATCCGACCACCAATTGCAGAGAAAAAAAGTTTCATGAAAATGGAAAACAAGGACATGGAAATGAAGCTTGTGTGATGGAGTACATCACTGTACCATTGGATATTCCTCACTCTTCCTATATTGAGAGAAACGTGAAGAAGAAGATCATGGTGTTCCAACTGTAAGCTCATGAAATGGTGAATTGAAAGCACCAATGGCTTGCCTCAAATGTGAGGACTTCAGAAAACCACACAAACACAAGAATGCTACATTGAATTGAGAGTTCTAGATCCAAAAAGTTTGAATGTATACCTCTGAATTGAAGCACTTCAGGCCACGAATCCTTCAAGATCTTTGCTCCTCTTTGCTCTAGGGATGTAGTTGAAGTGAAAGGCTAAGGAATTAGGCTTTGAAGATCAGCTAATGATGCTGAATTTCAAGCTCGAAGTGAGAAAAATTTCTGAATAATTCCTTTGGTATGGCTATGGTTTCAATGCTGCAGCAATTCAGATCTCCAAAAGGTTACCAAATGAATGAGAGGGAACCTCTATTTATAGCTAAAAGCATCAGGTCACACGCTTCTTTCATGTGCATGGCAAATTGAACTTGGATGTGCATGGACCTATACAGGCGTGTGGGAGGCCCAATGATGAATGCAAAAGCTTGCTGAGTTCATATGGAAAGGATTTGGACGTGCACTTTGGAGGGAACTAGCTTGCACATTCAAATTTCATCATGAAATACCAAATACACATAAATGGAAATGAATTCAAAACTCCCAAATGGTACATCCAAATACGTAATGTGAGTAATGGTTGGAAAGCCCTTGGAATAAGGAATAAAAGTCATGTTGGGAAAAAAATTCATTTGACATGTGAAAATTAATGAAAACTGGCCTGGAAGATCTAAGTACAAAACATGTTTAAGTCACATTTGAAAAATTTCACAAAAAGTAAGCCTAATCAAACCCCTCTGTCTTCATGATGCATGATTCAAATGGAAAAACCTCCAACATAAAAGTTGTAGATATTTTCAAGATAATCAATTTAGACTCAAAGTTTTCATTATTTGGATTTTCTATGATAAAGTTATGGGAATTTGAAGTTGGGTACTTTTTCAAATTCAATGAATTAGGTCCAAGATGACCTATAATGTTTTGTATTATCACATGTATTTATTTTAGGATTATGAAATTTTGTCCAACATAACATTTGAAGTAGACATCTCAAGATTTACAATACATTTAGTATCACCTCAAAATCATAAAAATTAAGGAATTTATATCCTTGGTAATTTGACCCAAAATTATGGTTTCAGTCAAAATGACCTATAATGTTTTGAAATGAATGATGACCTTCCAAGTTTAAAATGGATTTTTGATGAACATTAAAGTTGTTCATATGGTTCTTAAGAACAGTTTTTTATCTTGGGGTCATCTTCATTTGACAAACACATCAAAAGTTAAATCTCATTGGTGCTCAGCTTAGTTAGATGACTTGACTGGTCAACTTTTCGAGGCCAAACTTCCAATCTTGATGAATAAATGATTGATGATCCTCAAATAGGATCACACATGCATAAAATGATGAATGAAAGAACTTACCTTGATTAAATTTGATCATAGGTTGAGATTGCTTCATGGGCAAGGCACAGTCAAAGCATAGTGGAATTAGAGTTTCCTTGGGAAACAATCCTCAAGCCCTTTGGGTTATTTTGATCAAATTGGAAAATTGAGATACTTGGAAGACATATATGATGATTAGGAGCTTTGTGGATCATTGTCATGCCTTTTCTCATCTTCATCTAGCCATTTCATTGGGCTTGGGAGCCTCCTAGGAGCATTGGAGCACATGATCACTTGAGTTTCAAAACAAAAAGAGTTAGTGACATATTTTTGTGCTTTTGGTTAGTAATCAAATAAGAAAAGCAATAATATACAATACAAGCATGCTTGGTGGTCTCAAACCACTCACACAAGTCCCAACCCTAGGATTAAAGAGCCAAACATGCTATGATCCTTGAGGCAATGCACTTGTGCAATAACATGATGCCATGAGGGATGTTAGGGTCAAAATTAGGGTCTTACAGTACCCAAAGCTATTGTGTCTATGAATGTTAAATCGATTAATGTCGAAGTAGATATCGGTAAACAATTTACAAATAAACAAGAGTTTGTTGTTTGTGAACATTTGCTCCAATGGATCCACAATGAGGTTGCAAAATTGGGATTCAACATTGTAGTCGGAAGGTCAAATATAGAAAACCTATTCGAAAATTAAAATAAGATGACACTGATTTAAGAAAATGTGTCTTTTTAATTTGCGTCATTTTAAATAAAATATATGTTTTTTTCATAGCAAAAAAAACTAATAACTAAATTAAATATTTGAACATTTTAATAATAGTTATATTACTTAATCATTCTCGTAAACTTGTTATCTTAAAATTTATATTTTGAAGGATAAAAGAATAATAAAATTATTAAAAAAAGTTTAATAAAATAAATTTAATAGGCGGACAATATTTGCATCATTGTCCCTGTTTCTGCAATTAAAATCTATTTTTTTTCACATGCATCTAAATAAATAGATTTTTTCTTATATTCAAGGAACGGGCGATCAGGTCCAATCAGGTTTGAATTTTTTTGTCATACATAATTTTATGTGATATTATTATTTTAATATATAACGTAATTTTAATTTTTTTATATAATAAATGCCATTTTTTATTGTTTATGTATTGGTGTAGTTTCAATAAATTTTTTTAAAACTAAATGATTTTGCCTTAATAGTATGGAAGTTATGTTAGAACAAGTTTGGTTCTACCTCTATCATCCTTAAATTTTGATGATAACAATGTATAAAGAATAATTTTGTAATCTAATAGTTCGTTGAGTTTGCAAAACTTGATCAAAACCTAAAGCTGAATCAAGCAAACTCTGAACAAGCTAAAAGCCGAGTAAAGCAGATGATCAGGCCAGATCCTGAATGGAGAAGACTCTGAACAAGTCAGACGCTGATCAAAGCTAAGAAAAATATACTATGGACTATGGACAAAGAGAGACTCTGGATAAGAGAGATTCTGGACTCTATACAGAGAGACTTTGGATTCTGGATAGAGAGAGACTCTGAACATAATCTGATTCTGAACCAAAGTGATAATCTGAAAAAGTATTGAACTTAAATTCAACTATGATATACCAGTCAACGCTTCTAAAGTAAACAACCGAGATGTACTATGATACACTCAAGTCTCATTTTTACTAGTCTCTGAATTCTAATGTATCAAGGCTCTAAACTCTAATCAAGCTTCAAATATTTCAAATACGAAGCCAATGATTTAGAGAAAATGAAGAAATAAATATTCTAATTACACGGTACAAGTTAATCTGCGAAATCAAAAGAATTGTACTACAAATGAGTATACAATATTTTCTCTCCACTACCCACGATTTACGGCCGAACCTCGTACCAACTATTATAGTTGTGGATTTGAAGAAGTTTCTGATTCTATCCTCAAACGGTCTTACTCTTCATCTATATAAAGAGAACAAAGGTATTGTGAAAATAACGATTGAAGTGACAAGGAACTTCGCTGAAGGAATTTCAATAAAGATAATCAAATTCAAGAAAGAGAAAATAGAGAGAAACACTTTCATTTCATATATTCTTAAGTGTAAAGTCTGAAAAATCACTTTGTGTATCTGCTTATTTAGAAGCAACTTTTTAAACTAAATCTTGTATTTAACAGTTGTTAAATTTCTTGACTAGGGTATCGTTAGAAGCCTCAAGAAGTCATTGACAATTAGTCTTTGAGTTGTAATTCCTTAAGGGACCAAGGTTAGTCAGAATCCTTAAGAAGTCATTGACAAATAGCCTTTGAGATTCTAATTAGTTATATTATTGGATTAAGTCCTATTGAGAAGGAAAAATCACTTTGGCGAATGGACTGGATTAACCTCGTTAACGGTGAACTAGGATAAAAATATTTTATCATTTTTATCATTGTTGTTATTGTTTTAAAAAAAACTAAAAAATTGTTATATTTGGAAACCTAATTCAATCCTTATTTTCTTGTGTTTCCTGAACCTTCAATTGACATAAGAACTTAGGTTATGATATTAACTACTTTGTGTCAAACACTTAACCATGTCAGATAAAGATCCATATTTTTGAAACACAGAATGATAAATATCATTATTCTGTCAAACCTCCAAACTTTGATGAAGAAAAGTTAGAATATTTGAAAAATAGAATCAAAAGTTTTTTTATAGGTTGTGATGATGATCTATGGGATATGGTAATAGATGGTTACACATATCCTACAAATTCAGAAGGTACAGAGCTTGAAAGAAGCAAAATAAATGAGTATCAAAAGAAGGATTACAAGAATCATCATAGATCCAAAACTATATTGTTGAATGCTATTTCCTATTATGAGTATGAAAATATAACAAATACAGACTCTGCTAAGTCTATATTTGATTCTTTGAACACGACTCATGAAGGAAATGAGAAAGTTAAAGAAACTAAAGCCTTGTCTTTAATCCAGAAGTATGAATCCTTCAAAATGGAAGAGGATGAAATGATTGAGGATATGTTCTTAAGATTTAAAACTCTTGTAGATGGATTAAAAGTTCTGAATAAGGGTTATACCACTTCAGATCATGTAAAGAAAATCATCAGAAGTCTGCCAAAGAAATGGAGAGCAATGGTAACAACACTTAAGGTGTCAAAGGATCTGAACAACGCGACTCTAGAGGAATTTATAAGTCCTCTAAGGAGTTGTGAGATTGATCTTGAAGAGGATGATCCTTAGAAGAAAGTTAAGTATATGTCTCTGAAGTCCAAAGGTAAGCTTGAGAAGACTAAAGCTCTTCAAGCTGAAGAAGATTATGAAGAAAGATCTGAATAAGAGGACGAGGTATTTTTGCTCTCTAGAAGTAAACAAACTCTGAAAGAAAAGACAGACGAAGTTCATAGGCTACAGAATAAAAGGTGGACGATCTAAGTCAACCTCTGAGCAGAAGAATTCTGGAGCTGACAATGATGTTACTTTCTTTGAGTGCAAACAACTTGGACATTATAAAAATTAGTGTCCTAAACATATGCCTAAGAAGAAATTATTCAAATAGAAGAAGAAGGTTTTGATGGAAACCTGGGATGACTCTGAAGCTTCAGAAGATGACTTTGAAGAAGAGCAAGCTAATATGGCTCTGAAGGCTACCATAGAAGCATATGAATCAGGATAAGATTCAGAACCAAACTCAAATTCTGACAAGGTATTTTCTAATCTCACCCGTTATGAATTAGAATTATACTTACCTGGTTGCTTAAGGAGATTTATCCTCTCTGACAATATGTCAAAGCTCTCTTTGTTGTGTTGTGGTTTTATAGCTTCGACGTCTGAAAGACTCACCCGCAAACGCATCCACATGCACGCTCACACACTCTCTTATTTCCATATTCTTCTTCCTCAAAATATGTAGGAGATGAATATATCTGTTGGAGGAAAGATCTGTTGGAGGGTAGAATATGAGTTATGCTCAAAGTATTTGTTGTATGGAGGTCACTCCATTTGCAACATTAGAGTGGCGTTTGCAACAGAGAGTAGGTGATGATGGGACGTGAGAAGCTTCTTTACTTTGCAAGAGATTTGATTTTGTACTTATGTCACATCAAATAGTATTGACCTTTAATTCAAATCTTCTAGTTAGAGGCTTCTTATGCAAGTGGTTTGAGGCTTGAGTAGAGATCAAAGACTGTCTTCATAAGGAAATCTCTTGTTAGTTGTAATTTCCTTGAGTATGCTTCTCGTCATAATCAGAGGCTTCATATAAGAGATGAAGCGAAGCTTAATCAGAGTTATGTGCCTAGCTGATGTAGACTACAATGTCTATTCAGAGTGAGGCTTGAAAGTATCACAATTCAGAGTAAATTTGACCAAAAACTGCAAAAGCATTTACTAGTTAGTTCAAATGCTTTGACTTTTAGGTAACCATTTACTTTGCTTACTAACTCCTAGTCAGAGGCTTCTAATATAATTTGATGAATCCTGAGTGAAGTTCAAAAGCTATCTTCAGAACTTTGGTGAGAATTCAAAGTCCTTGGAGTATTGGGTTCTGAGACAATCACAAACTTGTAGTCAAAGCTTTTATCAGAGTTTATCTGAATGGTCTCTATTTAGAAACATTGACTTGATAATATTGAAGTTTGACTTGATTGTACACATTCTTTTGATTACTTTCTTTTGTTTAGAATGTGTCTTCTCTTTAGAATATTCTTTCAGCTTTCTTCAGACTTTGTCCATGTTCATATTTGACTTCTTCAATGGTATAGATTTCTTCAGAGTCTGGCTTTTATAATTGATGTTGTTCAAGCCTTGCTTCAGATTTTGCTTTGATTTGAAGTTTACTTTCCATTAGAATTTGCTTTCTTATGAGTTGACTATCATAGTTTACTTTCAGACTTAGAATTAGAAGTTTCTTGATCAAATTCTGCTTAACTTAACATTTGCTCTCTTCATTTAGATTCTGTTTTAGCCTTTGAGTTTTTGCACGCTTAATAAAATGGTTAGTGCATAAAATTGTTCTTTTATACTTTGTTATCATCAAAACTTACATGTGTGTAGAGTAGAACCAAACTTGTTCTTACATTAGGTACCAATTCCAAACAAAATTTAACCTTACATAATAAATCACTACCAACTGAAATATATAATAAACTACGCTAAGAATTGATATCTTAGGCATGCAATATCCTACTGAAATTAAAATAAAAGAGTGTTTGTGTGTGTGTGAGAGAGAGGGAGAGTGATAGAGAGAGTGAGAGTGTGTGTGTGTGTGTGTGTGTGTGTGTGTGTGTGTGTGTGTGTGTGTGAGAGAGAGAGAGAGAGAGAGAGAGAGAGAGAGAGAGAGAGAGAGAGAGAGAGAGAGAGAGAGAGAGAGAGAGAGAGAGAGAGAGAGAGAGAGAGAGAGTACATTTGAATATGTAATGGTTCGAGTCCATCGTCATCCTAAAAGCCTAATCAACTCTTCAATGGTTTCCCATTGGAACATGTTTTATTCCACTATGTTTTGACAAATAATATAAAGTGTTCATACAATAAAAAATCCATAATAATGATGAGAAAAATAAATCTCCTATATGGATATTTACTTGTATACAACTTAATGCCAAACTCTTCTGCAAAATATTTACTAGATTCTCGCTTCTTAAATCTTCCAGCTTCACCATTCTACTCACATTCTTTGTGTGTGGCAATCACCCTTGATCCCACTGACTTTTGAGTGACAGATTGTCCGATGATTGAGAAGAACTCCATATTGCCTATAGAATTCCACACTATAACTTCTAAGGTTAGCTGGAGAGAAGAACCAACTTTTTTTTCATTGGAATTTGTCACTACCAATGACAACAACCTCTATCTTGCAAGCTTCTTGAAAAACCTTTTCAAACTTGCAAAAACAATTAGTTTCAAGACAACGTCTCCCTCAACAATTAAAAATATTTCATTATCAAGATCTGAATATAAAACTAGAGGTTTAAGATGAAAGAATTTCTTTTTGCAAGAGTTTTTGAGTTTTCAAAAAGAGTGTGTGTTGATTTCACCAAATCACAATGTAGATTATGAAATTTATTTTTTCTGAAACTAAGATGACAAAATAAATTTATATGTGCTTGAGATTAAGCATACAAATGGACGGAAAAATTTAGTTAGATTCGAGTCAAGAATATTTCGGGATTTGAGTCAAGTGAGCAAGTAGAGTGAAATAACATCTCATAAAAAAGTGATCCATTTTCTCGTGATTTGAGTCACCTTATAAGTCCGATTCAAGTCATGAAGGCTCATGATTCTAATCAAGTACAAAGTCTGATTCGTGTCAAATTAAACAATGTCAAGTAGGAAAATATGAAAAAAATGTCTGATTTGAGTCAAGTGGAAGTTATGATTCAAATCAAATGGGGCAGGGGCTGACCATATATGTCTTATTTGAATTAAGTGCAACTTGTGATTCGAGTCACAAATCTTTCTGATTTGAATCAAGTTAAAACTGTGATTCAAGTCACAAAGTTTGAAAAACTTATTTTGCCCTTTAGTATGATTCGAGTTAGGATATGTACATGATTTGAGTCATGCACATAAAATCTTAATTTTTCATATTTTTAAAAATACTTTGAGATTTCCATTTCCACCTAACTTGAACCAACAACACATATGGTTCTTGTTTCACTAACTTAACTAATTAACTAAAAGCATCATATGATCAAACTCAAATATAACAATTGAATTATGCATGCTAAAAAATGAATCAATTCAAAACTTGATTCAAAGATGTGGAATCATGAAGGAGACTATATAAACAATAATAAGCGAAAAGACAAGCAAAAAAGTGGTATCAGGGTTCTCTCCCTGAATGTATTATGGACATGCAACTTCAGTGTCCCCCTTTTTGATGCTTCGTAAGATTTCACTTGGAATTGAGTCGACTTTAAGTCATAGAAAATAAACGCTTGTGCTCCCTCTAAAACATTGCACACAAATAACATAACATAAAATGCATAAAAAAATTCTAGACTCACATTACAACTTCTCCCTCTTTGACAACATCAAAAAGAGATAGATCAAAATGAGTCTAAAAACCATATAATCAACCACTAACGAATAATTCTAGATGAACACATGAGCTAAACAACTAAGAAGAATATACAACAACAAAGACTGGATACAGAATACGAAAATAGACATGTTACGTGCAACAAAATGAAAAATGGACATGTAACAACATTTAAGAACATATAATTAAGTGATCAAAACTATCATGTAAGGAAGATTAAATAATAAATGAACAAGTATATAAATGCTCAAATGCACACAATTAGAAACACACATTTAAAAAGACTTAAATGCAAAGAAGAACAATAAAAATATGCTAGATATGAATGAGTAAAATAAAGAAGGTAATAAGAAAATCAATGAACATATCTAGAACAAACATACACAAAATGATATAAAACAAGATACAAGAGTTATAAATACATACCAATGTAGTCAGTGAAATTATGACTTTCTAAAAAATAGTGTTAGTGATACCATATAAAATAAGATTAAATAGAATTCTCGATCTATTTAAAGCACGAGGAGTCTAGGATTCCCAAATCCCTACAGATCTTGTGAAGAGGTTCCGATGACAACAATTTTGTAAAAATATAAGCAAGCTGATTTTTAGTGTCAACATATTCAAAAACAACATCCTTTTTTCATCATGATCTCTAAGAAAATGTTGTCGGATCTCAATGTGTTTTTTTCGTGAATGGAGTATCAAATTATTAGTGAGGCTTACCGCACTAGTACTATCTCACTTAATTGGAATACAACCAAGTTTTAAATAATAATATAGCAATTGTTGCTTTAGCCATAAGACTTGTGCACAATAACTACCAATGACTACATATTCATCCTCAACGGTAGAAAGAGCAATGCTATGTTAGTTCCTATTGTGCCAAGAAACTAAACAACTTCCAAATAAGTGACATGTATCACTAGTGCCTTTCCTATCTGACTTGCACCTTGCAAAATTAGAATTATAAAAACCTATTAAGCTACATGCGTTACCTTTAGGATACCAAAAACCATGTTGAGATGTTTTGTTAAGATACCTCAGAATATTTTTTACGATCTTAAAATGGGTTTCCTTAAGTAGCACATGATATATAGCACACATACATATACTAAACATGATATCTGGCCTACTCACTGTTAAATAGAGTAAGGATCTGACTATACCTTTGTCGCTACCGGGATTTCATGATAACGAAACCGGGACTAAAGAGATGCCAAAGAGAGGCAAAGTCAGAAGAGTCGCCACCGAATTTTATTTAGTTTACCTCTATCGGAGAGGAGAGGGAAAATAGTCGATAAAACCCTCGGAAAAGAGACGCGCACGGGAAGCGCTAAAAGAGAATAAGGAATCGGTCTCGCAACCGAGATTTGGGTTCGGAAGTCAGTTACGTAAGGGGAATGTATTAGCACCCCTTACGTCCATGGTACTCCATGAGAACCATTTGAGTTATTTTACATACATGGGATTTATCTATTATTGTTTTATTTTCAAAAGAATGTGTGAAAAGAAGGGGGTGTTTTTGTTATTATAGTGCTCGCCAAGGATTTGGGCCCTTGTGCCTACGTATCACTCATTCGGGGATGAGGAATCAGAGCTCCGTAGTTCGGAGTAGAAAATGTTTGTGTGTTGGTTGATTTTACCTTTGAGAAAAGGGTTTTCAGGATGATGTCCTAAGGCACAAAAATGAGTTTGATGAGTTGTATTTTTTTAATCTTGAATAAGGGTTTTATGAAATAATGTTTGTGATTATTTTGTACTAAAGTCTATAGGCGGAGGTGATTATTCTAGACAACAAGCCAAGCGTCTTGCGTCCAAAATAATCAGAGTAAGGGTAGGAATGCTCCATTCTCATTCATTCTCCACCACTTAAGGCTCATGACACACAATAATAATCATAATTATTAAGTATTTTTGAATTTGGCTAAGAAAATGCCACTTGACGTTGAATCAAGGGTTTATTTTATTTAATTATGAAATTTAGCTTATGCAACACGAATGCAAAGTAACCAACAAGAAATTAAAGGGTCTCATTGTAAGGTAGCCCAAGATAAAGCCTTTTGTGTGCAAAAGTGACCTAAGCTAAACAAAGGATAATGGTCTTACAAACATGTCCCTCTAAGGTGGTGCCATGATGCCATTCTTACAACATGCATGTAAGTTACGGATGAAAATCCAAGTGTTTACAAAGTATCACAAAGAGTAAAGGAAGGCTTCCAAGCAAAGGTCCTATGATGAAATCCTCTAAGTCCAAGTTGATTAAGAGTGGAGTGAATATTTTTGGTTTTAACATTTTATCATGTTTTTGTTATTTTTAATGTATGATGACAATAAAATAAATGACAAGTAAATAAACATGCATGATGAGTTTGTACAATGATGATGATAATGAGTACTTGAATGTAAATTACAAGGTAATGACATAAAAGTAAATCACAAGATAAAGAATGACAATAATCACAATAATAATGGTTAGTGAATGTAAATGACACAAAATAAACCACAAGTTAATGGTAACAAAAATCACAATAACAAAGGTTAATGATAAAAAAAGTTAGTGAAGTATAATTAGTGGTTAGTAATATGTACAAAATGAACATCTTGAGGATTATTTTTCATAGGTCAAAAAGACTCAAAATAATGACACATTAAGAGATAACTTATCATTGATGCAAAGTATTGAAGATGGTTGAAAAATCAACTAACAATAGATTTGTAACAAAGAAAGTTATGCAACCCTAAGTTCATCTATCAATATTTTAAAAGATTATGATTTGTTCTCTTTATTTTGTTTTTACTCCTCTTTTATTTAGCAAGATAGTAAGAGAGTAAATAAATTAGCATAATGTAAATGACATGGTTAGATAACAATAAATATAAATATAAACATAAAGTACTTGAAATAAAGTGAACAATAAAATAAATTGCAAGGAAGTAAAGTAAAATAATGTAAATGTTAGGAGTTAGTAGTTAGTGGTTAGCGGTTAGTAGAATAACAATAAGCAAATAGAATAACAAGTTAATGTAAAGAAAATGGTTTCATCTATTTATCAAATGACCCGAATATGGTTGAAATAGAGGCAACCTATCAATGCCTCAAAGTATCATGAAGGATCTATTGATCAATCATTAATAGGTTTGAAACATTGAAGGTTTTATCAACTCTAAAAAATCATGGCCATGATCTAATAGATCTCATCAACCAAATAAATGTGAAAACAAGTCAACAATAAATAGCAAATGAAACAAAATACAAAGTTTGATTAAAGATGGTGGATAAAAGTAGCAAGAGCAAAAAATCCCAAAAAAAAGTGTAAACCAAAGTTAATCATTTTTTACAAGTTTGAGTCTAAACCCTCTCAAAAGATCAACCAAGAACAAACAACCATTTTCAACACAAAAACAGAACCAAAAAGTTAACAAAGTTTAAGCTAAAATCATTACCCAAAAAATGTTGAAAAAGGGTAGGTTAAAATGGTGTTGAGCTTGGATATAAAGCAAGGGTTTTGGGATGAAAGTGTTTATGGTGGAAGTTTAGTGAAGGAGCTAAGTTATGAGTGTTAGAGAGTGAGAAGCTTTGAAAAAAAATATGAAAGAGGACAAAAAAAAGTTTGTGGGGTGACTTTTTTAAGTGAGAAAGATTTTTTTTTTGTTTTGACCTTGGACTTGGACAAAACTTTTGGGGGCTAAGAAGCATAAAAAATGAGGGGAAATAGTACCTCTATTTATAGGGAAAGTAGGTGGAAAAAGGGGGTGAACCAAAAAGTACTTTGTGGAAAAAATAGAGCTACTACTGTTGTCCTCGCAGGTGTAATCGATTACCATGATTAGGGTAATCGATTACACAGTCCAAAATGACCTGGAAATCAATTTTTTGCCTGTGTAATCGATTACCATGATTAGGGTAATCGATTACACAGTCCAAAATGGTCTGGAAATCAATGTTTTATCTATGTAATCGATTACCATGATTAGGGTAATCGATTACACAATCCAATTTTTTTTTTTAGAACTTTAACCAGATAACCCCATTTTTTTCCGGGTGTAAACACCATGCCTTGAGTCCGTGTAATATGTATTTGGTTATGAAAGTTAAATGAAATGATGATGAAATAATGAAAGCATGCATGTGCAGTAGGGCCATGGATCAGATGAAAATTGTATCGGGGTAGGGTGAATTTTGGGGTATGACAGCTGCCCCTATTTAATTTTCTCGGACCTGAATACATAGATAGTGACGACTTCCAATGTATTCAAGGTAAGAGAGGATTAAATACTAATGAGAGTAACCAGAAATTCACCATGCCGGAGGATGATAATGTGAATATTTGTTTACGGATTATGCATGGTTATGATGATTATGCATGCAATGTGATGTATGCATCCTAAGTATCTTCTTAACGATGAAAGTTTGATGTCAAAAGGGGCCAAGAAAGTTGAGGGAAGAAAGCTTCACTAGGGAATGAGAAAAAGAAGGATGATCACTCCTAGTAACGACTAGGAAAAAAAACAAGACAGCGTTCCTTAACAACGACTGGAACACAAAACATCTATTAGGGGTCAAACGAAACAAAATCAGTGACGATTCTTAGCGGAGGCTAGAATACCTGACTCGACTGGAGATACAATTTTTCTCGCGAAAGTACAGTGACGATTCTTAGTGATGGCTAGAATACCTGAAATCCTTCGGGAAGATCAAACAACTCAATGATGATTCTTAACAACGACTAAGAATACCTGACTCTGCTGAGGAGAAGACAAATGTCAAGTGACGGTTCATAGCAATGGCTGGAATACCTGACATCTACTAGAGAAAAATGAATTCAAGGATGATTCTCGGCTATGAATGTCTGACTCGGCTTGGGGAATGAATCCAAAATTCCTCTAATCTAAAAAATGAGAATTCAGTGATGATTCTTAATAATGGCTAAGAATACCTGACTCTGCGGGGAAAAGGAAAAACGTGTTGACTTTCTAGGGATAGAAGAAGTACAATGATGTTTCTCAGCATTCACTCCTCTAGGGCAACTTGACAATGAAATGAAACAGCTTAGCGACGATTCCCAATAATGGCTGGAATGCATGGTTATGCTTGGGAAATGTTTTGAGGATGAACATTGATTTTTATTGGGGAAAATTCCTAGCAATGATTGGAAAATTACGAACTCTGACGAGTTAGTTTGAGTAAGTTAAGGAGATACTTATGATGTGATGTTATGTATGCCAATGCATGTTTGGGCTTTCATGGGGAATACATGAAATGCAGGGTTTGCAAGTTACGCCAAGTATGTTTGGGCTTTGCGGAGGAGTGTATTTGGGGATTGCCAATGGTGATTGGGCTTAAAAAGGGTGATTGGGTGAATTGTATTGACTTTCCGATACTTGAGAAATTGGAGTTCGACGTCCAAGCAAGCGCTGAATGTAATGTTTGAGAATTCCTATTGGGGGGAGAAATGATCGGCCTAGTCCAAAGAACTGTGTGGCACCCTTGGGTTGGAAATGTGTTTTGATTACCTTTAGCAAAATTCTAAAAGGAATGTAATTCGATATTGTCTCCCTTATAGTTTTTTTTTTGAAAAAGGTCTTTTAATCGAAAATTTCCCATGTAATTTTATTTTAAAAAAAGTCATATTTCGCAGACAAAGCAGGAAAAGTAAAAATATGGAACACATGTGAGGGAACTGATTTTTATTGACAAATGGTTCTACAAATAGGGAATTTTGTACAAAGGAAAGCAATTCCTAGAAGAGGTGATTGCGAAAAGAAAATGATAATTGTAATGGCAATGAAACATCTCGAGTTTCCTCCAAATTCTAACTCTGCTATAGCCTCTATGCCTTTGGTCGCCCTTTGATCTTGCTTTTATGAAGGAGGGTGATAGGATTGACTTGCTGGGGACCCACATAATTGACTCGCTAAGGAATGAAGAAGGATTCCTTGCGGGATGCAACCTCTTGCTCTTATTAAATCCCTAATTTTTGCCTAGACCGCCCTTTCGGGTTTTCAGTCTACCGGGATACCCATTTTTGCATAAGTTTTCAACATATCGGGCTATATTTTTTTTAAGCATAGTATTTTTTGACTGCATCCGCATTCACCGGGGATGGAAGATCTTCACCATTCATAGTTGCAAGGATCAAGGCTCCTCCGGATAAGACCTTTCTTACAACATACAGACCTTCGTAGTTCGGTGTCCATTTTCTACTTGGGTCAGTATGGATTGGAAGAGTCTTCTTCAATACGAGGTCTCCGGCCTTTAGGCTGCGGGGGAAAACCTTTTTGTCATGTGCTCTCTTGATGCGTTTTTGATAAAGTTGGCCATGGCAGATGGCTGCTAAGCGTTTCTCATCAATGAGGTTTAGTTGGTCAAATCGAGCTTGTACCCACTCAGACTCATCAAGCTTAACATCTTTCAAAATCGTTAAGGAAGGAATCTCTACTTCGACCGGTAAGACTACATCCATGTCGTACACAAGGGAGAAGGGAGTTGCCCCAGTGGAAGTGCGTACGGAAGTATGATAGCCGTGTAATGCGAATGGGAGCATTTCGTGCCAATCTTTGTAGGTTTCCACCATCTTTTGCACGATCTTCTTGATGTTTTTGTTAGCTGCCTCAACAACGCCATTCATCTTAGGCCTATAAGGCGATGAGTTGTGGTGGTCGATCTTGATATTTTGGTATAGCTCTTTCATCATTTTATTATTGAGGTTAGATCCATTATCAGTAATGATCTTGTTGGGGACCCCATAATGGCAGATGATTTCTTTCCTGAGGAATCGAGTCACCACTTGTCTGGTAACGTTGGCGTACGAGGCTGCTTCTACCCATTTTTTGAAATAGTCATTGGCTACAATGATGAAGCGGTGTCCGTTCGAGGCAGTTGGCTCTATGCGTCCGATCACGTCAATGCCCCACATGGTGAAAGGCCAAGGTGATGTTAGGACATTGAGAGGCGTTGGCGACACATGGATCTTATCGGCATAGATCTGGAACTTGTGGCAGGTTTGGACGTGGCGATGACAGTCAATCTCCATAGTCATCCAATAGCATCCGACCCTTAAAATTTTCTTCACCATAGTGCTCCCACTGGCATGCGTCCCAAAGGATCCTTCATGAATTTCCATTATAATTTGGTTTGCTTCTCGCTTGTTCACACATCTAAGCAAAACCGAATCATAATTTCTCTTGTATAATACCCTTCCATTTAAGAAGAATTTGGATGATAGTTTTCGAAGATACTTCTTATTGGTGATGGACGCGTCCGCATGATACTCTTGGTTCTCTAAGAATTTCATGATGTCATGGAACCAAGGATGACGGTTAGTTTCGTCTTCTGCTGCCAGACAGTAAGCAGGTCTGTCCAAGTAGTTCAGGTGAAAGGATGTCGCTTCGTTCTTCCACTTAACTTTAAACATGGACGCCAAAGTTGCCAAAGCGTCAGCTAGCCGATTCTCTTATCGAGGGATGTGGTGGAATGTAATTTCGTCGAAGTAGGGGACTAGTTTCGAGACATACTCTTTGTAAGGAATGAGCTTATGATCTCTAGTATCCCAATCTCCTTTGACTTGGCTGATTACCAAGGCTGAGTCCCCATAGACTTCCAGGATTTTGATTCTAAGATCGATAGCAGCTTCAATACCAAAGATACAAGCCTCGTATTCGGCCATATTGTTTGTATATTCAAAACATAATCGAGTCGTGAAGGGGAGGTGGAAATTAGTTAGAGAAGTGATTACTGCCCCAACGCCATTGCCATGAGCATTAGAAGCTCCATCAAAAACCATGGTCCATCGGGATCCAGGCTCGGGTCCTTCCTCGGGACCGGGGATGTTGCAATCCCTAATCAACATGATATCCTCGTCGGGGAATTCGAAACGCATAGACTGATAGTCCTCCAAGGGTTGTTGTGCAAGATAATCAGACAAGACACTCCCTTTGATGGCCTTTTGAGTGACATGTTGGATATCGTACTCGATTAAAGCCATTTGCCATCGGGCTATTCTACCGGTTAGAGCCGGCTTCTCAAAGATGTATTTGACAGGATCCATTTTAGAGATCAACAATGTCGTATGAGTGAGCATGTATTGTCTTAAACGTTTGGCAGCCCATGCTAGTGCGCAATAAGTCTTTTCAAGCATCGAATACCTACTCTCACAATCAGTGAACTTCTTACTCAAATAGTATATTGCATGCTCTTTTCTACCAGTCTCGTCATGTTGGCCGAGGACACAACCCATTGATCCTTCGAGAATGGTGAGATACATGATTAATGGTCTACCAGGTACATGAGGCATCAACACAAGAGGTTTTTGCAAATATTCCTTTATTTTCTCAAATGTGTCTTGGCAGTCATCATTCCAAATGATGGCTTGATCCTTTCGAAGAAGTTTGAAGATTGGATCACAAGTGGCAGTGAGGTGAGATATGAACCTAGCAATGTAGTTCAATCTACCTAGGAATCCTCATACTTCCTTCTCGGTTTTGGGTGCAGGCATAGCTTGTATGGCCTTTACTTTCTCGGGATCTACTTCGATGCCACGTTGACTGACGATAAAACCTAACAATTTGCCAGATCTTACCCCAAATGTGCATTTGTTGGGATTAAGCCTAAATTTGAACTTCCTCATCCTCTCAAACAACTTTTCTAGATTGACAAGGTGTTCTTCTTCGGTTTGAGACTTGGCTATCATGTCGTCGACATAAACCTCAATCTCTTTATGGATCATATCGTGAAAGAGAGTGACCATGTCTCGTTGGTACGTGGCGCCGTCGTTCTTCAATCCAAAAGGCATCACCTTGTAGCAGAAGGTGCCCCATGGCATTATGGAAGTGGTTTTCTCCATATCTTTTTGAGCCATGCGGATCTGGTTATAACCGGAGAAACCATCCATAAAAGAGAAAACAGAGAACTGAGCGGTATTATCTACTAGCACGTCAATGTGTGGCAGTGGAAAGTCATCTTTGGGACTTGCTCTGTTTAGATCTCTATAATCTATGCACATTCTTACTTTGCCATCCTTCTTAGGTACATGCACAATGTTAACTATCCATTGAGGATAATTGGAGACCACTAGGAAGCCGGCGTTGAGCTGCTTTTGTACCTCCTCCTTGATTTTTATAGCCATGTTGGGATGGGTCCTTCGTAGCTTTTGCTTTACTGGAGGGCATTCTTCTTTAAGGGGTAGATGATGGACCACAATGTCATTATCGAGGCCAGGCATATCTTGGTATGACCATGCAAACACATCTTTGTATTACTTCAAGAGCTCAATCAATTTTGTCTTCACCTCGTCTTGTAGAGCGGAGCCGACTCAGACTTCTTTCGCTTCCTCATCTGTCCCAAGGTTAATCACTTCCACTGATTCTTCGTGCGGCTGAATGACTTTTTCCTCCTGCTTGAGCAGCCTTGCCAATTCTTCTGGGAGTTCGGCCTCTTCCTCACACTCTTCATCAGCTTGATTAATCGGGTTGTCAAAGTCGTATGAGACTGTAGCAGAATTGTCATTGGTGGTTGTCGAGGATGATCTGCATGATTTAAGGTCCACACTTTTATTGGTATGAAAGAAAGGATGATTTGGAAAGAACTTTTAAAAAAAAAAAGAAAAAAAAAAGAAAAATGCCATTTGAAAAAGGTGAAATAAATAAATGAAAGGCAAGGATCTCAAAATTGATTGCGAACATGAACCTTTTTCATTAATGATTAATAAGGAAATTTGATGAGGCCCTACAAATGATCCCCTCATGCCTTGGGATTGACATGGGTTCTTTTGATAAAAAGGAAGGAAAACAACATTGGGAATTACATTTCAATCAGGGTCACTTTAGGTATTTCAATCTCGATCCATTTGGTGGCACCATTTCCATCAGTCTTTGTGAAGATCAACCCATCATCATCTTCTTCTTCTTCTTCCTCCTCGGCACAGATACTGTTGTCATCCAGGTAACCATCACTTGAGAAGTTTTCAGATAGTGGGAGCACTGATCCCCTTGTAGCTATCAGCGCGGGCTTCTTCAAAATCCGGGAGTTGTATCCTAAACCGGTGCGGTCCTTATTGGAAGGAAGTTCAAGCAATCTTCCCCATCCTTGGGGGTGTCCATCCTTTATGATTGTCAGGGCGTCTATAAGAGATGCCATGGGGGATTTAGCATCTTTTGATTCATCCCTTGTTGGGCAAACCATTTCAACATTGATAGCTTCAAATGATTGGAATGGGATTTCCTTTATCTCCCCTTCTCCTTCAACGTATCAGAAAGATGCGAGGTGACTTACCACAAAGTCCTCCTCACCCTCGACAACAACTAGTTTATCGTCAGCTAAGAATTTCAATTTTTGGTGGAGCGTTGAAGTGACTGCACCAGCTGAATGGATCCAAGGCCTCCCAAGCAGACAACTGTAGGCTGGATAGATATCCATTACGAAGAAAGTGATAAGGAAAATATGGGGACCAATCTTCATAGGCAAATTCACCTCACCGATTACAGTCCTTCTAGTCCCATCAAATGCTCTTACTATAAGCTCACTCGGCTTCATT
The DNA here is from genome assembly GCF_024323335.1 of Lathyrus oleraceus. Taxonomy (NCBI): domain Eukaryota; kingdom Viridiplantae; phylum Streptophyta; class Magnoliopsida; order Fabales; family Fabaceae; genus Lathyrus; species Lathyrus oleraceus. Next base: position 129,095,433 of record NC_066583.1, read on the forward strand.
ACGAGTCCTTCAACAGTTAGTTTAGCAAAGGAGCTCTTAGGCATCACATTGAGGGAAGACCCAATGTCTACCAAAACTCTTGATAGAACTGTGTCCACACACTCAATAGAAATATGGAGAGCCTTGTTATGATTCCTCCCCTCGGCGGGAAACTCTTCATCACTGAAACCCAAGCTTAAGCTAGTAGTGATATTGTTAACTACTCCTTCAAACTGACAAACAAATATCTCATGCGGTACGTGAGATGTCCTCATAAATTTTACCAAAGCATCCCTATGGGCCTCTGAGCACATTAATAAAGACAACATTGAGATCTTTGAGGGTGTCTGGTTAAGCTGATCAACTACTCGATAATCGCTCTTTTTGATAATGCGTAAGAACTCGTCTACTTAATTGGAAGGTGCGAGGTCTTGTCTTTGCTGAGCGCCATCAATTTGTTTGCCTTTGTCTGAAGTTGAAGGATTGATAGTTCCAATTGGAGTGGGTGTCGGCGCAAATATCCTTCCACTTATCGTGATTCTGCTAGTGTTGGTGATATTGATCATTGGATCACTAGACTTTAACGGTTCTTCTTGAATCTTCTGACCATGAATGTAGACTGAGGTGTCATACATCCATGGGACTGCCTTGGTGTCAACATATGGGAATGGTGTGGGAATTGTTATTATGATTGGAGTAACAGGATTTGTCGACAGAGTTAACTGAGAGAAGTCATATGGAATTTGCAGAGGAGGGACTTCGTCGTATGGTATCTCGAGGGTATACACATCTTCCTTTGTGGACGGGCAGTCTACCACCAAGATCCCTTGGTTCATTAATTTTTATATGACAGACTTCAATGTTCTACATTGTTGCGGGTTAATCAGACAGTGTTCACAGTCATTACCACAGATGGGAAATGCATTATCCTTCATTAAAGCATTCTTGATCTCGATGAGTGGTGTTTTTAACTCGTCCACACAGGATATCAATCTCCTTCCATTGTCAGCTTCCATCATATTCACTGATGCATTGTTGTGAGGGGGCATCAGGTTATTATTTACACTCGGCCCCTTGGGGGCAAACGTGATTGCCTTAGAATCAATAAGATCTTGAACCTTGTACTTTAATGCTTTACAATTCTCGATCGAATGTCCAGGAGCGCCAGAATGAAATTCACAGCGGGCATTTGCATCATAATCGGGAGGAAGAACCGCTGGTGGGGGTCCTAACTCCCTTAGTTGCACAAGTGATCCCCTCAATAAATATGGTAGAATGTGGCGATAAGGCATGGGAACTGTGTCAAATCTTCTCTCGGGCCTTCGCATCCTTTGTTGTTGTTGTTGATATTGTGGTTGCTGACGTTGCGGTTGTTGTTGATACCGTTGTTGTTGTTGAGTTTGAATAGGAATTGCAAATGGTTGTTGTTGACTTGGTTGGACGGGAGGTATGGCAGCTACTTGTGGATAAGTGAGATTTCTTGTTCGAATGATGGAGGCAGCATTGGTCTCGCCTTCTCGTTTTTTACCGTAGGGAACAAAAGATTTCTTCGATGCACTAAAAGTATTGGCAGAGTTCTGGATCTTTCCCATTTTAATCATATTTTCTATCCTTTCACCGGCTAAGACCAGGTCAGAAAAGCCCGAAGAGGTGCTCCCTACCATTCTATCAAGGTATGGACCTTGTAGGTTTCCCATAAACATGTCTACCAGTTCTCTTTCTAGCAATGGGGGTTGTACCCTAGCAGCTGATTCCCTCCATCGCTGAGCATACTCTTTGAAGGACTCCTCAGACCTCTGAGTCAGATTTTGCAACTGCATGCGATTAGGTGCCATATCAGTGTTGTACTGATAGTGCTTGAGGAATGCCTCGGCCATATCCCTCCAGGTGTGAATATGGTTGCCCTCAAGTTGCATGTACCAATCCAAAGATGCCCCACTGAGGGAGTCCTGGAAAAAATGCATTAAAAGTTAATCATTGCTGGAGTAGGCAGCCATCTTTCGGCAGTATGCCCTAATGTGCGTCCTAGGGTCGCTATTTCCCTTATATTTTTCAAAGTCCGGAACTTTGAACTTGGCCGGAATGATGACCCCAGATACCAAGCACATTTCTGCCGCATCAAGGCCCAAAGCATCAGTGCTCCCCATTGCCTTGAGCTTTTCCTCGATAGCCTTTACCTTCCTCTCCACCTCGTTGGTTGCTGAACCGAAGGCGTCATCCTGAGAAGCATCCCTTGGGCTGAAGAATGCATCGTGTTGGTCGTCTATCTCAAAAACATGAGGACGAGGGTTGTCGTTTGGAACACCGCCGGGTGCATTAATGTTAATTGGAGGATCAACTTGAGGAACTGGAGTCGGAGTCTCGACCGCTGGAGGGGTAGGAGGATTGGTAGTACTGGCACGTTGGTTCATTTCTTCTTGCATTTTTGCCATAACCTCTTGGCCTCTTGCGACTGCTTGAATAGTCTCCATCAACTGCCGCATTTGGGACCGTATTTGGGATACTTCTTCCTGAAGGACAACTTGGTTCTCTTGAAGTTGCTCCATGACAACTTGTCGACGTCCTCGTGTATCGTATCGAAAAGTCAGCTTTTGAGAGTGGTTCTGGAAGGAAAAAAAAAGGTGGATGGATGAGTTTTTTATGTTTTTATGTTTCGAAAGATGCATATGATGCATGAATTTTTTGTGTTAAAGCAAAGCTCTTTTTAGTTATTCATGTTTATTCATTGCAAAAACTACTTGACGATTCACGTTCACAATCATGAATAAAGGAAAACACAATAGAGAAAAATCCCAACTTTCATTTATCCTTTGAAGGGAAAATAGACAGCAATACATATAAGTTGCAAAATACAAGTAATGGAAACAAATAAACCAACTAGATATCCACCCTAAAAGTGACCCCTTGAGACTTGCGGAGAGCCTCAATGTCGGTGATGAGTTCGGCCATTGTTCTTCTGCAGAACTTGACGAAGTGGTATACCTCTTTGTGGGTATTATCTGGGCATATGATCAGATCTGCCTCCTTCAACTTGTCCGGAAAGTCTTGAAGGGCATAGTTGGTTAATACCGTCATGTTGGTGTACTTGTCCCTCCATTCTTCGTAAAGGGCTTGGAGATTATGGATGATTTCGCCCCTTTGAATAATGGCAGCTTCGAATCCATGGCAACGCTCCTCCCAATGTCTGCAGTTGTTTTGCAATTCTACATAGGCTTGGTCATAGATTCCCCTCTTCAAGTTCTTGATTTGCTCGCAAGCTCATCCAAGGTTGAACTGCTCACGCATGAAGCTTCGGTGAATCTTTTCTTTCTCTAGTTGCTCCTTGGATAGAAAATCCTTATACTCTTGTAGAGTGGTCCTTAGTTCGAGAATCTGGGCCTCGTAATCTTCCCTCACTTCTTTCTTCATGGCATTAGACATCTTGACAGTATTTTCAAGGTCCTTGATGATTCGGGATGCTCGACCCAACTCATCGTTGCGGAAGTCTAGCTCAGAATTAGCTCCTTGTAAAGCTCCACCAATCCAAACTCTTTGTCCCTCGGCTAATCAGAGCCTTTTCTTGCTAGCTTCAAATTTTTCATAGACTTGCTTACCCTTATCCTCTAAGACGTGGTTATGTTCCTTGGCACGATTGAGTTGGACTCGTAGTTGAGTGTTTTCCAACTCGAGCTCTTTGATTTGGCTGGTAAGTTTGTCCATGTCCTCTTGTAGGATAGGCTCGGGATCTGGCATCAACGGGAATGAAGAAGGATCAAACAGAAACAACATCTTAACCATCCTAGCCCTCTCTTTTACCCATACATAGTAGGGTTCCTTGGCTAGGATATTTTTCTTACCCCATTCACGGCCAATACGGGCTATGCTTGTCCAAGCTTTTCTCACTCTTTTCATGTTTGAATCAAGCGGATCCACGATATTGATGACAAATGGAATGAAATCTCTTTCCTCAGGGGGAATTATCATGGCGTACCCTAGTTGTCTCTTGAGTATATCAGGGTTGTAGTTGATGCAACCTTGTGTTCCTATTAAGGGTACGTTAGAGAACTCTCCACATCTTGCGATGACATCCTTTGTATCCCATTCCCTCTTGTACCATAGAATTGAGTTGGCAGAGAGAGATGCGAACCTTTGCACCCATGTCAGTTTGTTTTCGGCGAAGGATCCACTTTGAGGCATGCAAGCCCTCATCAAAAGATGTAGCATAGGAGCGCAACAAAGGAAAATACCTCCCTTCTTCTCATGCCTTGTATGGAAGGTATGGTAGAAATCGACAAGTAAAAAAGGCACCGGATTCTTTGTTAAAAAGACTTCAACTGCTAATTGATCCACGAACTTGTCCAGATTTGGGAAAAGGACAATTCCATGAATCAAAAGGGCCAAGGTTGCACTACAAAAGCCGAGTCTTCCTTTTTTAATCATTTCCCAAGTATGGGCTTCTAGGAACTTTTGAGTTAAACCTTTGATGGATCCTTTAATGCCCCATATATCCACTAGCTTGTTGGTGTTGATACCCAAGGTGAGTGAGAGCTCGGTCAAACAGAAGCCTTCTTCCAATTTCAGGAAATGGTTGTATTCTTTGGTTGGTCGATTGAGGAGTCTCTCGAGGTTTTCCAAGGTTGGAGAGATTTGGATGTCGGGGAAAGTGAAGTATCTTAAAGGGACATCATAGTATTGGGACATTGTAGTGATAACACTATAGTCAACCTTCTCGGTTAGAAGATCTACAATGTTCCCAAAATTGGCTCTAAACTTGTTGTCTTTGAGAGCTACGACCTTTGAACAGAGAAACTTTAATGAACTGATGTCGGGACTCTTGAAGCGGAAAGTAGAAGTGCTTTTCCTTGTTGAAGTATCCATGATTGTGTCGGAAAATAGTCTTGTAATTATGCGTCCGAATAAACGAAAATTTTAAGAGCTTTGCTTATTATTTTGATGATGAATAAATGTATGAATGAATGATTGGTTTATTATATCCACATGATTTTAGGCATGGGTTCATGGTTTTGGACCATCGCGACGAAGCATGGAGTTAATAATGACTGCTTAGTAAACCAAGGTTCTCGCTTTGTGTGATCTAAGACTTTTGGAAAATTGGGTGTAAGACACTGCCCCTAGAGTCATGGACTTCCTTGACTGTCAGCCGCTTATGTCAATTTACTTTCCAGGCGACTGCTCCATCAAAGTCATCTACTCTAAGTGAGATCTTCGTATCGATCCTTACGAGGAAGGCACCTCGATGACCTATACTACGCGACCATCGGTCTAGGCTAGCCATTGTTATAAAGGTTCTAAAAGGGGTCTTAGGGTCATTGACTCTAGTAAAAGAAAATATGCTTACGCCGAAAGCACGACGATCATCAAACCCCTTAAGAGAATCTACCACTAAGTGAGGTTCTCGTACAACCCTAACGAGGAAGGAACCTCGCGGATCAATACTACTCAACCTCTCCTATCTCAAGCAAAACTCTCAGAATCGGGTGGGGAGTCCTTCACACAAGGTTTTTTCCTTTGCAATCATTATTGCTTCCAAAAATTCTTCGTCACAGAACCAAAGTTTCGGACCAACAGGCAAACAAAGAAAATATGTATAGGTTAGCAATAAAAGCAGTATATACAGAAAAAAAAGAAAATAATAGATAAATCTCTACGTATGTAAAAGAGAAACAACCCAAACTAGGCTAGACTTGCTTAGGGGATTTTGGTGTCCCCAGCAGAGTCGTCAGCTATCGCTACCGGGATTTCACGATAACGAAACCGGGACTAAAGAGATACCAAAGAGAGGCAAAGTCAGAAGAGTCGCCACCGAATTTTATTTAGTTTACCTCTATCGGAGAGGAGAGGGGAAATGGTCGATAAAACCCTCGGAAAAGAGATGCGCACGGGAAGCGCTAAAAGAGAATAAGGAATCGGTCTCGCAACCGAGATTTGGGTTCAGAAGTCGGTTACGTAAGGGGAAGGTATTAGCACCCCTTACGTCCATGGTACTCCATGGGAACCATTTGGGTTGTTTTACATACATGTGATTTATCTATTATTGTTTTATTTTCAAAAGAATGTGTGAAAAGAAGGGGGGTGTTTTTGTTATTATAGTGCTCGCCAAGGATTGGGCCATTGTGCCTACATATCACTCATTCGGGGATGAGGAATCAGAGCTCCGTAGTTCGGAGTAGAAAATGTTTGTGTGTTGGTTGATTTTACCTTTGAGAAAAGGGTTTTCAGGATGATGCCCTAAGGCACAAAAATGAGTTTGATGAGTTGTATTTTTTTTACCTTGAATAAGGGTTTTATGAAAGAATGTTTGTGATTATTTTGTACTAAAGTCTATGGGTGGAGGTGATTATTCTAGAAAATAAGCCAAGCGTCTTGCGTCCAAAATAATCAGAGTAAGGGTAGGAATGCTCTATTCTCACTCATTCTCCACCACTTAAGGCTCATGGCGTACAATAATAATCGTAATTATTAAGTATTTTTGAATTTGGCTAAGAAAATGCCACTTGACGTTGAATCAAGGGTTTATTTTATTTAATTATGAAATTTGGCTTATGCAACATGAATGCAAAGTAACCAACAAGAAATTAAAGGGTCTCATTGTAAGGTAGCCCAAGAGAAAGCCTTTTGTGTGCAAAAGTGACCTAAGCTAAACAAAGGATAATGGTCTTATAAACATGTCCCTCTAAGGTGGTGCCATGATGCCATTCTTACAACATGCATGTAAGTTACGGATGAAAATCCAAGTGTTTACAAAGTATCACAAAGAGTAAAGGAAGACTTCCAAGCAAAGGTCCTAAGATGAAATCCTCTAAGTCCAAGTTGATTAAGAGTGGAGTGAATATTTTTGTTCTTACCATTTTATCATGTTTTTGTTATTTTTAATGTATGATGGCAATAAAATAAATGACAAGTAAATAAACATGCATGATGCGTTTGTACAATGATGATGATAATGAATACTTGAATGTAAATTACAAGATAATGACATAAAAGTAAATCACAAGATAAAGAATGACAATATCACAATAATAATGGTTAGTGAATGTAAATGACACAAAATAAACCACAAGTTAATGGTAACAAAAATCACAATAACAAAGGTTAATGATAAAAAAAGTTAGTGAAGTATAATTAGGGGTTAGTAATATGTACAAAATGAACATCTTGAGGACTATTTTTCATAGGTCAAAAAGACTCAAAATAATGACACATTAAGGGATAGCTTATCATTGATGCAAAGTATTGAAGATGATTGAAAAATCAACTAACAATAGATTTGTAACAAAGAAAGTTATGCAAGATAGTAAGAGAGTAAATAAATTAGCATAATGTAAATGACATGGTTAGATAACAATAAACATAAACATAAATATAAAGTACTTGAAATAAAGTGAACAATAAAATAAATTGCAAGGAAGTAAAGCGAAATAATGTAAATGTCAGGAGTTAGTAGTTAGTGGTTAGTGGTTAGTAGAACAACAATAAGCAAATAGAATAACAAGTTAATGTAAAGAAAATGGTTTCATCTATGTATCAAATGACCCAAATATGGTTAAATAGGGACAATTTATCAATGCCTCAAAGTATCATGAAGGATCTATTGATCAATCATTAATAGGTTTGAAACATTGAAGGTTTTATCAACTCTAAACAACCATGGCCATGATCTAATAGATCTCATCAACCAAATAAATGTGAAAACAAGTCAACAATAAATAGCAAATGAAACAAAATACAAAGTTTGATTAAAGATGGTGGATAAAAGTAGCAAGAGCAAAAAATCCCAAAAAAAAGTGTAAACCAAAGTTAATCATTTTTTACAAGTTTGAGTCTAAACCCTCTCAAAAGATCAACCAAGAACAAATAACCATTTTCATCACAAAAACAGAACCAAAAAGTTAACAAAGTTTAAGCTAAAATCATTACCCAAAAAATATTGAAAAAGGGTAGGTTGAAATGGTGTTGAGCTTGGATATAAAGCAAGGGGTTTGGGATGAAAGTGTTCATGGTGGAAGTTTAGTGAAGGAGCTGAGTTATGAGTGTTAGAGAGTGAGAAGCTTTGAAAAAAAAATGAAAGAGGACAAAAAAAAGTTGGTGGGGTGACTTTTTTAAGTGAGAAAGATTTTTTTTGTTTTGATCTTGGTTTGGAGAGGAGAGTGAATGGTACTTGGACAAAACTTTTGGGGGCTAAGAAGCATGAAAAGTAAGGGGAAATAGTACCTCTATTTATAGGGAAAGTAGGTGGAAAAAGGGGGTGAACCAAAAAGTACTCTGTGTAAAAAACAGAGCTACTGCTGCTGTCCTCGCAGGTGTAATCGATTACCATGATTAGGGTAATCGATCACACAGTCCAAAATGGCCTAGAAATTAATTTTTTGCCTGTGTAATCGATTATCATGATTAGGGTAATCGATTACACAGTCCAAAATGGCCTAAAAATCAATTTTTTGTCTGTGTAATCGATTACCATGATTAGGGTAATCGATTACACAATCCAATTTTTTTTTTAGAACTTTAACCGGATAACCCCATTTTTTTCGGGTGTAAACACCATGCCTTGAGTCCGTGTAATATGTATTTGGTTATGAAAGTTCAATGAAATGATGATGAAGTAATGAAAGCATGCATGTGCAGTAGGGTCATGGATCAGATGAAAATTGTATCGGGGTAGGGTGAATTTTAGGGTATGATAACCTTTATACCCGATGATATCTAAATCCACTACATTCTTGTCTTTGTCAATTAGCACATTTGAAGCCACAGAAGTTGAAATGTTCCTTGGATTTTGCATATCGAATTTCTTGAGAAGCTCTAGGCAATACCTTGTTTGACTTATGAAAGTTCCTTCTCCGGTTTGCTTGATTTATAATCCTAGGAAATATGTGAGCTCTCCCATAAGAGACATTTCAATTTCACTGCTTCAAACTAGCAAACATTTTGAGAAAGAGATTCATTAGTAGAACCAGAAATAATACCATCGATATATATTTAAACTAAAACAACATGCTTTTCTTTTCTTATACAAAAATTTGATGCAAAAACCATTTGATGCAAGGTGGATTTAATGAAAAAGATTTTAATGCAGCTATAACATTTCTTTGATGTAAATGAAAAATAATTTTGATACAAATGAAAAATAGTTAAATGACCATGATGCAAACAAAACAATTAAGATAAATTAAGTGCAACTACACAGAGATAGAGAAGAAAGGAACACCCATACCAATTACGGTAATTTAGGACTAAACTTGTTGCACAAGTAAAGTTAGAAAATAACAACACCAATACAACAAATAGAATACATTATGGTCAAAAATATGATTGGATACATATTCCTTCACTTGTCTTTAGAATCCATTAATATTCCCAGACACTCCTGCATAAAATAACAGTAGATAGAACTAGGTACTCGATTTTAGTTAGATCCTCGGTGGTTAGTTAAAGAACACTTAGGTATCCAAGCCATGATACCATTAGAAACTTTAACATTCCTAACATGGAAAAGAGGTCTAATGTGGCCCTTATCACCATAATAATGATATATAGCTTTAGATGAAATACTTTTTCTATTTTTTCTAGCAATACGAGGGTTTTTCTTAAAAATGGTACCTCTATCACTTGAAGAACTATAACTAGTAGAGGATAGTGAAACAACAAGTGTTTATTGTCCTTTAAAATTTTCAATTTCAAGTTTTAAAGTTGGACAAGTAACATACTCTACTTTTCCTATCTTTTCTAAAGTGTCAGAAACATTAAAACACTCATCAACTAGAGATGTATGTGCTTATTTAAGGGAATCCAAAGCACTATTAAGATCATTTATCTCATTTTCAAGTCATAAAATCATTTCTTTTTGGAGAGAAATTTTCTTTAAAGTATTTATAAAATCCACATACATATCGTTAAAATATTTCGACAACTTACTATATGAATATCCATCATCAGGATCAGAAGTATACACTTGTTAACTTTCACCTTTCTTACATGCCATTAAACATAGGTTTACACATTCATCATCTGAGCTTGAGCAAGAATCTGAGGAGGATATTGCATCCTCTTCTTCCCACACGATATAGGCTCTACGACCTTTGGTGTTTTTTCCTTTCATCTTGCATACTTCATTATCTTTCTTCTTATGATGTTTGGTGAGACTTCAACAAGTAGTTCTATAATGGTCGAATTTTTCACACTTATAACGCGTAAAATCATCGTACTTTTTCACGTGTTCTCTTTTAGGCGGGTGAGTATTTTTGAAATTTACCAAACCTTTGTCGGAATGATTTAGCTTGTTTCTTTTCAAGTATCTATTGTAGCATCTAACGAATAAACCCATCTCCTCTTCTATAAGAGCTTATTCGTCAGAGTTATCACTTTCTTCCTTTGACTTCTTTCCTTTAGATGACAAAACTTTTAAAGAAAAACCCTTTTTATCTTCTTTCCCTTTCTCTTTATTTATCGACTTTACTTCGAATCTGCGAGTCATTTCAATTCATTTTCATGCTAAGCTAATTTCTCAAATAACTTTATGATGTCCAAATAACTAAGATTATTAGATTCTTTTATAGAGGTAACCTCAGGTTGTCACTCCCTACACATATACCTTACTATTTTGTTAGCATAATCTTTGTTAGAAAAGATTTTTCCCAAGTTGCTTAGTTTGTTGATTAAGTGGAGGAATCTAGTCTGAATGGAATCCATGAATTCTCTGGGTTCCATATAGAATAATTCGAACTCCTCTGCAAGCATGTTGATCTTAGAATCCTTGGCGTCATCTGTTCCCTCATAAAGGGTTTGAAGAGCGTCCCACATACCTTTAGCACTCTTATGATGTAAAATTGAGTATAATACTTTCGCACTTAAAGTGGATATAAGTATGTTTCTCACTTTCAAATCATATGAAGCCTGTTTGGTTTCATTATCTATCCAATCCTTTGGGTGTTTAACAAAATCCCCTCCACCCTTAGGACATAAAGGATCATCAGTGACGGCTACCCATAGATTTTTGTCAACTGATAGTAAATGTACATACATGTTATCTTTCCAATAAGCGTAAGTCTCACCTTTAAAAATATGTTCTCTATTATACGCTCCCTTTGAATCGTCCTCGTCCTCCATATTCCCAAACTTTTGAGTCAAATAAACCTGATCAAAAGACCAGCTCTAAGGCCAAGTGTTGGATAAGAATATCAAGTAGAGAAACGGTTTAGAGGGGGGAAAATAGACCCTTATCAAAAAAATTGACTGACTTTCCAAAATTAGAATATAAGAGGTTTTTCAAAAAAACGCGGAATTCTTAAAGACAAAATAGAGATATTATGTTTGTATTATAATTCAACCACGTTGACAAATATACAATTCACAAATATCACGGGTTGTTCAAAGATAATGATTAATTGAGTAATTGTAGATTACACGAGGTGTGTCTTGTACAAAGATTCAATTAATATCGGATTATAACAACACTAATTTTCCAGAGTTTAATCAGCACTAAAGCTCAATTAGGTACCAATTCTAACAAAGCCTAACCTTACATAATAAATCACTACCAACTGAAATATACGATAAACTATGCTAAAAATTGATATCATAAACATGCAATATCCTATGCTAAAAACTGAGAGAGAGAGGTTCATCTTTATCGTTCTCGCAGGAGCCTAATCCACTCTTCAATAATTTTCTATTAGAACAAGTTTTCTTCCACTATGCTTAGAAAAATATTATACGAGTTCATACAATCATAAATCCATAATAATCATGAGAAAAATAAATATCCTATATGGATCTTGACTTATATATAGGTGAATGCCAAAATCTTTACTCGATTCTCGATTCTAGAATCTTCCAACTTCAATAATCTGCTCACACTCTTCGTGTGTGCCAATCACCCCTTGATCCCTCCTATTTTTGACCGGTAAATTATCCGAACATTGATAAGAACTCCACTTTGTTTGTAGCCTTCCAAACTATCACTACCAAGGTCAGCTGGAGAGAATAACCTACTTCTTTTCATTGGAATCTGTCACTACTAATGACAACAACCTCAATCTTGCAAGCTCCATGAAAAACCTTACCAAACCTTCAAGAAAGATTAATTTCAAGACATAGTCTCCCTTAACAATTACAAATCTCTCATTATTAAGTTCTGAAATAAAACTAGAGGTTGAAGATGAAATAATTTTTGTTTGCAAGAGTTTTTGAGTTTTCAAAAAGAGATGGTGTTGATTTGACAAAATCACAATGTAGATTATGAAATTGCTTCAATTTTCTTATGTGTTGAAAATAAGATAGCAAAATGAATTTATATGTGCTTGAGATTAAACACACAAATGGATGGAAACAATTAGTTAGATTCGAGTCAGAAACATTTCATGATTTGAGTCAAATGAGCAAGTAGAGTGAAACAAGATCTCGTGAAACAAAATCTCATAAAAAAAGTGATCAAATTTCTCGTGATTTGAGTCACCTTATACGCTTGATTCAAGTCATGAAGGCTCATGATTTGAATCAAGTACAAAGTCTGACTCGGGTCAAATTAAACAACGTCAACCAGAAAAATGTGAAGAAACTGTCCGATTTGAGTCAAATGGAAGTTATGATTCGAATCAAACGGGGCAGAGGCTGACCAGATCTGTCTGATTTGAATCAAGTGCAACTTGTGATTTGAGTCATAAAGCTTCCTAACTCGAATCAAGTTAAAACTTTGATTCAAGTCACAAAGTTTGAAAAACTTTTATTTCCCCCTGTTCAATTTAATTCGAATCAAGATATATACATGATTCAAGTCATGCACATAAAATATCAAATTTTCATGGTTTTTAAAAATACTTTGAGATTTTACTCTCCACCTAACTTGAACCAATCAAACATATGGTTCTTATTTCACTAGCTCAATCAATTGACTAAAATCATTATGATCAAACTCAAATATAACAATTGAATTATGCATGCTAAAAGGAGAATCGATTCGAAACTTGATTCAGAGATGTACATTCATTAAGGATACTCAATATAAATAATAAGCGAAACGAAAGTGATAAGACGAGTAACAAAATCGTATTAGGGTTCTCCCCCTGAACGTATTAAGGACATGCAACTTCAATGTTCGTGCCAGAAACAATAAGGTGATAAGAGGTCCAAGAACTAAAATGTAACAACTGTTGAAGCTTTTGGATGATGATCATTATGAAATAAGTAGAAAGTATAGAGAACATATCTGGAAGTTGAAACGGGATGACACCATTTCGAGAAAATGTAAGTGTCTTTTTAAGTTGTACATGTACCATAAGGCGAAAAGTACATGAATTTTTAATTTATTTGGTGCTATACATGATCATGATTTATGTTATAAGTAAGTCAGTCATTCCATTGTATATCACTTTATTTCTGGAGAGAATGATCTTATTTCTCACATGACATTAAACATGGTGCAACCTAAAAACGAACTTGCAAATTTGAACAGAAAAAACCTCATAATGTCTCAAATATTAAGCAAGTTTACAATGTTCGTTCCCAAAACAACAAGGCGATAAAAGGTCTAAGAAATGAAATACAATAACTATTGAAGATTTTGGATAATGATCATTATGTATCTAGGTACATAGTGTGCAATGATGGAGAAACCGTTCAAGATTTGTTTTAGACTCATTATGATTCCATGAAGTTGTTAAACACATTTCCCACCGTGCTCATAATTAATTCTACATATAACACTAACAAGTACAAACTTCCACTTATGAAAATTGTTGGTGTTACTTCTATGAAGATGACTTTCTCACTTGGGCTTTAGAAGTGAGTCAGACTATGTCGAATGACCAAGAAATCATGCTAAAAGTAACTATCATCGATCGTGATATTATACTGATGAATTCGGTTGCAAATGTATTTCCTACATAACATGCATTACTTTATAGGTATCACATGACAAAAAATGTGAGAAGTAGATTTAATCTTGCGGTCGTGACCAAACAAATTAATGGCGAAGATGAGAAAATGGTCAAAGCTAGTGTGATATTGGAAAAATAATGGATATCTAGAATGTTTTAAATAAATTCTTCTACGGTAGAGTTATACATCGAATATGTAATACATTTCAGAAGGGTGTGTGAGGAATATCCATATTTCTTGAAATATATTGAAAGTATAATTCTAGAACAGGTGGAAGAGAAGATTGTTTGTGCTCGGATCGATCAGTTAGACACTTTGGGAATAAAACAACTAACATAGTTAAATCTGATCACCCTACATTGAAGAATTGGATGAGAAATAGTAAAGGTTAATTATGTAGAGGTTGAGAGTTTGTTAACCAAATGATCCAAAATCAGCTTAACAAGATACAAACATCATTTGGTCACAATATTACACTATAAAGACACAAATTGAGAGACAATAATCTTTATTCACAGTTGGAGGGAAATAAATCTCGAGTGAGATTGAATTTTATTTATCACAAAGCCAAGTGGATAAATACAAATAAGTTCTGATAATGTAAATTATGAGTGTACACTTATGAAGACGTACGGTCTTTCTTGTACTTGTTTAGTTTCAAAGAAAATGAAACTTGATAGACGCATACGAATGGATGAGGCTTACACACACCGGAAATGACTCCAGTTTGATGATGATTGTAAATCGAATATATCTATCATGACCGAATGTGAAGTGATTCAAGAGAAATTTTTGGTGATAACATGAAACTGCACATCAAAGAGAGAGATAGATAGAGATAGAGATAGAGATAGATAGATAGATAGATAGAGAGAGAGATAGAGAGATATATATAGAGAGAGAGAGAGCGATATATATATATATATATATATATATATATATATATATATAGAGAGAGAGAGAGAGAGAGAGAGAGAGAGAGAGAGAGAGAGGGTTTCATCTTTATCATTCTCGCAGGAGCCTAATCCACTCTTCAATAATTTCCCATTAGAACAAGTTTTCTTCCACTATGTTTAGACAAATATTATACGAGTTCATACAATCATAAACCCATAATAATGATGAGAAAAATAAATATCCTATATGGATCTTGACTTATATATAGGTGAATGCCAAAATCTTCTGCAAAATCTTTACTCGATTCTCGATTCTAGAATCTTCTAGCTTCAACAATCTGCTCACACTCTTCGTGTGTGGCAATCACCCCTAGATCCCGTATATTTTTTGAGCGGTGAATTGTCTGAATATTGATACGAACTCCACTTTGTCTGTAGCCTTCCACACTATCACTACCAAGGTCAGCTGGAGAGAAAAACCTCCTTCTTTTCACTGGAATCTGTCACTACTAATGACAACAACCTCAATCTTGCAAGCTTCACGAAAAACCTTACCAAATCTTCAAGAAATATTAATTTCAAGACAGTCTCCCTTAACAATTACAAATCTCTCATTATTAAGTTCTTAAATAAAACTAGAGGTTGAAGATGAAATAATTTTTGTTTGCAAGAGTTTTTGAGTTTTCAAAAAGAGATGGTGTTGATTTGACAATATGACAATATAGATTATGAAATTTCTTCAATTTTTTGTGTGTTGAAAATAAGATAGCAAAATGAATTTATATGTGCTTGAGATTAAACACACAAATGGATGGAAACAATTAGTTAGATTCGAGTCAGAAACATTTCATGATTTGAGTCAAATGAGCAAGTAGAGTGAAACAAGATCTCGTGAAACAAGATCTCATAAAAAAAGTGATCAAATTTCTCGTGATTTGAGTCACCTTATACGCCTGATTCAAGTCATGAAGGATCATGATTCGAATCAAGTAAAAAGTTTGACTCGGGTCAAATTAAACAACGTCAACCAGAAAAAAGTGAAAAAACTGTCTGATTTGAGTCAAATGGAAGTTATGA
Organism: Lathyrus oleraceus; assembly: GCF_024323335.1. NCBI lineage: Eukaryota > Viridiplantae > Streptophyta > Magnoliopsida > Fabales > Fabaceae > Lathyrus > Lathyrus oleraceus. Next base: position 129,111,260 of record NC_066583.1, read on the forward strand.
TTCGAATCAAACGGAGCAGAGGCTGACCAGATCTGTCTGATTTGAATCAAATACATCTTGTGATTTGAGTCATAAAGCTTCTTGACTCAAATCAAGTTAAAACTTTGATTCAAGTCACAAAGTTGGAAAAACTTTTATTTCCCCCTGTTCAATTTAATTCGAATCAAGATATGTACATGATTCGAGTCATGCACATAAAATATCGAATTTTCATGGTTTTTAAAGATACTTTGAGATTTTACTTTCCACCTAACTTCAACCAATAAAACATATGGTTCTTATTTCACTAACTCAATCAATTGACTAAAATCATTATGATCAAACTCAAATATAACAATTGAATTATGCATGCTAAAAGGAGAATCGATTCGAAACTTGATTCAAAGATGTACATTCATTAAGGAGACTCAATAAACAATAATAAGTGAAACGAAAGTGATAAGACGAGTAACAAAATCGTATTAGGGTTCTCCCCCTGAATGTATTAAGGACATGCAACTTCAATGTTCGTGCCAGAAACAATAAGGTGATAAGAGGTCCAAGAACTAAAATGTAACAACTGTTGAAGCTTTTGGATGATGATCATTATGAAATAAGTTGAAAGTATAGAGAACATATCTGGAAGTTGAAACGGAATGACACAATTTCGAGGAAATGTAAGTGTCTTTTTAAGTTGTACATGTACCATAAGGCGAAATGTACATGAATATTTAATTTAGTTTGTGGTATACATGATCATGATTTATGTTATAAGTAAGTCAGTCATTCCATTGTATGTCACTTTAATTCTGGAGAGAATGATCTTATTTCTCACATGACATTAAACATGGTGCAACCTAAAAACAAACTTGCAAATTTGAACAGAAAAGACCTCATAATGTCTCAAATATTAAGCAAGTTTACAATGTTCGTTCCTAAAACAACAAGGCGATAAGAGGTCTAAGAAATGAAATACAACAACTATTGAAGATTTTGGATAATGATCATTATGTATCTAGGTACATAGTGTGAAATGATGGAGAAATCGTTTGAGATTTATTTTAGACTCATTATGATTCCATGAAGTTGTTAAACACATTTCCCACCGTGCTCATAATTGATTCTACATATAACACTAACAAGTACAAGCTTCCACTTATGAAAATTGTTGGTGTTACTTCTATGAAGATGACTTTCTCACTTGGGATTTAGAAGTGAGTCAGATTATGTCGAATGACCAAGAAATCATGCCAAAAGTAACTATCATCGATCGTGATATTATACTGATAAATTCAGTTGCAAATGTGTTTCCTACATCATATGCATTACTTTATAGGTATCACATGACAAAAAATGTGAGACAGAGATTTAATCTTGGGGTCGTGACCAAACAAATTAATGGCGAAGATGAGAAAATGGTCAAAGCTAGTGTGATATTGGAAAATAATGGATATCTAGAATGTTTTAAATAAATTCTTCTACGGTAGAGTTATATGTCGAATATGTAATACATTTCAGAAGGGCGTGTGAGAAATATCCATATTTCTTGAAATATGTTGAAAGTACAATTCTAGAAGAGGTGAAATAGAAGATTGTTTGTGCTCGGACCGATCAGTTAGACACTTTGGGAATAAAACAACAAACATAGTTAAATCTGATCACGCTACATTGAAGAATTGGATGAGAAATAGTAAAGGTGAATTATATAGAGGTTGAGAGCTTGTTAACCAAATGATCCAAAATCAGCATAACAAGATACAAACATCATTTGGTCGCAATGTTACACTATTAAGACACAAATTGAGAGACAACAATCTTTATTCACAGTTGGAGGGAAATAAATCTCGAGTGAGATTGAATTTTATTTATCACAAAGCCAAGTGGACAAATACAAATAAGTACTAATAATGTAAAGTATGAGTGTACACTTATGAAGACGTACGGTCTTCCGTGTGCTTGTTTAGTTTCAAAGAAAATGAAACTTGATAAACGCATACGAATGGATGAGGCTTACACGCACCGGAAAAGACTCTAGTTTGATGATGATTGTAAATCGAATATATCTATCATGACCGAATGTGAAGTGATTCAAGAGAAAATTTTGATGATAACATGAAACTGCACATCAAAGAGCAGATGAGGAAGATTGGCTATCTAAAAAAGAAATATTTGAAACAACCCTTGTAACCTATAATAACAAATGATGCTTCTAAGAAGGTCAAACCAACATAGAGTGACAATTCAACAAAGCGGTCTCCTTCCTATTTCAAACATGTACAACACACAATTTTCATATTCTCCAACTTCCAAATCTCAAAAAAGTGTTTTCAAAGATACTCACATTAGCAAACCATCTCCTTCACCACCTTTACCAAAAATCAAACACATTGAGGAGATACTAGTTTTTATGCACAAATACATTTAACGAATTATAGATGTTAAAGGTATTGGTAACTGCGGTTATCCAACTGTTTTAGCTTTGCTCGATAAAGGATAGGAGAATCATACACTTGTTTGTCAACAATTTCTCAAAGATTTGAAGGCACAAAAGGAATCATACAGAATTATATACGGGGAAAATAACACTTCGATGCAATTTATGAATTTCTTATTCCTTGTGCTAGCGGTCCGACACCGGAAGGAAAATGAACGCGCTTCTCTAGAATGCGATCTTATAACAAGTGCATATAATATGGTGTGTATTGATCTGACAAGATATGACTTCTCGCAAACATTTTTCCACTTTGAAGTAACCTACCTCAAAAGCCAACTGAATGCATTATGTGTATTTGGTGGTTTTCAAAATCAATCAATATTGTTCAAGTTTATTTAAAACCGGGATGTCTTATACCACGGACATCACCGAAGTGGACATCTCACTCCATAATGAAATCTGAAATTTGGCCAAATAACTTTTTGGATAAGATGTTTACCAAGTTGAGCGAGATTGAGAGAGAATCAAATAAACCAAAGTTAAAGATAAAACCATCCATAAATATAGACTTTGTGATTACACGTGTTTATATGCATTTTAATTTTTATCTAACAATAATTAGGTGGTGACTCGTTTTTTGTATGTAATATTGAATTGTTATTGTCAACGATGTAATCTGAATACATTTTAATGTATATCCAACAATAATTATATAAGTATTATTTATAAAATTTTCTATGTTAATATAAAAGTTTGTGTATGTGAATAAAACATTATACCAAAACAATTTATGCAAAACAACCCGCGATAAGGTTTAATGAAATTTAAGTTTCGGACAAATATTTTTTCTTATGTTTTTCTAAACGTAGTTGGGTTATTCCAAAATTTAAGTTCCTAAATATCCTTTGAGACAATATTGAGTTTATAGGGTCCATATTATTCTAAAACTCGTATAAATATGGGTGTCCCTCATGTTGTTAACAAAATCATCATATAATGTCTCAATATTTGTATCTTGTATTTGAGAATTCAACGGCGAGAGCCCCCCTCTTGAATTTAGGTCACATAGATCATTTGTCTTGTCGATCTGAAATCAACTCTAGAGAATTTGTTATGATACTCAGACAATTTAAGAGTTGTGAACCTAACGAAGAAAAAATACAGTTCAACAAGTTTGAGATAAAGACAAAGGAAGATTTAATTGTTATGTGGAATACATTTCAGCATTACAAAATAAAAGGTTGGATCAAAGTGAATGTGATTATTACAAGACTGATCAAATATATTTTAAAGACGTTAAAACATACTCAAACATCTCTTGACGATGAAATGTAATGTTAGATTTATGTCGGCGAAAATTTATGTAATGTTACATATTTTATATATGTTATAATAAAGATTTATGTTAATTTATTTTGTTCTTCACATTTATGCAATTATTTCTAGTGTTCTAAAACTTGTATAAATATGGGTGCCCCTTTTGTTGTTAACAAAATCATCCTATAATGTCTCAATATTCATATCTTGCATTTGAGAATTCAACGGCGAGAGTCCCCTCTTGAATTTAGGTTCATATAGATCATTTGTCTTGTCGATCTGAAATTAATACTAGAGAATCTGTTATGATACTCAGACAATTTAAGAGTTGTGAAACTATATTATCGTTCACCATCGGTTGACAACGAAGGAAAAATACATTTCAACAAGTTTGAGATAAAGACAAAGGAAGATTTAATTGTTATGTGGAATACATTTCACTATTACAAAACAAAAGGTTGGATCGAGGTGAGTGTGACTATTACAAGACTGATCAAATATATTTTAAAGATGTTGAAACATACTCAATCATTTTTTGACGATGAAATGTAATGTTATATTTATGTTGACGAAAATTTATGTATTATTACGTATTTATATATATCATAATAAAGATTCATGTTAATTTATTTTGTTCTTCACATTTATGCAATTATTTCTACTGTGAAATACTAGAAGGATTTCAAAAGTTAACTTCCACAAATAGATTTATGTTGTTCTTCATATTTCTGCAATTATTCCAGGTGTTCGATAACATGGAGGATTCCAAAAGTTAACTTATGTAAAATACAAAGATTAATCTCCAAATTATTTCAACTCTTTTCCCTGGTCTTGGTCTGAGACTTGATTGTGATTGAGTGATTGCAATTTGAGTGCGTTAGAAGTTTATCTTCCAAATTTTAGGATCATTATTGATTTTTCAATGCAAAGAATAATCCCTTAATCTGTAATGAGTTTGTTACTTGCTCGGCCTCTTGAATCACAATTGTCTCTACGACCTTCAATGCTATGAAGACAATATGGAGTAGATGGAAAATGTAACTACATACAATTATTATAGAAAAATACTTAGTACCACGATGCACAAACAAGTAGATGGAGGAAGGAACTTAGATAAGAAAAAATATAAGTTTGCTGGAGCTATAAGTTTCTATATATTATTAATAATCTGGGAGAATATGCTTCCACAATGAGTAATAACACATGTACAAAAAAAAAGCAAAAGCAAGTAAGAAACCCTTTAAAACATGGAAACTAAATTGATTCCCCCCAAAAAAATAAAAAATAAATGATAATAATTCGGAGTATGTATAATTTGGATGCAGTCGGAGAAAATACATTTCGCCGTGGCCACAATGCTAACTGCAAAACTGGTACTTTATCCTCAGTATTGGTTACACAAATTGGTCTGTTTCAGTCTACTTCTGTACTATTCCTTGCAGGTCGGGTTGTGTTGTACATATAAAGCCCACATACAAGAATTGCACAACCAAGCATAAAGAATGGACTCAAGGTTGTTCCTCCCTCAGGAAGATATGGTAATGGAAGGGAAAGAGTATAAACAGAAATTGGCACTGCAAACACCATAAGCACGCATTAGCTGAAAAGCTCACAAAAAAATATAGTAGATAGGATCCCATCAAGTTCAAACTTCTACACTTGCACCACTTAATAATTGACTCGTTCTAACTAAATGATTAATGTATAAATAAATAAAAATTGACACCTAGGGTCAATTGATCCTATATATGCAGACAGAGGGAGAGAGAGAACCTGACAACATTAACACGAGAGAAGCAACAACTGCAGAAGAACGCTTCAGTACGCTAAGCAGGGATATATTGAATGCCAGATTGGTAATTACGTATAGCAGTGGAAGCAAGGGAGCACCATCACAACCTGAGACATGGAAATGAAGGTTTTCTACAAGGTTCAAAATCATTAAAGGGATGAAGAGCTATTTAATTATTGAACCTTTTCACAAAAATGAAGAGAGGCCAAATAACAAATTTTGTACAATTATGAGAATTTCAATTAAAAATTCTATTTGGGCTGTGACCCCACTCTTATGTACACTGGCTTCTGATCCAACGGACTAAGAAGGGTTCTGATCCTAGAACTTCAGATTAGGTATAGCATTGTGATATGAACTTAGAGAGAACCATAACACATAAGTTAGTCACGTCCTAAGAACACCCAAAAATCATATAAACCATCAGTCCCCCATACTTATGATACATTGTCATATGAACTTAGAGAGAACCATAACACATAAGATAGTCATATCCTAAGAAAACCCAAGAATCATATAAACCATCAGCCCCCCATACTTCTGATACAGGACATAAGCCCCCCTATACCTTACAATAGGGTCCAAAGTTTTACAATGCTCTGCAGTCAGTGTCACCACATGCAAAGCCTGTTTGCATTTGAGAGACATGGTGGAAGGCTCCAATACCATTGATATAAACCTTAGGAGAATCACACCGCTAAAGCTAGCTATTGTGGTTGGAGGTGGAGGGTCTATGATCGTACACTTCTGTTGTGGAACTCATGTACAATAACTTGCAAATGGATTGTAATTTGCAACACATCAACGCACTTAAGAAAATAATCATTTACTCTTAATAATAATCTGATAGTGTTGTGATGTAAGAACAGAAGAAATTAAAGGAAGTGTAGACAAGAATAGAAAACCATGTAGGAAGATGTGTTATTGCATTGCTACGTAGTATCTATTAGAGTTTACCTGTTTTATCAGCTCCAATGTTTAGAAAGCAAACAGCACCACTTTTAAGATATGAAGGCAGTTGAGCAAATGGTATTCCTTTCAAGTTAGAGATTAAAGGTAGGAAGAGAAGTACGAAAAGAGCCTACAATATATATCAGAAGCTAACCATAAATATGACTCACAATTTTTATTTAATTAATACACATAAAATATGCATAACCAAAATAAACTTGAAATGTTAAGAGGAATATTAACAACAAATTTTTATTATCTTTTAGGTTACATATACATGTTGTACATAATAAGATTCCTAACACTAATAGTACAAGTATTCTAACCGTTGGCATTTGTTATTTGTAATGGGACAAACAGCAGTAATGCATTTTGAGGTTATCTAAAAGGATAGAGCATAAACTTAATTTGAACTCACAAGATAGCACATCTACTAAGATATCAGCAAAACAGGATATAGAGACTACATATTTACGTTTGTTTTATCAGATCATTTAAAAATTGTGAAAGGCACACTTATTCTTTGTAATTTACATTGCACCAACCATCATATTTAAACAATTTGCTATTCATGTTATTATTGCAAGCCATACCTGAAACCCAGATCCAAAAGAATTGACCACAAATATATCCAACGACTTCTGCTGCAAGAGAACATGTTACAGACTTCAAATCATGCCCATGAGTGAGATGCCAATGGAAACTACTCCCTCGGATCTCATATATAAGAGAATTTACAAAAAAGCTCACCCTTCAAGAAAAATGTCTGAATGCATTTAATCCTTACACTCTTTCTAATTTTACCCTATTTTTTGCTTTGGAAATCGTTAAAAACATAGAAATGTAAAAAAAAAGTAGGGGTATATTTGGAATAGTGACATTGAATGTAATAATTATGAATGACTTTTGCTTATATTTAAGACCATTGAAAAAAAAATGTGTTGCTTATATTTGAGATCGGAGAGAGTATAGTACCCGCGCCAAAAAAGAGTAAAAGAAAGCATACCTTTAATCGAGTGGAAGAATCAAGAAAGACAAATTCCTGCCATACACAAAAAATCAGTAATTGTTTTGTTCCCTAACAAGGTTTTACTAAATTTCAACATCTATTTCTGGACTAACTTTGATTATCGAAGCCCCAGCTTGAAAGGCACAAGAAACTATCATCAATGCTGGCCAAAAGAAGTCAACTTTAGAGAGCCTCTGACCTGCATTAGAGCCACTGCAATTATGGGAAACAAATCATCAGATACACCCACATCTGTCACAATATATGAAAAATACCTCTGTATCTTTGATAATACAAAAGTATCTTTGTCTATCTTCTGGCATTAGTTTCTAATCTTGGAGAATCATAGGTTATCTCTTAAGATTTGTTTTCTATTTCTTAGTTACTATTTTGATTTGCTTCCTAAGTCTACTGCTTATTTGAATAGTTGTCTTGTATATATAAGGGCTTGTTGACTGCACATAGTTCAGACTCACTTGGCTCGCATTTAGCTTCTGCCTTTGTTAGGTGATTAAGCATGTATGCTTTTGTTGAGTTGAGTGGTTACACCTTGAGTATTTACAACTTCTGTTTAATAGTTAAGCATTGGCGTTTTTGCTTTTGTCTTGAGATTCCGAGGCTCGTCTTTTATTTCATGCTCTTGATGGTTAAGCTTTGGTGCTTCTGTCTTTTATTGTGGTTAACTCGTTCAACATTTCACTTTGGTTTGAAGACGTGACACCTTCTAGTTGGGGCTTCAGTTGTGGTTAGCGCTGGCTCAATATTGTTTCAATTTAGCTTTACACCTATTAGGGATTCACTTGCGGTAAGCGTTGGTCCAATATTGGTTTGGGGTTGATTTGAAATTGTGATACCTTCCAGTTTAGGCTTCGGCTACTGTTGGAGCAAGCTTATCTGCTTTGGTTTATATGTTGTTTGTGAGAATCATCGATGATTTCACTAGTTGGTTATTCAGTGGTTTGTTCTTCGAAGTGAACTTTAATGGTGATATCTTTTAGCGTCTGGTTATATCAGGTGCCATATTTTCTCTTTTAAATGATATATCTGCAACAAGCTTACAGACTAACAAACTTTAGCTTTAGGAAAGTGTCAAAATATAAGAAAACATCTTACAATATTTGAATATTTTAGATTAGTTTATAATCTTAGAATATCTCAGATTATCTCTTAAGATTACTTTTCACGTTACTGGTCATTATTACGATTTGTTTCCCTATATATAGATGTTAGTGTTTACTGTTTAGTATTTTGTAACAAACTATTATCAATCATATTCCACTATAAATTATATTATTATTATTCTCTTTAATTCAACAAAAACCCATTATTTCAATAACGTAAAAGCATAATTCCATATCAATAGAGTTTTGTACTCCCAACCAAATGAAAAGGCACGGCCTATACTACTAGAATACTAGAAGTGGCTAGAAACATGGGGTGTTACAAACAGTACAATGATATTTTTCCCAAAAATGGATTGGTATTAGTATTATTAAATGTTGAAGAAATATTGCAAGAATAATTACAAGAAATGAATTCTTGCCAAAACTATTTACAAATTTAGGATAACTAGTCACTCAAAAGAGAAACTTTGGTATAATGTGTGACGGAAGGCCATGGGTTCGAGTTGTAAATACAAGGTAAGGCTGCCTAAAATTGATCTAACCCTTTCTTGCAAGAAAATTTTATTGGTACTTTTCTCAAAATCATTTACCTTCAGAAACACAGAAGAAAAGGGGAACAAAATTTCAATATCATAGACCAAAATAAAAAAAGGCACAAACCTTATGAATTTTATCTTTTAATCCTAGAGTGATATCAATATAGCCCTAAATTAACTCAGTCAGTGTTTTTCTTATCATCTGTACACACTGAAAATTTCGATGTCACTTTTTATGACTAAGGAGCTAAATTGATATCAACTTGCTTTACACATCCCAAATCACATGTAGAGCGTTTACTCTCTTTTTAATTGGAAAGGGAGGCGAGAAGTTTGATATTTTCAAGTCAATACTTTTACCAGCTCATTCACTGCATATGCTTACACAACCTTAATTTTCATGGAAAAACTTTATGCCCAAAAGAAAGCAAGCAATTCACACATAAGTATTCAAATTAGTAAGGGGACTCAGCACAGGAAATTAAATATGGAAAGTAGTGACATGTATGACCCAAATAAGAAAGTTAAACTACCTTGAAACAGCAACCACGACACCAGTAGCTACTAGTAAACACCCAACAACTTGGTTGATTGAGTACCTTCTCCTCAGAATAAGAGTGGAAAACATTAACTGCCAAACTAAATAAGTCTGCAAAAAAAAAAGATTATACAATGTTTTGAGAATTTATGTAACAGAAAGTAATACATTAATATAACTAATACACTGGTTAACAAAAACACAAGAGAAATGCTAACAATTTGGAAATGGATCCAACTGAATAGAAAATGGGCCCCACATGATTTAGAGGACCTATATGAATTTCACCCAATAATAGTGTACAAGAGTGTGCTGCCAACAACTCTCAAAACATAATTATGGGCATGCATATAATAAGGTTCAATTGCTTTCATAATCAGGATTCAATTAATCTGAAATTGCATACATGGAATTTTGGACATCGAGTGAAATTTTAAAATCAATGCAATGTTCCCAAGTAGTTGTACTTATTGGTAAAATACTATTTAGAGATGCTTTACAGGTACTTCTAATGACAACACATTTAAAATATAAAATATTAAAACAAAATCCAAACTGGTGTTTATGCAACAATATTACGATGAGCATCATATCACTAAATTTTCTCCATACTAATAAAATCAGTAATAATAGAACTTCTGCAAAAACTTGAATCGTGTATAGCCATCACTTATGAACAATATTCAATTCATTTGAAATTTAAAGCGACATGATTGTGAGAATATTGAAAGTAAATGTGCCTGAAACACAGATTCCAGGATAATAATGTGAGCTCTCATTATCATATGATAACAACTCCGGTTAGTTAACAAACATTCTTGCCACAGACTTTATGGATATGCTGTCATGTTCTTCCATCCCAGTCAAAATAATAGGTGAGGCTAATAATGGGAATATGTAGAGACATGTTGTCAATACAGACCTATATATGTTTTTAAATAACAAACCTCCTATACTCTGAGTGATTGCTTACATGCTACTAACCTATTATAAATATGGTAATGAAAATAAAGGGCAGATGTCTACTATCAAAAATAGAGACAATTGTTTTTCCCCCGTCACTCTCATGTTATTTGACAAAAAGGTCCAACTCAAAATATTTAAGATACCTGATTCAATATGGGTATGACTGGTCCAGGAAGTATTGCTGCAGAAGGTAACCAACGTTCAGTTTTATGAATCTAGAGAGTGGGGGAAAAGTGAGAAGATATTTTCAAGAACTGAAAAAAGCAAAAATCATCTATCATTAAATTATAATATGTTGATTACAGCTGCATTTGTAGCCTCTGTACAAAATAGTAGAACTGTAACTATTAAGGAAGGTGTTTTTATAACCGAACGTCAGTAATGCCACCAACTAAGCAAACTGACTAGAAACTTCTCGAACCTATCTATTGTTCCCAATCCTACAAACTTATGGTAGTTCCAATCCAATCAACAATCACCCCTCAACAAACTTATGGTAGTTTCATAAACTATTATGGAAAACTTTAAGCTGAAAATAACTTAAAAGACATGCAATAAGTGGTTTTCATAAGCTCTATGAAACGGTGGTAACAGGGGGTGCTTATGTGAGCAAATAAGCTCAAATAAGTCAATTTAAACATGCTCGAAATTACTTTTATTTTCACTCTCCTCGCTTAAATAAATAAACTCAATAAGAATAATACAGTTAAAAAAACAAAATTGAAAAGGAAAATCTATCTAGATCACAAGCAGAATAGAACAGTACCTGCAGAAGACATTCCAGCAACCAATCCCAAAGCTTCTAAAAATCCAATAACAAAAAACCGCCATTTCGGAATCACAAGCATCTCATTCGTAACAATCCCTAACCGGTATCGCACAAACAAGATGCTAAAATATATAACAACATACCTAATCAAAACCACAACAAAACACAAAAACAATTAAACTATTATCATCATTTCACAACAAACAAATATAAAAAAACAACAAAACAAAATCAATCAACAAAAAATTACCCAAAAGTAGTGAACTGAGCAAGAAAAAACGGATAATTACTCAACGGAACAAGCGCAAGCTTATAAAGCACGCGATTAGCAACGGCTAAACTAACAGTAGCACCAGAGGTCAACAAAACGTTTCGATTGGACGCATTGGTCCAATCCGATGAAGACGAAGCGCGGGATTTGGAAGCGGCTCGACGTGCGCGGTTGAATCTGGAAATGGAAGGTAAATTGAACGGCGATTTTATAGGAAGTGATAAAGAAGACATTGAGATTAGGTTTAGAGTGTTGTTGAGTTTGTGATTTCGATTTTGGAAATGGAATCGAGAGAATGAAGAATGAGAAGGGAATGAAGGGATTAACAAGGTTGAATATGAAGAATGTGAATAAACTTCCATAGCTATAGTAGCATTGCTCAGTTTTCAACTTGTTTCAACAAGAATCAATGGTGCTCGTGAAAATTATATTATATTAAATTAACTAGTATTTAGACCGTGTAAATTAATTATTTTCATATATATTAAATATTAAATTGAAATAAAGTATATAATAATTAATCACGTTTTTATTAAATTTTGACATAATATAGTATAGTAGTTAATAAAAAAATAAATGAGATTGATAATAATATAATTTAATATGTACCTGTCATTGCTTTATTGGAAACTGATTGTATTACCAATTTATGTTAGTCACTCTGCTGTTAATTATATGGAAAGGTTCCATGGAAGGCACCGTCGATGGGCTTGTGTTGTTGCTTATTATCGTAGAAATATGTTGTTGCTTATTAATTGGTTAATTGTGAACTAACATTTCCTATTATAAAATCAGCATGAAGGCCATATCTAAGATGGTTTTCCTTTGCAAGAATAATTGGCTATGGTATGGAATGCATGAAGATGAATCATTTGAGTTGAATTAGACACTGTTGACTTTGGTCTATTGATCAAAAAGTCAACACCGCCAAAATCTTCAATTTTTGTAAAATATGTTATGAATAATGTGAATAGAAATGTAATGCAATGACATGTTGAATCAATGCCTTATTTTAAAATTCTGAGTCAACTTAAACCAAATTAAATTATTGAATTGAGATTTTAAAAGAGCACATCAATGAATCCAAATCACGATCCTATGAACCCCTAAAACAAGTAACTAAGAATCTAATGGATAATCTTGAATGAATGAATCTAAAGTGCTAAGACCAAAGGATCATGAACATGCATGGAATCAACATGGATTAGCAATTCCGTAAACACCATTGTTATGCTTATGGACTATGAAATAGGGCACCCACAACAAGAATCAATGCAATCATCAACAATGCACCAAAGTGACAAGAAAACTTGTAAGCAAAGTAGTTACATGACTTGAATGCGTATTAAATTATTTACTATGCCGTGATTGTGGATGGAATCAAATGAAAACTTGTGTGTGAAGAAACATGATGACATGGCCATGAATGCATGAATAAGGATACAAACAAGTAAAACAATAGCTAACCAAAGCCTAGTCAAGTACAGTCAATGCAATGAATAGATTAAGGCCTTGAAGCGAGAATTAGGCCTGATGCAATCCATAAGTGATTGGATGGTTAGGTAAGATCTACAAGTGCTAGGCAATGATGCACCTCCCGGATTAGGGTTTAGGATCAAGTTACCAAGTTAAGCGGATTAGACAAGCAACAAGAGATCAAGGACCTAGGCTTTTGCAAGCCACATGGTTAAAGATGATCAGATGGTCCACAAAGCCTTAAACAAAAGGTCTCGGCAAATTAGGGTTTCCATGATCAAAGTGAAAGGCGAAGTGAACAAGGGCCAAGGCTCATGAAGCGAACTCACATCACATGCCCCATAGCACTAGGGTTTTAAGCCCAAAGAAAAGTCAACAAATGAATCACCCATGAGGAGAACTCATAATTAGGGTTTTATGGATCAAAAGATTCATCTAGGGAAAGATTTAAGCACATCAGGGTTTAGGCATGAATGAAATATCAAGGTGCAATCCCACAACGTCAAATAAATCCAATTGTTATTCACAAGATTTAAATCTATAATGTTTGTGAGGATGTGTTAATATGAATTCATGATGCATATGAATGAATGCAGATGAATCTCAAGTCAAAGGTTTAGTGAAAAGATGAAAAGGGGAGGGAAAATTTTGGGGTGCGACAGTGGAAAAATACCAACCACGCATGAATCAAGCATGAGATTTTATCTTCGACGCTGATGATCGTTTGGCTAGTTCAACATCTTTTGTAATTTCCTTGATTGTTGAATACTCTTTTGCTTTTAAATATTTTTGTTCAATGAATGGTATGGTTAATAAATTGTTCTTGCATCTTTTTTAGTTAATCCTTTCGCGCTTACTTTTTTTTTCATTCTTTCCATTTTCCCCCAAAAAAAACATAATATCCATGTTATTCACCTTTTACTCATCAAAGAATATTGTTTTAAAAGATTAGATGTAGGATGTTTTTAATAAAATACCTAATAATTTCTAAAGGATGTTTTTAATAAAACTCAGGTGATGATGTAAGGCGTTGTTTCACTTCCCAAACACTAAGGAGTTAATGAAATCTAATCCCTAGTCACCCCCTTTGAGCCTGGTAGTTGGTTTTATTTATTTATTAAAAATCCTCAATTTTAACCAGTTCTATGGTAGTTTTTTTTTATTAACTTGGCCATGCATTCAAAATTTAAGAGAATCAGTCCATACACTCCAAACAAGACATACAACGATACCTTGTTTACCACATTCATAACGTAGTTGGAACGAAAGTCATGAAAGTTCAAAGATTAGAGTGATTTTTTTCTCACACAACATCATCATGACTCTTTAAAAATATAAAATAAAAGAACAAATTTCATAAAAACTTGTCTCACAAAAAAAAACAATGAGATTTAGAAGAATAAAAAAGAATATAGGAAAAGGTCATCAAAAATCCTTGATCAAAGGAAAAATAGATGACCTCCATCTCAATATATATATATATATATATATATATATATATATATATATATATATATATATATATATATATATATCCACTATATCTTCCTTTCATCTATCACCTTTACAACCATCATTGATCTCTTGAAAGTTGAATGCATGTATTGAGGAATGGAGATAACTAGAAGGAGAAATGAGGGGTTTTAAAGTTGAATTTTGAGCCTTAATTATTTTGTTCAAAACCCTTGAACTAAGTCACGTTACAACCCCTTAAAAGACCTAATCGAAGCAAAGTTAATTAACAGGATACTACAACAAAATTGTGGTAGAATAAACTGACTCGAAAATACTTACTAGTCATATTCTAAGCATATTATGCTTTCACATCATCACCTTTTTCACATGTCATAATATTATCCTAATAAAATCTTTTTCAAAACTTGCATGAACATTGCATTAAAATTACCATCGTGAATAAACAATTTTATTTGCAAGAAGAATTCAACACCAAGGGAGTTCCAACAACATACAATAAGTTGTGGAACTTGATTATTCACAAGTGATCGTATTGCGGTAAACCGTTGGGGCAAACCACTTCAAGATCATATCATGGAAAAACACTTCAAATCTCATGATGGGGAAAACTATTTCGATGCCCAATAGACTTGTGAAGATAAGTTGGATAAATGATGGGGTCAGTTCTTTCCCTATCCCAAGGTTTCTAGACAATCCCACAATGTCTCAACAACCAATTGAGTTATATGAGTTCAAAGTGAGTGTTTGGAGCTAAAACGATCTTACGATGAGTACTTTCCATCTGGGTGCACATTTGTCGCAAAATAAAATGAATTTATCCATTGCATGTCATATCATTGCATAAATAAATTAGGGGTATCCAAATTGTTATCATCCATTAACCATGTTTGCATCCGCTTTGTATCAACCATCTTTGCTTTTCTTTCGCGTTAAAACCTTGTATCTCATAACATGAGAACGTGCATAAATCTGACATCATGTTGTAATAAAAGCAAAAATAAAATAACCAAATTCCAATTTTCATTGGCACCCCTTGAAGCCCAATCTCCCTTGGCACACCCCAAAATTAACATATTTCATGCATCGATTAATTATTGCACTTAATGCGTTTATCAAACCTATATCATATAAGCATTTATCATACTTTAGGCATAAAAAACAAATCACATTCAATTATCATGCATAGCACGAGTCACGTGTGCCGCTATCTTTATTCCCAAAGACCTACCATCATCGACACTATACCATTTAAATCCATAAAACTCCACCCTCGTTCGGCACCTCAAAGCCCAATTTTAATAGCCACTTCACAGCCTAATTTTCATTGGCACTTCAAAGCCCAACTCGCTTGGCACCTCAAAGCCCAACTTTCATTGGCACTTCAAAGCTCAATTTTCATTTTCACTTCAAAGTCCAACATCGCTTAGCACCTCAAAACTCAACAACGCTTAGCATTCACAACGACCAGTATTCGTTTGGCAAAATTCAAAAACCTTTCCCTTTTAGAATCTGATGCTCTTTCGAATCTCATTTATTTTGTTCTGATGCTCTTTTGGAACCCTTTATTTTAGAACCTGATGCTCTAACAAATTAAATTTATTTTGTTGTGATGCTCTTCTGAAACTCTTTCTTTCAGAATCTGATGCTCTTCCGAATCTCATTTATGTTTTTCTGATACTCTTCCAGAACCCTTTCTTTTAGAATCCTAAGCTCTTCCGAAACTTATTTATTTTGTTCCAATATTTTTTCGGAACCCTGTCTTTTTCAGAATTTGATGCTCTTTCGGATCTCATTTGTTTTGTTTTGATGCTCTTCTGAAACCCTTTCTTTTTCAAAATCTGATGCTCTTCCAGATATCATTTATTTTTATTCTGATGCTCCTCCGAAACTTATTGTGAAGCGTCCCCAAGGAATGTTCTCCCCAATGAGTCTTTATCAAAAATATCCCCAGTGGACTTTCTCCAAAAGCCTTTCCCAATTAATCCCCAATGGATATTCCCAATAATCTTTTAACTTTCTCGATCTAGGCAGCAATCCTCGTGTTGGAGATGATCATGTGGTTGATCTAGACACCAACTCTCATGTTGGAGATGATTGTATGGTCGATCTAGGAACCAAGTCTCGTGTTGAAGATAATTGGGCCATGTTTCCCGAGGGAGGCCGCCTTCTCTCAGGCCAACAGTCGTCTACTTTCAGGAAATGTTCGGAACAGAGAACTTACAATAATACAACGCCGCATTCTCCGAAGATTGAGGAACAAGAAGAGATCTATTAAGAGAAAGATTTATCCGAGAGAAAATCTTAACAGTTACATCCAATCACAAACTACACGAAAGTTGCCCCTTTTTCATTGGGATTTACCCATCACAGAGATGCACAGAGGAACATAACAAACTTCATATATCCCTTTTCTACTCAATCCAGAAACAAGATCGGACGTTATTCCGGATCGTCTCCATTTTCGTGAAACTATTCCTCAAGCAAGGCAGTCGATAAGTCATCGAAGGGTTTGTGTGAATAATCGAATGGTAAGCATTACTCGTTTGAAAGTTTCCCACGGTGATCTAATATCTTTTCAAGAAAATGACGCGAGAATCCGCGGTGAAGAAATAAGGAGATCTTTCTATATCGAAATATCAGTTGATAAAATCATAGGAAAATTCCTGGATCACCCGGTAAGAATGTGGAGAAGAACCAAAACAGAATGGTTCCACCTACTCAAAACTAAGCGGGGATGCCGCCTACTACTAAAATCCCGGTTTTTGCAACAACAGTTGCGTTATTCTATGCAAGAAGAAGACTTTGAAAGAACTAAGAAGTTTGGATCCGAAAAAGTATGCTTAGGCAGTTCCTTCGCTGAGCACAACAGAATGAAGAGGAATTTGTATCATTTCAAATCCCTATTCTTATCAAAGAGAAGAAACGATAAAAACCGATATCTTCCTACTCGAACAAGAGTCCTATAGTTTACAACTCTTTTTTATATAGTAATTCGACCTATTGCTCCTCATCCCCCCATCAGTTTACTATGAAGAGAAGAATCAAAAGGATCGAACTACCTACTCATTATTCGGAGGTGAATCATAGAACACCAAAAGCGGTGGTATTTTATGGACCTAACATAGGTCACATCCCTCACGACATAAGATTGAAAGATCCAAACCTTCCTCTTCGGAGCGGAAACGGACGTGGCCAAAACATATAAAGATCAGCGTAGTCGCTCATAGGGACATATCTATCCGGATAGAGGATAGTCTAGATCGATTCATAGATAGATTTCTATCCATATAGGTAGGTATCTCCGTGGATAGAGATAAAGATAGGGATCCATCTAGATCTTGCTTGATTCACTATTTCCATTTTTTTCTTGATTCTGATTGATTGCCTTTTTGACGACAAGTTTTAAATCTTAATACAGGCAAGGTACGTAGTTCTCGACCGTAAGGGAGAAGGAAAGATTTTCAATTCTTACTTGCTGGGTCGAAGCGTAGACGAGCGAGCAGAGCCCAGGATACAGGGAAGCCCGTCATAGAGCAGTCGATCTTGTTGTCGATCTAGGCACAAATTTTGTGTTGGAGATGATCATTCATGTTCCCCAATAAAGGTGATCTTTCAAGATTCCCGTTATTTATTTTCCTTCCTCTCATCGATGGAAAAAATTTGGGTCCTTCATATTTAATTATTTTTCACAAATATTATATGAATACTTTCGTCATTCATATTCAAAAATAGGATTAAAAAAAGAATAATTGGGTGTACACCCTTTTATCCTCAAGTAAACGAACGTGGGGCATACGCCTAGTTCTAATTTGAACATTCGTCTTCCACCTAAAATCAAGGCTAATCAATCAAACAACTTTTTCTGACTTAGCGTGATCGAATACTTTTTACTTTTTACCAACGAACAATGTTTTATCCATTCCAACGCATTTCACAAACAACGCTTCATTTTGCCCATGCGCGACTAGCAAGCAGTGTTTTTCCGCTCAAATGTGATTAAAACAATTTTCTTTAAAATCAACCAACACATAAATTTTTGATATCAAGAACTACATAGCTTTGAGTTCCCCATCGCACTTAGGGATACGCAGGAGCGAGATTCAACGTTTCGTCAAGCCCCTTAATAAAAAAAACCTTTTTTTAGTCCTTTCTTATTTAATCTTGTAAATACTTTTAATACTGAGAAGAAACCAAACAATTCAAGCTAACATATATTTCAAAACTAATTAAACGATTTTCGTTGGTTATAGTGGATGTCGCGGGATGCTAATACCTTCTCTGTGCATAATCAACGTTTCCCTTTTTAAAAATAAAAATCCAGTAGCAAATTCATTATCATTCTAGCGTTTATCCGCTCAGGTATTTTACGCACAGTAACACCTAGATATAAAGAAGATGTCATACTCTGAGAGCTCGACTTCCTATGCTATCATTCTTCTTGCTAGGTCTGACTTCTTTAGTACATGCTTGATGGGATGGTTTGTTTTCACTAGGATTTGGTGGCCTTGAAAATAAGGCCTCAATTTTGTAACTTTAACAATGACAGACAAAGCCATAAGCTCTATTTTATGATAATGTAGTTTATCCCCCTTCAAACTTTGCTGACGAAATATATTGGTTTTTCCCCTTTGTCTCCTTCTTGGACTAGGACCGAACTTATAACATTAGCAGTGCTAAGTAAAGAAATAAATGTATCAGTTTCTTTAGGAGGATGAGCATTGGTTGGGTTGCCAAGAACTTTTTTAATTCTCAAAAATCTCTCTCACATTCTTTCATCCATTCAAAATTGCCTGATTTTTTTAACGTTGCAAATAAATGGATAGAATTGTCACATGCTCGCGTTAGGAAACGATATAGTGTTGCAATCCCTCAAAACCATCCTAGTACATCATTTTGACTGAACGTTCAGGGTCCACCAAAACTCTTTTGGCGTTCCAGTCATAAATATCGAGGTTGATTACCATGGGATCATCCTCACGGGGGACGATCCCCTCCACATCCTTGGTGAATAAATTGATTTATGGTATCATATTGGCTTTTTTCATAGGTGGCGCTCTATCGATGTACATCACCTGTTTGGAATATTTCTTTCTGGACGAGTTGGTCTCTCCACCTCCTTTGAAACCTCCATCAATTGTGTTTAAGTTGTGGTGTGGTCAGTCGGGCTCGTGCCCCTCCTCAATACTCTTGCTCCTTCTTAGATGATTAGTTATTTTTCTAGCTTCCCTTTGCTGAGAGGTCGCCCTTTATCCATTTTAAGAATTTCCTTGTACATATCTCTATAGTCAACCTTCTTGAATTAAATTTTTTATTTCTCGCTTTAAATGGTGATAGTCATCAATATGATGACCCTGGATCCTGTGGTACTTACACCATTTTATCTGATCATTTCCCTTGGAATCTCCATAGGAGCGTGAGGTGCAAGAATAATTTTGGCACGGTAAACCTCCTGTAAGAATTGTTCCTTCCTGGTATTTAGTGGATTGAAATGCTCGAGGGGCTTTTGGACGGGCTTGAAAATGATTTTTACACATATTGATATTGTATTCTAATTTTTCACGTGCCTAGATTACTCCTGTTTACAAACTTTTTGCTTCACATCCCAGTTCTTTTTACGATTGTCATACCCCGATTTTGGTCCTGAATTTTTTTTCATTTTTTCATTTTTTGTTTGGCACTTGGCCTAAAGTTCATTTGCATACATTCATGACCAAAGGCCACCATCCATTCCCAAAATCCATATTTTTTGATAAACATTGCTCATTATTTAGTATTTCTTTATCATGGTGTTTTGATTATGAAATGGATTCTAAATATTTGACTCTTTTTATTTTTCAATTTTAATTTCAAATTAAGTCTAATTCCAAATTTCAAATTAATCTTAATTGTATTTTTACTAATGATTCAAATTCTAATTGATCTTTAATATCCAAATGAATGTTAGAATTTGACATCAAAGTAATTTTAGCAAATTGTAGATTAATTTGATTTTAATTGGTTTTATTTAGCTTTTTTTGATTTTTTATTGATTTTGATTAGTCTCGGATTATTCCTAAAAATCCATATCCATCTTTATAATCAAATATCCAAATTCCTTAAACCCACAATTAAATCCATTTTTTTTCTCATAATTGCATACCCATTCACAATAAAAAGGATAACACCAAATAGTAAATGGATAAATTTTATAAAGTTTCACCAAATCTCATCAAAAGGAACAAACTGAAACCAATGTATTGACATGACTAACAGAACCTACATATCTGAACGATCAGCCTCTAACAAAAAATGAAACGAAACAGGCACTGTAAACCCATTAACGAAATCAACTTTTTATCAAAGAATCATTCATCGTCACCAGCACCCTTAGAGGAACCAGCTTTCTTTGGAAGCAACAGGTTGTGAATATTGGGCATCACGCCGCCATCGGCAATGGTAACATCACCAAGAAGCTTGCTCAGTTCTTCATCGTTTCTAACAGCCAATTGAATATGCCTTGGCACAATTCTAGTCTTCTTGTTGTCCCTTGCAGCATTTCCAGCCAATTCAAGAACCTCAGCGGCAAGATATTCCAGGACGGCAGCGAGGTATACAGGAGCACCAGCGCCGACACGCTGTCGGTACTCCTTCATCAACATGCTCAGAACCTCGTCCCCAACCTGCAACAATCCTCATCAGCAGACAACATCAAACACAACAAGTTCTGCTATAACAACCTGCCAAATGTGATCCCAGGAGTACCAATTGTCGCAGAAAAAAATCAATAGCAGGGTTGCAATTTAAATCAACAGAAGTAGTAAAACCAGCATGATAATGAAGATATGGCAAACCTGCAAAATTTAGTCAAAGGATTTGCAACAATAGACAACTTGGCACTTGTAAATGTTGAGGGAACTGGAATGGCCGGTGTTCCAGGTACAGCAAGTGCTATTTTTAGTGCAGTCAAAGATGTTGGAGCTAATGTTATCATGATATCTCAGGCTAGTAGTGAGCATTCTGTATGCTTTGCTGTCCCCGAGACGGAAGTAAAAGCTGTTGCCGAGGCATTGCAATCAAGATTTCGTCAAGCTTTGGATAATGGGCGTCTTTCTCAGGTTGCAATTATCCCGAATTGCAGCATTTTGGCAGCTGTTGGCCAGAAAACGGCAAGCACTCCTGGAGTTAGTGCTCACCCCCCGAGACATTGATTATCCCCGCTCTAGAAAAATTGCAGGTAGCATAGGTGCCATCCTTATGATGGATATGGCTCACATAAGCGGACTCGTTGCTGCATCTGTGCTTGCCGACATCTTTGAGTTTTGTGACATTGTGACCACCACAACCTGCAGTCACCGCATCAGTTGTTGATAAGCAGAAAGAACTTTTGGTCAATAAAGTTGTTAGAGAGCAAACAAATTCAATTGATGAAATGAGAAGGATATTGAAGCCCTTGGATTTAACCGCCGCAAAAAGATCGATGCAACAGTTTTGAAAAAGGAATTTCAGTGTTCCTGTTACAACTGCTGAGTTTTCTGTGATGAAGACAGCTTGCAGTTTTGCATTGCCGCACATTACGGGCTGGGATCGTCTAACTAATCAGAAACCAAGTGAGACAGTAAGCTTTCAACCAAATCGGCAGTTGGGTGGGACAGTTGGCTTTCAACTGAAGATGAGCCCACAGATTTTAGACTTGGAATGGCTAGCACCACTTGCTCACGACATGTTAAGATGGCAACCTGAAAGAAGTTACGAGCAGATGAGTTTTGTTTCAAGGACAAACATGTTGCTCGTACAAATCCTTCACTTTACAAATCAAGAAAAAACAGAAGATGACTATAGCAGACAAGTGAGAAAAACCAGAAGTGACAAATGCAGTTAGAAAATCATAAGCCGTGAACACACCATGGTCATGATCAAACGCTATACTTACGTTGGCCATATGCAAGGGTAGCAGCAGTTGGTTCATTGATCATCTGCATCACATTCAAGCCTGCAATAGCACCAGTATTTATATTGGCTTTTCGCTGAAAATCTTTGAAATAGGCCACAACAGAAAATTGGAAAGAACATGACAGCATAAAAAAAAAACTCACCGTAACCGCTGATAATTGTTTGGCTCCCCACAGCAGAAGCTATAATAGAGTATTAATTGTTATGCTCACTTCGGTTGACGACGAGGATGCTGTTATTGTGATTGGTTAATAATTATGGGGTGAATTGCTTCTGATGGTTAGCTTGTTACAATTTATGGGACATGGTGCAAAATAAGACGTTGGCTGGTTCGTCTAATTTGACAGCTCAGCTGGTGCATATGTATTTTACAGCATGATACATGTGTGGAACTTCATTGGTGCCGCTGGCTTAACAAGGTCTTGGTCATCTTGCAGCAAGATGTACCCGTCCTGCTTCAATTGTGCCCCTGGTCCATAACCGATCACACCAACCATAACCTGCTACAATAAGGCTGCAATCATCATGCACATTCAACAAGTCAGAGTTCAAACACATCAAATCCATTTTCATAAACCTGAAACATATGGAAACTCACCACTTCCCTTAGCTGCTGAGAGAACAAGAAGAAAAGATCCTTTACATGGCTTCAATGAGTACACTAATGGATGGAACATCAGTGACCACCATTATTGGGCTTCAGCGGCATATACAGCAGTTCCTGTATTCAGCATTGCAGCAATATGGTTCTTAGGCTTTGGCTCCTGTTTATTGCTTCTCATTGTTTGTTACTTCTGTCATAAATCCGAGCCTTATGGTTATTCTCCAACATGCTACACATTTTCCCTTATTCTTCTCATATTGTTCACAATTACAACAATGATTGGATGTGCGGTTCTATATTTTGGCCAAGGTAGTTTCCATCGCAGCACGACGTCAACGTTGCAGTATGTGGCTTGTTCCTTATTCTCCACAATGTGACAGCAGAATCTTCCGCAACCAAACCCTGGGAATAATAAACCAAACCGTACAACAGTTATGCCCATTTCAATAATTACACGCATTAAATCAGGAAGTGAAGATATGGATATCTGGTTACGAGGAAGGCTGGTTATTGCCAAGTGATTCTGAATCATGGATTTATGTTCAGAGTTTGGATATAAGAAGTTCTTCTGAAGCCAACCCTGAGGATGCATTTTTCAATCAAAGTTGTAGCTTTGCCTCGCGCCGGTTTGGTTCTGCTAGCAAATGCCAAGAAAAACACAATATATGTTGTGCATACAGAATATATTGTGTCCAAACACAAGTTGTTCAATAGTACGGACTCAATTTGTCACAATGCTTGACACCACCGCATGACAACACATTATCTGCTAGCCGGCACACCAAGAAACCAATCAGCCTACAACATTCCATTGCCAAACCTACCAAATCAATCAAAGAAATAAAATGTCAAAATAAAATATTCAAACAAGGCATGCTTTTCCTGAATATCAAGCTACAAGTTCCAATTTGTCGTTAAGCTATTTTGCATTAACCTTTGAGGAGTAATGGATAAGAGAGGGGATGTTCGATTATCTTCAGCTACTGCAGCAGAAAGCCAAGGCCACGTGAAAAGAACCGTGTTTGAGCTCCTCATATTTTCAGCGGATTCACTGCAGTAAAGAAGTAAAGTAATTAGCAAAGGCAGTAATTCAAGAAATAATCCCAAATTGGAATAGAGACAAAACTCAAAGAGAAAGTTTGAGCCCAGTTTACCTATTCCAATCCAAGCATCAATTAGGGCGACCGAAACCTGACCACCCAGAAGGAGGTTTTGCAGGATACTCTTTTGAGCTCCATATGCCATCCTGAAAACCCTAATTCGTAGAAGATAAATAGGGGAGGGATCAGTGAGAAGGGGAGAGGAAAAAAAACCTAATCGGAGGCGGAATTGGAAACTTGAAACCGAAAGAACCCTAATAGAGAGGCGAAAAGAATCTCAAAGGCAAACCTGTGAGTTTCGTCGTTGCCGAGATCCTCGCCAAAGGTGAGTTTCTGTTTCAGCCATTGCTTTCTCATACGATTGATTGAGATTGTGAGAGAAGTGAGTGAGGTTAGCGATGGTGAGCGAAAGTTTAGGAAGGTTGAGGACGAGTGATTTAGGTTTGGTATGAGCGCGTTTGAGAGAGGGTCTGGACGAGAGAGAAACGAGAGAGTGTTGAGATGGAGAGTTTCACTTTCCATCCTCGTGAGGAAGATGACTGAGATCCGTGCCACCCTTTTCTTTTCCTTTTCTTTTTTTTTCTTTTCTTTTTAAAACATAAGTATTCAAAACCCAAATTAAATGATATGTTTAGTTTTCTTTCAATTTGCCATTTACTTTGGTCTGCTGGCATTATTGCTAATTAAACTTTGCAATTCCCACCCAACAGCCAAGCGGCGAGGGTCACGTTTGAGATTCCCCCATTTATTTTTAATTAATCATCCATTATTAGACCATCCCATTTTTATTTTTATTTTAATTCATACTTTAATCTATTCTGGTTTAATATCTAAGTTGTTATTAAAATTGTAAACAATCATGAGGGGTCTGGTGGAGAGGAGTGGTTTCTAGGTCTTTAGTGTAGTGGGTTCGATACCTCTATGTGTAGCATTTTTATTTTCTTTTAACATTTTCTTTTATGTTTATGCTCTATTACTCATAGTTTTTTATTATTGTTTAATGATGCAAATTTGATTTCTTTTAATTTCATCATACATTCGAAACCATTTGGAAACTATAAAAATCATATTTTTCTCGATTTAATATCGAGCCCATTTTTATACCCTTGTAAGTCGATTGCTTTTAAGCATCGCCATCAACCTCACATAGCTTACTCTTGGGCTTTCTTACAATGAGCCGGTTCTCTTGCACTTACACTCATGCATTATTTGTTGTTTGGGTCCGATTTAATTATTTCATGAGTTTTTTAATCCCCATTTGACAAAATGTACCCCACTCCCCCGATGTGTAATAATCTTGTACTATTTTATTTCTTTATTGCTTGGTTGTTTAGTTAGATACTAACACAAGAATAAAATCAACAATTTCAAAAAATGCAAAAAATATGACTCGATCCAACGTCGAGTATTTTCTCAATAAACAAATCAATTCATTTCTCTCTCCTATTCTATTCCATTTCTTTCAAACTCTCATCAAACGCTTGATTCAACGTCAAGCCATTTTTTCTGATAAAAACTCAAAAAGAATTAATTCATATTCAAGACCTTTTCAATAAAGATGGAAATGGAACGTGGTGTATACCACGCACTCTTGAGACTAGGATTCGAGATGTATATCTCGCCAATCCTAGCTCTCGCCATCATCCAAATTCATCCACTTTGTTTTCTTTCAAACACTCATTCAAATTTCTCTTAAAACGCCCATCAATACTTGATCTAGGTCAAGTCATTTTCACAACAAAAAACCAAGATACCTAATTCTTACTTAACACTTTTTTAACAAAGATGGAAATGGAACATGGTGTATACCATGCACTCCTGAGGCTAGGATTCGAGATGTATATCTCGCTCATCCAAGCTCTCGCCATCGTCTAAAAATTGTTAATGCGGTTTCTTCAAACCCTTTCTCAATCAAATTCCAAAATACTTAATTCCTATCTTAACCTTTTTTAATAAAGATGGAAATGGAACGTGGTGTATACCACGCACTCCTGAGGCTAGGATTCGAGATGTATATCTCGCTCATCCAAGTTCTCGCCATCACTCAAAATACATCCAACCAATCAAACTCTTTCTCGCCGCCGTGCGATTAATCAAAAACCTTTTTCATAAACGAAAGGTATCTTGTCTTAAGTGATACAAAACAATGTTTCGGCCACGATTGTTGAGTAGAGATAAATGACGCTTTTCCGAATGTAGATTTATAAATCCGTTCGATGTGTGGTACGCGTCCACTCCTCATCTGTTTTGGGTAAAACGATGTTTTTGTCGATTAATACAATATAGTTTTCGCTAAAATCGACCAACAATCAAACATTTTTCTACCCAGAACTACGTAAGCCTTGACTTCTCTATTGAGATACGTAGGAGCAGGATTTATGAATCTTGTCAGGCCCACTAATAAAAAACTTAGGTTTAGTCCTTCGTTAAAAAATCCAAAAACATTTATCTTCTCATCCTTTCTTTCTTTCCCACCTAATAACTGAAAAGCCTAACACTTCAAACTAACATTAATGCACACAACTGACCTAATGGTTCCCGTTGAGTACAACGGACGTGAGGGGTGCTAATACCTTCCCCTTGCGTAATCGACTCCCGAACCCTGATATTGGTTGCGATGACCATATCTTATCCTTTCTTTTGTCTTGGGTTTTATCGATATTTCCCCTTTCCTTTTTAGGAATAAATAAAGTTCGGTGGCGACTCTGTTCGGTCCATCATTGCGTGCGTGCGATGCGCTTTGCTTTGAAGTCGTATCCCCATTTTTCGAGGTGCGACAACGATGTTACATGTTTCTCATTTGATGTATTATTTCTCCCTAGCCATGATCTCTTCCATTAAAGACATTTGTTTTTATGCTAGAGACTCACTAAAATGTATCAAGTGTTCCCCTACAAACATATCTTCCATTTTAGAATGCCCCTACAAACATATCTTTGTTTGGATGGGTGACCTTGATATTTTCTTCGTTGAAGTGCGCCAATTATTCCCTCCAGGTCTCTGAATAACCTTGTCAAACATTGAATAGACTCGTGGTGAATTTTTTTTTTTGTGTTTGCTAGCCTAAAAATGGTGTATCATCTTCTTTATCAAATCCTGGTAATTGGTGATGGAGAACCTTCGAAGGCTCATGTATCACTAAAGGATTGCTTCTTTCAGTTTTCCCACCATCAAATTACATTTGAGGGAATCATTAGCTTCAATGATAACGATTTGCACGTTGATAGCAATAATGTGATCTTGATGGTCACTTTTATCGTCAAACATCACAAAGGAAGGAAGCTTGAAGTTGTTTAGGATCTGTGTGTCCCATATCTCTACCACCAAGAGTTGGGGATCATGGGGTCTTCTTGATCATCAATTTTAGGTTGTAGTTATTGTTGTTGTAGATCACATATATTGTCTTACAATGTCTCCTTCTAGTGATGTAGTTCTTCCAAAGCGGTGAGCATTTCTGCTATGGTGGCTTGAACTCCATTATTGGAGCTTTTAGAGATATCCCTTACCATCGTGTGATGATAACATTTTGAAAATTGTATATGTTTGTTTGGTTTAGGGCAATTTTCACTGGACTCCAATGGGCGCCAAATGTACTCGTAAAGTACATTAATTTGATAAATCTACTGATACTATGTCGGTAAGAGTAACAATGCTTATCTGAGTGTGAAGGGTATGAAAAGTATTTCCCTAATGTGTAGAGATTGAAAGTTTATATGAGGTCTTATAGGCTCTAAGTCCTTTATGACCAATTTATTTGTCATTATGGTATTTGTCTCACAATGTAACTAAGCACAACAAATGGATATCAAGCCTCATTGTTTCTTTGTATGAGATCGGCCATTTATGAATGTTAATATGCTCTTAAATTTATATTAGTGAATCAAGGTGTATCAGCTATCAACTGGAAGTGCTTGCCTTGGGATGGTATGTTCGCTCTCGTCCATTTATGTTGAGATTACTCCCTGCTCAGGTTCATATTTGGCCTAATTATTACATGCCTAATCATTTGTGTTGAGATTACTCCCTACTCGGATTCATACCTAGCCCAATCATTCCAGCCCATGTTTAATTCTTGTTTTATGTTTCTTATAATTAATCATTATTTTTTCAAATATATGATAGGCCCCTTTGTAACACCTCAAAATTTGCCCTCCTCTCTTGGGACTAGCACTAACATATTGCATATCATTTTTAGGTCATTAGGCATTGCATATTGCATATCATGTGGTTACATGGTGCAAGCCATTCTCCCAAGTCTTGA
Organism: Lathyrus oleraceus; assembly: GCF_024323335.1. Lineage (NCBI taxonomy): Eukaryota > Viridiplantae > Streptophyta > Magnoliopsida > Fabales > Fabaceae > Lathyrus > Lathyrus oleraceus. The sequence goes on from NC_066583.1 coordinate 129,139,792, forward strand.
TCAGAAGGTGAGGAAGTCAAAGTGCAAGCTAGGGTTTCATTAGACTGGTCATTGGCCATCTGAGGATTGGGCTATGAATTAGGGTTTCATGATTCTCAAAGGATATTGGTCTTCATCTTGTTTGAAATGATACATCATCATCATCATGGTTTGTCATCATCAAGTGTTGAAGCATATCCCTTGAGATTAGGGTTTTGACCACTGGTCAACCCAAATCAGTTGCATTGGGCCAATCAGGGCATGATCAGGAGATGGGGTCTATGATGTATATGGGGATCATCTTATGGTTTTATGGAGCTTATTGAGGCTAGGGTTTCACCCTTGGGCCATTTCATCACAAGATTGGAGGTCAGATTGATCAGTGCATTGCCAAATTCATCTATCAGTTGAAAAGTCAACTGTAGTCAACTGTGCATGATTTAATGGATTTGGAGGTGGAAATGAGTTGGATACACTTCATTCATGTTGAAACAAGTGTTATTTGACATTGCAAAGCTTAAGAATGGAGAAAATCAAGTCAGGACAAAAATTGCCAAAAATAGAAAGTGACTTGTAATGGAAGTTTCCAAAAATGGAAAGTTTTTGACCTCAAAATTACAGGTCCAAGGAAGCTTCAAATGAAAATTTGTTCAACATGAAAGTTGTAGATCTTGGTCTAACCTTTCTAAAAAGTCCAAGAACTTGAAAATCCCATGTATGGTTGGCAAGTTATGGTCCATTCAATTTCAAAAATGACCCATAATCAGAGGGGCATAACTTCCACATGGAGTGTCCAAATTGAGTGATCTTTTTATGCACAAACTCCATTTGACATGTACTTTCATGGTGCATAATTGGATTTCATCAAAAATGGTCAATGCAAAAAGTCAAATTTCAAGTGCACAGTTAAAGATCCAGGGGCAAAATTGTCCAACTTGTGAAATAATGTGAATTTTTGAGTGGGGATTTTTGCAACATCTCACAAATGATATTTGGAAATGGTTTGAATGCTCATAACATGTCAAGGCCTCATGGTTTGAGAACTCACTTTTGAAATGGACTTGAAAATGCATAAAAGTGCCATGACATGTGGAAAATGAGAAATACACATCCAATGAAGATGAGACAAGTTGCAATAGCTCATGACAGATATTTTGAGAGTGTGTGAGCTGTCAATACAGCTGTCATTGGCCTGTGGTGAAAGTACCATTTTGCCCTAGCTTTGAAAATGACATTTTGCTAAACACATTCTATTTTGTTAATTAAGGTGATTAAGTGTGGATTAAGCTGAGGTATATATTCCTAATCATAACCAACTCATAACAGAATTCACAATTCCCAAAATCACAATCTCTTTTCCCTCCAAATTCACCAAAAACCTCAAGAACACAAAAGCTAAAATCCATCGAAACTCTCTCAATTCTTGATCAATTTGTGAAATTCTTCTTGCTGCAAGCTCCATTCATCTTGTACCTCAACTGTTTTGGTAAATTGGATTGAGAGGAGCCTTAGATCGTGAATGTCCAAGCAAGGTTCATCGATGGCTTTTGGAATTTTCGTGCATTAGAAGCAACCTGGAGCTGAAGCAATCGTTCTAATCACCTTCTCCACCATCAAGCTCCATCTGTTTCAAGGAATTGAGCATCAAAACCTCACGAATCTTCACTGGCTTCAAATCAAGGTACCAAATCGAATCTCGCCATTGTGTTAATTGTTGTATGTGTTTTGTAGATTGCTTGATGTAGTTTATCATGATATAGTTGGTTTGTGAAATGGTGAAACATAGAGGAAGTTATCTTGATTAGAAGTTAGGATGCCAAACCCTAAGTTGTTCGATTCGTGAAATATAGGAAGAGTTAGCTAAAATCATGTGTATATTCGAGATCCTGATGTTGAGACCTTTCCAACGGATATGAGTTTGCAAATTTTGGTTGAGTTTGGATGTTCATGTGTTCTTGATGTTTCTGGGTTGAAGATGATGAATTATGGGCGCAAAATGATGTTTGATCCGTTTCTTCGTTTGATTTTTTAAATTTCCTGTTTACCGCGCCTGGCCATGAATAATTACCATATTGCCACTGACTTCACTTAATTAACTAAAATAATTCAAATAATTATTAAATAATTCACATAAATCTTAGAAAAATCATAAAAAATAATTGGAAAGTCAAAAAAATATGAGGTTTTTTCTACAGTTTCCAAATTGCCTCTAGAATTTTATGGACATAATTTTCAAGGTTGTGCATGGTGAAAATTTGGTTTGACCTAGGGTTGTTTGACTTGTATGCAATTTTGACACATTCTACCATTTCCATTGTGAAATACTCATGCCTTAAAAGAAATTCTTGAGATTTTTTGTGGTGATTCTAGACATGTTGCTGGTGATTTACATGTAAAATTTGTGATGTTTGGATACCTGATGATTGAGTTATGATTTTTTGAACTTAGGTGTGACAATTTGTGTCACACCTAACTAGGGCAACTTCATGAAATTATTTGCCTAGCCTATGCTTGTTGAAATGAGTTGAAATTTTGCATGGATGTTTATGGATATGTTGAGATGCTATGTGAATTTTTCTGGATTTTTCTATGGCATTTTCAATTTGATTGATATTTTTCATCTCTGTTGGTCAATTATGCAAGTTCATGTGACACATGTTTGTAAATTTAATGTGAAATCCTCATATGGTTTTAGATGAACATGAAATTTGGTATGCTGGTTGTAGACACATTGTAGGACATCCCTGTTTTGGTCCCATTCATTTCTTAATTGTTTTCATTGGCTTATGAATTTTTGAAGTGGATGCATGTGTTGATGCTTCGGTTTGGCTTGAATAATTGTGTCTGGATTTCTTGATTTTTATTGACCTAGTTCCTTTTGTCCAATTGAGCTGAAAATTGACATGCTATACCTTGAATATGTCCTGTTTAGGTGTGAATTATTTGAGGATTTTTGGAATTGATTTAATATGCTTTTGATGGAATTCATTCTGTTTGGACATTGGATGTTGCATTTGACCTAGTTTGTGATGTTTTGGTCATGAAATGAATATGATGGATGATATGAGTATGGGATCAATTGCTCTTGCTTTTGAATTGCTTTAACTTGATTTTGGTTGAAGATTGCTTGCTGTTTAGAATTTTTTCTCTCTTTTGGACCCTAGGCTTGGCCTAGTGGTCTTGTTTCTCACATTTGCTTGATTTTTCAGGATGAAATGCATAATGCTTAAGGAGATTGAACCAAATCAATTAAATTGAGATTGTTTGATGTTGAGAACTAACATGAATTTGTTTTGTAGGTTGTGAAGCTTGAGCTTGAGCTTATAGCTTGCCTTTGTGTGCATTAATCTGTATAGTCTGACGGATTAACATTTGCTGTTTATTGTTGTTGTCTGAGTACTGATGATACTTGATTGATTTCAGGTACATTTAGTTGCTTACAGTTCTTTAAGAACTTTCTTGCTGCTGCTTGGTTTTTAAACCACTTGAGGTAGGACTTCTATTCTTCATGTAGTCTGGAGACCCGGTCTGTTATTTGGCCGGGCAAACTGTCTGAAGTCCTCCTTAAGAGGCGATGTTTGTGATTGTTTAATTTTGTGCCTAAGCAGGTGAAGTCCTTAATCAAGGCAATTGGTGGGAGCCAAGGGATATGCAATCTATCCCCCACTATTCTGTGAGTCGTCCCTCTGCTCACACGGCTGTGTGTTGATGCATTGGGACACAAACCCAAGATCTCGTGCTGTTGCACAATCGAGTCAGAGTCTTTGAGCGTAGAAGGGTCCCTCCATTCTGGACCCACGCTCCTTTGTCAGAAGCTCTCCCTGGTTAGGGATAAGAGCTGTGAGGTCTCATCCTCACTTCACTTTTCATCTGCTTCACCTTAGCCTCGTAATGGCAAGGTTAAGAGCGAATAATACCCATGTACAGATGACTTGCTTCGGCAGTCAAACCCATTGTGTGAGCCTCACTTGATTGGTTATAGTGTGTGCTATGTGAATATTTGTTTGAAATGCTTGGGTTGTTCTGTTTGTATGCTTGTATGCTTGCTTTCTTCCTGGATAGGATTAGTTTGCAGTTGTGCAAGTAGGTAGAAACCTCAACGTAGGGTAATGATGCATGACAACACTAGGCTCGAGTCCAGCTCCCTGGTAATGTGTCTTCCCGTGGTTTCTGGCTAGATTTTCTTTCCCTTTAAGGGGAACTACATCGCCCTGATCCTTGTTCCAGACGAGGTATGTAGGCAGGTGGTCGTGCGAGACCACTCCGGGCAACCTTTTTTCTTTTTTGTGTATGTTTACTTGTTATCTGATTGTGTTTTGGTTCGGATGTCGACGTAAGTCCAATGATTGGCTGTCGGGCTCCACGTTTGCCGTCTGTTTGTGCGTTTTGTGTTGTTTGGCGTGCGTAAGCCGAACTACAGTGGCTCTGATTCTCGTTCCAAACGAGATATGTAGGCATAGGATGCGATGTCCTATCGAGCTCCCTTCTCCTAACCCCACCTGCGTTCCCTGTGTGCGTGTGTGATGTTTTAGCAACCTTTTATTTTTTTAGAACGTGGATCCCGTCGAGTACGACGGACGTGAGGGGTGCTAATACCTTCCCCTTGCGTAACCGACACCCTTACCCTTTCTCTTTGGTCGCGAGACCATTTCCTTTCCAGGTTTCTCTGAGCGTTTCCTTTCCCTATCTTGGGATAAATAACGCGCAGTGGCGGCTCTGTGTTGTGTTTTTTTGTTTGAGTCCCGCCGGTTGTTTTTTTCGCGGATGCGACAGCTGGCGACTCTGCTGGGGACTATCGGATGTAGACCTGTGCTGGTCCATCGTCCCTAAGCGAGTCTCTCCTAGTGTTCTAGGATTAGTTTAGGTTGCTTGTGTTGTATTATTTATTGCATTTATTCTTCTAACCCTCTATATTTGCATAAATATTTGCATGCATCATACTATCATGCTGTTGCCGTCCTCTGTGCAGGTGGTTCCTCTGTTTTGGGGTGGGTGTTCTGAGTGGGGCTAAAACCCAGGCCCGAGTATACACCTAGGATTAGTGTGGTCTCACGTTCCTCATTTGCTAAATAAGTATATTGTTGTAACGTGACATACCACAAGCCGGACGAGGTTCATTTGATAGTGCTTGCCTCTGTGGATATTCCGCTTTGGTTGAGTTACTTCATCTGAACTGTTAACTCTGGTGACCGATCATTTCCCGGATCTTTGGTTTAGATGATCTCAGGAGAGCTGCAATGGCACACCCGAAAGGGCAAACCCATTGAGTATCTCTGCCCGATTGTCGAGACTATTATCCGCCTTAGGGTGACCTGATTAGAATTTACCTGTGAGGGGAGGGTGATTCTTACAGATGCATGTTCAGATGTATGCTCAGATGGTGACTTTTTGTTCCGTGGATCAGAGTCCTATTTATAAGTCGGATTTATGGCCGTTTATTTCAGAGACGCCGAAATGCTGTCCGTGGTATTTATCAGTGGGGATCCGTTTATTTCGGGATTCCCCGGGCCGAGATATTTATCAGTGGGGATCCGTTTATTTCAGGATTCCCCGGGCCGATTCAGAGGTTTTCAGGTTGTCTGATCAGAGATTGTCAGATGATGATGATGATGTATCTGTCAGTTCCGTTTATTTCGGAACCCTTGAGTCGGATTTGTGGCTACATGTTCCCTCAGATGGTTATGATCGGTTCAGAGATCCGGGCTGTGGCTCAGTGCAACAGATGTTCAGAGGACTGGGAGGATGGCACAGTGCATTGCATTTATACATCATTCTCATTTTGCATTCATCTGCACTAAACCTACGTCTAGCCATATGGGGAGTATTATGGATTGAGAATCTGGTTGAGAGACATCTGGATGTCAAAATATTATTGGTGAAATATTATCTGTCTCGATGAAACCAGAATCAAAGGACAAAATCTTCCTCGTATGGATAGACGTTGCATTCATGCATATTAACCTGTTTGCTGTTTTGCAGGAATCATTGCTCGTGCTCGTAGAGTCATACCTTTACACTTAACCCATCCTCACAGATACTTCACTCGGCGCAATACTCCCCGATTGATGGATCTTCCGAACACAGATACCCTCGAGCTGAAAGATAAAATGACTGAGCTGATCAACATCATGCAGGGTTTTGCAGTTGGTCAGAAAGCTTTGGCTGACAAAGTTGAAAAGCTCGAGCGGGCTTCAGCTGCTAACAGTGGGGTTAACCTGGATGGTGTCTCCAACCAGGGGCTCGGTGGATCCAGAGACGGGGGAAAAAGAGCAACTGTGGGTATGGTAAACAACAATGTTGGTGGATTTGGTGCTGCTACTGGTGATGGGCCCGGTCTGGGGCACAATATGAAAGATAGTCTGTTTCCTCCATTCTTTGGGGCTGATGATGACAAAGAGGAAGACCGAGAAGCTGACCAATTCTCCATGCTGAATGAGCCACTTGGGCAATATGGTGTCCAACCACAAAGCAAAGAGATTCAGTTGCTGGCAGAGAAGGTAAGGGCTCTGGAAAGCCATGCTACTCCGGGATTTGTCAACATGTCAAATATGGGGCTCGTCGAGGGGGTTGTGATCCCACAGAAGTTCAAAGCTCCCTCATTTGACAAATATAATGGGAGTTCCTGCCCGGAGACTCACCTTCAAGCCTTTGTCCGCAAGATCTCTGCATACACTACAGATCAAAAGCTTTGGATGTACTTCTTCCAAGACAGTCTGTCTGGAGGATCCTTGGAATGGTATACCAAGCTGAAATCTTCTGATATCAAGAGCTGGCAGGATCTAGGCGATGCCTTCTTTAAACAGTACCAATTCAATGCTGACATGGCTCCTAGTCGTACCCAGCTGCAGGGTATGTCTCAGAAGCCGAGTGAAGGGTTTAAAGAGTATGCGCAAAGGTGAAGGGAGTTGGCTGCCAGAGTGCAACCTCCACTGGTGGACAGAGAGATGTCTGATCTATTCATGGGTACCCTGCAAGGGGTTTTCGCTGAAAGGATGGTTGGATGCCCGGTTACCAACTTTGCTGACATTGTGGTGGCAAGAGAAAGAATTGAAAGTTGGCTGAAAATGGGGAAGATTCAAGGTAATGCTTCGTCATCAGGATCGAAGAAGCCCTTCGGAAATGGCCAAAGGAAAAATGAGGGTAATACCAGTGCGGTCTACGCTCAGAGAGGACCCAGTAGGGATCGTTACTTCCAGCACACCGCTGCGGTAACTATTCCTGCTGACAATCAGCCTGCACAACAGCAACAGCAACGTCAGCCATTCCAGCAGAGGTCTCAGAGGGTAGGATATCAAGTCAGGAGGAGGATGAGTGATCGGCATTTTGACAGGCCGCCTGTGACATACTCTTTCCTATTGAAAAAGTTGAAGGATCTAGGGCTGGTACAGTTGAGGACTTTGGCACCTATGAGACCTGATCAAAGGCCAGCCAATTTTGATGAAAATGTCAAATGTGAATTCCATTCGGGTGCTCCCGGGCACAGTGTAGAGGACTGCAAAGCTTTTAAGCACGTAGTCCAAGACCTGGTGGATTCAAAAGCAATCAACTTTGCTCCATCTCCCAACGTTAATGCCAATCCCATGTCGGCACATGGTCAGGCGATGGTGAGTGCAATTGCTGAAGATTCGGATCACGCCTGTGGGATGGGTGAAGAGACTGATGGTAACTGCAAGTTTGATGGTTGGATAAAGCCGTGCGCACCAGGGATGGGAATCCAGAACTGGAAGGCCTAAAAAAAAGATCATCACTGTTACTCATTCGGAAGAGTAATGATTTCTGTTTTGATTTTATTTGCATGAAAGCCATACGTGTTGCCCGACACGTAATGGTTCATTGTAAGGGTTACCTCATGTTTAAATTTGCATTTTTCTGCATCATTAATAAATGGATGTTTTTTAGTCAAAAAGCGGTGTTCCCTGTTTTTCATTTATTTTTGCAGTTTAAAAACAAATAAAAATGGCAATGTTTGTTTTCATTTTTTCCTTTCTTTTTGATTTGTCTCTTTCCGAATTCAAAAATAATTCTTCGGATCTCATTGATAACAATTTGGTTACACCTCATATGACTTCGACAATCCGATCTATCTTGCTGAAGAAGAAGACGAAGAAGATTGTGAACTGCCAGGGGAATTAGCCAGGTTGTTGAAACAAGAGGAGAAGGTGATTCAGCCGCATGAAGAGCCGATTGAGGTCGTGAATCTGGGTACCGACGAGATGAAGAAGGAAGTGAAAATCGGGGCTGCTTTGGAGGAAAGTGTCAAGAGCAGGATGGTGGCATTGTTGAAAGAGTATGTCGACATCTTTGCCCGGTCTTATCAAGATATGCCAGGGTTGGATACCGATATTGTTGTGCACAAGTTACCGTTGCGATCAGATTGTCCTCCAGTGAAGCAGAAGTTGCGCAGAACTCGACCTGACATGGCAATAAAAATCAAGGAAGAAGTGCAGAAGCAGTGGGATGTTGGTTTCCTAGCTGTCACTAATTATCCGCCATGGGTTGCGAACATTGTGCCAGTCCCGAAGAAGGATGGAAAGGTAAGAATGTGTGTGGACTACCGAGATCTGAATAGAGCGAGTCCGAAAGATGATTTTCCTTTACCTCACATTGATGTGTTGGTAGACAATACAGCTCAATTCTCGGTGTTTTCCTTCATGGATGGCTTTTCTGGCTATAATCAAATCAAAATGTCGCCAGATGATATGGAGAAAACAACGTTCATCACACCGTGGGGCACTTTTTGTTACAAGGTGATGCCATTCGGTCTCAAGAACGCCGGTGCTACTTATCAGAGGGCCATGGTGACTTTGTTTCATGATATGATTCATCATGAAATTGAATGCTATGTTGATGACATGATAGCAAAGTCCCAAACAGAAGAGGGGCATTTGGTAGATCTGGCCAAGTTGTTTGACCGGCTGAGACAGTTCAGACTGAGGTTGAATCCGAACAAGTGCACGTTTGGAGTGCGGTCTGGTAAATTGCTGGGGTTCATTGTAAGCGAGAAAGGAATCGAGGTGGATCCTGCAAAAGTAAAAGCGATAAAAGAAATGCCTGAACCAAGAACGGAAAAAGAGGTTCGTGGTTTCTTAGGTAGATTGAACTACATTTCACGGTTCATATCTCATCTAACAGCCACGTGTGAACCGATATTCAAATTGTTGAGAAAAGATCAAACGGTCAGGTGGAATGATGATTGCCAAGCGGCATTTGAAAAAATAAAAGAGTATTTGCAGGAGCCTCCGATTCTGATGCCTCTTGTGGAGGGAAGACCGTTAATTCTGTACCTGACAGTCCTCGAGGGGTCTATGGGGTGTGTATTGGGGCAGCATGACGAGTCTGGTCGAAAAGAGCATGCCATATATTACCTTAGCAAAAAGTTTACCGACTGTGAAACAAGATATTCACTGCTCGAGAAAACTTGCTGTGCTTTGGTCTGGGCTGCTCGCCGACTAAGGCAGTATATGCTGGTTCATACCACTTTATTGATTTCCAAGATGGATCCAATCAAGTACATTTTTGAGAAGCCAGCATTGACCGGACGGGTTGCGAGGTGGCAAATGATTTTGACTGAATATGATATACAGTATACCTCTCAGAAAGCGATTAAGGGGAGTGTATTGTCTGATTACCTCGCTCAGCAACCCATTGATGATTATCAACCGATGAAGTTTGAATTCCCTGATGAGGACATCATGTTTCTCAAATCGAAAGATTGCGAGGAACCAATCCCGGAGGAGGGGCCTGACCCTGAATCCGAATGGATTTTGATGTTTGATGGGGCCGTTAACGTGAACGGAAGCGGTGTTGGTGCTGTTTTGGTTACGCCGAAAGGATCCCACATTCCTTTTGCTGCCCGGCTAACATTTGAGTGCACCAACAACGTGGCTGAATATGAAGCTTGTATATTGGGGATTGAAGAGGCGATTGATTTGAGGATCAAGAACCTTGTCATATATGGAGATTCAGCTCTGGTAATAAATCAGGTTAACGGAAAATGGTATACGCATCAGTCTCATTTGGTTCCGTATCGAGATTATACGAGGAGATTGTTGACGTTTTTCACCAAGGTGAAGTTGCATCATGTGCCCAGAGAGGAGAATCCTTTGGCAGATGCTTTGGCTACTCTAGCTGCTTTGATTAAGGTGCAGAGGTGGAATCAGTTCCCTAGTGTGGAAGTTGGACGTCTGGATAGACCGGCTTATGTGTTTGCTGTTGATACAGCGCCTGATGATGAGAAGCCGTGGTTTTATGATATCAAGCGCTATCTTGAGACGCAGGAATATCCTGAGGGAGCATCGAAAAAGGATCGGAAAACTCTGCGGAGGTTAGCCATGGTATTTTACCTGAATAAGGATGGGGTTCTGTATAAGATGAATTTTGATTGGGTCTTGCTCAGATGTGTGGATGATGCGGAAGCAAGCCAATTGATGAAAGAGGTTCACGAAGGATCGTTCGGTACCCATGCCAGTGGGAATGCAATGGTAAAGAAGCTGCTGAGGGCAGGTTATTATTGGATGACAATGGAGGCCCAATGTTTTAATTTCGTGCGGAAGTGTCATAAATGCCAGATTTATGCTGACAAGGTGCACGTACCTCCAAATCCGTTGAGCTTAATGTCGTCTCCGTGGCCGTTTGCTATGTGGGGCATTGATATGATCGGAAAGATTGAGCCTACAGCTTCGAATGGGCACAGATTCATATTAGTGGCTATTGATTACTTCACCAAGTGGGTAGAAGCAGCCTCTTATACGAACGTGACGAAGCAGGTTGTTGCCAAATTTCTCAAGAGAGACATCATTTGCCGATATGGGGTTCCCGAGAGAATCATTACTGATAATGGTTCTAATTTGAACAATAAGATGATGGCAGAATTATGCCGGGAATTCAAGATTGAGCATCACAATTCTTCTCCCTATCGTCCGAAGATGAATGGGGCGGTTGAGGCAGCCAATAAGAATATAAAGAAGATTGTGCAGAAAATGGTGGTAACCTATAAAGACTGGCATGAGATGTTGCCGTTTGCATTGCATGGGTATCGGACATCGGTGCGTACATCTACTGGGGCAACTCCTTTCTCATTGGTATATGGGATGGAGGCTGTGCTACCTGTAGAGGTTCAGATTCCCTCTTTGAGAGTCCTGATGGACGTGAAGTTGCAAGAGGCTGAATGGGTAAGGACCCGGTACGAAGAATTGAGCCTGATTGAGGAAAAGAGGCTGGCAGCCATCTGTCATGGGCAGTTATACCAGCAGAGGATGAAGCGTGCTTTTGACAAGAAGGTGCGACCTCGGGTATATCACGTAGGTGATATGGTGTTGAAAAGGATCCTTCCTCCTCAAAACGATCGAAGGGGCAAATGGACACCGAATTATGAAGGTTCATTCGTGGTCAAGAAGGTTTTCTCTGGTGGAGCCTTGTTGTTAACGACCATGGATGGCGAGGATTTTCCATCCCTTGTGAATGCGGACGCAGTTAAAAAATACTTCGTGTAAAGAGACCCGCTGGACGAAAAGAATAAAATAGTCCAGGCAAAAATGGGCATCCCGACGAACCGAAAAACAGAAAGAAAGGTTCGGGCAAAAATTAGGGATAAAAGGAAAAAATTGTACACCCGGCAAGTCGAAAACCTGAAAAGGCGACTTGGGCAAAAAAGGGTATCCCGGTGGACTGAAAATCCGAAAGGGCGGTCCAGGCAAAAGAGGGATTGAAACGAACAACTGCGTCTAGCATGATCGTTTGCGCTTTGGTTAAAGCATCATGGATAATACTCGGTAGGGATCAATCGGAATCGTCTTGTTCAGAAGGCAGAAAAGCACGGAAAGTCTGAGGACATATGGGGTGTAACCGAGTTGGAACTCGATGAGATTGCGGGTTTCACATTGCCATTAGGATAGATTTTTCCTTTTGTGCGCAATTACCTCTTTTCAGGAATTGCTTCCTTTTGTATTGCTCATTTGAGCCACGCTTTTTTCAATCAATAAAATGCATATTCAGTCAAATAATTTTGGTTTTTGGTTTTCATTACCGCTTTGATTGCAAAAACATCCGATTATTTTGATAAAGAATCTTGCATTTTAAGACATACAGGTCCCTTCCAATGCATGTTTATAAGATTGAAAGCTTGAAATCTTATTTGGAAGGTTGAGTGACCCAAGTGTTGAAATCTTGACACGCCTGGGGCACGGTTTTATCTAACGATCTGTTTTGCAGGAACTGTTAGATATTTTTTTTTCCACTCACTTGCAGGTTGTGATGTGGAAGCTGTTGTCAAAAGTAAATCCCCAGAGAGTCCAATCAGGGACGAATGAATGTATGAAGGGATGATGAAGACGTTGAGACGTACGACGATCCTTGATTTTAATCAAGAAGACTCTTCAAAGTCGAAAGACTTGAAAGTATGTAATTCCCCGCAGAGTCCGACCAGGGACGAGTGCATGAAGGACGGTAGGAGGAGGCGACGTTGAGACGTCCGATGACCCTTGAGACTAATCAAGAAGACTCTTCAAAGTCGGAAAATTGAAATTTCTGTATAAATCCCAGGAGTACGTCTCGTCGAGCGCGACGCGACTTTGGAATACAAGATGATGGAGCAGAAAAGGTCCAGACGAGTCTGGGAATTCTCAAAAGAGGAAAACTGATGCGAGATTGGGAGGTGGATATCAGGGTTCGACGATTCGATGGGTGTTTTTGTACCAACTTTTCTCATTTCCCAGCTAAGTCCCCAAGCAGAGCGGTGAGGACTAGCTCCCCAGCAGATCCAAGGTCTGTAGCTTCTCCAGCCGAGTCAGGATGGTTATCCCCGGCAGGTTAAGATGGTTTCCTCAGCAGCCAGGTTTGAAGGTTGCTATTCCCCGAGTGGAGCGGGTTTCAATGAAATATATCTCCGGCAGTGTTAATCCTACCAGTGGATTGGATGAGTTTCCGTAGCGGACTGATATCTGCATCCCCAAATGAGTTGATCCTACATGTGGATTGCATGGGTCGTCCCCAGCGGAGTAGCATTCGTTTCCCTAGCAGGGCCAGGATGGTTATCCCCCAGCATGTGTCAGATCGAGGCTTCCCCAGTCGACAGGCCTGGAGGTGGCTGTTTCCCAGCAGAGTATCTGTGAGCATTTCCCCAGTGAAGTCGTCAGGTATATGTGAGGGTTTCCCGAAGCAGAGTTGGGATTGATATCCCCAGCAAGTCAAAGATTGTTGTATCCCCGCAGAGTGTTGGTGGTTCTGATCCCCAGCAGTCTCCCGAGCGGATGGGGTGCAAAGGAAGTTCTTCCCCAGCAAGGGCTACCTTTTCCCAGCAGCAACGCTATTCCCCAGCAGGGTGGAATCGGAGTATTGACGAGTTCCTCAGCAGAGTGTCTCGTGCTCCCCAGTAGAATCCCTTGAGGGGGATACTTTTTATACATTCATCATGAAAAAAATAGCATAGCATGTTGCATAGAAAAAATAAATCGCGTAGCATTTCCATAAGTATGGAGCATTACGCAGAAAAATTAATCATGCATCATTGCAAGCATAAGCTAGTCTCAAACTGTGGTTACTGTTCGAGAAGTGGTTTTACCCAAAGGTGAAGAGGTGTTACTCTGAGGAGTTTAGCCTCAGGATTCAATCGAAGATAGTCCCCAGTAGTGCGATACTGGAGTAATCGTTTTCCGTCGGGCGGAGGTGGGAAATATTATGCGATCAGCGCAATTCAAGCCATGGTTATCGTTTGAAGTTTTTGTTTCGCCGGATGGTGAAGATGTTACTCTGAGGAGTCTAGCATCATGACGTCAGAACAACAGTGTTCCCCAGTAGTGCGATACTGAAGGAAATGTTTCCGTCGAACAGAGATGGAGATAAAATCAGAAGACGTTACGCGATCAGCGCGATTTCCGGGGTTCAAATGGAGAAAAGAAATGCTGAGGCATGTTCTGGGGTTCAAATAGAGATGGGAGTTGAAGATTTTATCCGGGATGAGGTCCTCAGGATTATCTTCTGTTCATGTGTTACCTTAGACTCTGGCTGAGGCCAATCGAGGTCGTTATAGGTGTCTTCTGAGGAAGAGATACACATGCTACCTTCCTTTGTGAAGGTATACCCTCTGACATGTCGCCCTCAGAGTGGTTTGGTGTTATTTCCGTCATTGCCAGCGGAATTATCACGAGAGATTGGAGATCGGGGTTCAAATGGAGAAAAGAAGATGTTGAGGCATTTTCTGGAGAACGGGGTTCATATTGGCGATCGCGAGTTATCGTCAGGCGACTGGGGTTCAAATCGGAGAATGGGGTTCATTATTTTGGCAAACAGGAGAGCGGGGTTCAAATGCGGTGATCTGAGGATCATTTGCGCAAGAGAAAATCTTGGGGTTCAAGAAAATGAAAAATAGAGAAAATCTTGGGGTTCAAGAAGAGCATAAAAGAGAAGAGAGAATAATAATCCCGAGCGGATGAGTGGTGTTCAGGCCATGGTTATCCCTGCGTTACCATTTATTTTGGTATCCAGGTCGACAGTTTCATTTCGGTGATCAGGCCGACTTTCTCCGTACCAGACGGATTTTCTTTCAAGATTGTGTTCTTCGTCGATGCTGATAGGCGTTGTTAATTATTTTCCCATCAGAGTGCAAATTGTTCGTTTGTTCTTGGTATTCAATCACTCTTCATCCTGATCATCTGAAAGCCGAGGCTGTTCATAGCGACAGGTTCACAGTGGATTGAATAGGGGCAGCTGTAACACCTCAAAATTTGCCCTCCTCTCTTGGGACTAGCACTAACATATTGCATATCATTTTTAGGTCATTAGGCATTGCATATTGCATATCATGTGGTTACATGGTGCAAGCCATTCTCCCAAGTCTTGATCAGAAGGTGAGGAAGTCAAAGTGCAAGCTAGGGTTTCATTAGACTGGTCATTGGCCATCTGAGGATTGGGCTATGAATTAGGGTTTCATGATTCTCAAAGGATATTGGTCTTCATCTTGTTTGAAATGATACATCATCATCATCATGGTTTGTCATCATCAAGTGTTGAAGCATATCCCTTGAGATTAGGGTTTTGACCACTGGTCAACCCAAATCAGTTGCATTGGGCCAATCAGGGCATGATCAGGAGATGGGGTCTATGATGTATATGGGGATCATCTTATGGTTTTATGGAGCTTATTGAGGCTAGGGTTTCACCCTTGGGCCATTTCATCACAAGATTGGAGGTCAGATTGATCAATGCATTGCCAAATTCATCTATCAGTTGAAAAGTCAACTGTAGTCAACTGTGCATGATTTAATGGATTTGGAGGTGGAAATGAGTTGGATACACTTCATTCATGTTGAAACAAGTGTTATTTGACATTGCAAAGCTTAAGAATGGAGAAAATCAAGTCAGGACAAAAATTGCCAAAAATAGAAAGTGACTTGTAATGGAAGTTTCCAAAAATGGAAAGTTTTTGACCTCAAAATTACAGG
Organism: Lathyrus oleraceus; assembly: GCF_024323335.1. NCBI lineage: Eukaryota > Viridiplantae > Streptophyta > Magnoliopsida > Fabales > Fabaceae > Lathyrus > Lathyrus oleraceus. The sequence goes on from NC_066583.1 coordinate 129,155,208, forward strand.
TCCAAGGAAGCTTCAAATGAAAATTTGTTCAACATGAAAGTTGTAGATCTTGGTCTAACCTTTCTAAAAAGTCCAAGAACTTGAAAATCCCATGTATGGTTGGCAAGTTATGGTCCATTCAATTTCAAAAATGACCCATAATCAGAGGGGCATAACTTCCACATGGAGTGTCCAAATTGAGTGATCTTTTTATGCACAAACTCCATTTGACATGTACTTTCATGGTGCATAATTGGATTTCATCAAAAATGGTCAATGCAAAAAGTCAAATTTCAAGTGCACAGTTAAAGATCCAGGGGCAAAATTGTCCAACTTGTGAAATAATGTGAATTTTTGAGTGGGGATTTTTGCAACATCTCACAAATGATATTTGGAAATGGTTTGAATGCTCATAACATGTCAAGGCCTCATGGTTTGAGAACTCACTTTTGAAATGGACTTGAAAATGCATAAAAGTGCCATGACATGTGGAAAATGAGAAATACACATCCAATGAAGATGAGACAAGTTGCAATAGCTCATGACAGATATTTTGAGAGTGTGTGAGCTGTCAATACAGCTGTCATTGGCCTGTGGTGAAAGTACCATTTTGCCCTTGCTTTGAAAATGACATTTTGCTAAACACATTCTATTTTGTTAATTAAGGTGATTAAGTGTGGATTAAGCTGAGGTATATATTCCTAATCATAACCAACTCATAACAGAATTCACAATTCCCAAAATCACAATCTCTTTTCCCTCCAAATTCACCAAAAACCTCAAGAACACAAAAGCTAAAATCCATCGAAACTCTCTCAATTCTTGATCAATTTGTGAAATTCTTCTTGCTGCAAGCTCCATTCATCTTGTACCTCAACTGTTTTGGTAAATTGGATTGAGAGGAGCCTTAGATCGTGAATGTCCAAGCAAGGTTCATCGATGGCTTTTGGAATTTTCGTGCATTAGAAGCAACCTGGAGCTGAAGCAATCGTTCTAATCACCTTCTCCACCATCAAGCTCCATCTGTTTCAAGGAATTGAGCATCAAAACCTCACGAATCTTCACTGGCTTCAAATCAAGGTACCAAATCGAATCTCGCCATTGTGTTAATTGTTGTATGTGTTTTGTAGATTGCTTGATGTAGTTTATCATGATATAGTTGGTTTGTGAAATGGTGAAACATAGAGGAAGTTATCTTGATTAGAAGTTAGGATGCCAAACCCTAAGTTGTTCGATTCGTGAAATATAGGAAGAGTTAGCTAAAATCATGTGTATATTCGAGATCCTGATGTTGAGACCTTTCCAACGGATATGAGTTTGCAAATTTTGGTTGAGTTTGGATGTTCATGTGTTCTTGATGTTTCTGGGTTGAAGATGATGAATTATGGGCGCAAAATGATGTTTGATCCGTTTCTTCGTTTGATTTTTTAAATTTCCTGTTTACCGCGCCTGGCCATGAATAATTACCATATTGCCACTGACTTCACTTAATTAACTAAAATAATTCAAATAATTATTAAATAATTCACATAAATCTTAGAAAAATCATAAAAAATAATTGGAAAGTCAAAAAAATATGAGGTTTTTTCTACAGTTTCCAAATTGCCTCTAGAATTTTATGGACATAATTTTCAAGGTTGTGCATGGTGAAAATTTGGTTTGACCTAGGGTTGTTTGACTTGTATGCAATTTTGACACATTCTACCATTTCCATTGTGAAATACTCATGCCTTAAAAGAAATTCTTGAGATTTTTTGTGGTGATTCTAGACATGTTGCTGGTGATTTACATGTAAAATTTGTGATGTTTGGATACCTGATGATTGAGTTATGATTTTTTGAACTTAGGTGTGACAATTTGTGTCACACCTAACTAGGGCAACTTCATGAAATTATTTGCCTAGCCTATGCTTGTTGAAATGAGTTGAAATTTTGCATGGATGTTTATGGATATGTTGAGATGCTATGTGAATTTTTCTGGATTTTTCTATGGCATTTTCAATTTGATTGATATTTTTCATCTCTGTTGGTCAATTATGCAAGTTCATGTGACACATGTTTGTAAATTTAATGTGAAATCCTCATATGGTTTTAGATGAACATGAAATTTGGTATGCTGGTTGTAGACACATTGTAGGACATCCCTGTTTTGGTCCCATTCATTTCTTAATTGTTTTCATTGGCTTATGAATTTTTGAAGTGGATGCATGTGTTGATGCTTCGGTTTGGCTTGAATAATTGTGTCTGGATTTCTTGATTTTTATTGACCTAGTTCCTTTTGTCCAATTGAGCTGAAAATTGACATGCTATACCTTGAATATGTCCTGTTTAGGTGTGAATTATTTGAGGATTTTTGGAATTGATTTAATATGCTTTTGATGGAATTCATTCTGTTTGGACATTGGATGTTGCATTTGACCTAGTTTGTGATGTTTTGGTCATGAAATGAATATGATGGATGATATGAGTATGGGATCAATTGCTCTTGCTTTTGAATTGCTTTAACTTGATTTTGGTTGAAGATTGCTTGCTGTTTAGAATTTTTTTCTCTCTTTTGGACCCTAGGCTTGGCCTAGTGGTCTTGTTTCTCACATTTGCTTGATTTTTCAGGATGAAATGCATAATGCTTAAGGAGATTGAACCAAGTCAATTAAATTGAGATTGTTTGATGTTGAGAACTAACATGAATTTGTTTTGTAGGTTGTGAAGCTTGAGCTTGAGCTTATAGCTTGCCTTTGTGTGCATTAATCTGTATAGTCTGACGGATTAACATTTGCTGTTTATTGTTGTTGTCTGAGTACTGATGATACTTGATTGATTTCAGGTACATTTAGTTGCTTACAGTTCTTTAAGAACTTGCTTGCTGCTGCTTGGTTTTTAAACCACTTGAGGTAGGACTTCTATTCTTCATGTAGTCTGGAGACCCGGTCTGTTATTTGGCCGGGCAAACTGTCTGAAGTCCTCCTTAAGAGGCGATGTTTGTGATTGTTTAATTTTGTGCCTAAGCAGGTGAAGTCCTTAATCAAGGCAATTGGTGGGAGCCAAGGGATATGCAATCTATCCCCCACTATTCTGTGAGTCGTCCCTCTGCTCACACGGCTGTGTGTTGATGCATTGGGACACAAACCCAAGATCTCGTGCTGTTGCACAATCGAGTCAGAGTCTTTGAGCGTAGAAGGGTCCCTCCATTCTGGACCCACGCTCCTTTGTCAGAAGCTCTCCCTGGTTAGGGATAAGAGCTGTGAGGTCTCATCCTCACTTCACTTTTCATCTGCTTCACCTTAGCCTCGTAATGGCAAGGTTAAGAGCGAATAATACCCATGTACAGATGACTTGCTTCGGCAGTCAAACCCATTGTGTGAGCCTCACTTGATTGGTTATAGTGTGTGCTATGTGAATATTTGTTTGAAATGCTTGGGTTGTTCTGTTTGTATGCTTGTATGCTTGCTTTCTTCCTGGATAGGATTAGTTTGCAGTTGTGCAAGTAGGTAGAAACCTCAACGTAGGGTAATGATGCATGACAACACTAGGCTCGAGTCCAGCTCCCTGGTAATGTGTCTTCCCGTGGTTTCTGGCTAGATTTTCTTTCCCTTTAAGGGGAACTACATCGCCCTGATCCTTGTTCCAGACGAGGTATGTAGGCAGGTGGTCGTGCGAGACCACTCCGGGCAACCTTTTTTCTTTTTTGTGTATGTTTACTTGTTATCTGATTGTGTTTTGGTTCGGATGTCGACGTAAGTCCAATGATTGGCTGTCGGGCTCCATGTTTGCCGTCTGTTTGTGCGTTTTGTGTTGTTTGGCGTGCGTAAGCCGAACTACAGTGGCTCTGATTCTCGTTCCAAACGAGATATGTAGGCATAGGATGTGATGTCCTATCGAGCTCCCTTCTCCTAACCCCACCTGCGTTCCCTGTGTGCGTGTGTGATGTTTTAGCAACCTTTTCTTTTTTTAGAACGTGGATCCCGTCGAGTACGACGGACGTGAGGGGTGCTAATACCTTCCCCTTGCGTAACCGACTCCCTTACCCTTTCTCTTTGGTCGCGAGACCATTTCCTTTCCAGGTTTCTCTGAGCGTTTCCTTTCCCTATCTTGGGATAAATAACGCGCAGTGGCGGCTCTGTGTTGTGTTTTTTTGTTTGAGTCCTGCCGGTTATTTTTTTCGCGGATGCGACACCCTTAAATGTATCAACAACATAATCAAGATCATTTCTCTTGAGACTTTATAAAAAGGAATGGTTCACTAATTACAATCAAGGGAGTGGACTAGACGACCTCTCCACCATCGGGTTCAACATAGTTGACCATGGCTACCTATAACTCTCTAAAATATGGGCGAGAATGCAAACAACTTCTACCTTACCGTTGGGGAGATGATAATATTAATTGAATACATGACACGTATTTTATAACTTTGTATCCATGGACGTCTCTTTGAGCACACAACTATTACGAAAGAGGGAGAAGTGGTATTGTTGGTTGAGCTACTTGAATTAGACCCATAAAAGGCCTTTTATGAAGTTGAAAATATTAGGGGGGGGGGGGCTCATGCACGAATTAACTTCCTTAAAGAAGAGTTTGACGTGCATATGTTTGTTGTGAGTGTCACAGAAGAGAAGGATCACAATGTGAAGGCTAAATTTTGCGAACAATTTGCCATTAATGTAGACCCACCTAGTATTTATAATTTTTTTCAAATATGTAGAGATGGTAGATAACTATGCATGTAGAGTATCACATCCCTACTTATTTCTCGCACTGGAGGGAGGGACTTCTAAAAAAGTTTAGAAATAATCCCTTATAGAGTATGTAGAGGAAGGTAAAAGTGATGGTAGTCTGATCTATGCATGCACGGGCATCCAAAAAATGATTGTCGAATTAGTCTCTCGTGGAATAGTATAGGAGGACTCAGATGTTGACATAATTATTCGAAGGATTTGGAGGGAAGTCAAGGTTGCATTACAAATTAAGAGGATGAAGATGAGGGTCAATAGTCCTCAAGCGGCCTAGTGGGATACATTTTTTTAGGATTGTTTTATTTGGATATGGTTGTATTTTTGTGTACAATATTATCATATATTCAACTTGACATGTTACATTATATATATTTTTGAATAAATTGGTTCAATTGTTATTTTTGAATATTTTGAAGGTTATAATTTACGTTACTATCAAAGATATGAACTTTTATACTATTTCGTTTAAGAACCATAAATGGACGCAGTTGGAAAATTGATGATCTTGAACGGCGGGGTTGATCTCTGTTACAGCGTCGTAGGGGTGGACATGTTTGGTTAGCACTCAAATGCCCACGTCAGTTCAAAATTTAAGATGAGTTTAGTGGAAATTAGAGATCGAATAATGTACCTTGCTCTTTGCACGTGAACTAATTTTATACATTGGGTCAGGTGGAATGGGTTTGAGGAATGCGTTATGTGATTCCCTTCAGTGGGCTATATAGAATGTGATATGGGTTCATGACCAAGTCGTGGAGCCCTACCACCATAGTTTTTCCTGAGGCGCTTAACTCATTTCAGGCTGCTCCTAAGGTGACTCCGGAAGGTGATCTTAGTACCTAGGCTCCATAATATTTTATGTAATAATTATTGATATTTCTAAAAAAAAAATTACCTCAATGATTTGAGTATTGCCTAGATTAGAGATTGTCGCATCTCGAAAAATACGATTCCTCGCGATGGTCACGGAAAAATTAAATTCGAACAGAGTTGCCACCGAACTTTATTTATCCCAATGAAGGAATAGGAAAATATCGATAAAATCTTTTAGAAAATAGAATAATGGTCGTCGCAACCATATTCGGGTTCGGGAGTCGATTACGCAAGGGGAAGGTATTAGCACCCCTCACGTACGTTGTACTCAACGGGAACCTTTTAGTCCAATTTGCTATTTGAATGTTAGTTTACTGTTATTTGTTTTCTTTGAGTGATAAAAAGGATAAAAATAGAGATGGATGGAAACCTCAGAAGGGAGAAAAGGGAGGTTTTTTATTAGTGTGCTCGCCAAGATTTCACAATCTCGTGCCTACGTATCCTTATGGTGCAAAAAGGAAATCAGAGCATTCGTAGTTCGGGGAACTACGATTTTGTTGGTGTGTTTTGTTTGGATGAACGACTGTGTAGGTCGGCGTTCTAAAGGCTAAACGCTGGCTTGTCTACTCTCGGTGGAGGCTTAAGCACTAGTTTGTTATGCGCATTAGAAAGGACTGATAGTGTTCGTTTTGAAAGAGGTTTTGGTCACGCGGGGGCGAGAAGCTAGGTTTGATTTGTTTGAGATGTTTTTGAAAGAATGACAAAAGATTGAGCAATATGGTGTACACCAATCGTCCAATTCTTTCGAGGAATAATAAGGCGAACGCCTTCTATTCCCTTTTCGTTCCAATTTTTATCGAAAGTTTGTTTGCGGATGTTGAATTTGCACGGTAGTGAGGCGTACGCCTCCTACTTGCTTATTCAAGGAAAAATGAGGCGTGCGCCACCTTTCCCTTATCCAAGTTTATTTAAAGTGTTTTAGTCGGAAATCGATAATTTGTGCAATATGGCGTACGCCAATTATTCAAATAATCGAGAGATGGTGAGGCGTACGCCTCCCATCTTTTATCATCCGAAGTTTAATTTAAGAAAGATATGTTTTTAGATATTGTATTTGATTTGCGAAATTAGTTTGTATTTGAATTGGTAGGTTTTGATCGAAAGATGATTTGACCAATGTGGCGTATGCCAATTATTCAAATAATCAAGGAATGGTGAGGCGTACGCCTCCCATTCTCTATCGAAGTTTTAGTGAAAGTTTATTTTGTGAAATTGGATTTGATCTGAAATGTGATTTGAGCTTGTATGATTATTAGGGTTTTATTTGAATGACGAAAATCCGAGCAATATGGCGTACGCCAATTATTCGAATAATCGAGAGATAATGAAGCGGATGCTCACTATTCTCCTTTTCATTCAAAGATTAATAGAGCTTTTAGAATTTATAATTAATTGGGGGAGTGATTTTAATTTTATGGAATTTTAGGGTTTTAAATGAATGACGAAAATTCGAGCAATATGGCGTACGCCAATTATTCGAATAGTCGAGAGATAGTGAAGCGGAAGCTCACTATTCTCCTTTTCATCCCAATGTTTATGTTTAAAAGAGAAAATTCTTTTGAAATTGAATGGTTTGGAAAAATGGTTTGAATTTGTGTTTATGAATGAAATAAATTCTATTTAGTGTATTATTTCATCTACTCGATGAATCAATAACCAAGTAGGTTTCATTGTAAGGAAGCCCAAGAGTAAGCTATGTGAGGTTGATGGCGATGCGAAGAGCAATCGACTTACAAGGGCGTTTTAAAATGGGCTCGATGTTTGGATCGAGAATTGTATGATTTATGCTTTTTAAAATTGGTTTGTGTTGGATGATGAATTGAAATTGAAATAAAATTGGAAATGGTTTATGAAAAGATGATGACATGAAATAGTTTTTTTTTTGTTTGAAATAATGTGAAGTTGTGAGAGTGGGAGAAATTAATCCAATTCTTTTAGCAAAATTAATTTATTAAACTTGGTTAAATCGGTTAATTGAATTAATTAAAGTTAATTATCAAAATTATTTAATTAATCAAATAATTAAGTTAATTAAAACTTATTAATAGAAATTAAACTGATTAAAGATTTTAATCAATTAATTAAGCCAAAAGAGAAAGAAAATGGGAATTAACATTGATTTGATCGTTACGTGACGATGAATATGTGCTCGGAACCGGTTTGAGCGTAATAACAATGATTGATATTATTCGCAAAATCATAACTCGGTGAAATATTCTGTTAATGTATTGAAGTCTTTGATGGTATCACGACACAGAAAAGTCGAGCCCAAGGCTTAAAATTCCAATTAATCACCTCCTAATTATATCTAACATTCTTAATGTGTTTATGCTTTGTTATGCTACATTGCCATCAAAATTAATTTACTCTAAGGACCACAGCAAGACCATGAGTCTACATGGCATGATGAAGCATAATAAACAAATTCACTAACTTCTGAATATAATGATGAAAGGCGAATAAAAGGCATTGACAAATGGTCACCCGTAGTACAACACGCACAATCCCTACACTTGGCTCATGATTCACATATACATGCATCCAGAATTCACGCAACAATAAGACCGTAAGACCGTGTTCCAGGAATCAAAAACATAAACAAACCTATAATTCCTTAACCAAGATCAGGAAATATATAATCAACAGAGCAACCTTATGTTCCTAATTTTACCATCATCAATATTTTGGATAAAAATGAAGCAGAGATTTGAAATTTCACAGATGTAATCAAAGTCGAATTGTGACTGAAATCGTGATATGTGAAAGCTATGGATGATGTTCTGCAACGGTTTTAAACATACAACATCAAGCGACGGTGCAGCGTACAAATAAATCAACACACACCAACGTAACCGTTTCGAAATCAAAATCTGAATGGTAACTACCATAAACAGTACGATATCAAGGCAAATTGTGATGCAAACCGTTACCGTAACCGACACACAAAATTAACTACACATTCTACTTTGTGCAACAGAATTTTAAACCAAAATGCTTCCACAATGTAATGCATACACCGAATCCAAATACCAGTTTACAACAGCAGTGTTTCAATAATGTTTACATGGATGCTAGTTTATAACATTAAAGAACATAAGCAAAAATTCGACAAAACCGCAAGGAATTTGAGTCAAGAATATGCCATAACAGTGCACTCATCACAATAAACAAGTCTAAAGATAGTGTTACCAACCGAATCGATCATCGTGATGAATTTGTTGAGGGGAGCACGAGTCGTTATGGAACCTTATGAAAAATGATGAAGATGATATTGGCCTCGGATGGGAAATCTTTTACGGTTGGAACAGATGGTGAATTCACAAGCCAATCCATAACCTAGAGCCAAGCTTGCATATCCCTGTTTTGATGTCTCTTTTAGAACTCACAGTTCTGTTAACGTTCTGCCCTTCATTCTCACAACAAGACTCCATAACTTACAGCTACTAAAATCACCTGCAAAAATAGCATCCACAAGTGAAAATAAACTGCAACAAACATGAGTCTTAGAAACAGTGGGTCGATTTTTGCCGAAAGAGGGTATGAGCAATGGAAGATGAGGTTTGCGAAGGGAAAAGAAATCGAAAGCTTGAAGGTTGGGGTTCGTGAGGGTTTCGAAGGTTTTGAGCGGAGCGGATGAAGTGTGATGGTGGAGATGTGGGGTACACGGTGATGAGTGTAAGAAGGTGAACGGCTGGATGACGCCGGTGGTGGTTGGAAGGAGAACAAGGTTATGATTTTGGGGTTTTCCGGCGAGATCGGTGGTAGTTGAGTTGTGGGGCGGAGTAGCGATCGGATGGGTTTGGAGGCGATTGATGGTGGGTTTTCGGCGGTGAGGTAGGTGGATGGAGATGGAGATTTGGGGGTTATGGTGGTGGTGACGGCGAGGCGATGAAGGTGATTGAGACGGAGGATGGTGAAGGCGATGAGGGAGTTCAATGGAGGATTTAGGTTTCAGTGGGGAAGATGAAGAGGAAAAGTATTTTTTTATTTTTATTTTTTCGTTGGAGAGGTGAGTGACTGAGGGTCTATTGTTAGGAATTGAGTGGCTGTCAGTGTAATGAGAGAGTCCCTTTTTTTAGTAATTGTCTTGGAACGTGAGAGAATAGAGAGTGGAGGTAGTGTGAATGCCTCTGAGAATTCTGTTGTGAGCTTCTCTTATGTGAGTGTGAGGAGTTTGTTAGAGGGCGTGTGGGGAGAGTGAAGAGAGACGTTTATTATTATATTTTTTACTAAAAAAAATCTAGAAAGATCCTTTTAGTGGCAGTTGGGAATGGATGAGATGTCAACTTGCAAGACAAAAAGAATCCAATGCTATCTATATATATTTATTTGAAATCTGAAAATTATAAAGTATTTAGCAATTATATTAAAAAATAGAATCAATTCACTAAAATAAATTCAAACTAATTACGTAATAAATTCTAATTTATTCCAATGATATCTTGATTAAGAAAATAAAAGTCGGGAACAAATATTCTCGAAAAATTAAATTGGACACGCTAAAATGATCAGCACAAAATATATTTATTGAAAAAATACAGTGTTTTCTTCAAATTTTAATGATTCAACCGATTTGTCTGTATTCTCAAATAAATTCATTCTGACTGACATTTTAGGTATTATTCATGATGGAATGCATGTCACGCTCTGCATATGATGCAAATTAAAAAATGAAGTCAGATTTACAAAAATTTAAATATGCCCGGACAAAATTGGGGTATGACAGATGCCCCTATTTAATTGCCTTGAACCAGAAGGTAAGGATGACAACAGTCTTCATACATTCATGGTGGAAGGTAATTAAATACGAAAAGACCCAAATTTTGTCCTTTGAAATGCAAGGGAGAAATGCAGAAAGAAAATGCAGTGAGAAATACAGTAAGAAAAGTTATTAGAAGGTAAAATGAAACAGTCAAGACTCTCTGGGAATCGTCAGAACAGTATCTTGGATGTCATAATCGAGATATTCCAATAATGGAATGATACCTCAACTGTATCTAAGACTTTCCGATAATTAGCAGAACAGTGTCTCGATTTGAACGTACGAGATTCTCTGAGGATCAACGAAGCAGTACCTTATATAATATAATTGAGATATTCCGACAAGGGAATGATACCTCAACCGTATCTAAGATTCTCCGAGGATACCTAGAGCAGTATCTCTAAAAATGAATGAGACTCTTCATATTGATGAAGCAGCATCTCAAACAGCAGAAATGAGATTCTCTGTATCGAGTCGAAGCAGCATCTTATCTAATAGAATTAAGATATTCCGAACAAGGGAGTGATACCTTAATTAAATCTAAGACTCTTCGGGGATACTAGAGCAGTATCTCTAAAAACTGAATAAGACTCTTCATATTGATGAAGCAGCATCTCAAACAGACAACTGAGATTCTCCATATAAATGAAGCAGTATCTCAGATGTTTATCTGTTGGGGGAAATATTTTAGACAAGACTCCTTTTGGAGGAGATTTACTTATAAATGCTCTGCAGTGGAAAAGCTCATAAGAGACTTTTTTGGGTAACCTCTGCTTGGGGAGCAATGATAGCAAAGATGCTGGAGAATATCATTATCAATCACAAAGTTGAAGAATGACTGGCTGAGAAATAATTCCACGAGCACATGCAAGGTAATAACTCTATTGAATTAAATTAGGAAAGTCCGGGATACATATGGACAACCCTGGATCTTGATATTTTATGTTTGTATGATGTTTCACTTTGGGTGGCAATGCCATGCATGGGATGATGCATTAGATGCACGAAGGGATGCAATTGTTGGGGATATTTAAGATGTGTATGTATAAATGCGAGTAATTTTGTTCATTTTTTATGAAATTTTTGTTTTGACAGGAGTGCTTATGCATGGGTATGCTGATGATTGATAGGATTGTGTTTGATGAATCTTCCTATTTGGCAGGAAAATTATGTATGAAATGATGCATGTGATGCATGTGGGAATGCAGTTGGGTAATTTGATGTTTTTGTAGGGTTTTATTCAGGATTGCCAATGAGGTTGGACTTTAAATGGGAATTGCTAAATGAGAATTTGTGAACAATATTGAACTGTCAGATGAGAACAGAACTTGAAGGATATATCACCAGACGAGAACTGGTGAAAATAAATGAAATGTCAGATGGGACTGAATTTATTTTTGTTTGTCATACGAGAACTGACTTTTAAGGTAGGCTACCAGACTAGAACTGGTGAAAATAATTGACTACCAGACGAGAACTGGTATCGAAATAAGTGACCTACCAGACGAGAACTGGTATTAAGAGATAATTTACCAGACGAGAACTGGTATTTGGCAAATGATTTGTCATGCAAGAACTGATTTTTGATATAGTTCGCCAGAAGGGAATTGGACTTTGGAATAAGTTGCCAGACGAGAACTGGACTTTGAAATAAATTGCGAGACGGGAAATGGACTTTGAAATGAATTGCCAGACGGGAACTGGGCTTTGAAATAAGTTGCCAGACGGGAACTGGGCTTTTGAAAAAAATTTCCAGACGGGAACTGGACTTTGAAATGAATTGTCAGACGGGAACTGGACTTTGAAATAAATTGCTAGACGAGAACTGGACTTTTTGAAAAAGGTTTGCCAGACGAGAACTGGCCTTTTTTGAAAAAGGTTTGCCAGACGGGAACTGGGCTGTGAAATAAATTGTCAGACGAGAACTGGACTTTTTGAAAAAGGTTTGCCAGACGGGAACTGGGCTTTGAAATAAATTGCCAAACGAGAATTGGACTTTGAATTTCCAAGCGATGTTGGGCTTTGGTGTCGTATTTTGTGTTACAAGGCTTTTTGATGTCAGGTTCAATGTTATGGGGTTAGACCCGAAAAATGCTATGATATGCATGGCTTTATGTTAGAGCAAAGCGACATGACTAATGCATGAGGATGATTTATGTAATGATTTGAAGGCTTTCAAAATGCCCCTGCGTGGGTATTGGAAGAGAAAGTTCTTTGCGACAAGGCTTCTTATCATATCGAAAGGTTATTTGATAGGGTGATAGCATGATTCCCCGACACCCATCCTGAACTCTGCAGTTGATGACGTGCGAAAAAGGTTTTGCTTGAACCGCTTGAAAACATGGAGAGGACTCGCTCCTGTATAGCTCATCTTGCCCCAATGTGATGGGTCTATGCAAAATGTTTACCTCGAAAGGATTTTGAAAGCAATTGTACCATAATTTGGAGATGGCTTGCCCCAAAATTTTGATCCATGAAAGGATTTATCCTTGGTTAACCGACTCCTTGAGTGATTGAGTTTTCTGTGCTCTTGAGGTAGCTTGCCTCGGTATGAGCGTTGAAGCGACTCAACTCACCCTAACTGAACATTGAAGGGGTCTGCCCCTGGCCAACAGAACCTCTAGGTGATATGCCCATAGTTAATAGAGTCTTGAGATGATTTTCTATAGATCAACTAATTCTTGAAATGACTTTCCCCTTATTAATAGATGTTTGGAGACTGTTTCAGGCTAACTGATTCCTGGAATAATCTTCCTATGATCAACTGATGTTTAGGTGGCATGCCCCTGATTCGTGGGTTATGAGGTAGTCTTGATTTGGGTCAGCACCAACGAATGTTCAAGTTCCTCTGATTGTTCCTTATTGTTGGTATTTCCCTGACGTCAAGTACTGACTTGCAATTAAAATTGTTTATTCAGAAATGGTAATTTTAATGCGATATTCATGCAAGTTTTGAAAAAGAATCATTTATTGGAATGATGTGATAATGTGTGACGAGTGGACCATGAGTCCAAATGTAATGCTGATATAGCAATTTAAAGTGTGAAAGACACAACGCGAATAATGACATCGATGTTGAAGATTAGCAAATCTTTAGGAGTCAGTTTACGCAACCTTGCTGTAATATGCTTTCGGAAATAACACTACCTCAATTAGGTCTTTTGAGGGTTGTAACGTGGTCTGGTTCATGGTTATCGAAACAAAGGATATGAGGCTCAAAAATTATTTTTGTGCCCACCCTTCTTCTTGATAAACTCCAATCCTACGCTCAATTAATTCAACATACACATTCGTCTTTTAAGAGAGTTTTAAAGGTGTAAGGATAAAGATGGTGATTCAAGGTCTCTTGAAATGGCAACCATCTTATTTTGTTTTTGGAATGTCGGTGACCCTTTGATTTTGGTATGGTGGTCACTGAATCTTGTTTTGGTTTTGCTGAGGATTTTCGTGACCTCTTTTGATTTTTTTTTCTTGATCCCTAACTTTTGCCTGAACTGCTTTTGAAGCTTTTAGTCCATCGGGATTACCCTAATTTTTGCCTAAGTCGCCTCTTGGGTGTTCGGCTTAGCGGGCTTTTCTTTGATTTTATTTTTGATAGGTTGTGACTGCCAAGTCAATGGTCATTGAAGAACAACCACCACAACTTTTTGGATTTTTCAAGGTTCCTTCGACACTTTAGGATGTGTGCGAAGAATGTCATGTAGTTGATCCACAAACCGGATATTTCATCTTTTAATTTGAATGCATCGCCGGATTAACTGAATACTACCCTGCCCCAGGTTAAATGTAAGGGTTTGTAGATCCGAAAGAAACTCCTACTTCTAGGTTCGAAGTGGTTGACTAGGGATTAACTCCTTATCTCTCCAGTGTTTGGGGATTTGAAACAATGCCTGTACATCATCAGCAGGATCTTATCTTAAAGCATACAGTCAGCAATTATGGGTATTTTATTTTCGTCATCCTCCCTCCAATTTTGCTAAAACAACAGTTTGATAAACGAGGTGAGGTGAAGAACATGGATATATTTTTGTTTTTTTAAATAAGAGAAGGAAAAAAAATGAGCGAATGCGAGATAATTTGTTCAAAACATGCGTCATTACTTCATTAATATTACCATTAAAGACAACAAAATTTAAAAGCAAGTAGCATTTAATCAACAAAGAAATTACAAATGAAAATGGAAACAAATCAGTCCAATGATTGCTAATGTTAAGGATGTCTTCCTGTCTGAACCATTAGCCTTATGAGATACTCCCTTGAAGTCTTCGAATTTATTCAGGCGAGAGGTTGACGTGCACCAACAGGTGTCCATCTGGAAAGGATATGTACTTTTTGTCAATCAACTGTTGAACCTTGGCTTTGAAAGCGTTGCAGTCTTCGGTCGAATGCCCTATTGACCCGGCATGATATCCACATTGCACATCAGGGTCATATCCAGGTGGGTATGGTTCTGGAAATGGCCTGAGAGACCTGGGATCCACCAACGAGTTATGAATCAGATATGGCAGAAGTTGACTGTATGACATAGGAATTGAATTGAGAGGAGCATTCCTTCTTTCCAGATTGTTTCGAGGCCTAGATTGGTTCAAAGGCTGATTTTGATATCCTCGACCACGAGATCGTTGATTTGCGTAAGGAGCAGACCATGGTTGCTGGTATGGTGCTCTCGGCGTTGCTGGTTGCCTGACATCTATTATGACTGCATTAGTTTCAGCCTCTTCTTCCTTTTGGGAATTACTGAGGGATTCTGTATCACTAGCTTGGCTGCTCGAAGCGCCTTGGATTCTTCCAATTTTGAGGGCACTCTCGATGCATTCTCCAATTGTCACTAGGTGGGCGAAGTCCGATAACACATTGCCTACCATCCTTTCAAAGTAAGGACTTTGTAAGGTATCCATAAACAAGTCAACCAATTCCTTATCCAATAGTGGTGGTTGTACTTGGGCTGCCAATTCTCTCCATCGTTGTGCATATCCTTTGAAAGATTCGTTGCTCTTTTGGGATAAGCTTTGCAGTTGCCTTCGGTCTGGAGCCATGTCCAAGTTGTAGTTGTACTGCTTCAAAAAAGAATTGGCTAAGTCTTTCCATGACTGAATATCGCTTCTTTTCAATTTCATATACCAGCTCAATGATGCTCCAATCAAGCTGTCTTGAAAACAGTGAATCATCAGCTTGTCATCGTGAGTGTGTGGTGCCATTTTTCGGAAGAACATCACCAAATGGTGCCTTGGACAATTATCCCCTTTGTACTTCTCGAAGTTGGGTAATTTGAATTTCGGGGGGATTATTAGGCCTGGTACTAAGCACATATCAAGCCTAAAATTGTCATTTACATCCATTGCTCGGACTCTCTCCTCAAGGGCATGAAGCCTTTCAACATCAGGATTGGTCAATGGCATCAACTGGGATTAAGTAGGAATGTTCACTTGTGGAGGATTATAGTCAGACAGAGGGTCATACATTGGGTTGGTGATTACAGTAAAGCCTGATGAGGAACCAACATTCTCTATGACACCATGTTGAAAATTGTTCTTTGATTGGGCTAGCCTAGCCTCCAACATCTGGTCTACCTTTCCTTTCATGTTGTTCGTATCCATTTTCAACTCAACTTGATTATGTTCTCAATGCTCCCTTGTCTTTTAGTAGCTCTCAAAGGTTCAGTACGAGTGTCAGGAAATTAGCCTGCTGGTAATTGGCAAAAGGACGGGATGAGTTTTTTTGTATTGTAAAATGATATGCAATCCATGCTGATGAAATGCGAATGCATGAAATTTTATATCTGTATGCAAAGAAAATGTAATGTAGGTATAATTAGGATCCAGGATATCATGAGTATCATATGGTACACCCTATACGGAGGTTCTATGTTCTCTACCCCACACACAAAGGATGGCTCCTAAGGTTGTTCGTTTTCAGGATAAGAACTTAGAGTCATGGACGAAGTTCAGTCTCCCATCGCAATAATGGGCTAGCCACATTGAAATGGAAGTTCTTAATCGGTCTACTCTAAGTGGGATCCTCGTATTGTTCGAACAGGGTGTAGACCCTTCGGTTCAATACTACACAATCGCCAATCATGAAGACGGTCTTCAGTTTAAGATGAGGTTCCCAGAGTCATTGACCATGTTCAACGTTTCCTCGCAATAATGGGCTAGCCATATTATGATGGAAATTCTAAACAAATCTACTCTAGGTGGAGTTCTCGTATTGTCCCAACGAGGTGTACACCCCTCGGTTCAATACTACACAACTCCGGGTTCTAGGTTCTTCTCAAAGCTCGGGTACGGAGCTTATCTCACAACATGTGTCAAACACCATAGATCACCCAACATAATATCAGAATAAATTATATAGCATAAATAATACATCAAGATATACAGAAGAAAATAAAAAGCGGTATTCTAACATTCATAGCAAATTGACTAAGTTAGGCTTGACTCTCTCTTGCTTGGAGCAGGATCCCCAGCAGAGTCGCCATCTGTCGCATCTCGAAAAATATGATTCCTCGCGATGGTCGCGGAAAAATTAAATTCGAAAAGAGTCGCCACCGAACTTTATTTATTCCAATGAAGGAATAGGAAAATATCGATAAAACCTTTTAGAAAATAGAATAATGGTCGTTGCAACCATATTCGGGTTCGGGTTTCGATTACGCAAGGGGAAGGTATTAGCACCCCTCACGTCCGTTGTACTCAACGGGAACCTTTTAGTCCAATTTGCTATTTGAATGTTAGTTTACTGTTATTTGTTTTCTTTGAGTGATAAAAAGGATAAAAATATAGATGGATGGAAACCTCAAAAGGGAGAAAAGGGAGGTTTTTTATTAGTGTGCTCGCCAAGATTTCGCAATCTCGTGCCTACGTATCCTTATGGTGCAATAAGGAAATCAGAGCATTCGTAGTTCGGGGAAGTACGGTTTTGTTGGTGTGTTTTGTTTGGATGAACGACTGTGTAGGTTGGCGTTCTAAAGGCTAAACGCTGGCTTGTCTACTCTCGGTGGAGGCTTAAGCACTGGTTTGTTATGCGCATTAGAAAGGACTGATAGTGTTCGTTTTGAAAGAGGTTTTGGTCACGCGGGGGCGAGAAGCTAGGTTTGATTTGTTTGAGATGTTTTTGAAAGAATGACAAAAGATTGAGCAATATGGTGTACACCAATCGTCCAATTCTTTCGAGGAATAATAAGGCGAACACCTTCTATTCCCTTTTCGTTCCAATTTTTATCGAAAGTTTGTTTGCGGATGTTGAATTTGCACGGTAGTGAGGCGTACGCCTCCTACTTGCTTATTCAAGGAATAATGAGGCGTGCGCCACCTTTCCCTTATCCAAGTTTATTTAAAGTGTTTTAGTCGGAAATCGATAATTTATGCAATATGGCGTACGCCAATTATTCAAATAATCGAGAGATGGTGAGGCGTACGCCTCCCATCTTTTATCATTCGAAGTTTAATTTAAGAAAGATATGTTTTTAGATATTGTATTTGATTTGCGAAATTAGTTTGTATTTGAATTGGTAGGTTTTGATCGAAAGATGATTTGACCAATGTGGCGTACGCCAATTATTCAAATAATCAAGGAATGGTGAGGCGTACGCCTCCCATTCTCTATCGAAGTTTTAGTGAAAGTTTATTTTGTGAAATTGGATTTGATCTGAAATGTGATTTGAGCTTGTATGATTATTAGGGTTTTATTTGAATGACGAAAATCCGAGCAATATGGCGTACGCCAATTATTCGAATAATCGAGAGATAATGAAGCGGATGCTCACTATTCTCCTTTTCATTCAAAGATTAATAGAGCTTTTAGAATTTATAATTAATTGGGGGAGTGATTTTAATTTTATGGAGTTTTAGGGTTTTAAATGAATGACGAAAATCCGAGCAATATGGCGTACGCCAATTATTCGAATAGTCGAGAGATAGTGAAGCCGAAGCTTACTATTCTCCTTTTCATCCCAATGTTTATGTTTAAAAGAGAAAATTCTTTTGAAATTGAATGGTTTGGAAAAATGGTTTGAATTTGTGTTTATGAATGAAATGAATTTTATTTAGTGTATTATTTCATCTACTCGATTAATCAATAACCAAGTAGGTTTCATTGTAAGGAAGCCCAAGAGTAAGTTATGTGAGGTTGATGGCGATGCGAAGAGCAATCAACTTACAAGGGCGTTTTAAAATGGGCTCGATGTTTGGATCGAGAATTGTATGATTTGTGCTTTTTAAAATTGGTTTGTGTTGGATGATGAATTGAAATTGAAATAAAATTGGAAATGGTTTATGAAATGATGATGACATGAAATAGTTTTTTTTGTTTGAAATAATGTGAAGTTGTGAGAGTGGGAGAAATTAATCCAATTCTTTTAGCAAAATTAATTTATTAAACTTGGTTAAATCGGTTAATTGAATTAATTAAAGTTAATTATCAAAATTATTTAATTAATCAAATAATTAAGTTAATTAAATTTGATTAATAGAAATTAAACTGATTAAAGATTTTAATCAATTAATTAAACCAAAAGAGAAAGAAAATGGGAATTAACATTGATTTGATCGTTATGTGACGATGAATATGTGCTCGGAACCGGTTTGAGCGTAATAACAATGATTGATATTATTCGCAAAATCATAACTCGGTGAAATATTCTGTTAATGTATTGTAGTCTTTGATGGTATCACAACACAGAAAAATCGAACATTCTTAATGTGTTTATGCTTTGTTATGCTACATTGCCATCAAAATTAATTTACTCTAAGGACCACAGCAAGACCATGAGTCTACATGGCATGATGAAGCATAATAAACAAATTCACTAACTTCTGAATATAATGATGAAAGGCGAATAAAAGGCATTGACAAATGGTCACCCGCAGTACAACACGCACAATCCCTACACTTGGCTCATGATTCACATATACATGCATCCAGAATTCACGCAACAATAAGACCGTAAGACCGTGTTCCAGGAATCAAAAACATAAACAAACCTATAATTCCTTAACCAAGATCAGGAAATATATAATCAACAGAGCAACCTTATGTTCCTAATTTTACCATCATCAATATTTTGGATAAAAATGAAGCAGAGATTTGAAATTTAACAGATGTAATCAAAACCGAATTGTGACTGAAATCGTGATATGTGAAAGCTATGGATGATGTTCTGCGACGGTTTTAAACATACAGCATCAAGCGACGGTGTAGCGTACATATAAATCAACACACACCAACGCAACCGTTTCGAAATCAAAATATGAATGGTAACTACCACAAACAGTACGATATCAAGGCAAATTGTGATGCAAACCGTTACCGTAACCGACACACAAAGTTAACTACACATTCTACTTTGTGCAACAGAATTTTAAACCAAAATGCTTCCACAATGTAATGCATACACCGAATCCAAATACCAGTTTACAACAGCAGTGTTTCAATAATGTTTACATGGATGCTAGTTTAAAACAGTAAAGAACATAAGCAAAAATTCGACAAAACCGCAAGGAATTTGAGTCAAGAATATGCCATAACAGTGCACTCATCACAATAAACAAGTCTAAAGATAGTGTTACCAACCGAATCGATCATCGTGATGAATTTGTTGAGGGGAGCACGAGTCGTTATGGAACCTTACGAAAAATGACGAAGATGATGTTGGCCTCGGATGGGAAATCTTTTACGGTTGGAACAGATGGTGAATTCACAAGCCAATCCATAACCTAGAACCAAGCTTGCATATCCCTGTTTTGATGTCTCTTTTAGAACTCACAGTTCTGTTAACGTTCTTCCCTTCATTCTCACAACAAGACTCCATAACTTACAGCTACTAAAATCACCTGCAAAAACAGCATCCACAAGTGAAAATAAACTGCAACAAACATGAGTCTTAGAAACAGTGGGTCGATTTTTGCCGAAAGAGGGTATGAGCAATGGAAGATGAGGTTTGCGAAGGGAAAAGAAATCGGAAGCTTGAAGGTTGGGGTTCGTGAGGGTTTCGAAGGTTTTGAGCGGAGCAGATGAAGTGTGATGGTGGAGATGTGGGGTACACGGTGATGAGTGTAAGAAGGTGAACGGCTGGATGACGCTCGTGGTGGTTGGAAGGAGAACAAGGTTATGATTTTGGGGTTTTCCGGCGAGATCGGTGGTAGTTGAGTTGTGGGGCGGAGTAGCGATCGGATGGGTTTGGAGGCGATTGATGGTGGGTTTTCGACGGTGAGGTAGGTGGATGGAGATGGAGATTTGGGGGTTATGGTGGTGGTGACGGCGAGGCGATGAAGGTGATTGAGACGGAGGATGGTGAAGACGATGAGGGAGTTCAATGGAGGATTTAGGTTTCGGTGGGGAAGATGAAGAGGAAAAGTATTTTTTTATTTTTATTTTTTCGTTGGAGAGGTGAGTGACTGAGGGTCTATTGTTAGGAATTGAGTGGCTGTCAATGTAATGAGAGAGTCCCTTTTTTTAGTAATTGTCTTGGAACGTGAGAGAATAGAGAGTGGAGGTAGTGTGAATGCCTCTGAGAATTCTGTTGTGAGCTTCTCTTATGTGAGTGTGAGGAGTTTGTTAGAGGGCGCGTGGGGAGAGTGAAGAGAGACGTTTATTATTATATTTTTTTTACTAAAAAAAATCTAGAAAGATCCTTTTAGTGGCAGTTGGGAATGGATGAGATGTCAACTTGCAAGACAAAAAGAATCCAATGCTATCTATATATATTTATTTGAAATCTGAAAATTATAAAGTATTTAGCAATTATATTAAAAAATAGAATCAATTCACTAAAATAAATTCAAACTAATTACGTAATAAATTCTAATTTATTCCAATGATATCTTGATTAAGAAAATAAAAGTCGGGAACAAATATTCTCGAAAAATTAAATTGGACACGCTAAAATGATCAGCACAAAATATATTTATTGAAAAAATACAGCGTTTTCTTCAAATTTTAATGATTCAACCGATTTGTCTGTATTCTCAAATAAATTCATTCTGACTGACATTTTAGGTATTATTCATGATGGAATGCATGTCACGCTCTGCATATGATGCAAATTAAAAAATGAAGTCAGATTTACAAAAATTTAAATATGCCCAGACAAAATTGGGGTATGACAGAGATTTGTGTTTTTCTCCATTTTATCATTGTTGTTATACTGTGTATTTTTGTTGTTTGAAAATTGTTGTAACTCTGGGGCTTGGTATTTTATCCTATAATGCAAAGTTAGTTCGCCTCGAATAACAGTTGACTCTAACGTACTGCCTAATCTGGGTGTGAAATCCATAATTGCCTATTGTAAGTGTATTTTATTTCAAAGAAGTTATCGATGTTCCCCCGTACCTTTATAGTTGGTGATTTAACGCAATTAATGATGTTAGCTTCCTCTTTTGATTGCTACATTTGTTCATTGTATTTAGCAATTTGCTTGGGATCAGTTAGGCTGAAATTGTTGTGGTTGTATGTTTGTATTGCACTCCGCGTAATAGGGGATTAGTCTTCGGCCACGGATATGATCCTCGTCTCTACCCCCCAAGGCTTTGCTCGGATCGAGGTGGACCCGAGCTTCACTGCCTAATGCCCTTGGATTGGCTAAATCTGAAAGAGTGGCGCGCCAGCTACGCAGAATTGTGTGTAGTCTGTATCATATGAGAAGTCATACAAGGTATGAATTTCAGTCGTATCATATGCACAAAAATGCATTTAGTCTATATAGGATATGAAGTCATGCAAGGAATGTGTTTAAGTCATATCAAATGCGCATAAATGTGTTTAGTCTGTGTCAAATACACAGCCATGTGAGGAATGCATTTAAGTTGTATTAAATGTGCAGAAATGAATTTAGTATGTATCAGATACGCAGTCATGCAATGAATGCATTTAAGTCATATCAGATGCGTAGAAATGCATTTAGTCTGTATCGGATACGCATTCAACGAATTTATTTAAGTCGTATCAGATGTGCAAAAATGTTTTTAGTTTATATTGAATATGAAATCATGTATGTCATCTTAGTTACCCCTGTCTTGCGCACTCTTAAAGAAAGGGAGAAAAGGAAACATACAATAGAGGAATAAAGAGAATATATATATATATATATATATATATATATATATATATATATATATATATATATATATATATATATATATATATATATATATAAATTTATTACTGAGAATTATCAAATGATTACATAGATATACCTTCAATATAAACCTTATTATGGATAGACACGTTATGAGTCTTTGGTACTTGTCCTCCCTCGAGACTCTGAGATCTCACTTATTTTCTTTAGGATGTCTCCTTCGGTGAGACGAGATGTCAAAACATCTTGTCTTATACTTTCCGATCGGTGCATTGTTGGATGGTCAACTTCATCAGGGACGTAGCATAAGGACGACCGTTGAAACCTCTGGACCCCGGAGTTGCCTTTATCAACTACTCCGATGAGGTGTTTTCTGACTACCGCGACAAAGTGTCTCGTCTTAATTCTGAGTGGATATCTACCTCAACTGGTCGACAAGTGGCTGTCAGTCTGCTTATAGGCGATTTGGCCTGGTGGTCGGCTCCCCTTGGACCCAAGAACATGGTTGTATGTAGCAGACATTCCTTGAGATACTCATCTCCTTGTCCTATGTGCATGTAATGGTTGTTCTTCTCGTCCAATTTTTCTTTTGTAATACTGATCCTTAGTGGGAATCTGAGATTACTTCTGAGTGATCTCCTTGCTATCAGAGTCTGGGTGCCTTTCCTTGAGGCGCATTTGGTGAGTCTTTGTTCCTTGACTAGCCTAAGCGATAAAGAAAAGAGGTAGCTAACTTCACCTCCTTCCTGTTGGATCTGGCCTGAGGAGACTCTCGCTCGTCAAACGGAGATCCTTTGGCACCTATAGAAGGTTCCCGGATATCGGATTCGTACTTGGAGTTAACTATGAACTCGTTGTACCCGACGTCATTAACTATGAACTAGTCGTATCTTCGACATCATCGCGGTAAGTACCACTTTGGCGATGGGAGATATCAACGATGTTAGATCGAAAGTTGGATCATGAACCTTATGTATGATCTTTGATGCGATTGCCTTCATCCTCTGGTAACCTCGACGAGGATCCAAATCTAGAATTAGGATCTCTTCTTCTGTTGCTTTACGGAGTTCTTGAGGGAATTTAGAATTCGACGAATTGTAGTTGAAATGATGATCGTTAAATCGACTACAATATATCTCTTTGTTTGCTTCTGAACGTTCTTAATTCTTAAGTCTGAGGAGGTTGCGAAGGATGGAGATGGAAAGCGAACGTTGATTCTCACAGACGGCGCCACCATTCTGTTCAAGAACCAAAAATGGATGCAGTTGGAGAAATGATGAGCTTGAACAGCGATGATGATCTCCGTAACAGCAGAGCGGGGTGGACCTGCATGGTTAGCACTTCAACGCTCAAGTCAGTTCAAGATTCAAGAAGAGTGTAGTGAAAAGTGAAGATTAGAGAATGTACCTTACTCTTTGCGTGTGAATTGATTTTATACCTTGAGTCAAGTGAAGTGAATCTGAGATGAATTGAGTCTTATTGGGTCTTTGGCCAATCGATAACGGATACTATAATAGACAAATTTAGATTTTATAATCATTACCCTTATTGAAGGGCGTTTGACATAGTATGAATTCTATAATTCGAACACATGTCGAAGAGTGTTTTGGAATACGTCTAAATTTTATAATTTTTGTACCCCTATTGATGGGTGTTTGGCTTGCGTTCAAATTTTGTAATCTTAAACCATGCAAAAGGGTTATTGAATTTTATTGTGTGGTATAGATTACATTAACATTTTCTATGGACTAGAATGGACAAGATCTTGTAGAGTTTGAATGTGTTAGCTTTATTTACAATTCATATTAAAAAATAATAAACTTTTCTTAGTCATGCTCAATAAGAATAGACTCTAACCTAACTGCATTGTACTTGCTAAAAAGTACAATAAGGTAGTCATGTATCTCTAGGGCTCTTAGTAGTGTTTATGATACTTTGGCAGTATTAAGGGGCATCTTATGTGAAGTGGCGAGAAGATTTGTATATGTCTTTTTGTGCGAAAACTGGAGATCCTTCCTTAGTCATAAGACTTAGGTCTTTATAAAGGCTCCTTGGATCTGAATTAGATAACCAAAGAACCGTTTTTACCCTAGCTTCATGACCAGAAGACATGGTCAGGTGAAGACTTATTCTTCCTGAAATCATGGGAAAAGTGGTTGTCTCTCTTTGACTGACTCTTGGTCAGTTGTTATTTACGACGTGTAATTGTCCACGTTTAATGTGAGTGAAAGTTAATTAGGATGGCTAATTAACCACATTTATAAAACCTCTTAATCCATATCGGACGACTATTTCCAAGCGTCGACGTCATGAATTGAGACTTTGGGCAGCCTTATTCTCATATCGGGTGGCTTGTGTGTTTGTATTATCTTTTTTCTTCATAGATTAATCTCTCTTAGAGCATAATAAAATTATATTGGTACGTGCAATTTACAGCAATAAAGGGACTCATCCCATCCATTTAGGATTAATGTCGATGTTACATTACTTCTGAAACATTAATTGAATCAAATAAATTTTCGTCTCAACCACCACGATGCTTAGTGTTGAATGTCGTTGTCCGTCAATCAACGATGATGGACATGTTCGCTTTACCATGCATTTATAAAATGATGATGATATAAGAACAGTATTCTTAGTCAATGTCTTTCATTAAGACGTATCATATTAGACACTATCCTAATAAGATCTATTGATGGTATTGTTCAAACAATGTCTTTCATTAAGACATATCCTATTAGGCGCTATCCTAATAAGATCTATTGATGGTATTGTTCAAACACGATTTGTCTCATTAGGGATGGCAAAATGGATCCGACCCATTAGGCATGGGCGTCTCATTTTTTTCCAAACTTTTGCATACACATTAAGATAAGGATAATGCTAACTTGTGCCCTAAGGGCACATGTTAAGAAACCCACAAATAGAAAATTTGTATTAAAAAAATAAATAAAATTATTAGTTATAAGTTTCTAATAAAATTGTTTTTTTAGATTTAAAAAATGCCGTATCCTTGAGCTATCTTTTTTGCAGTATGGCCAAAAAAAATTTTAGACACAAATCATTAACTATGTATATTCCACCCTATTACTTGCATATACTTGCAAAACAAAACAGGTTTAAACAAGTCTGACATGCCTGTTTGTCACCCCTAACTATGACATGCAAGGTTTAGTTTGATGAAGAAATTTCATATTCTAGAATTCATAAGCCTAGATTCCATAAGACATTTCCAAAATTTAAGAGGTTTCCAAAAAGTTTTAGGGGATTTGATTTTAATCATAGCAAGAGAAATTAACATCACTTTTCTTTTATTTAATCTTGAATTTTCTTCTCTCTTTTGAATTATTTATTTCGCAACCAAATGAGGCCATAAACATTTGGTTGGCTAAATATATTTTAAATTTGATTCACTTTCTACATTTCAATGTGACCATGCATAAAGAATACAATTCCTCTAAAATATAAAATAATCTGTCGATTACTCTAGGCTTTTAGTTTCATAACTATCGACATTTGTTATGCCATGTACTATGCCAAAAATTTAGTCACCAATGATAACAAATGGCAGTGTTAGTTACAAGCCTCATCATATACTGATGGGTTTGCTTTCCTGCCAAGTTTATACATACTGACAAAGGGACAAAACATATTGTAATTGAAAAACTGCCTAGAGCATTTCCATTGCAATTATAGGCCTGTCTGTACAACATATTAACATGATATAAACTTAAAATTTTGTCAACCCCTGTACCACTTTCAAAATAGTTTCTAACCTAAAATGTAACAGTATTTTGCACAAAAGAAATTCTCAGCCAAATCCAAATCCCTCATTTGCTTCATGAATTGCAAGCAACAACCTCTCTTCCAAATGTTGTTTAGATGGATACTCAGGCAAATCTAATTGATTGAAACTGCATAAACAAGAATCTGTGTCACTTCAACTTGCATAAAAAATTATTCGAGACAAGATGTAATCTAGCCAAAGCTTGACCCTAAAAAATAATGCCACAGGATATATAACGAATTGAAAGTAGTAAAACGGTACCATGTATGAGCAGAAGGCAAGTGATCAGAACTTCCATATGCCTTGTGTATTTGAAACTTTTGAGATCCTGAAATTCCTTGAAGAGCACTAAAACCCTCTAGAGGCACCTGAAACGTTGGAAGCAAAATTCAGACCCACTAATCATTCATATATTATTACATGTTCTAACAGGTCTAAGTCTTTGACACAAAGAACCAACACTATTTAACCATTTTAAAGTACGGGAGCTAAGGAATCCAGCATTTTGAATACAAAAGCTGGGTGCAACAGAATGTGGCTAGCATTTAATCTTATTCATCTTATACATCCAAATACCAAATAAAAGCACTTCCAAATGCAGTTGTTTGGCATGGAAAATAGCCGTACAATTTTGGGATACTGCCAATAAAAGATAAAAAATGTTTACAGCTCTGAAAGCAATATACCTTGGATGTGCCTGTCACAAACTGCAACAGCCTGGCCTTGTCTTCTTTGCTGAAACCTTGAACAACTTCCCAAAACCATTGAATAACCGGGGATGCAGCACTATATCCAGAATATTCTGTATTTGCTCTCAAGTCATCCACTGAAATAAAATGTAAGAGCAAGTATTATATTTTCTTTTCCATAAATTAAAAAATAAAATAAATACTTAAAAATATAGCCATCATTGATTTAATGAGCAAGAATGATGTCAATAAATGAAAATGTAAAATAATGAAAGAAACTCCCAATAAAGGTTAGGTAAAATAATGTTAAAAACTCACAATCAATATCGGGAAGTCCACTGATCAATAGTTCTAGCTCTTTGTCATTGAATATAGATATCAACTCCTTCGGAATTATTTCACTGAACCCTTCCAAGAAAGCATTTATCTGAGGTCGGATAGCAGTAGTCAGTCGATGCTCAGCAACCAAATCAACATATTGATGTTTATTCTCCTCTGTAACTTTAGTATTCCGTCCACCGGGAATCAACTCATAATCAGTCACCTGGACATATTCATTAAAAGATTAGACAGTTGACAATGAGCAAGTCAATACATCAATAAAAAAGTTTCAGAGCAAAGTCAATACTTCTGTTCGTTCATATAAGATCAACTTTTCCTCATCTGCATCAATGCTAAAAGTGAGATCCAGAACATCACTGATATCATTCTACAATCATACAAAATTAAGAAAATGTTAGCAATGAACAAGCAGATAAGAATTTTTAGAATGTTGATAAGTGGACTCAAACTAAAATGCACTTGCCTCAAGCAGCCATTTCAAATTTTTGAAATAAGCAGGATCAATAGCTTCAATATCATGATATGTAACTTTGGCACCTAGAATGTGCTTATAAAATGATCGTGTAAAATGGACATCCAAGAGCTGACCATCAAATAATGCTTTTCCAACCTGGATAAAGTAGAAGGGATAAGCATATATATGACAAGCAGCATACATTAAAAAAAAGGTGCAAAGGAACTCACCACTCTGCCAACAAATTTGAAATAAGACAGATGTTCTGTCTGGTAAACAGAGTTTGGGTTTGGCTGAAATGTTGACTCATTGCCCACAGTAGTAAAAAGGAGTGCTCCTTTGTCGAAAATAACCCTAGACAACAATTGATACCACTCCCTTGTAAGCCCACCTGCATCAATACCTTCCTCCCCTTGGAAGTGAACAGTCAGCCTTCCCTTCAAATCTTGAGTTGATCTCATTCGAAGCTGGTTGTAAGAATCTTCTAAAACATAAGCCCTTCTTACTGATATTCTTAGTGGGCTGTGGTGATGGTCATGCTGATGCTTGATTTTTGATCGGAAGTAGGAACGCTTGTTGTCAAAATCAATGAATCTTGGAATCTTCAGCATAAGGGAAAAAGATTTCTCAAGTAAGCCAGGATTTTGCCTGATAAAAGCATTTAGCAGCTTCCTATGCTTCTCTGAAAACTTGACAAAAGCACCATGTTTCTCGTCTACTTTCATAGCAACTCCAGATGTTTTTTGCAGAGTACCTGATGTGCTGGCATCTTCAACATCAGAGATATAAGGAATACAATTGTCATTATTAGCACCTGACTGTGCAGGATGCAGCTTCTCACAAACCACAAAAAAAGATTCTATGTATGGTAAGATATTTTGAGAACCGGCCGGAAGCGGAGGCACGGCACTAGACGGCTTAGACACAGATGAAGTAGAAGGTGTAAAAATCTCAGATGCTGGCTCAGAGTAGGATTCTATCTTGCTTATGCAGCAGCTCAGCTCATGCCACAAGGGCTCTAATGCTGAATTGATTTCAGAAAACTCAAAATGAGCCCGAGAAATTCCATCATTCTCTTTCTCAGTCGATGAGGTGACAAAGGAACTCAAGGCTTGCAAAACCCTCAAAATCGAAGCACCATTAGCAGACGTAGTAAGAAGAGCTTTTATTGCTTCACTGAAAGTGCGTAATTCATCCATAGCAGATGAAGTCAAGTCACGAACTGCTCCTGACAGGTGCGAGACAAAAAGCTGACAGTGAATTGGAGCAATGGATACTAATTTCCTCATTACCTCAGCAACAAGACCATATGCATTATCCGACAAACTGAAAGAAATCCATGAAACATCAGATGAAGTCTATCATTGGCAAATTCCATCCACAAAATTGTTATTGCTAGAATGAGTCACCCATGCGGTTTGTAAATAATAGGATAATAATAAAATGAAAATAAATATCAAGATTCAAGTATCAAAATGAGTAAATAAAATATCAGGACTTCAACTACCAGGAATCTTATGACTCCCACCACTCTCCAAGAGTCGGGAGTTCTTATGATCATAATTAAGTGCACCAAAACAAGGCAAACTGACAAAACCCAGACAGAAGAATTAACACAATCTATATGCATAGGTATAATGATCATACCCTTCTAGTGCAAGCAACGAGCACAGGAGCTGGAGTTCTGTTTGTTGCAGATTACCCAATACTTGCTGAGTCTCACATTCCTTACTACCAGAGGATGTGGGTTTGGACGAATCATCAACTTTAGGACATGCATCAAGACCAGATGAAATAACAGAATTTGTATTTACATCTCCCTCCACTACAGAGATTTGTGGGCCCAGTACTGGCTCTGTAGATACATGGGATTTGTCAGATGAACTACACTTGCCTCCAGCACTATCGATGATGACATCCAGTAAATTTAGCAACTGCGAACAAATACAGAGTATATTATGTCAGTACTGTCTGCAGCTATATGAAAAAGGAAGCACTAAAAGGTACCAATAAAAGCAAAGCATCACCTGTTCAAGATGGGCTATGCTCCTCAAGTAAAGAGGTTGTTTCAAGAGACTCAAGAGCATTGCAATGGATATGTATCCTTCATCGTTTTCACCTATGTTTACTTGATCTTCAATAACCATCACAGCTTTGCCACGTGCAATATCAGCCATATTTGGGTCTACTGATGCAGGACGATGGAGCCTAAGCTGAAGCAACATTTTTGCCACATATGGATGATTACGAGCAAGATAAGTGAGAGTTTCAAGTATTCGCCGTGAGAGCAATGGGGGGACTCCTGCACAATCAAACAAATATAGAAGGCATTGATAAATTTATCCAACACTAACATTTTAAAGCACATTTTCAAAATAATATAAAGGACCACTAAAGAAAACAAGCTTGAAGACTAAGAAAACAGAAGTGGAATATGTGCACTGACTAAACAAGGGCATTACTTGTTAGGAACCTGGTATCTTACTAGAAAGAAAAGGGAATATAACTTTGAGGGTCAGCAACCCTCCCTTGCCCAAAGGACCCAATTCTCTCACAACTGCTTGGATACCTCCCCTTCTTAATCTCACTTTTAATTTATTCGCAACAACAAAAAAACGCATGTGTTCTAACTGTCACAGCCCAAAATTAGCATCATAAGCAGATTACTGTCACTAACAGACATCTAAGTCTAACAAAACTTCAGAAAATTAAAATCAGTATAACTGTCGATTATGACTAAGTACAAACAAAGACAAATCAAGTTTGCTTACCATCAAAAGATTGAGGACGTGAGTACATTACGTTGCTCTGACGACCATACAATCTGTATGGAGGTTCAACTGTACTACAATGACTGGAAGGCTTTCTTACATCAAGGATTAGTAAATCCATCAGAATTTTCACCAAAGAAGTTCTAGTTTCACTATGGGCACAAAGATTCAAAAGAAGCCTCTGCAATTGACCTTTATACAATGGCTGCAAAAGAAAAACAATAAATTTCTGCTTACTTTTAAGAACTTGTACCTAGTTCCTATCAAGTAATACCTGAACTATGCGAAACAACCGAATCATGCCGTGCAATGCTTCAGTCTCAACTAGAGGCTCTCCATCAGCTTCAAAGACCTTAGCTCCACCAGACCTGCGTGAAGCAGTGCTCCGTCCTACACCGTCCAGGCCAGAACCGGTACCTTCACCGTGTCTAGAAGTCTCACCTCTCCGGCTTCTAGGATGCCCTCCAAAGAGGGTGCGGCTGTATCGATGTGCAAACCTCTCCCTCAACATATTTGCCTCAGCAACAAGAGCGGGAGTAAGGTTGGCAAGGACAGCATCAGATGACGTTAAAAGAACCTGAACAAAATTAGAAAGGATTCATCAAAGACAAACTCACTTTTATGAAACTGGATTCAACCAACAAATTTACCTCTTCTCGTAACTCAGAAGGAAATGTTGCAATTATTGAGACTGTATCCATTTCAACAGGTTGACCTTCCAGCTCCTGAGATTGATGTCGCCTCTGTGCCTGCTGTTGAGCAAGAACTTCAGCTCGAATATCTGGGGGAAGAGCTGCAAGGAATTCTGGATCAATATCGCCACTGTTTTCAGATTCGGCACTCGATGGTTGAGCCACTTGACCCGGTTGAGCTGAAAGGACTTCAGCACGCAACTCCTGAGGAAGAGCATCCAGAAAAGCAGGATCAATTGTTTCTGATCCAGCATCATTGTTCACCTGTTGTTCACCTGATGGGCCATCTTGATCTGCATCTCGGCTTGAATTTTCAGAAACTTCAGTAACACTATGGAGAGATGCATCTCTCCCGCCTAGAGGAGAATGACCAAAAGACACGTTTGCGTTTGCTCTTCTTGTCCGTGCAGACTGTGATTCACCTGCTATCCTATCTGCAGAAACCTGCCTTTCTCCGCCATCATCATGGCCATCGGCGCTTCCAATCTCAACATCCAGGCTTCGAAGACTTTCACCAAAAGTTGCTGCACTACCACCACTCTCTTGGCTGACGGCTTCAACATCCCGCACAGCTGTATCATTATTCTCAAACTGCATCTCAACTGCTTGTGAGTGAGTGTTTGATACATCTACTTGTGGCGATCTATTTCCAGCAGGTCTGTTATCAGCATTGTTGTTATTGTTACCAATTGATGTGTGAGCCACCATACCACCTTCCGGAATCGCATTACTTTCGACTGGGGTTTCTATACCTGAACCTCCTGAATCATGCATCTGGCTGATCTTAACTATTTTACTATGACCTGCTTCATTTGTGTTGTTGTCAGATGTCTTTTCAGGAGTGGGTGGCCTTAATTGAGAAACAAGCAACTCCTCGAGACCCTGTGGTACAACACCAGTGTTTGACCTGCCACTTTGCTGGTTATTTTCACTCCACATGTTTGAACGGTGTCCATGACGTCCGGTTCTCAGTGATCGAAAGATATTATCCAAACCTGCCGAGTTCTCTGCTGTACGGTCTGAATTTTTATAAAAAAAAGTTTCATTATTGAAATAGGAAATATAACTAAATTGATAAAAACACTAGTAATAAAATGTCTAGCTAATAAATTCATAAAGGAATTGACCTGGTTGCCCATTAGACTGGTGGAATGAGGAAGAAGGTCCAACTAAAAGAGGATGGCGCGAAGGTGTAGAATTATCACCAGTTCTGCCCAAAAGGTTGTAAATAGATGTTGTCCGTCCGGGACGTCTAGAACCAAAAACTTCAACTGGCATCACATGAAGAGCTTCATTTGGAAAATTATTATCTCTTCCAAGAACCTCAATATGGTCAAATACATTAATTCCATTAATGCCCTCCTCAAGTCTAAGTATAACCCCATCTTCATCCTCATCATCCTCATCCTCTTCGACTTCATTCAAGAATGCATTATAATCAGGATCAATCTCATCATGATCATCTTGATCTGTGTCCGGATGTGGTAAATGATGGACATCGTCTTCTTCAAAATCATTGTGTTCCTCATCATCTTCATCCACTTCTTCACCCTCATCTCCAGACATATCATCATCATCCTCATCATCATCAAGATTCTCTTGGCCATGCGGTTGGATTTCAAATCGTAGCCCCACGTTTTCAATCCCATCCTCACGTCCTCCGGCATCTTCAGCATTCTCATGCATGTACTCATCCCTGTCCGCAGCAGCAAAGCCCCCATCAAGATCTTGATCGTGTTCCATATCATCAGTAACAGCTTCAGACTCACCATAAGACTGAATCGCATTGTATGACTCAACATGGTCAACTTGAAGGGAGTTGTGATTGACCTGAGACGAAGTTTCAGTGGACTGGGATATGTGGTCAATATTATTTGTTCTTCCATGTTGACTAGGATCAGAATGCTTTGTTGAATTATCACCCTTCCCTGCACTCGAATCAACTGAATGAACATGCTCCTTGGTTACCAACTCAAGAGCCTTGACAATTCCAGTAGCAACTTTAGACGAGTCAGCATGGTCCAAGTCTAAAACTTGGAGAGTACGAGTAAAAGATTTAACTAGACCAGCATCCATAAAAGTGGAAGAGGCCTCCGCTGAGATGCTTGAGCCAGCGGGTGTGCGAGCTGCCAAAACATCATTAAGTAGATCAACAAAGACCTGAATTTCATTGCCAGGTGGCTTAACACCAGTACAAGAATCAACAAATTCATTTATGACATGACTAATCTCGGTAAAAATCCTCCTTCTTGCCTCTGTAGAACGAACACATGCAGCCACCATAAACTGGTTAGCTCTGGTAGCTAGTTTCTGCCTCCAATCACCATCAGCTTTTTTGTCCTTCTTGGAATTTCGAAAATAAGGAAGAAAATTACGAAGAATATGGTAGAATATTCCTCCCCCACTTAAACCAGTGTGGCTCTTTTGATAAGTTCCCCTAGTGCTGCTTATTTCAGCATCTCGCCGAAGCAGGACATGAACAGACGATGAGTACATCAATAATATCTCCATCAGAAGTTTCAAAATAAATACTATCTTTGCAAGTGATGCAGAAGCTTCCTGGCTATTAGTTTCATTTCCTTCAGACACAGTGGCAACTGCTTTTCCTTTCCCCCTCACCATAGAGACATCAATGTCCATGTCACTTGATGTTGGTGAGCTAGGGATGGTATTTGAGGCAGTTTCATCCTTCAAAGGTGGGACAACAAAAGTATATACAGACTCAAGAAGAAGTTCTATCACATTAACAAAACTCTGACTAGGTTTTTTGTGACTTTTGACACCCTTTGAATCGATAATTTTTCCATGACCGTTTCCAGAAGCTGCGGTGGTTGTACTACCCAGAACAACCTTCCCATCAGTACTCGGTCCTTTGTCTTTCTCCAATGATTTATCCCTCTCCTTTTCTTTATCCTTGGATTTGTCTTTATCACGGTCTTTCAGCAAGACAATGTAAGGTCTTTCACCCACCATTTCAGCTTGGCAAACAGATTGAGCAGCTTGCATAAATATTATTGGATCTCGGGAAATCACAGAAGCTAAATTCAAAAGGAAATTGCGGGGATTGACCCTCCCATTTGGATGCCGGTTGGAAGCATCCACAAGACTGTGTTTTATCTCAGATTCCATTGCTTGCTGGAGAGTTTGTGGATCTTCAAGAACATGACGGACAATAGAAGCGGCAACATTGTCAAACCCAGAGAAGAGGCTATTAGTTGGCAAGGAAAGAAGTGAACTAAACCCACCAGCTTCAAAAAAGGCAAGAGCAACGGAATGATTCCTTGTAAGATTGGAACATAGTAGGAGAAGAGCATGCATTGTGTCTGAGGGAAGTTGGTACTTCATACAACTACAAGCAATCTCAACAAGTCTCTTCTGCTCATGTATATCTGCAAACTTGGAAGACAGGCCCAATGCAGACTGTAAGTTGTGTTGCTTATCATCATCAATGGTAAGTGATGTCTGCGTACTATTCACAACTTCCTTCTTCAACTGCTCTACAATTTCAGAATTCAATCTTTCATCCACTTGCAGCAGCCGGTCTAATGCAAGAAAAGCAGCTGTGACCCATTTAGGAACCTGGCCTTTCTCCCCTTGACCGAGACTTGAATCCCACTGATAGAGTATATCTGATGCAATTTTGATGAAGCCACTCTTTGAAGCAGCTTCCCTTGCTACAACGTCCTCATTAAGAATTAAAGCAAGAACATGAAACAGTGCAGCCAGCATGGTATCATTTCCATGACTAGAAACCAATCCACATTCCTTGATCCGATCAACAAGAAAAGTGACAACATTAGATCTATATCTACCCTCATCATGAGAGCATATCATTACAAGCAAGTCATGGACAGGAAAAGCTAGAGATTCCTTATGCAAAAGTTTTGTACAAGTTGATAACAGCTCATCAACAGGAGGAAGTTGGACCATCTCTTCGTCGAGCTGTTGAGCATTGTCATTTGCTGCAGCATCCTTTATGTCTGATTCAGAGTTTCCAAGGGACATGGCAAGTGCACGTGCAAGTTCATCATCTTCAGGTGTGTCCTCTGGATGGGAAAATAACCACTCCATTGCCAACTCCACACTATTTGACCCAACTTGCCTTAAAGCTTCTTCGGCTCTAGACCTGGAGAAACCCATCTCTACAATTGTTGAAATTGTTGTCTCGTTAGGGGGAGGCCCGGTAACACGAGCATTGCTGTTGCCATTTACATTCTTTATTTCAACCCCTGAATAAACATGTCTAATCATAGAGATAACTGTTGAAATAAAATCATGGCTACAATCAACAAACTGGGGATGAATCCAAACTGGGAGCACTGCCTTCAACACCATAGATTGGAGGACCTTCACAAATATCTCTGCATTCCGTGGGAAAGGGGAATCACCGCTTATAAGGGGCTGTGCAAGCAAGTGCTTTGTTGATGACGATAATATAAAAGAGGAGGTCACTAGATGGTCCATAAGTTTACCATAGCTAGCTAAAGCACTATAAATCCATGAATGATCTGTATCTTGCTTGTCATCAAGCTTTGCATTCCCATCATCGGTTTCCATAGGTGATGCAGGGGTCCAATTAACTGCAAAGAGCAACTGACTAGTAGCTTCAAATGTGGTCAATACAGATTGAATAACTCCACGCCCATACAAACAATTCAGCAGAACAGGATTGCAAGAATCTGGCCTCTCCATTAAAATAATATCAAAAAAATCCATGACTTTGCCAAAATAACGGCATTTTGTTGATATTGAAGCTTCAGTTACATGGCCACCAAAATTCATGTGATCTAAAGCAATGCATGCAAAAGTAGAAGCCACTGATTTTGAAGCAGGGCTTACGCTCACAATATCATCACGTCGGCGAGAAGGTTGCAGCATTATTTTTCCCAACTCTTGGAACAGATGGGTTATGTGAAATGAAAGTGATCTGACCATGTCACAACAAGAAGTATAATGCGTCCTCTGCTTGTCACACTCCTTATTATTAGCCCCAGAAACATCCACAGACCCTGACTGATTCAACTGATTACTGGAACCCAACCGCCTGTTTGAAGAACCAATAGAATTTGTTCGGTGTGGAGAACCAGTGGCACGGCCCAAATCTCGATAGAGGTTAATAAGATCAAAAAACTGTGATTCTATTCCCCAGCCTGATGTCCTCCGTCTGAGTAATGGATCAAGAATCTGCCTGAAAGAATTGAACCTTTGATCTTCAGTTTCGTTTGCATCAACTTCAGCCTGTTGTGAATCAGTTAAAGAACTAGCAACATCATCCTCTATCTCACGCTTTGTATTTTCAAGTAGAGCAATTTGCCACAAAATTTCACGGTGGACATGACCAATGTTTTCAAGAACATCCTTACTGTCATTTCCAAATTCTGTAAGCAAAGCAGTCATCCAGCGGCTGTCTTTTGAAGCAGCAAGAAAGAGAAGGAACTCGACCAGGAAAAGTGAAGAAAATGTGTTGCTTTCAGTTGTCATCCTTGGATCCAGTAACAGAGGTCGTGGATCTACATCAAAACCAGTTATCGCTATCTTCAAGTGCTCTCTAAGGGCGGAACAGAAAGCACGTGCCAGAGGAGTGGAGTGATGTTGTGCAAATCCTTTAAATACCATGGTGCTATGCAAAGCAATAGACATGCCATCTGAGGATTGTGCAATAGCTGGTTGTAATAACAGCTTCAATAAAGATTCAATTCCTGATCTTTCCACAAACAGCCGACAAGTTTCAGCATTTTCCATAGTCCGGTGAACCAATACCATCAAATGAAAAATGCATAGCTGAACAAATTGCTCGTCCCTTATCCCTTCAGCGGCAGAATCTTCTGAACCTACCAGGCAGCAATGGTTTTCATTTTCCTTATCTTCGGAATCTGTTTCCATTGCACTGCCCTCATTAGCTTTTCCTGAAGATCCTGTAGCATTACCGTCTCCAAAGGATGCAATCTTATTGATGATTTCAATGATAATGTCAACACCAGTACCTCTCAATGAAGATACATGTCGTAGAAGTTCCTCCACAGAATTTGCCAAAGGAACAATAGCCTCATTCATGGCTAAGACATACTTTTTACTTGTGAAGATGTCAACAAGGAACTGCAGTGATGATGTTTCTTTGACAATCTCTAAGCCCTTGGCATTAAGACAAATGGCCCCAAGACCATTCGGAATGCATGTCAAAGCCTTTGATGAAGGAAGTATTCCAGATACAATTGAAGATAAAAAAGCCTCAGGAAGACCCATTTCATGCAGAGCAGAAAAGCATGTAGGATCTTTGTGGATCATTTCGCTCATAACAGTAACAGCTGAATAGTAAATGTCACCTCCAAATTTATTTACATTCCGGAAAATCAAGACCAGAGTTGCTGGCAATTGGCCATCATTAGACTGTTGAGATCTGGTAGGGTTAGCAGGGTTATAAGTTGCAGAACCAAGTGCCTTAAGGGCCACTTTTATGAGTCTCTTCTGACAGTGAAGCATATCAGAATTACATCTTGTGATTTCACCGGTGAGCATCAAATTATCATTTTCTCCAACAAAACCAATGACCCTGTGAACCTCAGTTTGCAATCTTTGAGCCAAAAGCTCAATACCTCCCAACTCTTTAAACAAAGATACAGCCGAGCTACTATAATCCATAAGCTTCTGAAGGGTTTTCACAGCAAAACAAACCAGATGAAGGTGTGCAAGATCAGAATCTTCCAGCAGAGGTAAGAATGTGGGTACCATGCCAGACCCTCTAATATTAGTCCCGGAAGATGACGTTGACACTACATGTAGCAAATAGAACTGAAGAAGTGCCTCAACAAAAGCAAGGGAAGATGGATCATTAGAACTCTTCAATGACAAAATAGCTCTCTGAAGCACATTCAGAAGAATCATGCGATTCCCTCCAGTAAAAGTGATACTAGATCCACTGAGAATCCTTGCCCGCTCATGAGATGATGTATATGCTGCTAACTGAGCTCCTAATGCAAGCATTGCAAGTGTCCTGATGGTTCCAGATATGGCTTTTTCAGAACGTACAACTTTAATCAATTCATTTGTATATTCTGGTTCGTTGGCGAAAAAGGAAACAAGCTCGTCGTGAGCATCATTGGACTGGACAAGCACAATGAAAGCAAGAATACAAATCTTGTTATAAAGCCTGCTTATGCTTCGAGACTGGAAGGCACGAGCATATCTGATTCTTGTGAGCAATGAAAATCGGAGCTCGTGAGGAACACTATACTGTTCAATGCATCTCTTCAACAATGGCAAGTCGCCTTCTTTACACAAATGCATGTCTGGCAAGTGTATAACTCTCAAGCTTGAGGAAACTGTATCTACACTTTGATCCTTGCTTTGGGCACAGGGTCCGTTCACCTCAAAATAAAGGGTAGAACCTACACGGTAATTGGATTGATCACTACCATTTTCAGCATCAGAAGGATACGGAGATGGTGCTTCATCATGGGCTTTCTCATTTGCCATAACACAAGAGTACAGCCCAAGGCCCTCTTCCTTGCTTCCCCACCCTTGCGCTAGGGACAGGAGATAGCTGTTCACGGAACCACAACCAACCATCTTTGAACTTCCATGAAGCTTCGAGGAATTTATTTTTACAAGCGCAGAAAGAGTTTCTAATGTCGCAATAATAATCTCAGGATCTGTTGAAGCTAGTAAAAGCTTGAAGTGCTGAAAAGAAAAGGAAATACATTATATTAGGAAATAGTAATATCAAATAAAAATGAATGAATCACTTGACTAAAATCGAAGATAACATGAAATAAATAAATAAAATTAAGGCTGCAATTGAAATAGAAGATAATTTCTTTATATAAAATTAAGGCTGCAATTGAAATAGAAGATAATTTCTTTATATAAAATTAAGGCTGCAATTGAAATAGAAGATAATTTCTTTAGAATTTACCTCTAAACCATCAATTGTACTCTTGTTTGGACAGTTTTCAAATATTATTTGCATCACCCGTAGTATTTGCAGAATTGCATGTTTAGGTAATGGGATGTCATCTTCTAGATTATCTGACAGAGTTAGGTCATTTCGACATGATAAATATGTCTTGAAGTATGTATCAAAATGAAGCAACAGTGGCCTCCAGTGATGAAAATTCCCCTGATGTAAAAAAATAATATTATGTAAGACATGTGAGGGGGAAAAATAAATACTATACGACGCAAATTATCATGTTATTATTACCTTATTGTATTCCCACCAAAAGCCAGAGAGAGGTAAAGCTATATCTTGTAATGGACATTGGATGACCTTCTCAATGAAAGCTTTGATCTTATGAGGCTGAAATCAATTAATTGCTAAATCAGATTACATTACACCAGTAAGAAGGGAGGGAATGAAATAAATAAAAAAATCATAAATTCTATCAAGAAATAATTTGCAAACGATTCTATGTACAATAATTTAGGTCACACATGACACAAGAAATGAGCAACCCCCCAGCTAAACTTCAGATTATCAATCACCCCTTCCCTAAGAATTGTAGTTGAGGTTTTTCTTTTAATAAGCGAGCATCAAGAGGCTCCATGGGTATAAATTTAGGCCCATCAAAACTTTCACACCCATTGTTCATTTACGAGATAAGCAAACTACACTAGCAAATGAAGTGAATGATTGATGACATAGGCTGTTAGTATGTGCCGGTGTAATAAACAAAGACAGCATATCCCAAACAAATGTTAAGGTAGCATATTTGGCAAAACGTGTTATGATCTTTATTATGTCACATAAATTGGTAATGGATAGTATCAATGTTGTCGATGGCAGATGGCGGTCCATGGCGGAGAGCCAAATTCCAGCCATATAGATCGCTTTATAGCGTGGTTATTGCGGATTATGGCGGAAAACCCCGCAATAGAGGTAAATATTTACCATTGCGGCGAGCCCAAAAACCACCATGTATATCCGCCATAGCGGTCATGGCACCGCAATTTGATAACACTGGATAGTATAACAACTCGATGGGATTTTAAATAAAACGAAAAAAAGAAAGTAACTATTTTTAAAAATAAAATACAATCTCAGTAAGAGTAGTAGAGAAGCAAGATGCTTATTCAGTATTTACACTAGATTGCATTCGGAATATAGTTGATTTTTATTGTAGATTTTGGAGAATGTATGCAGAAAAAAGTCATTTTACAAAAATTCATCTCCCCCAAGCATGCAACTATATGCTATTCAATCTGGCTTGATGATTTTCCTAGGTAGAGAATAATAGTTTTCGGACGACTTGCTATAAATGCCATTCTTAAATATAAGGCCAAAGTCAGCTAGATCGCTTGCTATTCAAACACAACAACAAACAAAATACTCCCTCCAATTTTTATTATGAGTCGCTTTGAGAAAAAGTTGTACCAAATTATAAGTCATTTTACAATATCAATGAATCATTAGTGTTATTTTTTCTATTATACCCTTAAGTATTTATTATCTTTCTTCTTTAAATTCTTTAAATTTTTATTTCCATACCATTAATGAAAGACAATTTTGTAAAATCCTACATAATTTTCTTTTTCATACAACAATAATTACATTTCTTAAAACGTTTAAAAAGTGTCAAAACAACTTATAACATAAAAAACGGAAGTACGGTAGTATATATTGCAACCGCTGATTAATCTTTACACTATAGATATAATTTTATGTAATATTGGCTTTCCCATATATATAACCAATCACAACCGAAATCCATGTAACTTCCACTTAAAAGATTCTCTTTTTCTAGAAGAAACATAACTTCAGGAGATACTATAAAATTTTGCTCTTGAACAAGCAACAGAAAAAAAACTCATTTCTGCTTTTTTTTACTTAGATTCGAGATGTATAAATTTTCTAAAAAGAGCCTTTTTTAGAATCTTTACACTATAGATATAATTTTATGTAATATTGGCTTTCCCATATATATAACCAATCACAACCGAAATCCATGTAACTTCCACTTAAAAGATTCTCTTTTTCTAGAAGAAACATAACTTCAAGAGATACTATAAAATTTTGCTCTTGAACAAGCAACAGAAAAAAAACTCATTTCTGCTTTTTTTTACTTAGATTCGAGATGTATAAATTTTCTAAAAAGAGCCTTTTTTAGAACCCAAAAAAATATCTATAATTTGACCAAACGCCCATAGTTTTATTTGCAATTTCAATTACTAACCAAAAGTCCAAAAATACATATGCTATTCTAAGTCGGCAAACGCTAGATTCATAAAAGAAACCAACCTATTCCATTAATTTCTCTAACTCATACATAATAGCTATGTTGTTAATCTGAAATCGCGCCGCATAGCACCGACCCCATAAAATACCGGCGTATAAAGTAAAACATAAATACTTAAAAACAGAAAAATACACAGAGTGAACTGAACTAAAAGAAGGAAGAAGAACATAACCATTGTTTATGAGCAAGAACGTAATACAATGAAAAACAAAACGTTACTCTTAAAAGGATTCAAATCCACATTTATACCCTTAAAAAAATATAACGGTTTAAAAAAGAATAACTGTATAAAAAAGTATTTGAGGAACTTTGCCCCAAAACCCTACTAGTGGAGACAATGGCGGTTTGGAGCTACAATTTCGCTGCAACAACGAAAATAACGTTTTAAAAACAGATATCGATTTAAAAAAAGATTTGAGGAATTTTGCCCCAAAACCCTAATAGTAGATACAATGGCGGTTTGGAGCCACAACTATGCTGCAATAAACACCCACAACGAACGCTATTGCAAATGACCGGTCAAAAGCATCAAGTCAAACCCTACCATCACCATGATATTCCGCTACGCGCTATTGAAAACATAACATGATAGAACATTCACGAACTTCAAAACAATCCAAAACAAAAACAAACAAACGGAAAAATCATACGCCGCCAATAGAAAAACAACCAATTTCGCAACTTACAAAAGCCTCACATATATTGCATATCAGCCCATAAATAACTGAAATGTTAACAGAAAAAGGAAAATGCTAACATAGAAATAAAAATAGTGTCTTATAAGCTTGCATTCAATTTTTAAATGTTCAAAAATTGTAATATTCAAAACAAAGCAAAACAAATACAACCACCTAATCTCAAATTACATTATGTTATAACAAACACACTTTCTTATCAATGAAACAGATAAATAACACAATAACATTTAAATTAAAGGGTTTAAACTTTAAAGAATGAAAGAAAAAAAAGCATCCCCTTAAAGCATCCCCTTAAACGATAAACAATGAGTGTTAGAGAAAGAAGTGACTAACAGGTTCGGAATCAAGTTTGATAGATGGACCAATGGCACCTTCGTTGGATAGAAGTTGACGAAGCCTTGAATGCCAACTCGATCTCAACGTTGTCATCTAACCTCAACCTCTCTACTCTGAATAACTACTGCCACAAACAAACTCAAATTAAAACCCTCTAAAATCAAATCAAAACACAAAAACAGCAAATAACCAATTCCTAAAACAAAACACAATCGGAAAATTATCTTCAGAACAAACAATGAATCGTATTCAATTATTCATCCCATAAGAAAAAAATGAAACAAATGTTCAATCGATGGATACCTTGGGAGATGATGAGATAGATAGGGATGGATGCATACACATCCGCAGTGAGAAGAGAACGAAAAAGGAAGAAGCGGTATCGGTAGAAGAAGGATTTCGATTAGAAATCGCTGTAAAATAATTGTAAAAATGTTTTGTACACAAGGTTTAGCCCTTTTCCAAGCAAGGAATTGAGTATGTGTATATATAGTGAGAACTGACGCATACTCTGGCTACTTCGGGTGCAAGAATATACTACACCAAGAAATTGTGGAAATAGGATTGATTTTACCCATTATTGCCC
Organism: Lathyrus oleraceus; assembly: GCF_024323335.1. Lineage (NCBI taxonomy): Eukaryota > Viridiplantae > Streptophyta > Magnoliopsida > Fabales > Fabaceae > Lathyrus > Lathyrus oleraceus. The sequence goes on from NC_066583.1 coordinate 129,198,214, forward strand.
TAGGTTTTGGCCCATTCTATAATCCAAATTTTTGGTATATGATCAAAAATATTGTGATATTTAGCCATTTAGTATTCCTATATTAATTTTTATAGATTTTCAAAATCAGTTATATATTTAAATTTTGTGTTGTGGCCTTTTTTACACCATGAATTATAAGTTTTTTTGAATTTTATTTGAGTGTATGATAAATTTTCGTTTTTTCCATGTAGTTCGTATTTTTTTCATTAGTTAATTGCGATTGTGTTTTTGTATTTGATTCTTTGAAAAATTTTAACTTTGTGTGTTCATTGTTCGATCGTGATTCAATTATTGAATGTTTGAGAATTCTTGCTTGTAATTTTGTTTCTTCATTAGTGGGTTCATTCAGGCATGTTGTTTGTCTAGTTTGTATCCTTGTTTATCTTTTATGGTATTCAAGGTTCAATCGTGGATGGACAACGCAAAATTTTAGGGTTGTACAACATCATATAAAGAAAAATGAAGACAATAAATTTCAACACATTTGCGTCTTTGTAGGTGCTCTATTGGATCGATGGCGGATACTGTGAATGTGTTGAAACAGGTGAAAGAAGAGGAAAGAGACGAGTGAAATATTTAGAATCTAGTTGTCCGCATTGCCACGAGAAACCATGGTGAGTTCAATAGACCTTTATTTAATGCATTTGTTTTGAGGTGTCATCGTTGTCTATAACACTGCGGAGAACGTCGATGATTTTTTTAGAAAAATCTTTCAAACAATATACCATTAAACTCCATCTTTTTTCGAGGAGAATGACTCTGGTTTCACTAAAAAAAACTCTAAAATTTTAGGAGTTTATGTTATTAGGATGGAGAAAAACTAAAAAAGGAATTGAAAAAAAAGGAAGCAAACAATTAATTAAATTAAATGGGCTTACATAGTTTTCAAAATGAGGGAGCGGCTATTTAGTTTTAATTTTGTTGAGCTTATATTTTTTTTCTTCAAATTTCAATAACGATTATTGCGATGGAGTGGCATATTAGTGGGGTGTGGGTTTTAAGATTATTATATGTTTGTCGAAAATGAAGTGAAACAAAAAAAAAACACTATCTGATTTGATGTGTCTTTTTATGAACATAAGTGGCATTGTTGTGCCCTTATCATGATTGTTTAAAGATTTGTAGTGTACTACTATATACAGTTATACACAACTTTGGTGACTTGTATGGTTTGTTCTTTCGCAAATAATTTTAATCACGTGAAATGGGACGTATCCATTAATTTAAAATCGAAAAAATTAACCAACAAACCAATAATCTACTTAAATATGTTCGTTTGTCCATTTGTTTCATATGAGTTTATCAGTTTCGGGCGCGTCTCGGATTCATGTTCACCCATAAGTTAAACATATTAAACATATGCTTGTTGTTTTTTATTAGAATAATTTGCTTATTAAAGTTATTTGATTATTTTATGCATTTGCATATACATCTTTTTAGGCAAAAAAAACACATTGATTATTTGATTATTCTTATGTATTTTTATTGTTTTTCAATCGCAACGCAATGCATGAATGATATGTTTCATAATATGAATAAAAGTAGTATTTTAAATTTAGCATAATCTAGGTAGTGTATTGTGTCGTAATTGGGGGAGGGGACAAACCAGCGTAAATAACAACACTTTTTAATTCATAACCATACTTAAATTTTGTTCTTGTGTGAATTTTGAATAATCAAATTATGCATATCCTTAAATGTGTGGTATCAAACACAATATGAAATCAAATTATACTCTCGTAATTTGGATTGAATAACATATTATGTATTGGAGAATGTGTGCAAAATCGTATTGATTAAAAAAAAATCAATAACAACGTTATATAGTATATCTTGTGTTTTTTGTGATATCCAAACATATATAAGTTAAATGTAAGAGCTTACACGATAGAGCTTTCCACATTTAAGTGATAAAGTGTATTGTACTTGTACACATGATTCTTTTATAAATTTTAATGTTATAATACGATTATCACTCAATTACTTCAATCGAGCACCTCTAAAAGACTATTAAATGGATCACATTAACATCTATGTATCATTATATTTTGATAATAAATTACTTTTTATTTAGGTGCACTACGCCAAAAATGATTTTTAACAGCGCATCTTAGACAACGCTTTTAAAAGAAAGCGCTGTCTAAGGTTAAAATTAAAATAAAACACGGAAAATGTTCCAAGAAAATAATGAAAGCGCTGTCTAAGGGGGGGTCTTAGACAGTGCTTTCTAAAAGCGCTGTCTAAGACCCCCCCTTAGACAGCGCTTTTAGAAAGCGCTTTTAAATATAGACCTTAGTCAGCGCTTTTGATAAAGCGCTGTCTAAAGTCTTTAAATTAAAAAAAAAATTAAAACCAAAGCGCTGTCTAAGGGGGGGTTTAGAAAGCGCTTTTGGAAAGCGCTGTCTAAGGCATACCTTAGAAAGCGCTTTCCACAAAAGCGCTGTCTAAGGTCTAATTAAAATAAAATTTCAGACTCCATTTCAATTTTCGTTCTCTGTTCTTTTGTTTTCCCTCTTCTTCACTCACCTCACAAACTTCCGCCATTTCCTCTTCCCCTCAATCTCCATCAGCCATAACCTTCTTCTCAACTCACACAACATCACGCAGACACTCCAAAACACGACATCCCCATATCACCTTTACTTTCTCTTCCTTCAACTTCCGAAAACCCTATTTTCCGCCTTCGAGGGTCCCTCCGCCGTCACCCAAACAATCGACCGCCGCACTCGCCTCTCACCTCCGAACCTCCACCGTTTCCGCCACCGCACTCCTCATCTCAACAATCTCAACCGTGCCGATATTCCCAAAATTTACAACAACAAGCTACAAAGTTTGGTGACAGGTGAATACTAGTTAGGATGTTAAATGGATTTTGGTGAATGTTAATTGAAGTTTTAGGACTGTTGTAACAGTTAGTGTGATAATTATAGATTGCTTGAGTTAGGATTGTTTGAATTGTTATTGCATTTTAGTGATTGAGTTAGTATGCTAACTTGTTAGTGATTATTATAATTGTTATAGAATTGGATGATTATTAGCAAATGATGTTAGAGCTGTTAAACTAGTATGCAATTGTGTTAATAAATTGTTAGGTAACTAATTGTGTTAGGAGAGTTAGATTAGTAGTCAAAACAGTTAGGAAAATGTGTTATGAAAAATGTTAGTTAATAAGCTGTTAGTAATTAGAGGTGACATGAGTTAGAAGTCCATTGATCATGTTAGTTGAGGTTAGTATGGAAGTTAGAAATCATTATTGTGTTGATGGATGTTGCAATGATATGCTAAAGTTAATGATGCTTTGAAATCAATTTGAATGTTCATTGAAACTACTATGGAATATGGTTGGTTTATTGATTTTGAATGTTGATGTTAATTGAATTAATTCTAATTTTATTATGGTTAACTGTTTGTTGAAAATGCTATGCTAATCGGTTAGTTGCTGGTGTTACAAATGCAATGTTTAATGATAGTTGGTGATTTGGGAGTTGTTAGTTTGTGTATGTATGTATATTGAATTGTGTATGTATATGTGTATGCAATTTGATTTTCTTTATACTTGCTTGGTATGCATGATGAATTTTGAAATGCATTGCATGTTGGGGCTGTCATGACTAGGCTTGGATTTAGATGTTCAATATTGTTCAAACTTTATGTTTCCTTAGTGATTATACTTGAAGATTGAATAGGTAGTTTTTTTTCTTTTTAACTGTGAAAGTGTTGTTCATCTCACTTTCATTCTAAAGGAACAAGATTTCTCCCATAAAATGATTGAACGAACTCTAATATAGTTATAGGTATAGTTATAGGTATATTGTAATAGAAAAAGTTTGATTCTTGTAATATAAAAAATGAAAGTGATGAGGTAATTAAAGTTGGTATATTGGCGTATCGGATACGTTATTGAAGTTTATATTAACATTGGTTATGTATAGGTTTTTGAAGTTTAAAATGAATTGAACTTTATAATTGTTAGGATATTCAAAGATACTACCTTAGTTATGTATTTTCGTCTGGATTAATTGTTTACTTTAATAAGTAGGAAAACCATGGATAAAACATGGATCTGTGCCGATCGAATGACCAAAGAGTACGAGAGTGGGGTTGCGGAATTCGTTAAGTATGTTGTTCAACACGCTGAAAACCCCAGAAGAATGCATTGTCCTTGCTTGCGTTGTTGTTATATTGGTAAGGTTGACGCACATGGATTGAAATCGCATTTGCTGAGGCATGGAATTGATCAAAGTTATCAGTGTTGGATATTTCATGGTGAGAAAATTAACGAGAATGTTGAATCGAGTGGAAAAAGTAATACGACCTATGCTTCATACGACAAAGACACGGAAACATACGATTGTGATCGAGTTGAAGAAATTGTAGAAGCACTGGAAGAAGATCTTCATGATTGTCCTGAAATGTTTGAGAGGATGGTAAGGGATGCAGAGAAACCGTTGTACAAAGGTTGCACTAAATTCTCAAGACTTTCTGCGGTATTAAAGTTGTACAACTTAAAGGCGGGCAATGGATGGTCGGATAAAAGTTTCACAGAGTTGTTGGCCCTTATGAGAGAAATGCTACCGGATGATAATGTTCTTCCTAATCGAACCTATGAGGCAAAAAAAATGTTGTGCTCTATTGGCATGAGCTATGATAAGATACATGCTTGTCCTAACGATTGCATTTTGTTTCGTAACGAATATGCAATGTTAACTGAGTGCCCTAAATGCGGTTTGTCTCGATATAAGAAAAGATTATCTCCCGCAAAAGTCTTATGGTATTTTCCGATAATTCCGAGATTTAGGCGCATGTTTCGTAGTGAAACCGATGCAAGACATCTTACTTGGCATGCAGATGAAAGAATTATTGATGGAAAGTATCGGCATCCGGCTGATTCACCACAGTGGTCGAAGATTGATAATGATTATCCTGAGTTTGGATCAGAAGCAAGAAACCTTCGATTGGCATTATCTACTGATGGAATGAACCCACATGGTCTTCAAAGTATCTCACATACCACATGGCCTGTGATTCTTATGATTTATAACCTACCTCCGTGGCTATGTATGAAGCGTAAGTACATGATGTTATCTATGTTAATCTCTGGGCCTAAACAACCAGGGAATGACATAGACGTATACTTGACACCTCTGATCGAAGATTTAAAGATTTTGTGGGAGAACGGTGTGGAGGTTTATGATGGATATAGGAAAGAAAGTTTCAATTTGAGGGCGATGTTGTTTGGCACAATTAATGATTTTCCAGCATACGGGAATCTATCTGGGTATAGCATTAAAGGTCAACGTGTGTGTCCTGTTTGTGAAGACGGAACCGATACGATTCGATTGGAACTTTGCCAGAAGAATGTGTTTCTCGGTCATCGTAGATTCTTACATTCTAAACATCACTACCGTGGGTGGAGAAAAGCATTCAATGGAGACACCGAACATCGTAGAGCTCCACCCGCATTGTCAGGTGAACAAGTTTTTGAAAAGGTGAAAGATGTGCGTACTGAGTTTGGCAAGCCTTTTGCACATAAGATTGTGAAAGGTGGGTGGAAGAAAAGGTCGATATTTTTTGAATTGCCATATTGGAAGTCTTTGTACGTGAGACATTTTCTCGATGTTATGCATATTGAAAAAAACGTATTTGAAAGTGTTATCGGTACATTACTCAATATAAAAGGCAAGTCTAAGGATGGCCTTAAAGCAAGGGAGGACATGTTAAAAATGGGAATGAGAACTGAATTAGCACCCGTGAAGAAAGGAAGACGAACATATCTACCACCTGCTGCTTTTACTTTATCTAGAAAGGAGAAAAAAAATTTGTGTAAGTCTCTGAGTGAAGTTAAGGTTCCAGAAGGATACTCATCTGATATCAGAAGACTTGTTTCTATGAAAGACCTCAAGTTGAAGAATTTGAAGACACATGATTGCCATGTTATAATGGAACATTTTCTACCGATAGGTATACGTTCTATTTTGCCAGAAAAAGTAAGAAGTGCCATAACTAAATTGTGTTTTTTCTTTAGGTCAATTTGTAGTAAGGTGATCGATCCCGAGATCTTACCAACACTACAAAAAGAGATTGTAATTACCTTGTGTGAGCTTGAAATGTATTTTCCTCCGTCTTTTTTTGACATAATGGTTCATTTAGTTGTTCATCTTGTGAAAGAGACACAGTTGTGTGGACATTGGTTGTTGCTCGCAATCAATCCTATCCGAGAAATTGTGTATTATCTTGACTCGTTAGGAAATGATTGGACAACATACCCGGATATGAAGGTCCTAATTGACACGTAAGTGAGAATGTTCAAAATTTTTCTTAGTTTATGTGAATTGTTCTAATTGCTTCATTTTTATTTTATTAGCATCCTACAAGCTTTTCGGGCCCAACGAGTTATCCAAACCTCAAGGAGGGGCGCCAACTCCATTACATGGATTAAAGTGGCGGTATATTTTTAATTACCACATTTTTTATTATATTAGTGATGACACTTGATAAAACTTAGGATTTATAATCCATTTTTTTTTCATATGTAGTGTCCTCAACAACGTAATCAAATAGATTGCGGGTATTTCATGTTGAGGTTTATGCGAGATACTCTTGCTTTGGGCCAATTAAAGATTCCCACCGATGTATGTATTTCTAACTTATGAGTTATTTTTATATTTACACATATCTCATATAATTAAATAGTTGGAATTAATTCAAAATATGTTATATTATTATGTAGTACTTTGAGGAATTCAAGTGTGCATTTTATACAAAGGATCAAGTGGACGAAATCAAAGAGGAGTGGTGTCAATTCATGTTAGAGCTCAATGTTTGTTCATAAATTTGTGTAATTAATGTGTACATTTGTAGTATATGTAATGACTTGTAAATGTGTACATAAATTTGTATATATTTTGATACATTTAAGGCAAAATTGGTTTGAATTGGTATATATATATATATTTGTTAGCCAAAAATTGGTAGAAAAAAGGTCAAAATGGCATATATAAAATGTGATAATTGTCTGTCAAAATCTGGTTGAAAACAGGTAAAAATTCTGGTTTATAAACCTGGAAAAAATGTGGTTTAAAACAAAAGCTTCAAAAAATTTCGTATACCTTAGACAGCGCTTTTGTAAAAAGCGCTGTCTAAGGGGGGGATTAGAAAGCGCTTTAGGCAAAAGCGCTGTCTAAGGGGGGGCTTAGACAGCGCTTTTTGAAAAGCATTGTCTAAGGTATACCTAAAAAAATTAAAATAGGAGGGTCTTAGAAAGCGCTTTTGGCCAAAGCGCTGTCTAAGGGGTGGGGCTTAGACAGCGCTTTTCAAAAGCGCTGTCTAAGGTATACCTAAAAAATTTAAAATAAGAGGGTCTTATAAAGCGCTTTTGGCCAAAGCGCTGTCTAAGGGGGGGGGGGCTTAGACAGCGCTTTTAAGATTTAAAAAAGCGCTGTCTAAACCTTTAGCAGCGGAGGTTTAGACAGCGCTTTAAAGCGCTGTCTAAGGCTAAAAAAAGCGCTGTCTAAGGTCTTGTTTGTTGTAGTGGTGGAGAAGAAAGTGGGTGTCCATAAAAAGTTTAAAAAAATGTATATGTAATATTAAAAGTTATTGGGTCTTGTATAGAGAAACTAAACTTAGTAAAACATATTTTTTTTAATAAGTAATACCTTATTTTTCTTTATAATAAGTACTAAATAAAATATATTTGTATTAGATAAGAACTCCTTAATATAGATGATATAATGTTCTATATTTTGTTTATAATACTAATCATATTAAAAATATAAAGGTGAATAAAGGTGTCTTTAAACAAATGTCAATTCAACTTTTAAAATAATTTTGATTGATATTTTTTTAATTATACTCTTTTATTAATATCGTGTGCATTACTCACAATTTATTATTTTCCGCTCTGAACTTGTAATAAAAAAATATGCATATTGCTAGTAAGGATACTTTAATAAATTAATTTTTTTACTTCATTTATCATTTTTTTAATCTACATATAATGGCCAAATGTGACACTTATTATGGTTCAAAAAGAGTAATTTCTTTTTTCTTTTTCAGCTAACTCAAATTAGTTGGGGTGTTTGAACTCTTTTAGGTGCCTAAAAATATTTTAATGACTTAGATATTTTAGACTTGTCATATCATCGTATAGTTGATTAGGGGTGGAAAACGGGCATGCCTAGTTAGTTTAGGCTTGCCCCGCCGAAAAAATGAGGTAGACGAGGCAGGACATGCGGGCCATGCACCCCTAAAGTCTAAAAGTCGCAAAAGTTCATACTCATGTCGACCAAAGCCCGCCAAAAGAATACAAGTTAACTTTCCATTCTATGAAGCTCTCGAACATATGCTGGTTTATGTTAAGTTCATGGATGAGCTCTTATCGAGAAAGCATAAATTGAAGTATGGCGAGAATGTCGTTTTGGTGAAAGAGTACAATGCAATCATCTAACAAAAACTTCCACCTAAACTCACTTATTCAGGTAGGTTCATCATGCCCTGTTCTATTGGTTCACCAAATATTTGTCATACTTTGTGTGATTTATGAGTTAGTGTCGGTCCTCGAAAAAAGAAGACGACACTCGCGATGCACGTCGTATGCTCGCGAAATGACTAATAGAGTCGCCACCGGACTTTATTTATTCCCAAAAAAGGGAAAAGAAAAATATAGATAAAACCCCTAAAGAACGACTAAGATATGTTCATCGCAACCAAACCGGGTATGGGAGTCGATTACGCAATGAGAAGGTATTAGCACCCCTCACAAAATTTGTACTCAACATGAACCATTTAGTTAGTTTGTGCATAAGTATTAGCTTAAAAATGTTTGACTTCTCGAGTTCTTAAAAAGGAAAAAGGATTGGACTAAAGGTTTATCTTTTATTAGGGTGTCTGACGAGGCTTTGAATCTCGCTCCAACGTATCTTCAGGTGCGATAGAGAACTAAATGTTACGTAGTTCTGGGTAGAAAATGTTTATTTATGGATCAACTTTAGCGAAAGTTATCGTTATCGCAATCAAATGAAAAAATATTGCTTACTCAAAACAGTTTAGAGGACCAAGCGTTTGCATCACATTGAATATATTTATAGCTATCAACATTCATGGGAAAATGTCACTTATCTCACTCACACATATGTGGACAAGGCATTGATTTGCAACCTCTTGAGACGAAACATCTTTCGTTTTAAAAAAGAGTTTGAGGGTGTGTTAAGAGATAAAAATGGTTTGGATATGTTGGATGTGTTTTTGGGTGATGACAAGAGCTTAGACGGGCGAGACATCCATCTCGAACCTTAACCTCGGGAGCTCGTGATATACACCATGTTCCTTTTTCATCTTATTTGTGAAAGGGTTTCACATTTTTTAGATATTTTTTTTTATTTAGGAAAAGGTTTGCATCAATCGCATTGCATGTTCTTTTATGGGATGGTGAAAGCTCGAATGGGCGAGACATCCATCTTGAATTCTAACATAGGGAGCTTGTGATATACACCATGTTTTTTTTCATCCTTATTTGTAAAAATATGTTTAATAATGATTAAGTGTTTTAGGTTTTATTTTGGAAAAGAGCTTGACGTTGGATCAAGCATTTTTATTAGCGTTGCAATGTGATTTGGAAATGGTTAACGGTGAAATGGACTTGAGGTTTGAGTGATAGCAATTTGGTGTTGACCAATTATTTTTGAAAATGAAGCTTGATGTTGACCAAGTGTTTTATTGCTTTGGAAAGGTTGATTTTATTCTTTTTTGTCATTCATTTTTATTTTATTTACTTTATCTAACTAAGAGAAATAAAGCAAATAAATAAATAAACAAATTACAAACAAAGGATGGAGGATACATTTGACATTTGGGAAATAAGATAAATAAATATAAAACAAATATTACTAAGATAAATTAAACAATTAAAACAAATATAGATGGAACAAGAAAAATAAATATTAATCACAAACGAGAAAATAAGAAGAGTAAGTTAAATTAAAGTGGACATTTTTTATGTTTTTGATAAGAAAAAGAAAAAAAAACTTCTAAACATACCTCTAAATGAACATAATTGTAAAGATAAAAAAAAATATTAAAAAAAACAAATGAAAACTTTTTATCAGTTCTTGTAAAATAAAACTCTATACTCCTTTTTTAAAAATAGTTTGTCATTATTTCCTTTACTTTTCATATAAAAAAACTATAAAAAAAAATAAAATAAGATATGATAACAAAATAAAATAAAAGCATGGGCTTTAATGGGGGTGCACCCAGTATGGGGTTTAGACATATAATAAAAAAAGGAATGGGCCCAACAAAATGGATGAAAGGCCCATGGAAGTGGACAGACGAGTGGTGCAAAAGGGGAGTCCGGGTCGGGTCTGACCCGACTCAAACCCTTACTATTAAAGCTCCAAAACTCGGTTTTCTTCATTCAAAACAAAAAGCCTTTCTCTTATCAATGCCTCTTTCTCCATCTCTCTCTCTCTCTATCTATTGTCTTCTCAACTCTCCTTTCTTCAACAAAACAGAAACATATCAAAATGAAAACAAAATTAAGGGAAAGTTGAAGAACACAAGGAGGAAATCAAACAATCCTCAACTTCTATCCCTCGGGTTCTTTCAAATCTCAACAAACAAAGATAACTCAAAAACAAACCCTACTGAATCAAAATTACAAAATCCTATTACATAAAATTGTATTCACCACTACCATGAAAACCCTTCGTAACAACAAAATAATGCAACAAAATCGAAATCCCTTTCATAACAATAAAAACAAAGTGAAATCCCTCAAATCCCATGAAACCCTAACTCTCATCAAACATCAATACGAACATGCAAATCAATAGGGGAAATAGGGTTTAAGTAGAAATCAGCAATAAACAAGTTAAAGGCACGAGAAAGGAGGACCTACCAAATGAAGCTCACTAAATCGGTCATTGCACGTAGGTACACTTCTACTCAGTTTTTTCTTTCGTTTCCTTAACTCTTCCTTTTCATCACCTCTATTGTTGTTGAGTTCTGTAGGCTAGGTATTTTTCTTGCTGGCTAGGGTTTTTAGTGTATAAGTGGTATTTTTCTTCTGTTATGCAGTGTTGATTTTATAGTGAGAATTGGGGAGGAATTGTTAGGATAAGATTAAGAAAAAAGTATTATATTATGAGATGTTAATTGTGAGTGGGAAGGTGGAATTGAGGGAGTGGAATCGTGTTGCACTAAATGGGATGTTATAACTTTTAAATTCTGTTGTATAAACTTTTTTTGTTGCTATAACTTTGTGAATTTTGAAATTGGCTTGGTACTCTTTACTGCAATAATTTTGCTACAGTAACTTTCTTGAAAATGCATTATTGTAATTTTGTTAAGTCTTTGATCTTTTGATTGTATGAATCCAATGTTTTTTGTATTTACTTGATGGGATTTTGAACATAGATTAGGATTAACCTTAATTGAGATTTATTTCTTGTTTGTTTTGGTGTTAGGTCTTCTCTATGGTGATGATGGAAAAGAGTTGCTTAGAGGATGAAGAAACAAAGGCAAATGAATTGGAGATTTGGAGCACATTAGCATTAAGTTTTAGCCTAGGTTTTGGTCGTTGTAAAATAACTTATGTTTAGGCTTAGGTTCTTGTCTTAATTAATGCAAAGAACTTGCAATATGTATCAAAGATCATACTCATGTAAATATGCCAAATTGTAACTTTAAAACTTTTGAATGCACATACTTTATCTCATTGTAAATTTCAAAACCAAGTGATTCAATTAAAAAATCCTTTCACTCATTATCTTTTTTATTACTTAGATCAAAAGAAAACAAAACCAAATTTAAACATGATTCAAACCCATTTATGGCTTATTTGCTATAGATTTGATCATGGATTGTAAGATTAAATGGTATTAAAATTGAAACCATCATTCAAGTGAATGACATGGGTGTATGAATCACATATCTTAAAACTAACACATGTGATCCTAGGCATGCCATGTTTCAATTAAAATCTCATAAATCTTGAATCAATGAAGTTTGATGAAGTTTTAATGCAAATGTTATCACATATCTAGGATTGGATATATGGTTATGCAAATGAAAATAAGTCAAGCTATTGACCTTCTTTCTGTTGACTTTATTGATGAATGAATAACCACTAGAATGTATGTTATGCACGATGAATGCAAACTATGGAGATGTTCTAATGATTAAGACCTTCAAGTTGATAACTAGTATTAATCTAGTGTCATTGTTTTTACCAGTGATTTCTGATAAACAACCGTTAGTCTTCCAAATTTATATATTTTTGGTAACTCACAGGATCGACTAGATTGATCCTAGGACATGTGTCTCAAGAACTATTATTACGGTGATTTGACTCATGGTTAAGTTTGTTTTTGGTTTATGGACAACGAAAAGTGTTTTGACAACAATTCTAAACGAAACTTATAACTTTATGAACAAAGTAAATGACGATAACTTTGTAGTAAAAGGTTTCTTAAAGATAACGAAAATACTTGGAAAGGGTAAAGATAAATGACTCGAAGTAAATGCTTTAAGTTTTGAGAAAGTACTGGAAATGAAGACTTGGCGAAATGTAAATGCAAAAGTAAAATTGATGATAAAATGCTGAAAATAAGGGCAATTCGACAGAATAAAAGGCAGTGAATAACTTTAATTTAAATGACTTGCATGAAATAGATAACATGAACGAAATTTGTGGTGTTCTTCATACATACATTTTCAGCGTAAAACTCTTTTCTCTCGCTCTGGTACTTCGAGTATATTTTTGTGAATTTCTGTATATCTGTTTGAACACCCCTTGAATCTAAAACTAAGACCCCTATTTATAACAATTCGACCCTAACGGCCTCTTCATAGGTGACTGCCACGTTCGACTTTTCAAGCGTTGCATGTCTCAGATGTTTCCACGTGTTGGTATGATGAAAACTGCTTCATTTAAATTTCAAATCTTCCCGCTTGAGGCTTCGACTCTGTCAAAACACCTACGTCGAAGAGAGCTTTGTGGAAATCCAAAATCTTCTAAGTCTCAGGCTTCGACAACAAAGATTTGTTCACCCACAAAAAGAATTAAATAGCTTCGACACAGCCATCTTTTATTTATTCTCCAAAACGTAACACTTCCAAAGAACTTCAATTATCTATCGAAATCTCCAGCTAACAAATTGCCCCCAAGAAATGTCTATTTCGAATTACTGTAGAAATGGACATTTTTTGTAATCACCAGATTTCGACCAGAGACCTTTCATATACCTAAAAGTCCATATTTGTCAGTTAATCATGATTAACTTTTTCAAAATGTCTCATCAGAACGTGTGCACAGTTATTTGTCATCATGAATTTCAACTTCCAAGAAAATGAACAGTAATCCCTGTACCCTTTCCTCAGAAAAACCACAACGTGGCCCACTACCTTGGTAAAGCGTAACTAGTCAGCTTCATAGGTTTAACACTATAAAAGCTCACTTGTCATTTCTTTCTTTCTTTTCACGAAAATCTCCACTTCCCAGTACAAGTCAGATGGAATTTCTCCTTGTCTTTGGATTCTCACTGATTGCAAGTAGATTTCGACAGGTAATACTGCATCATGTCCAAATGTAAGTTGGAAAGGTGTAGTGTTATTAGCTTATTTAGGGGAGGTTCGACAAGCCCAAAGTGCTTGATCTAAAGTTTTGTGCCAACTGTTTGGCTTCTTCCCTACATGTTTTTTGATTAAACCAATTATTACTTTATTGGCTGCTTCGACTTGACCATTGGCTTGAGCATAATAGGGTGTGGATGTTAATAGTTTGAAACCCATCTCCTTTGCAAACTCTTGCATCTTTCGACCAGTAAAAACTGATCCTTGATCTGTTGTTATACTTTCTGGGATTCTAAATCTATATAAAATTTGCCTTTGAATGAATTCGATAACAATTTCTTGATCCATATTTATTAAAGGTACTGCTTCGACCCATTTAGTGAAATAGTCAATTCATACAAGTATGTACCTTTGACCTTTTGATGAATTGGGTCGAATTTCCCCAATTAGATCTAATGCTCAACCTCTGAAAGGCCAAGGCTTAATAATTGTATGAAGCTCACTTGCAGGAGCATGTTGAATTCCTGCATGTATTTGACATTCTTGGCAACCCTTAGCAAACTCTATGCAATCTTTTAACATGGTGGGTCAATACATTCCATATCTGAAAAGAAACCATTTCATCTTATGGTCTGCCTGGTGTGCTCCACAGGCTCCACTATGTACACTAGATAATGCCAAGTAAGCTTCGTTTTCTCCTAAGCATTTCAACTGGATCCCTTCAAGGGTTTTCTTGAATAATTCATTCCCCATCAAAACATAAGACAAAGCCCTGTACTTGGTTTTTCTTTCTGTATCTGTCGAAGGGTCCTTAAGATAATTAATAATTGGATTCCTCCAATTTGTATCTATTAAGGTATCAATGGCTAGTACTTCAAACTCCTCTTTGTTAGCATATCCTAACTGAGTGCTTTCCAAATTTGTCGGAGACAATCTGGCAACCATTGCCTTTCCTCTTACTTCGATAAGTCCTTCTAGCTTCTCTTTTGAAATTCTATACCCTGAAGCTATTTGTTCTAAGTCATTAGCTTCTTGGTTTTTTATTCTAGGGACATGTTTTATGTCGATGTATTCGAATTTTTTGAGTAACCTATTTGCAATGACGAAGTACATAATCAAATTTTCTTTTATACATTTGTACTCCTTCGTCAGTTGCTTGATTACTAATTCTGAGTCTCCTTTAATTTCGACCCTAGTTGCCCCCAATTCCAACAAAGCCTTAAGTCTTGCAATAAGGGCTTCATATTCTGCTTCGTTGTTAGAACAAAGGGGGCCTTCAATTCTATATTTGAGTTTTGTTGGAATTCCGTCAGGAGAAATTAACATGATCCCAATTCCACTTCCATCCTTATGAGTGGAACCGTCGAAGAATAATCTCCAAGGTTTCAACTCAACTTGAAGTTGAGGATTTTCGACCACTGCATGGTCCACAATAAAATCTGACATTATTTGTCCCTTCATTGCCTTTAAGGGCATAAAGGTTAAAGAGTATTCAGTGAGTGTTAAAGCCCATTTGCCAATTCGACTGTGCATTATTGGCTTAGATAAAATACACTTGATGACATCAAAATATGAAGAGACGTATAAATCAATAGGTTTTATATAATACTTGAGTTTAGTACAAGAGAAATGCAAACAAAGACACAACTTTTCTATTGAAGTGTATCTAGTTTCTGCATCATTTAAAACCTACTAAGATAATAAATGGCTCTTTCGACACCATCTTCATTCTCTTGCGCCAACATGCTACCTATGGTAGTGTAGGAAGTTGATATATACAGTCTCATAGGCTTCTTTCCACATGGTGGTGCCAAGTTAGGAGGATTCGTCAGATAATGTTTGATCTTGTCGAATGCCTTTTGATGTTCGTCATTCCATTCAAACTTCCTTTGTTTCAGGCGCAGAAGGGGAGAGAAGGCTTGAGTTCGACCACTTAAATTCAAAATGAATCTTCTTAGGAAGTTTATCTTTCCTAATAATGATTGCAATTCTTTCTTGGTTGATGGTGCTTTGGTCTCCATAATAGCCTTCGTCTTGTTCTGATTGATTTCTATCCCCTTTTTATGGACCACAAAGCCCAGAAAATCTCCAGCCTGCACAAAGAATGCACACTTAAGAGGATTCATTTTAATCCATGTTTTCTCATTCTTTCGAATGATTGGCTGAGATGGGTTAGATGGTCTTCATCTGACGTAGATTTTATCACAATGTCATCTATGTACACTTGCATAAATGTCTCTATATAATCATGGAATATAGAATTCATTGCTCGCTGGTATGTTGCCCCAACGTTTTTTAGGCCAAATGGCATAACTATCCACTCATAAGTGCCTATTGCCCCTGGACATCGAAAGGCTATTTTAGAAACATCCTCTTCTGCAATGAAAATCTGGTTATAGCCAGAATATCCATCAAGCATGCTGAGATATTCATAGCCTGCGGCTGAGTCAACCAACATCTTTGCCACAGGCATTGGATACGCATCTTTAGGGGTTGCTGCATTTAGATCACGAAAATCTATGCACACTCGCAAAGAGCCATTTTTCTTGATAACAAGAACTATATTTGCAATCCAATCGACATGCCTTGTGGTCCTAATGAAATTGCAAGAAGAAGTCTTTCAACTTCTTTTTTGATCTTTGAGAGGATTTCTGGGGCGAATCTCCTTGGAGTCTGCTTGATGGGCTTCTTGCCATCCTTGATAGGCAGTTTTAATTCGACCAAGTCCCTCTTCAAACCAGGCATCTCGTCGTAATCCCAAGCGAAGAAATCTTTGTTTTCTCTTAGCAATTCAATGACTCTTACTTTCAACTTGGGGTCCAGTTTAGCGCTGATGTAGGTAATTCTTTTTGTACTCCCATTTCCGAGATCAATTTCTTCAAGAGGATCTTGCGCTAACATCTTTGCACCTGACGTTACTGGATCTTTTTCGAATTCTAGAGTCTCTTCATCGTAAATGGCATCTAACCTCTGTTCTGTTGGTTCCACAGGTACTAGTTCGTCAGGGGGTTTTGGTTTAGAGTACTCCCCATGTCCTGTATTATAGATTTCACCATATGTGGCTTTGTTAGCCATGTTTGTTATCTCGGCTTCAAGAGTCGCTTGTCTTTTGTTCTTAGCCATGTAGGCCGAATCTTTTCGAGAAAAGAAGACTCAGTCATAGTACATGTTTTCATCCCAGCCTGTTGGTCGTATTTCAGATGATTCCCCTTCTTTTGGGTCTCCCATAATCTCCTTATCCCACTGAAAGCCATTTGGATGAAGAGTCAAGAAGTACAAGGCATTTTTATTTGGGGCGTAGCCTTCTTCCGCTGGGTAGCATGGTCATATGTGAGCCAAGTTCATGTCGAAGTTTCTCTTGTTTACATGGTTTACTTTTGCCATGAAGTAACTTTGGTCAGCTTCAACATTCTCTACCACACCATCTTCTTTCCAGATGGATATCCTCTGATGCATGGTCGAAGGGACTGCCCCTATTCCATGTATCCATTCTCTCCCTAGTAGTAAGTTGTAATTTGCTTTTGCAGGTATTACCATAAACAATGTTGGTTTTGTGATTGATCCAACAGTCAGATCCACTTGTATGACACCCAACGTCTGTCCTATCTTACCCTCATAATTTGATAATACCATGTTGTGAGGTTTGACATCAGTGTCGAACATACCTATCTTCTTCAACATGAATTGGGGCATCAAATTGACTGCTTCTCCTCCGTCCATCAAGCCTTTATTCACTCCCACCTGTCCAACTTTGGCCCTAATGTATAGGGGCTTGAGGTGACTATGTATCCCTTGGTGAGGCCTTTCAAAAATAGCGTTCTGCTCTTCGACAACACCACTGTTCAGAACATAGTAACACACTGGTTAATGCTTCGCCATCTCCACAGCATCCGCTTCCTCATTATCTTCAACCTCTGTCTCCTGGTTATATTCATACGACAGGACTGAGACTACGTTGCAATTCATATTAACAAAAGACACTATGTCGGACTCAAAGTCGACATTGAGCATTTCCTCCTCTCTTACTTGTTCCTTCTGAACTTTCTGACTTATGTTTTCATCTGGAAACAATTTCCTTCCTACAAGTGGTTTAGTCGAATCCATGATAGTTAGGGGAACCTTGACGCTACTGGATTCTTCAGTCTCTTTTAGATTCATCTCTCTTTCTGCCTTCCACATCCTCTGATGTGTTCTCCACTGGGATCTTGACATAGAATTTTTTCCTTTGTAGTTTTCTAGCCTGATAGCTCCTCTCTTGGATGCCCGGAACTGTTTCCTATACGTCCAAGAGGTTCTTCCTCCATCCTCAAAACTTCTCCACTCTCCTTTCTTTGGTCCCGCCTGAGTCCATTTGTCCTCAGGGACTTCTGCTGGCAGTTTAAACATAACTGTTTTCGCCCTTGGGTGAGGGCTGTTTGGCCTCCTAGGTGCTCCCCTTTTGTCGAAGTTATACATGTTTGGGTTACCTCCATGTCTGTCCCAACCTTGGTCATATGGGATTCTTTCGAATGCTTCGGCTAATTCTCTGTTGTACACTGCCCCACACCTGGGACATATCAAGCATTTTGTTTCATATTTGTAGCAACACACAATGAAATCAAGGAGGCTTTCTCCTGGTGTTGGATACACCTTCTGTAATTGGCTTTCCTTCCTCCAGTTTCTCTCAGTCTTTGTTCGTTGCCATCTCTCGTAATCCTCAACCACCCTTCGACATATCCTAATGCTGCACCTTGGGCACAACAACATGTCAGCATTCCTTTTGTGACATCTCCACAGGTATTCACGTAGGCTTTCGTTGGCTTTGGGATAGCCAAACTTCATCCCTTCTTGCTCCATCTTTAGACATTTCTCCACTTCCTCCATTTCTGGGGGGGTTGTTTCAGATCCACCATGTTGACACCTAGACTGGCGCCATCAGTGATTGAAATTTCCTCGAATTTCTTTCTTAGACCCTCAATAGCCTTAGTTGCTTTCCCCTTAAGACATTCAGTGGCCCTTGGTTCGACGTTAGCAACCTGTTTACCTTTGACAGAGATTCCAAAGGGAAATATCGTTATTTAGGTCATCAGTAGCCTGCTTTCCATCTAGCGCATGGCATTCAGTTCCTGTTGCCTTTACAGCCTCCACTTCCCCTATGTCAATCATGTTGATTTCGACAGGTTCAACATAGTTTGTCTCAGCAATGTTGAGGGGGATCATCATCAACCTTCATCTGGTTCTTTCCCTTGTCAGCGAACTTGAGGCGGCCATCCCTGATTGCATTCTGAATAAGATCCCTGAAAAGAAAGCATTGTGAGGTTTTATGGCCTAAAAAATTGTGATATTTACAGAAGCCTTTTTTCTTCCGTTGTTCTAACGGAGGAATTTTGGTATTAGGAGGCACTATTATTTATCCATCTTTTACTAATAAATCGAAGATCTTGTCACATTTGGTAACATCAAATATGTAAGTCGTTTTGGGAAATCTATCATTCTTTTCAGTTTCGACAGGGTTTCTGCCATTCGAAGGTGTAAGTAATTTGCAGGCATAAGGTGGTGTTTCTTTTAATTCAGCCAAATCTACTTCGGATTCCTCAAGACCATAAGGGTCTTCAGAGATTTCAGACTCCCCTTCTTCGAATTCGACATAAGCAACCCTCTCTTTCTTATAATTCTTATTCGCTCTGGCCTTTTCAGATTTTAAGCGTTCGACCTGTCGAACCCTATCTGCTAATTGGGCCATGTCTTTTAGATGCTGGGTATCTAACTTTTTCCTGATCGAATAGTCTAAACCTCCAGCGACCATTTCGACAAACTCGTGTTCAGACACTATTGTAAAGCATCTAGATTTCAACAAACGAAACCTATTCAGATAGTCATCTATAGGTTCGGTGAATTTTCTTTTGATACTGACTAATTCCTTAAGACTTATCTTAGTTTGGCCCATGTAGAATTGTTCATGAAACAATCTTTCCAACTGAGGCCAAGCATCTATGGAATTTGGTGGCAAAGTTGTAAACCACGTGAAGACGTTCTTTGTTAAAGAACTAGGGAAATATTTCATCCTCAGGTTCTCACTGTTCGCCAAATCCCCTGCCTCAGTCATGTATCTGGCTATGTGCTCTATAGTGGATTCACTAATATCCCTTGAGAATTTGGTGAACTTAGGGATTTTACAACCCCTTGGTAATTCTGTTTGCAGGACATATTCTGATAAAGGAGAGGAGTAATTTGGCCGTCGAAGTCCTGTATTCAGACCATTCTGGGCCATGATTCTCTCTATTATACTAGTTAAGTCATTTTCCATCATGTTTTCTCGCCTGAACCTATGAATTACTTCGTCTGCATCCTGGTTTCTATTAACCATTATCACTCTCCTTGGTTGTTCTTCAGCGACTTCCCGTCAAATTAGCTGTTGTTCCAATCTTGCCCCCATGACTCTTTCGTCAGGGGCTCGCCTTGGTGGTCTAACCTGATCTATAGTTGGTTCTTCTCCCTGGATTATAACCTGGTTTGGCCTGCGTCGAACAAAAGAATGTGGGGCGCCTAGGAAATTTGTTATGCGTCCCATCTGCGCTGACAGTTGTTGGTATGTTTGGGCATTGTCAGTGTTAGTCCTATTCACATTCTGTATCAGGGGAGAAAAAATGGTATTCATTTCTCTGGCCAGAACTCCTACCATATCATGGTTACTGCCATCCATTTGTTGTCGAAAGGTTGCCTGGTTATTCGTTGTAAGGGTAGGTAATAGGGTGGGGACTCCTTGTGACTGGGTATTTTGACCTACATGGTTCATGCCAGATCCAGAATTTTGGATTGGCGAAATAACCGTATTATGTGGTTGAGTATATATGGAAAAATTATTTTGAAGTCCCGCCATGGCAGTAGATGGCATTCCATATGGGTATTCTCTCAAAGGCCTAAAGTTCTCGAATCCTGGTGGCCTATGGGTTGAAATGCCGCGCCTGACATAATAGGCATTGTTGTCGAATTATGCAAGGCCATGGATCCAGATGTTGGTATGGCCTGTGCATTAGGGATTTCAGTGGATACATCAATCGAATTTGCTCCGATTGTGCCTGTTCCCTGGGGAGGGAATTGTTCCCCTTGACTGGTTGTATTAACCATCTTTTTTGCGTTTTTCTGTTGGTTATAGGTTGTGAATTGTTGGCTATCCTACCACTTCTAAGGATCATAAAACACTAAATTTTAAACCAAAAGAATAACAGAAATTTTGTATGGTAAAAGTAAAACAAACTATTGTAATTAATAATTCTTTTGACACCGTCCCACCGGGTGTGCCAATTTGTTTACCAGTGATTTCTGATAAACAATCGCTAGTTTTCCAAATTTATATATTTTTGGTAACTCACAGGATCGACTAGATTGAACCTAGGACATGTGTCTCAAGAACTATTATTACGGTGATTTGACTCATGGTTAAGTTTGTTTCTGGTTTATGGACAACGAAAAGTGTTTTGACAACAATTCTAAACGAAACTTATAACTTTATGAACAAAGTAAATGACGATAACTTTGTAGTAAAAGGTTTCTTAAAGATAACGAAAATACTTGGAAAGGGTAAAGATAAATGACTCGAAGTAAATGCTTTAAGTTTTGAGAAAGTATTGGAAATGAAGACTTGGCGAAATGTAAATGCAAAAGTAAAATTGATGATAAAATGCTGAAAATAAGGGCAATTCAACAGAATAAAAGGCAGTGAATAACTTTAATTTAAATGACTTGCATGAAATAGATAACATGAACGAAATTTGTGGTGTTCTTCATACATACATTTTCAGCGTAAAACTCTTTTCTCTCGCTCTGATACTTCGAGTATATTTTTGTGAATTTCTGTAATCTGTTTGAAACACCCCTTGAATCTAAAACTAAGACCCTTATTTATAACAATTCGACCCTAACGGCCTCTTCATAGGTGACTGCCACGTTTGACTTTTCAAGCGTTGCATGTCTCAGATGTTTCCACGTGTTGGCCTGACGAAAATTGCTTCATTTAAATTTCAAATCTTCCCGCTTGAGGCTTCGACTCTGTCAAAACGCCTACGTCGAAGAGAGCTTTGTGGAAATCCAAAATCTTCTAAGTCTCAGGCTTCGACAACAAAGAATTGTTCACCCACGAAAAGAATTAAACAGCTTCGACACAACTGTAATACCCCAAAATTTACCCTTCATTTTTCCTGGAAGCATACGCTTTACACCTCATGCATGCATTCATTTTTAGGTCATTTAACATTAGATACATTACATTTCATCATGTCAATCAGAATTAGATCCAAGAAACTTATAAATAAATAAAATATAACAATTTTTTTTTTTTTGGACTTGGGTCTCCCTCATTTGAGCCCACTACCCACGAAAATCAGTCTATAAATACTGAAGTTTCAGTAGAGGAAAACAGACTTGGAGTTACACTGGGAGATTCACTGGAGAAAGATTTTGAGAGAAGGAAACCTAGGAACTACTCTGCAGCGACCTTCAGGCAGCCCTGAGAAGTTCACTCCGCCTCACACAAACCCTAGTATTACTTTGCAGATCCGGTCGTACCATTCAATCTTAATCAATCTCTCCAATCAGGTTTGCCATATATCCATCATCTTTATGCCTTTAATTTGAATGCTCTAAATGTATGAGGTATTATGGGTGAATTTGATACCCTTTTGATGCATGTGTTTGACAAGAGGTTTAGGCCTCCTACCCTTGATTGCTTTATGTGAGCTTTTTGTGAATTTTGATGGAATTATTCATGTGGTTACATTTTGATTTAGGGGAAACTCTGGGGTACCCTATTTTGTTTCTCTAACCTGTCTTTGTGTTGCCATGGCATTGTTTTCCCTGGATTTCACCTTGTTTGTCTAACCTTTCTGTTGAGTTTTCGTGAGGGCTCACATACTCTTGCAGGGATACCATCCGGAGGTTTATCCTGATTAATCGTATTGACTGATTTTCTTTGATGGTCTAGCTGGAGAGATCTCAGGGTTGCTAATCCTTTAATTGCTGTAACTTCGGATCTTTATCCGTGTGGTAATTTTTTCCTTTTCTCGTACTTTATCGCTTTCTTAGCTGGAAGACCTCGATAGGAGGAAATGTTTGAGCCCCTTGGTGGCATTTTACTTTGAGATACATGTTTTGTGTTTTGTATTCATATCCCCACATGTAGCGCGGTTCCTTCGTCAAGGACTGCCTGTTCGCCCTCGAGCATCCCAAACCCTAAAACCCAAAGCAACACGTTTACTCCTTCTACTACAGGCGAGTAAGTCTCCAAAGGTCGAGCATCCGGTAGATTGCGTACTGACGTCGTTCGTCCAAAACCTAATCCACAACCCCGTAGTTAGCCGAACTACGGCTTGCTCTGATTCTCATTCCAGATGAGATACGTAGGCATAAGACGCGATGTCTTAGCGAGCACACATCCCCCCAACCCATAGGTCAGCCGAGCTACGAAGACTCTAATTCTCATATTCAGATGAGATACGTATGCAGTGGATGCGACATCCCTCGAGTCATTTCTCTTAACCTTTTTAGTAAATAAACACATTAGGTAAACCCACACCCTTTAGACGAAAACCACAAAAGTGGATCCCGTAGAGTACTACGGATGCGTAGGGGTGTTAATACCTTCCCTTCGCATAACCGACTCCCGAACCCAAGATTTGGTTGCGAGACCCCGTCTTGTCCTTTCCTTTTTCAGGTTTACTTCGAGCGTTTCCTTTCCCTCCTTTGGGATGAATAACGCACGGTGGCGACTCTCCTGTCATTTTCTTTCGCCGGTTATTTTTTCGCGCACTGTATTTTTCAGGTTGCGACAGCTGGCGACTCTGCTGGGGAGTAAAAGAAGTTGACCTCTTGCTGGTCCATCTTCCCTAAGCGAGTCCCTCCTAGCTCGTGTGATTTCTTGTTCATTGGGTGTTCATGCTTTTGTACATTTATTTACTTACTTACTTGCATTCATCTGCTGTATCTGTTGGAGCTGTTGTTTGTTTGTTGGGATGGGATGTTCTACGAGAGATAAGCCCATTACCCAGGCTTGAGTGCACACAGAGGTTTTAGAGTGGATGATCATGAGGCTTGCGTGGC
The DNA here is from genome assembly GCF_024323335.1 of Lathyrus oleraceus. Classification (NCBI taxonomy): domain Eukaryota; kingdom Viridiplantae; phylum Streptophyta; class Magnoliopsida; order Fabales; family Fabaceae; genus Lathyrus; species Lathyrus oleraceus. The sequence continues at coordinate 129,221,881 of NC_066583.1, forward strand.
ATGTTGCTACGTTAAGTCGTTCGTGAAGAACCACACCCAGACGAGGTTTCTTTTGGATATATTATGTCCTACGGATGTTCCGTAACGACATGATGTTCTTTTAGAAATCGTCGACTCTGGTGACCATTTCCCGAGAACTCAGTCGAGGCCTCTCCTCCGAGACGTGATTATGTTAGCTCTGGTGGGCGCATTCTCGCTGATCAATCCGAGGACCCCGAGACTGGGAACTTGCTTTAGGATGTTCTGTTGAGGGGAGTCAGTGGAGGTCTTTTATCCCGTAATAATGCCAAACCTTCAGTGGTAAACGTATTATTCGCGACCGAAGGGCTGAAGTTGACGAACTTCTGTTCTTAGAACCTGTAGCACCTCAAATTTGCACCCTACCATTGTATACATTCATTTCATATTAGGTCATAGCATTAACAATGTCCACTGCATAACATTGCATTGTCGATTTGCCCAAGTGCAAGCTCAGCTGATGAATTAGGTCAAACTGATCAGGAGAATCAGTCAATCAAGCAAGTGAGTGCCATTTTCATTGGGACAAGGCCCTAGGGTTGATTTATCAAGCTCATATGGTCCAAGGATCATTTTGAAGTGGTTTGGCCAAAGATTGGATGCTCAGAAGTCACCAGTCATTGGTCAGTCAACCAGAAACCCTAGAAAGTCAACTGTGGTCAAATGTGCCCGATTTTATGGATTGGAAGGTGGGAAATGGTTTGAAAGGCCTCATTCATGTCCATATGAGTCTCATTTGACATATCACCAACCAAGGTTGAAGATTTGGAGGTCAGACAGAAAGTTTCCAAAAATAGCAGGTGACCTGTAATTTCAGCTGCCCAAAATGGAAACTTTTTCCCCTCAAAATAACTCCATCATACAAGCTTCAAATGGAATTTTGTCCAACATGAAAGTTGAAGATCTTGTTCTCACCATTCCAAAAAGTCCAAGAACTTGAAAATCCCATGTGTGGTTGACAAGATATGGTCAGATCAATTTCAAAAATGACCCGTAATCAGGAGGGCATAACTTCCACATGGAGTGTCCAAATTGAGTGATCTTGTTATGCACAAACTCCATTTGACATGTACTTTCATGGTGCATAATTGGATTTCTTCAAAAAAGGTCAATGCAAAAGGTCAAATTTCAACTGGACAGTTAAATGAACCAGGGGCAAAATGGTCCAACTCGTGAAATAATTGGAATTTTTGAGTGGGGATTTTTGCAACACTTCACAAATGGCATTTGAAACTTGTTGGAATACTCATAACATGCCAAGGCTTCATGGTTTGAAAATTGGCTTTTGAAATGAACTTGAAAAATGAACACATAAGTCATGACATAGTGAAATTGAGAAGTATACATTCAATGGACATGGGACCAATTCTATCAGCTTCCAAATGAATTTTGTGACTTGTTCAAAGGGATAAACCACTGTTGCATTGATCAAAACCATCCAAGGGCAAAAAGGCCAAAATGCATTTTCAAGCTTCATTTGCTAATCACTAATTTTTTGCTAATCTTGATTATGAGTGGGATTAAGCAACCATATATAAGTCTAATTATAACTGTTTTCTCAGACACTAATCACAATTCACAAATCAACAAGCCAAAATTCTCAAATTCTCTCATTTCTCTCTAATTTTCACCAAGAACTTTTGCATCAATTCATCAATTTTCATTGATCTTTGAGCTAATTCTTTGCAGATTCATCATTGTTAGGTAGTCTAGGATTTCTGTTTGCAGGAATTGAGTGAAGATCTGAGCCAATTCGCAACTGTTGTAAGGTGGTTCTTCCATGGCAGTTAGCAACATCTCTTGATTCGAGCATTCTGGAGCTGGATTATCACCATCATTCATCTCCCTAGAGCTTGTGCAGCTTCTGTTTTCACTCATCGAGGCAAAACGCGCGCGAAATCCACGGCTACACGTCAAGAAGGTTAGGATCCGATGTTCACCAAACTTAAATTTGCGTTGTGGTTCTTGTAGAGTATACCTTGTAGATCATGCAGCACCTTGTAGAATTAAAAACCGTTAGGATTTGAGAGAGCAATCGTGAATCTAAGCTTTGATGTGAAATCTTCTTCCGCTCGATCTGTGCTGTACGATAAGAATTAGGATGAATCGTTGTGATATTTGAGATCCTGAGAGCGAGACCTTTCTAACGGTTATAGGCATGTGAATTTTTGTTGAAGTTGGATGTTCTTGATGTTCTTGAGCTTGTTGTTAAAATTCTGGAAAAAACGATGAGCAAGGATGCGTTTGATCCGCTGAGCCTCGTTCCCGTTTTCAAATCTTGTTTAGCGCGCAAAACAGGCCAATCAGGAGAAGCCAGCGCGTTTAGTGAAACGGCTGCGTTTTAGGCCAGACGCGAGGAATTACCATTGTGCCATTGGATTCATATTAATTAATTAAAACATTAGATAATTATTACAAAAATCATTTCAACCTTGGAAAAATCATAAAAAATAATTGGCTAATCCAAAAAATGTGAGGATTTTTTCTATGGTCTCCATTTTCCCTGTAGAATTTTATGGACATATTTTTTGAAGTTGTGCTTGGTAGAAAATTTAATTGGTATAGGGATGTACATAATGTGTGCAATATTCATATGTTTTGCTATTTTAATTATAAAATGACCATGCCTTATCCAAATGAATTGAAATTTTAGAGGATGATTCTTGACCCTCTCCTGGAATTTTTGACATATGATTTGTAATTTTTGGACCTCTGGTCTATTAGATGTGATTAATTCTTTTTGAGTGTGACAATATGTGTCACACTTTGATATGCTGAGTTCATGTATTATTTTTCCATGCTTCCATTAGGCCTATGGTTCTGATTTTTTGCATGAGATACCTTTGACATGTTAACTTTCAACATGAATTTTTGTGGATTTAATTGATCCATTTTCTAATTGATTTGGATTTTTGATTGCTGTTAGCATTTTTGGGTTGTTTCTTGTGTAACAAACTTCACATGTGTCATAAAATGCCCATCCCTAATCATATGAACATGAAATTTGGTGGAGTGGTTTCTAACATGTGTACCTTTCGTTTGGCTTTGGTACCATCCATTTCCCATTTAATGTCACTGTTTACCATTTGATTGAAGTTAGTGTACATGTTGTGACCTATTTTGGTTGTGTTTTTGCATGTCTTAACATGTTGATTTAATTGACATAGCTCCACTAGTCCAAATGGCATAAAAATTGACATGTAGCTTGTTGAATGTCCTCTGTTTAGGATATAATTTTTGTGGAATTTTCTATGCTGTTTTGGTATTTTTTTGGATGTAATCATTCTGGTTGTCCATATGTGATTCTACATTGCTTACTTTGCCTTAATTTGTGCATAAAATGAAATTGGTGTATGGTTTGGATATGAGACCAATTGGGATCCCTTTGTAATTGAATTATCTTGGTTTTGATTATGATTTGCTTGCTGTTTTAGGATTTTTCCATCCTTTGGACCCTAGGCTTGGCCTAGTGGTCTCGTTACTTATGTTTGAGCTTGACTTTGACTTTTCAGGTTAAAAAGCTAGTGCCTTAAGGAGGTTGATGCATAATTGAGTTGTTTCCTTTGATCATTGTATACTAATTTGTTTGTGTTGTAGGGTGCTTGGTTCACATGGACTTGGTGCTATGCACCTCATTGTTTGATTGTTGATTGATTCTTATTGTTGTTGTTTTGTTTATGTTGGGATGCTGATTCTGTTTGACTGTTTCCAGGTACCCCTAGTTGCTCAGTTCTCTTAAGAACTTGCATTGCTTTGCTTATAAGCAATTAGCATTGAGGTATTGCACTTTCTTCTTCATGTAGTCTGGAGACCCGACTGTTATTTGGCCGGGCAAACTGTCTGAAGTCCTCCTTAAGAGGCAATGCTTGTGTATGTTTATATTTGTCCCAAGCAGGAAAAGTCCTCGTTTGAGGCAATTGGTGGAAGGTAGGGATAAGCAATCTATCCCCCACTATTCTGTGAGTCTTCTCCTTGCTCCCATTACATGGTTGTAGCATTGAGATCCAAACCCAAGATCTATCGAGTCCAATTGGGGAAAGAGTTCCATCTTTCTGAACTCCCCCGCATTCTTATATTTACATGCTCTCTCGGACCTGAGATAGAAGCAATGAGGCACACCCCTCATCACCTTTCATCAGCTTCACCTTAGCCCCTCAATGGCAAGGTTAAGAGCTAACCTTACCCCGATACAGAGGCTTGTTTGTTGAGGTTGATATGACCCCTCGACTAAAGCCTAGCCCTGATGTTTGAGCCCCTTGCTGGTGTGTTTACTTCATACTGTATATGTTTGTGTGGTGTGACTGTATCCCCTAGGTTTGCTAGACTCCGCGTAGTCTCGTTTGCATGACAATTAAGGTAGCACGGTTCCTTCGTATAGGACTTCCTTTCTTGCTTGAGCTTTCCTAAAACACAAACAAACATTATCCCCTCTTAAGGATACGTCAACTCCTTCTACTACAGGTGAGTAAGTCTCCAAAGGTCGAGCATCCGGTAGATTGCGTAGTGACGTTGTCCACTTAAAAAACACAAACCAACGGGAATAGTTTAGCCGAACTACGGCAACTCTGATTCTCATGTTCAGATGAGATACGTAGGCACGAGATGCGATGTCTTGTCGAGTTTGACTAACAACTAACACTAATTCTTTTCTCTCGCCCTCGTTGCGATTGAGACCTTCCCTTTCTCTTGCCCTAGTTGCAATCGAGACCCTTCTTCTTCCTGTGTTGGTGTTAGGAGGTGGATGTAAGCCCAGCGATTGGCATTCCACATCCTGTGTCTTGTTGTGTGCTTGGAAGCTGATGTAAGTCCATCGAGTGGCGTTCGGGTTCCAGTGTGTGTTCTGGTTCGGATGCTGATGTAAGCCCAATGATTGGCATTCAGGCTCCACGTTTGCCTCCTTGTGTGTGTTTTGGTTCGGGTGCTGATGTAAGCCCAGTGATTGGCATTTAGGCTCCACGTTTGCCTCCTTGTGTGTGTTTTGGTTCGGATGCTGATGTAAGCCCAGTGATTGGCATTCAGGCTCCACGTTTGCCTCCTTGTGTGTGTTTTGGTTCGGATGCTGATGTAAGCCCAGTGATTGGCATTCAGGCTCCACGTTTGCCATTGCCTGTGTTCGTTTGTGTGCGTGTTTGCCGAGCTACGAATGCTCTGATTCTCCTTCGTCCAAAGGAGATACGTATGCATAGGATGCGACGTCCTAGCGAGCATGTGTCGTTTCCCCAGTCCGAACTACTTAGACTCTGATGTTTATGCTTGATAGACTAAGTAGGCCCAGGATGCGATATCCTGCCGAGTCAGTTTCAGTCTGTTTTCTTGTGTCTCCTTCAGCCAGTGTGTGTGTGTGAGCAGTGTTTTTAGCAACCATTTTCCCTTCCTATTGTGCGTGGATCCCGTCGAGTACGACGGATGCGTAGGGGTGCTAATACCTTCCCTTCGCATAACCGACTCCCGGTCCCATTCTCTTTGGTCGCGAGACCACGTCTTTTCCAGGTTTACTCTGAGCGTTTCCTTTCCCTCTTTTGGGATAAATAACGCACGGTGGCGGCTCTGTTGTTCTTGTTTTCCCGCCGGTTTTTCGCGTAATGCGACAGCTGGCGACTCTGCTGGGGATATAAGAAGTTGACCTGTGCTGGTCCATCTTCCCTAAGCGAGTCTCTCCTAGCGCTCTCTAGGTTAGGGCTTTGGTTGCTTTTTGCTGTGTTATTTATTGCATTCATTATTCATTGTTTGCATTCAATGTGTGCATTAATGTTTGCATTCATTTATTTCATCTGCTGTGCTGGCTGTGTTTTCTCTGATTGGGGGTGGGAGTTACTCGAGGTAAAAGGCCCAATACCCAGGCTATGAGTGAAATCTAGGAAACCTAGGAATAGAGTGATTCATGGGAAGCGGGTGGTATGCGCCACTTAGCGGAACATTGATATCACGAGCAGTTCAGACCCTGGTGGGATATTATCGGTGCATACATCGGGTGTGCACAAGATGATATTTTGCGAAAGGTTATTTATGCTGCGTTTCTTTCGACCTTACCCTGGCCTAGATGACACCCGTGAGTGGGAGGGAATGATTATTACAGGTACAGTTGCTGACTGGTTGGTGACTTGTTGGTGACTCTTGGTACTGATGGTGACTGTGAATTGTGGACATTTATTTCTGGGACGCCGGAGTTCTGTCCGTGGTTTATCAGCGGGTTCCGTTTATGTCGGATCCCCGGGTTGAATTTGAGAGTACCGGTTCAGAGGATCTGGCTGTCATCCGTTCAGTGGATGTTCCTGTGATAGTAATGTAATCTCCGGTTCCGTTTATTTCGGAACTCCCCAAGTCGGATTTATGGTGACTTAGTCCCGATGACTGTGACTGGTCCAGAGATTTGATGGGTCCTCAGATGACTTGGTGGCACAGTGACCTGCATTCATGCATTTGCATCGGTCTCATTTCGCATTCATCTGCATTCAACCCATGTCTGTCCGTATTCAGGGTCCATTTTTGATTAAGATTCTGGTTGAGAGATATCCAGATGTCAGAATGTTGTTGATGAAAAATTATTTGTCTCAGTGATGCTGGAATCAAAGGACAGAATATTCCTGATACGGGTAGACATTGCATGTGTGAGTCATACTAACCCATTTGCTGTTTTGTAGGTGTCAACCGGTGCGCATAGCTCGTTTGCTCAGATATCCTGCTAGGGGCCACAAATCCAAACTGATGGATCCACTCAACACCGATAAAGGCAGACATGTTTGGGATCGGTTATCGGCCAGATCAAGAGTCGTCTAGACCAAACAGAGGACGTCGTCCGCCGTACATCTTTGTCAGTGCAGGAATGCTGAATTCTGATCATGCTTGTTCAGTGAGTGAAGAGATCGACCGCGACCGCGAGCTAGAGCTGTGGATAAAGTCGTGCGTACCAGGCAACTGGAAGGCCTCCAAAAGCATCATTGTCGCTCATCCGGAAGTGTAGCATTTCTGTGTTTTAATTTTGTTTGCATGAAAGCCATACGTTTTGCCCGAAACGTACTGGTCCGTTGTAAGGGCCATCTCATGTGTTTCATTGTGCAACATTTTGCATCAGTAATAAATGGATGTTTTTTGTGATCAAAAGCGGTGTTCCCTGTTTTTCATTTTTTGCAGTTTTAAAAAAAAATAAAAATGGCAATGTTTTTTCGTTTTTCTTTTGAACTTGTCTCGTTCCAACCACAAAAGTGATTACCCTCCTGATCTCATCGATAACAATTTGGTTACACCTCTATATGACTTCGACAATCCAAGCTATCATGCCGAAGAAAAAGGCGAAGAAGATTGTGATCTGCTGGAATTAGCTAGGTTGTTGAAACAAGAGGAGAAGGTGATTCAACCACACGAGGAGCAAGTCAAGATGGTAATCCCAAGTACCGCCGAGGTCAGAAAGGAAATGAAAGTTGAAGCCGCTTCAGAGGCAAGTCGAGAACTGAATGGTAGCCCTGTTGAAAGAGCAGGTTGATATCTTCACCTGGTTGCATCAAGGTACACCAGGGTGGAATACCCATGTTGTGGGGCACGAGCTACCATCGAGAGAAGACTATCCTCCAGTGAAGAAGAAGGCTGGTGCCACGGATCAAAGGGCTACGGTGACTTTGTTTCATGATATGACTCATCGTGAAAGCGAATGCCATGATTGATGACATGATGACAAAGTCCCAAGCAGAAGAGGGGCACCCGGTGGACTTGATAAAGTTGTTTGACCGGTTGAGATAACTCATACTGTTGGGTCTAAGTCAGTGCACTTATGGAGTGCTGTCCGGTGAGCTGCCGAGGCTTGTTGTGGGCAAATCAGAGGAATCGAGGTCGATCCTGCGGAAAAAAAAAAGAAGAAAAAACAGAGAAAAAAACAATACAAGAAACGCCTGAGCCGAAAAAAAAGAAATCAAATGGTTAGGTGGAATGATGACTGCCAAGGGGCATGGAAAGAAAAAATGAGTAGCAGGAACCTCTGATTCTGATACCTTTCTTGGAAGAAACGATTGTTAATCTGGTACTTGACAGCCCTCAAGGGGTCTATGAGGTGTATTGGGTCAGCATGACTAGCCTCGTCGAAAAGAGCATGCAATTTACCTAAGCAAAAAGTTTATCGACTGTGAAACAATACACTCACTGCTCGAAAAAACTTGATGTACTTTGGCATAGGCTGCTCGCCGATTGAGACAGTGTATGCTGATTCATACCACCTTGTGGATGTCCAAAATGGATCTGATCAAGTATGTGCTTGAGAAGTCAGCAATGGACCGGACGAGTTGCGAGAGGGCAAATGATGTCGACTGAATACGATATTCAGTATACCTCCCGGAAAGCAATCAAGAGGAGGGTATTGTATGGTTATCTCGCCCAACAACCCATCGATGATTCTCAACCAAGGAAGTTTGAAGTCCCTGATGAGGACATCTCGAGGTACTCAAATCGAAAGATTGAGAGTGACCGATCCCGGAGGAGGGGCCTGACCCTGAATCCGAACGGGTTCTGATGTCTGATGGGGAGAGTTTAAAGTGAATGAGCTAGTGCTTCCCCGATAACAGTTGAAAGCGCCAACGATGGTGGCTGAGTATGAAGTTGGTATCCTGAGTGTCGTACCTCGATACGTGCATCTACTGGGGCAACGCCTTCCTCATTCAGTATGGATGGAAGTGATATTGCCTGCTGGAGGCTAGATCTCATTGTGGGGAGTCCAGATGGATGAGAAGTTAGAAAAGGGCGAGTGGATGAGGACTCGGTACGACGCATGGAGCCTGATTGAGAGAAGAGTTCGACAGTTACTTGTCATGGGGCAGTTGTACCCAGTGAATGAAGTGTGTTATTAACCGAGACGTGCGACCTCGTGGGTAGCATGGAAGAGATGTGGTGTTGAAAAGGATCCTTCCTCCTCAAGACGATCGTGGGGCAAGTGGATAAACAGTTATGAATGTCCGTTCGTGGTCGAAAAGGTCTCCTCTGACAGAGCCTTGTGATTGATGACCGCGAATGATGAAGATTTTCCATCCCCTGTGAATGCGGACGCAGTTAGAAAATACTTCGTGAAAGAGACCCACTGGACAAAAAGAATAAAAGAGTCCAGGCAAAAAAGGGCATCCCGGCGAACCAAGAAAAAAAGAGAAAAGGTTCGGGCAAAAGTTAGGGATAATAAAGAATTGTACACCCGGCAAGTCGAAAACCCCACAAGGGCGACTTGGGCAAAAAAGGGTATCCCGGTGGACTGAAACCTGAAAGGGCGGTCCAGCCAAGAGAGGGATTGAAACGAACAACTGCGTCTAGCATGATCGTTTGTGCTTTGGTTAAGACATCACAGTTAGTCTCCGACGGAGGTCGATTGGAAGCGTCTTGTTCAGAAGGCCGAAAGTGCGGAAAGTCTTGAGGACATGTGAGGTGTAACCGAGTTGGAACCCGATGAGATCACGGTTCCGCATTGCCAATAGGATAGATTTTTTTTCTTTATACGCAATCACCTCTTTCCAGGGTTTGCTTCCTGTGTGTTGCTCAGTTCTGAGCCACTTTTTTGTTTCAGTCAATAAAATGTGTATTCAGTCAAATAGTTTTGTTTTTGTTTTCATTACCGCTTTGATTACGAAAACATCTGTTCGTTTTGATAAAGAATACTTGCATTTTGAAACATGGAGGTCTCTTCCGATGCATGCTTATAAGATTGAAATCTGGAAATCTTATTCGGAAGTTTGAGTGACCAAGATGTTGAAGTGTTGGTACGCCCGGGGCACGCTTTTATCTAACAATCTCTTGTGCAGGTGCCGTTAGATATCTTCATTCGCTGGCAAATAGTGATATGGAACCTTTCGAAAAAAAAAGAAATCCCCACAGAGTCCAACCAGGGGCAAGGGATAGACGAACAGTGAAAGGACGGTGAAGGATTACGACGACGATCCTAGAGGGTTAACCAAGAAGACTCTTCAAAGTCTAAGGACTGGAAAGTTTGTATGAATCCCAGGAATTCGATCTTCGTGGGATGAATCAGAAAAGTCCAGACGAGCCTGGGAGTTCTCAAAAGTGGAAAGTCAACACTGTGGTAGGATGGTGAACACCAGTGTTTGACGAATCGAAGGGCGGCCCGTGTCCGATAGGCCGTATTTCCCCCAATGGGTTTGAGAGTGTCATCTCCCTAGCAGATTCGAGATCGGTGTCTCCCTAGCGAGCCTGAAGGTTACCATATCCTCAGCGGAGTTGTGACTGTTTCCCAAGTCTGAAGCTGTCTTCCCAGCAGAGTTTGTGTTGATGGTTCTCCCCCAGCAAGGTCCCCAAGCGGATCGAGTCCGGTGAAATCATTCCCAGTAGAGACAAGCATGGGTTGCCTCCCCTAGCAGGGTAATCGCCAAGCAAGTCCGGGTTCGATGGAGATCATCCCCAGCAAGGTTTGTCTTTCCCCAGCAGGGTGGAAGTTGACGTGGTAATGAGATCCTCAGTGCAGTTCCTGGAGTTCCTTAGTGTTGTCTCTGGAGGAGACGCGTGTTTATGCATTCATCATGTAGATAAGCATAACATATTGCATCATTAGTGCGTGGAATTTCCATAATCATGGGGCATTACGCTAAAAAAAACTCATGCATCTGCATTGCAAGCATATCCATTAGCCCGAGGCCGTGGTGAATTGACCAAGAATGGGTTGTTGGAAAGAGTTTAGCATCGCTTGGATCGATTTCAGAATTGGGTTCCCCAACAGGGTTGAGAGAGGTGTTTTCCCAACAAGTGACCCCGCAAGTGAGGGGGTATCCCCATCATTGTTACTCCCCAATTGGTAGCATCTTGCCAGCTTGGATCTTTTTCCTTAGCAGATGTGGGGGTGTCTGATCTCTCCATGTAGAGTTGACCCTTTAAGCAGAAAATGTCTGTCATTTCCTTCTGCGCTCCCCACGAGTTGTGTCCTCGTGGATGACGGTTGTTTCCGTTCCCTCCCCTTGGGATGGGTTTTCCCTAGTGAGTTCTTTCCTCATTAGGATGTCTTGGTTCAGTTTGCCTTTTTGGATCGATCCTGAATTGGCTTCCTTGTGGCTGTCTCCTGTTTTTCCCTGGGGCATAAATGAATAGTTGCTCACTAACCGGCACTCATTCATCTTATCCTCAGCGGAATTTTTGGGCTTCTACCTACAAACCGGTAGTTGTAAGTCCTATCTTTGTGGTTTTCTACCTACAAGCCGGTAGTTGTAAAATCCCACTTTCATCTCCTAGCAGAGGTAACCTTTGTGGTTCATTCTGTTTGATGGCCTCTACCTGCAACCCGGTAGTTGTAAGTCCTATCTTTGTGGTTTTCTACCTACAAATCGGTAGTTGTAAAATCCCACTTTCATCCCTTTGGTGGAGTTAACCCCGTGTGCTCATCTTATCGATGACTGGTTACTTTCCCGTGGTTTTCTACCTACTAATCGGTAGATGTAATCCCCTCTTTGCAGTTATCAGTACCCAGTTGGCGGTATTGATAGTCTTGTCCCCTCTGGATACTTGCCTTGATCAAGCAGTATTGTCCCCGGTGGGTCTTCTCCTTCCTTTCGGATATTTGCTCCGAGTAAGCAACTTCATCCTCTTTTGATTGGTCATCTTTGCATACCTAGTCTGGTACCCCGATGCCTTTCCTTTCGGTCGTTTTATCCACCTAACAACCTACAACCCGGTTATGGATAATCTTCCATGCGAGTATGTTATCTACGTTTTGACGGCTATAGATAATATATCTCATGCACTCTCTGGTCAGTCTTTTGATTGTTTTCTCCAGCAGAGTAAGATTCGTATTCCTTGTGGAATCGAATTTCCATCCTTTAACAAGTTTGCTTCCGCTCTCTTCAGGATGATGTCGGTCGTTTATCCATTTAACAACCTACAACCCGGTTATGGATAATCTTCCATGCGAGTCTATTATCTACGTTTTGACGGCTATAGATAATATGTCTCATGCGCTCTTGGGTCGAAGTCGTCCTCCCCAGTCGAGTAAGATTCGTATTCCCTATGGAATCGAATGTCCATCCTCTAACAAGACTGCTTTTCTAGCCCTCTTTAGGATGTGAAGTGTTTTGGAGCACAAACCAATTCACGCTTTGGTCGGTCACCTGTTTCATACCTACAACCCGGTATCCTTGGTGTTCCTTCCTGTTTGCTCGCTGTCGTGACCTTGTTCCCCGGTGAGATCCCCTGCAAGTGTTCAGCCTTGCCCTGTCATCTTGTAGATGTCAGTATCCCGTTAGCACCCGCGTGTGTTATTTCTTTGGTGTCGGTAAACACCATCTTTCGGTGATTTCCCAGTCATGCGTAGTGTCTGGTCTTCTTTGGTGTCGGTAAACACCATCTTTCGGTGCTTTCCCAGTCATGCGTAGTGTCTGGTCTTCTTTGATGTCAGTAAACATCATCTTTCGATGTTCGTAACGTCGTCCCTTCCCTAGTGAAGTTCCTCCTCTCCGTTGGTGTCGATAAACGTCGAGTTTTTCCCAATTATCCGTTGATGATTTGGTTGTGTTCACTCTTCCCTAGTGAAGTTCCTCCTCTCCGTTGGTGTCGATAAACGTCGAGTTTTTCCCCATCATCCATTGATGATTTGGTTGTGTTCGCTCTCCCTAGAAGAGTCCTCCTCTCCGTTGGTGTCGATAAACGTCGAGTTTTTCCTATGCGTGGCGTATAGTTGATATCTTTCCCCACAGGGTCGTCCCCAGAAGTTTTCTCCTTCTCCGTTGGTGTCGATAAACGTTGAGTCTCCCTTTCGTCCTATGACGTCTGGCTGAGTGTTCTCCTTCTCCGTTGGTGTCGATAAACGTTGAGTCTCCCTTTCGTCCTATGACGTCTGGCTGAGTGTTCTCCTTCTCCGTTGGTGTCGATAAACGTTGAGTCTCCCTTTCGTCCTATGACGTCTGGCTGAGTTTTCTCCTTCTCCGTTGGTGTCGATAAACGTTGAGTCTCCCTTTCGTCCTATGACGTCTGGCTGAGTTTTCTCCTTCTCCGTTGGTGTCGATAAACGTTGAGTCTCCCTTTCGTCCTATGACGTCTGGCTGAGTTTTCTCCTTCTCCGTTGGTGTCGATAAACGTTGAGTCTCCCTTTCGTCCTATGACGTCTGGCTGAGTTTTCTCCTTCTCCGTTGGTGTCGATAAACGTTGAGTCTCCCTTTCGTCCTATGACGTCTGGTCGAGTCTTCCCATTCATCCTATGATGTCTGGTTACCTCTCCGTTGGTCTTGGTAAACGTTGAGTTTTTCCCATTACGTCCGCTGACGTATGGTTGTATCTCCCTTCCAGTCATTCATTAATGATTGGTTACCTCTCCGTTGGTCTTGGTAAACGTTGAGTTTTTCTCATTACGTCCGCTGACGTATGGTTGTATCTCTCCTTCCAATCATTCCTTAATGATTGGTTACCTCTCCGTTGGTTTCGGTAAACGTTGAGTTTTTCCCATTTCGTCCGCTGACGCATGGTTGTATCACTATCCCCGCCTTTCATCCTATGATGTCTGGTTACCTCTCCGTTGGTTTCGGTAAACGTCGAGTTTTTCCCATTACGTCCGCTGACGTATGGTTGTATCCTTTCCTGGTTATCCCCAGTAGAGTTGATTTACCTCTCCGTTGGTCTTGGTAAACGTTGAGTTTTTCCTAGTTGTCCGCTGGCATCTAGTTGAGATTTCTGATCCCAGTCATCGTGTGTCGATGTCTGGATGTGGTTGTGCTTTTGAAGAGAAGATAGAAAAGGAAAAAACAACAGAAAATCATACCCAGCAGTGTGCAAATTTCTACGGTTCTTGGTATTCAATCCCTGTTTACCCTGAAAGTCTGACAGCCGTTGCTCTCATCCATTCGGGTTCCCAGTTGATTGAATAGGGGCAGCTGTAGCACCTCAAATTTGCACCCTACCATTGTATACATTCATTTCATATTAGGTCATAGCATTAACAATGTCCACTGCATAACATTGCATTGTCCATTTGCCCAAGTGCAAGCTCAACTGATGAATTAGGTCAAACTGATCAGGAGAATCAGTCAATCAAGCAAGTGAGTGCCATTTTCATTGGGACAAGGCCCTAGGGTTGATTTATCAAGCTCATATGGTCCAAGGATCATTTTGAAGTGGTTTGGCCAAAGATTGGATGCTCAGAAGTCACCAGTCATTGGTCAGTCAACCAGAAACCCTAGAAAGTCAACTGTGGTCAAATGTGCCCGATTTTATGGATTGGAAGGTGGGAAATGGTTTGAAAGGCCTCATTCATGTCCATATGAGTCTCATTTGACATATCACCAACCAAGGTTGAAGATTTGGAGGTCAGACAGAAAGTTTCCAAAAATAGCAGGTGACCTGTAATTTCAGCTGCCCAAAATGGAAACTTTTTCCCCTCAAAATAACTCCATCATACAAGCTTCAAATGGAATTTTGTCCAACATGAAAGTTGAAGATCTTGTTCTCACCATTCCAAAAAGTCCAAGAACTTGAAAATCCCATGTGTGGTTGACAAGATATGGTCAGATCAATTTCAAAAATGACCCGTAATCAGGAGGGCATAACTTCCACATGGAGTGTCCAAATTGAGTGATCTTGTTATGCACAAACTCCATTTGACATGTACTTTCATGGTGCATAATTGGATTTCTTCAAAAAAGGTCAATGCAAAAGGTCAAATTTCAACTGGACAGTTAAATGAACCAGGGGCAAAATGGTCCAACTCGTGAAATAATTGGAATTTTTGAGTGGGGATTTTTGCAACACTTCACAAATGGCATTTGAAACTTGTTGGAATACTCATAACATGCCAAGGCTTCATGGTTTGAAAATTGGCTTTTGAAATGAACTTGAAAAATGAACACATAAGCCATGACATAGTGAAATTGAGAAGTATACATTCAATGGACATGGGACCAATTCTATCAGCTTCCAAATGAATTTTGTGACTTGTTCAAAGGGATAAACCACTGTTGCATTGATCAAAACCATCCAAGGGCAAAAAGGCCAAAATGCATTTTCAAGCTTCATTTGCTAATCACTAATTTTTTGCTAATCTTGATTATGAGTGGGATTAAGCAACCATATATAAGTCTAATTATAACTGTTTTCTCAGACACTAATCACAATTCACAAATCAACAAGCCAAAATTCTCAAATTCTCTCATTTCTCTCTAATTTTCACCAAGAACTTTTGCATCAATTCATCAATTTTCACTGATCTTTGAGCTAATTCTTTGCAGATTCATCATTGTTAGGTAGTCTAGGATTTCTGTTTGCAGGAATTGAGTGAAGATCTGAGCCAATTCGCAACTGTTGTAAGGTGGTTCTTCCATGGCAGTTAGCAACATCTCTTGATTCGAGCATTCTGGAGCTGGATTATCACCATCATTCATCTCCCTAGAGCTTGTGCAGCTTCTGTTTTCACTCATCGAGGCAAAACGCGCGCGAAATCCACGGCTACACGTCAAGAAGGTTAGGATCCGATGTTCACCAAACTTAAATTTGCGTTGTGGTTCTTGTAGAGTATACCTTGTAGATCATGCATCACCTTGTAGAATTAAAAACCGTTAGGATTTGAGAGAGCAATCGTGAATCTAAGCTTTGATGTGAAATCTTCTTCCGCTCGATCTGTGCTGTACGATAAGAATTAGGATGAATCGTTGTGATATTTGAGATCCTGAGAGCGAGACCTTTCTAACGGTTATAGGCATGTGAATTTTTGTTGAAGTTGGATGTTCTTGATGTTCTTGAGCTTGTTGTTAAAATTCTGGAAAAAACGATGAGCAAGGATGCGTTTGATCCGCTGAGCCTCGTTCCCGTTTTCAAATCTTGTTTAGCGCGCAAAACAGGCCAATCAGGAGAAGCCAGCGCGTTTAGTGAAACGGCTGCGTTTTAGGCCAGACGCGAGGAATTACCATTGTGCCATTGGATTCATATTAATTAATTAAAACATTAGATAATTATTACAAAAATCATTTCAACCTTGGAAAAATCATAAAAAATAATTGGCTAATCCAAAAAATGTGAGGATTTTTTCTATGGTCTCCATTTTCCCTGTAGAATTTTATGGACATATTTTTTGAAGTTGTGCTTGGTAGAAAATTTAATTGGTATAGGGATGTACATAATGTGTGCAATATTCATATGTTTTGCTATTTTAATTATAAAATGACCATGCCTTATCCAAATGAATTGAAATTTTAGAGGATGATTCTTGACCCTCTCCTGGAATTTTTGACATATGATTTGTAATTTTTGGACCTCTGGTCTATTAGATGTGATTAATTCTTTTTGAGTGTGACAATATGTGTCACACTTTGATATGCTGAGTTCATGTATTATTTTTCCATGCTTCCATTAGGCCTATGGTTCTGATTTTTTGCATGAGATACCTTTGACATGTTAACTTTCAACATGAATTTTTGTGGATTTAATTGATCCATTTTCTAATTGATTTGGATTTTTGATTGCTGTTAGCATTTTTGGGTTGTTTCTTGTGTAACAAACTTCACATGTGTCATAAAATGCCCATCCCTAATCATATGAACATGAAATTTGGTGGAGTGGTTTCTAACATGTGTAGCTTTCATTTGGCTTTGGTCCCATCCATTTCCCATTTAATGTCACTGTTTACCATTTGATTGAAGTTAGTGTACATGTTGTGACCTATTTTGGTTGTGTTTTTGCATGTCTTAACATGTTGATTTAATTGACATAGCTCCACTAGTCCAAATGGCATAAAAATTGACATGTAGCTTGTTGAATGTCCTCTGCTTAGGATATAATTTTTGTGGAATTTTCTATGCTGTTTTGGTATTTTTTTGGATGTAATCATTCTGGTTGTCCATATGTGATTCTACATTGCTTACTTTGCCTTAATTTGTGCATAAAATGAAATTGGTGTATGGTTTGGATATGAGACCAATTGGGATCCCTTTGTAATTGAATTATCTTGGTTTTGATTATGATTTGCTTGCTGTTTTAGGATTTTTCCATCCTTTGGACCCTAGGCTTGGCCTAGTGGTCTCGTTACTTATGTTTGAGCTTGACTTTGACTTTTCAGGTTAAAAAGCTAGTGCCTTAAGGAGGTTGATGCATAATTGAGTTGTTTCCTTTGATCATTGTATACTAATTTGTTTGTGTTGTAGGGTGCTTGGTTCACATGGACTTGGTGCTATGCACCTCATTGTTTGATTGTTGATTGATTCTTATTGTTGTTGTTTTGTTTATGTTGGGATGCTGATTCTGTTTGACTGTTTCCAGGTACCCCTAGTTGCTCAGTTCTCTTAAGAACTTGCATTGCTTTGCTTATAAGCAATTAGCATTGAGGTATTGCACTTTCTTCTTCATGTAGTCTGGAGACCCGACTGTTATTTGGCCGGGCAAACTGTCTGAAGTCCTCCTTAAGAGGCAATGCTTGTGTATGTTTATATTTGTCCCAAGCAGGAAAAGTCCTCGTTTGAGGCAATTGGTGGAAGGTAGGGATAAGCAATCTATCCCCCACTATTCTGTGAGTCTTCTCCTTGCTCCCATTACATGGTTGTAGCATTGAGATCCAAACCCAAGATCTATCGAGTCCAATTGGGGAAAGAGTTCCATCTTTCTGAACTCCCCCGCATTCTTATATTTACATGCTCTCTCGGACCTGAGATAGAAGCAATGAGGCACACCCCTCATCACCTTTCATCAGCTTCACCTTAGCCCCTCAATGGCAAGGTTAAGAGCTAACCTTACCCCGATACAGAGGCTTGTTTGTTGAGGTTGATATGACCCCTCGACTAAAGCCTAGCCCTGATGTTTGAGCCCCTTGCTGGTGTGTTTACTTCATACTGTATATGTTTGTGTGGTGTGACTGTATCCCCTAGGTTTGCTAGACTCCGCGTAGTCTCGTTTGCATGACAATTAAGGTAGCACGGTTCCTTCGTATAGGACTTCCTTTCTTGCTTGAGCTTTCCTAAAACACAAACAAACATTATCCCCTCTTAAGGATACGTCAACTCCTTCTACTACAGGTGAGTAAGTCTCCAAAGGTCGAGCATCCGGTAGATTGCGTAGTGACGTTGTCCACTTAAAAAACACAAACCAACGGGAATAGTTTAGCCGAACTACGGCAACTCTGATTCTCATGTTCAGATGAGATACGTAGGCACGAGATGCGATGTCTTGTCGAGTTTGACTAACAACTAACACTAATTCTTTTCTCTCGCCCTCGTTGCGATTGAGACCTTCCCTTTCTCTTGCCCTAGTTGCAATCGAGACCCTTCTTCTTCCTGTGTTGGTGTTAGGAGGTGGATGTAAGCCCAGCGATTGGCATTCCACATCCTGTGTCTTGTTGTGTGCTTGGAAGCTGATGTAAGTCCATCGAGTGGCGTTCGGGTTCCAGTGTGTGTTCTGGTTCGGATGCTGATGTAAGCCCAGTGATTGGCATTCTGGCTCCACGTTTGCCTCCTTGTGTGTGTTTTGGTTCGGGTGCTGATGTAAGCCCAGTGATTGGCATTCAGGCTCCACGTTTGCCTCCTTGTGTGTGTTTTGGTTCGGATGCTGATGTAAGCCCAGTGATTGGCATTCAGGCTCCACGTTTGCCTCCTTGTGTGTGTTTTGGTTCGGATGCTGATGTAAGCCCAGTGATTGGCATTCAGGCTCCACGTTTGCCATTGCCTGTGTTCGTTTGTGTGCGTGTTTGCCGAGCTACGAATGCTCTGATTCTCCTTCGTCCAAAGGAGATACGTATGCATAGGATGCGACGTCCTAGCGAGCATGTGTCGTTTCCCCAGTCCGAACTACTTAGACTCTGATGTCTATGGTTGATAGACTAAGTAGGCCCAGGATGCGATATCCTGCCGAGTCAGTTTCAGTCTGTTTTCTTGTGTCTCCTTCAGCCAGTGTGTGTGTGTGAGCAGTGTTTTTAGCAACCATTTTCCCTTCCTATTGTGCGTGGATCCCGTCGAGTACGACGGATGCGTAGGGGTGCTAATACCTTCCCTTCGCATAACCGACTCCCGATCCCATTCTCTTTGGTCGCGAGACCACGTCTTTTCCAGGTTTACTCTGAGCGTTTCCTTTCCCTCTTTTGGGATAAATAACGCACGGTGGCGGCTCTGTTGTTCTTGTTTTCCCGCCGGTTTTTCGCGTAATGCGACAGAACCTACCAGTGAGGGGCGGGCTAAATTCAGGAAACCTTAACCTCCAACCAACCCGGTTTTCTGGAGCAGAGCTTTGATCTTGTATTATATTCCTCAGTGGTTTTCTCTTCAGACAGTGCAACCTGACAGATGTTCAAGCAGATACAGCAATCCTGATTGACATGCCACTGCATTGCATTCACATCGTTGCATCACATCATTTCGCATTCATATCATTTAACACATGTTTATCTATTCCCAGGATTTCACATCTTCTTCTTGATTCTAGTCGGGGTTTTCTTCTTACACTATTTATCAAATGAGAGACTGGAATCAAGGGGGTAGAATACCTTTTGGAATTGATAAACATGTCATTGCATTTGCATATCCATAACATGTCTTGCATAACAGGTACCGCCGCAGTGTTCTCAGTTGTTTGGTGTTCCATCAGCAGGATAGCTGATTCAAGAATTCACCGATACGGTACCCAAAGGAATCAACAGAGAGCGATGGAGAGCCTACAAGCAGAGCTCGCCGAGATGAAGATTCGCATGAATCAATTCATGGATTTGGTTCAAGGGGTGGCTCAAGGACAGCAGGAGCTTAGATTGTTGGTACAGAGGGATCCCCCTATTACTCAACCAGAGACGTTGGCTGATCCTCCAGCTGGAGAGGCTAATGGTCCCAATGGACCGGGGCCTATCCCGATCCCGCATGTCAACCTAGATCAACAACCCATTCAGGATGGTCAGGATGATCAGTTCCCCTTGCTTCAGGAAGACTTTGGCATGGACCCCATGTTTAGAAGATTGGAAGAGAGGTTGAAAGCAGTGGAAGGACAGAATCTTCTGGGAGTAGATGTTGCTGACTTGGGACTGGTCCCAGGTGTGAGAGTGCCCCCGAAATTCAAGGTCCCGATATTTGACAAATACCATGGCAGCTCTTGCCCCAAAACTCACGTGCAAGCCTATTTCCGTAAAATGGTTGCATACTCTGATGACGAGAAGCTACTTATGTACTTCTTCCAGGATAGCCTAGCTGGGGCATCCTTGGAATGGTATATGAGGCTGGACAGAGCCCACATCCGTTGCTGGAGGGATTTGGCAGAGGCTTTCGTGAAGCAGTATCAGTATAATGCAGACATGGCTCCGGACAGAACTCAACTTCAGAATCTGTCTCTTAAAAGCAATGAGTGCTTCAGGGAATACGCTCAACGCTAGAGGGATACAGCTTCCCGTGTTCAGCCTCCTATGTTGGAAAAGGAAATGGCCAACATGTTCATGAATACACTTCCTGAACCTTACTTGGAGCGTCTGGTAGGTTGCAATGCTTCCAACTTTGCTGATGTGGTCTCTACTGGAGAAAGGGTGGAGAATTACCTAAAGACCTATAAGAGCCAGAGTGGAGGTGGATACTCATCAGGGGTGAATAAGCCGTTCATTCAGGGACAGAAGAGGAGAGAAGGGGATGCAAATGCCATATCTTCTTATCAAAACAGGGATAACCGGAGGAATAATTTTCAGAATTATCATCAGCAACCGTATGTTGCGGCTGTGACCATTCCAGCTGCAGCGCCACTACAACAACAACAATCACAACGTCAACCAGCTCAGTATCAACAGAAGCAGCAACCGGGTAACAGACCCGCTTATCAACAGAGGCAAAGGATGATGGACCGGCGTTTCGACACCCTTCCAATGTCGTACGCTCAGTTGCTTTCTAGTCTTCAACAACTATAACTTGTGCAGTTGCGCACTCTGGCTCCTCCTGTTGGTAGACTTTCGGTGGGTTACGACGCCAACACTAGGTGTAGCTTCCACTCTGGGGCACCTGGCCACAATATTGAGAACTGCAAAGCTTTTAAGCACGTAGTTCAAAACCTCATAGATTCAAAGGCCATCGACCTTGCACCGGCTCCGAATGTCGTTAACAATCCCATGCCCCAGCATGGTGGTGCGAACGTTAAGATGATAGAGGGAAAAGCCAAGTCCATTAAGGATGTGTTGAAGTTGAAGACTCCATTGTTGGATATCAAAGGATGCTTGCTGAAGGCCGATGTTTTCCCCGGTTGTGGGAAGGGTTGTTTGGATTGTGCCACTCAGAGTGGAGGTTGTTTGAAGCTACAGCAGGGTATCCAGGCCTTGCTCGACAAAGGTATCCTCCAGGTTGAAGATTTGTCTGTCCAAGAGTCTGTGGAAGGGGTTGAGGAAGAAGTGTTTGAAGATGCTACTGATGAATTCGCAGATGTTGTTCCTACTGATTTTGTGATCCATGATGATGTTGTCGCTGATATTCCAAACATGGCGTTTGATTCTGATGTACTTGCTGAACTTGATTCCGATGTTTCAGATGTGTGTACTTCAACGCCTCAGACTCGTCAGGGGCCAATTACTTTCTCCAGTGCGGGCATCATTCAGTATGGTCAAGTCTCTGCAGTCAACGAAGAAGGTGGGGATAGTGATTGTGACATTGACAACTGGGTGCGTCCGAGGATCCCGGGTGAAGTCATCAACAATTGGTCTTCTGAGGAGATTGTCCAAGTCACTTTTCTTAAGGAGTAATTTTCTTTGTTTATTCATGCATGTCCAAGTCTTATGTTCCGCCCAGGGCGTAATGACTCATTGTAGGGCCCATCTATGTGACACTTGCATTTTTATCATAAATAAAGGACGTATTTTTGCATTCAAATATTTCGTTCCCTGTCTTTCTATTTTTGCAGTTTTTCAAAATAAAAAAAAATGGCAATGTTTTGTTTAGTTTTCACTTCTTGTTCACACTCATAAGCACATATCATCACTCATGCAGATGCACATCACCGGATCCTATTGATAACGTTTCTGCTACGGCTCGCTTCGACTTTGAAAATCCAATCTTTCAAGCTGAAGAAGAGGATGATGAAGACTGTGAACTCCCTGAAGAGCTTACCAGGTTATTAAAACAAGAGGAAAGGGTTATTCAACCGCATCAAGAGTCTGTTGAAGTGATTAATCTCGGCACCGAGGACGCCAAGAGAGAAATCAAGATAGGGGCTGCTTTAGAAGACAATGTGAAGAAAGGGCTGATTGAATTGCTGCAAGAATACGTTGACATCTTCGCCTGGTCTTATCAGGACATGCCTGGGCTGGACACAGACATCGTGGTACACCGCTTGCCTCTCAAAGAAGGTTGTCCTCCGGTCAAGCAGAAGCTCAGAAGAACAAGACCAGAGATGGCTGTCAAGATAAAGGAAGAAGTACAAAAGCAGTTGGATGCAGGGTTTCTAGCAGTCACCAATTATCCGCCATGGGTTGCAAACATCGTCCCAGTACCTAAGAAGGATGGAAAGGTACGGATGTGTGTCGACTACCGGGATCTGAATAGAACTAGCCCTAAAGATGATTTCCCATTACCTCACATCGATGTTTTGGTGGATAATACAACTCAGTTCTCGGTATTCTCCTTCATGGATGGCTTTTCTGGCTATAACCAAATCAAGATGGCACCAGAAGACATGGAAAAGACAACTTTCATAACCCCATGGGGCACCTTCTGCTACAAGGTGATGCCGTTTGGTCTGAAAAATGCCGGAGCAACATATCAACGAGCTATGGTAACTCTGTTCCATGATATGATTCATCATGAAATCGAGGTTTATGTGGATGATATGATTGTCAAATCTCAGACAGAAGAAGAACATTTGGTGAATTTGCAGAAACTGTTTGAGCGTTTGAGGAAATTCAAACTGAGACTTAACCCGAACAAGTGCACTTTCGGGGTGAGATCGGGAAAATTGTTGGGTTTTATCGTTAGCGGAAAAGGGATTGAGGTGGATCCTGACAAAGTAAAAGCGATACAGGAAATGCCAGAGCCGAGAACAGAGAAGCAAGTCCATAGTTTCTTAGGGAGGTTGAACTACATTGCAAGGTTCATCTCTCACCTAACAACCACGTGTGAGCCAATTTTCAAATTGCTGAAGAAAGATCAGGCTATCAGGTGGAATGAAGATTGTCAAAGGGCTTTCGAGAAGATAAAAGAGTATCTACAGAAACCTCCGATCCTTATACCTCCATTTCCTGGGAGACCTCTGATAATGTACCTATCAGTGACTGAGAACTCGATGGGGTGTGTATTGGGACAGCATGACGAGTCTGGTCGAAAAGAGCATGCCATATACTACCTTAGCAAAAAGTTTACCGACTGTGAAGTCAAATATTCGCAGCTTGAGAAAACTTGCTGTGCTTTGGCCTGGGCTGCTCGCCGATTGAGGCAGTATATGCTGAACCATACTACCTTGTTGATTTCTAAGATGGATCCAGTGAAATACATATTCGAGAAGCCAGCTCTCACCGGAAGGGTCGCTCGTTGACAAATGATTTTAACAGAGTATGATATTCAGTACACGTCACAGAAGGCCATCAAGGGTAGTATTCTGTCAGACTACCTTGCCGAGCAGCCGATTGATGATTATGAGCCGATGAAGTTTGAATTCCCTGATGAAGACATCATGTTCCTCAAGATGAAAGACTGTGAAGAGCCAGTTGTTGAGGAGGGACCTGATCCAAACGAAAAGTGGACTTTGTTGTTTGATGGGGCTGTCAATGCTAGAGGAAGTGGAATTGGCGCTGTCATTACAACTCCGAAAGGTGCCCACATACCTTTCACCGCTCGTTTGACTTTTAAGTGCACAAATAATGAAGCTGAGTACGAGGCCTGTATCTTGGGTATTGAGCAAGCCATTGATTTGAGAATCAAGACTTTGGACATCTTCGGAGATTCAGCTCTGGTGATCAATCAAGTGAATGGTGATTGGAATACTCTCCAACCCACTCCGGTCCCCTACAGAGACTACACGAGAAGACTGTTGACTTTCTTCACAACAGTAAAATTGTATCATATACCTCGTGATGAGAACCAGATGGCAGACGCACTTGCTACTCTATCCTCCATGATCAAGGTAATTCGCTGGAACCATGCTCCCAGGATCGATGTGATGCGCCTTGACAGGGCCGCATATGTGTTTGCTGCTGAACTGGTAGTCGATGACAAGCCCTGGTATCACGATATCAAGTGCTTTCTGAAGAATCAAGAGTACCCTGCAGGGGCATCCAACAATGACAGAAAGACTTTGAGAAGATTGGCAGGCAGTTTCTTCTTGAACAAAGACGATGTGCTGTATAAGAGGAACTTCGACATGGTTTTGCTCAGATGCGTGGACAGACACGAGGCAGACATGTTAATGCAGGAAGTCCATGAAGGTTCCTTTGGTACTCATGCCGGCGGACATGCAATGGCTAAGAAATTGTTAAGAGCGGGTTATTATTGGATGACCATGGAGTCAGATTGCTTCAAATATGCTCGGAAGTGTCATAAATACCAGATTTATGCTGATAAGGTGCATGTACCGCCAAATCCTCTGAATGTGATGTCTTCGCCGTGGCCGTTTTCTATGTGGGGCATTGACATGATTGGAAAGATTGAGCCGACTGCTTCCAATTGGCATCGCTTCATCCTTGTTGCCATCGACTATTTCACCAAGTGGGTCGAGGCAGCGTCGTTCGCGAATGTCACCAGACATGTGGTTGCCCGTTTCATCAAGAAAGAAATCATTTGTCGCTATGGGATTCCCGAAAGAATCATTACTGATAATGGTTCTAATCTCAACAACAAAATGATGAAGGAGTTGTGTCAGAACTTCAACATTCAACATCACAATTCTTCCCCTTACCGCCCTAAGATGAACGACACTGTTGAGGCGGTAAATAAGAACATAAAGAAGATTGTGCAGAAGATGGTCGTCACGTACAGAGATTGGCATGAGATGCTACCTTTCGCCTTGCATGGGTACCGCACTTCAGTACGTACATCGACCGGGGCAACCCCTTACTCCCTGGTGTATGGTATGGAAGCAGTCCTACCTGTTGAAGTGGAGATTCCTTCTCTAAGAGTCCTGTTGGATGTCAAGTTAGACGAAGCCGAATGGATTCGGACAAGGTTCAATGAGTTGAGTCTTATCGAAGAGAAGCGAATGGCAGCCATTTGTCATGGGCAGTTGTATCAGAGTCGGATGAAGAGAGCCTTTGATCAGAAAGTGCGTCCTCGTTGTTTCCAAGTCGGAGATTTAGTGTTGAAAAGGATCCTTCCTCCTCAGACAGATCACAGGGGCAAGTGGACTCCTAACTATGATGGACCGTATATTGTCACCAAGGTTTTTGATGGTGGGGCCTTAATGCTTGCAACTATGGATGGTGAAAACTTCACTTCCCCTGTGAACTCAGACGCAGTTAAAAAATACTTCGCATAAAATAGACCCGCTGGACAGTAAAAAGAATAGTCCAGGCAAAAATGGGCATCCCGACGAACCAAGAAAATGAAAAGGTTCGGGCAAAAATTAGGGATTAAAAATGAAAAGATCGTACACCCGGTAAGTTGAAAACCTGAAAAGGCAACTTAGGCAAAAATGGGTATCCCGGTGGATTGAAAACCCGAAAAGGGCGATCCAGGCAAAAGTTAGGGATTAAGCGAATGACTGCGTTCTGAGTTAGTTCTGAATCTCATCTCATGTCGATGACTGAAAATTTTCGAAAGGTAGGAAACAGTCCAATCACCTTTTCAGAAGGTTGATTATCTTTAGGATCTTAAAGACGGGCAAGTCATAGCAGAATTGGAACCCAATAGAAATCCATTTCACATTGCTATTAGATTAATTTCTGTTTTTATCTTTTGTGCGATTACCTCTTTCCAGGGATTGCTTCCTGATGTAAATGCCTATTCAGAGGAAATTCAATCAATAAAATCATGTTATTCAGTATATCTCTGTTTTCATTTTCATTTTACTGTTTTGTTTGCAAAAATGACGTCCGAATTTTTGATAAACATTGCATCATGACACATAAGGGCTTTACAGGTACATGCTCAATAAACATTTAAAATTGCTGTAAATTTTAAGTGCTTTGGATCGTCTATTCAGAACAGATACCCTCGGGGCATTTCCTTAAAATCCCCTTGCAGATGATCGTGAATATCTTCCCTAGTGAGGTCACCAACAGACGAATTCAGTGTCTTATCCCTGCAGAGCTGATCAGAGTGTTGGATTCTTCAATCCCCAGCAGGTTCTCACCACCGTACTTCCCCAAGCAGTTGTTTCAGAATATACACTCCCCAGTAGAGTTGACAGTGCCAGATTGTATACCCCCAGCGAAGTTGACAGTGCCAAACTGTATCTTCCCAGTAGAAGTGGCTGCTCCTTAGAGTTCGAGGCCAGATCGATAACCCCAATGCCAGATCCATGGTTTCTTTCCTTGAAGCAGAACCTCGGTACCATATCAGTGTTTGCTTCCCCTGTTGAGTCATCTCTCGCAGATCGTGGTTGCCAGAACCACTATCGCTTTCCCCAACAGTAGGTTTTCAGTGTCGTTCTCTCCCCAGTCTGAATCTCGGCATTTCGTCATTGCTAGAACACCGTGTGGCGGGTCATTTCCCCACATAATTCTTTGCGCTGTGCATCTTCAGCAGCCTTGCCAGGGTCCAGAAGATGGTGATCATTTCCCCAGCAGATCCCCTTGCCTCAGCTTGGCATTCTACCCAGTATTTCGCATCCTTGCATGTAGAATCATATTGCATTGCATCCTTCCAAATCGCGTAGCATTTCCATTTTCATGGAGCATTACGCCATTGAAAAATTCAAACATACGCATGTAAGCATAAAACATTCTCGGTATCCCAAGTGATAAGCTAGAAGTTGTTTCCAGTACTCAGACTGAAGATTGTTCATTACCCACCTTGGTTATCCCCAGCAAGTGTCATTGGCCCATGCGCCGCCTTTATTATCATTCCCTATTTCTGCCAATGCTGACAGACATGAAGATTTCCGATATTCAGATCGAAGTGGCGTTCAGGCCAGTTTTCCCGATATTCAGATCGAAGTGGCATTCAGGCCAAGTTTTTCCGATGTTCAGATCGAAGAAGTTTCCGACGTTCAGGTCGATGCGACTTGTGGCATTCAGGCCAATTTTCCGATGTTCAAATCGAAGTCCTTTCCAGTATTCAGACTGATGAGCGGCATTCAGGCCATGGTTATTTCTGTGTTACCATTTATTTTGGTATCCAGTTTAACATTCTTTTTCGATATTCAGACTGACTCTCACCGTACCAGACGAATTCTTCTTTCAAGGCCACCTCTTTGCCGATTCTGATAGGCATTGTCACTTCACTTCACTTCAGTGCAAATTTTTGGGCTTTTATTGTATTCAATCCCTTGATACCTCGAAAGTACGAAAGCAGCTGCCATCTTCTTTCCGGGTCTCCAGTTGATTGAATAGGGGCAGTTGTAATACCCCAAAATTTACCCTTCATTTTTCCTGTAAGCATACGCTTTACACCTCATGCATGCATTCATATTTAGGTCATTTAACATTAGATACATTGCATTTCATCATGTCAATCAGAATTAGATCCAAGAAACTTAAAAAAAAAAAAAAAACGAAAAAAAAAAAGTTAAAAATAAATAAATAAATAAAATATAACAATTTTTTTTTGTTTGGACTTGGGTCTCCCTCATTTGAGCCCACTACCCACGAAAATCAGTCTATAAATACTGAAGTTTCAGTAGAGGAAAACAGACTTGGAGTTACACTGGGAGATTCACTGGAGAAAGATTTTGAGAGAAGGAAACCTAGAAACTACTCTGCAGCGACCTTCAGGCAGCCCTGAGAAGTTCACTCCGCCTCACACAAACCCTAGTATTACTTTGCAGATCCGGTCGTACCATTCAATCTTAATCAATCTCTCCAATCAGGTTTGCCATATATCCATCATCTTTATGCCTTTAATTTGAATGCTCTAAATGTATGAGGTATTATGGGTGAATTTGATACCCTTTTGATGCATGTGTTTGACAAGAGGTTTAGGCCTCCTACCCTTGATTG
Organism: Lathyrus oleraceus; assembly: GCF_024323335.1. Classification (NCBI taxonomy): domain Eukaryota; kingdom Viridiplantae; phylum Streptophyta; class Magnoliopsida; order Fabales; family Fabaceae; genus Lathyrus; species Lathyrus oleraceus. The sequence goes on from NC_066583.1 coordinate 129,249,863, forward strand.
CTTTATGTGAGCTTTTTGTGAATTTTGATGAAATTATTCATGTGGTTACATTTTGATTTAGGGGCAACTCTGGGGTACCCTATTTTGTTTCTCTAACCTGTCTTTGTGTTGCCATGGCATTGTTTTCCCTGGATTTCACCTTGTTTGTCTAACCTTTCTGTTGAGTTTTCGTGAGGGCTCACATACTCTTGCAGGGATACCATCCGGAGGTTTATCCTGATTAATCGTATTGACTGATTTTCTTTGATGGTCTAGCTGGAGAGATCTCAGGGTTGCTAATCCTTTAATTGCTGTAACTTCGGATCTTTATCCGTGTGGTAATTTTTTCCTTTTCTCGTACTTTATCGCTTTCTTAGCTGGAAGACCTCGATAGGAGGCAATGTTTGAGCCCCTTGGTGGCATTTTACTTTGAGATACATGTTTTGTGTTTTGTATTCATATCCCCACATGTAGCGCGGTTCCTTCGTCAAGGACTGCCTGTTCGCCCTCGAGCATCCCAAACCCTAAAACCCAAAGCAACACGTTTACTCCTTCTACTACAGGCGAGTAAGTCTCCAAAGGTCGAGCATCCGGTAGATTGTGTACTGACGTCGTTCGTCCAAAACCTAATCCACAACCCCGTAGTTAGCCGAACTACGGCTTGCTCTGATTCTCATTCCAAATGAGATACGTAGGCATAAGACGCGATGTCTTAGCGAGCACACATCCCCCCAACCCATAGGTCAGCCGAGCTACGAAGACTCTGATTCTCATATTCAGATGAGATACGTATGCAGTGGATGCGACATCCGCGCGAGTCATTTCTCTTAACCTTTTTAGTAAATAAACACATTAGGTAAACCCACACCCTTTAGACGAAAACCACAAAAGTGGATCCCGTAGAGTACTACGGATGCGTAGGGGTGCTAATACCTTCCCTTCGCATAACCGACTCCCGAACCCAAGATTTGGTTGCGAGACCCCGTCTTGTCCTTTCCTTTTTCAGGTTTACTTCGAGCATTTCCTTTCCCTCCTTTGGGATGAATAACGCACGGTGGCGACTCTCCTGTCATTTTCTTTCGCCGGTTATTTTTTCGCGCACTGTATTTTTCAGGTTGCGACAACAACCATCTTTTATTTATTCTCCAAAACATAACACTTCCAAAGAACTTCAACTATCTGTCGAAATCTCCAGCTAACACATTGTTTATGATGAGAATGTTAAATTATGGTGATTTGAAGCTAACTCAAATGATTCTAACATTAGCTGATCATTTTATCATATATCCATATAGAGTTCTTGAATATGTAGTTGTTAAAGTTGACGATTTGTTGTTTCCGATGGATTTTTTTATTTTAGACATGCCTGGAGATTTTGAAACACCACTACTCATCGGAAGACCATTCTTGGCAATAGGTAGAGATCTTATTGATGCAAAATTGGGTGAGTTAATATTGAGATTCAACAAGGAAAATGTTATGTTCAATGTGTTCAAAGCAATGAAGCACCAAAAATAAAAACCTTCAGTGTTATATGATTGTCATCATGGAAGAAGTTGTTCGAGAGGTAATTGCGGCAGAAACACCTTCACCCCCAATGGATCGAGTTATTATTAGTTTACTAAAGAAGGTTGAAGAATAATTTGACATGGAGATAGCTGGGTGTTTACTTCAACTTCATGCAACACAGGTTGATAGTGCAACACAAAAAATGAAAAAGAATTTGGGGGTACTGAAAAACTGAACTCCATATAAACTCAAAAAGATCCTGAATTGAAAGAGTTACTGAAACACCTAAAGTGTGTCTTTTTTCGGTGAGAGTCTTGAGATGTAACAAGCAAGCACTTGGTTGGAGTGTGACTAATCTAAAAGGTATTAACCCAGCTTATCGTATGCACGAGATAGAGCTCGAAGAAGAATTCAAGTTTGTAGTTCAATAACAAAGAAGACTAAATCTTACCATGAAAAAGTGGTGAAAAAATAAGTCCTAAAAATGCTTGTGGAAGGTATGATCTATGATCTACCCTATTTATGACAACTCTTGGGTGAGTCCAGTGCATGTATTGCCTAAGAAAGGAGGTATGATCTTCATTCATATTAAAAATAACGAGTTGATTCCAACTCGAACAGTGACCAAATGACATATGTGTATTGATTATAGGAGTGTCATACGGTGAACTGACTTTTGTGTTTTGCTTTTAATCGCCATGTCGCGGATAGCAAGAGTCGCCACCGACTTTTCTTTTATCCAATAGGGAAAGGTGGAAAAGAACAGGAAAGACCTTAATTAGATTTTGGGTTCGGGAGGTACATTATACAAAGGGAAGGTGTTAGCACCCTTTGTATCCATGGTTATCCATGGGCTCTTAATTGCTGGATCACTTATGTTTGTCTGAAAAAAAGTGTTTGTGGATTGTTTAAAAATGTTTTTGAAAAGAGAGTTTAACTTTGTAATGATTCTTGTGCGAATGTATACAAAGTATTTATCTCGTTTAAATTTGAAAGCGGTTTAGAAAAATATAACTTGGCAATGATTCTAGTATGGATGTATACCTAGTGGTGATTTTCTATTATAGGTTTTGAAAAGTGTGAAGTGTGAAAAATGTTTTAGGTTGTGAGTCAGCAATTAAGAGTTATACCTACCCAAGGTCGTTATGGGTATTTCCTGTCCTTAGGAGGGTAAAACTGTCCTTACTATTGAGAAGTAAGTAGTTTTATCCTTTGGATGTAAAAGGGTCATCGTAGGGTCATCGATTGGTCATTGAAGGCAACATTTATAAGGATACCTTAGCATTCGGAGGGACGATCATCATTTAACCGTAAGCTACACCGAAGGGTCATCGAGGGACAAAAATCATATATTCGAAGGCAACATCCGAGGGACTATGATTTATTTTAAAGGGACATGATGATTTAATCGAAGGGTCTTGGCTAAGGGTACCCCCACATTCGCGGGACATGACCGTAATACCGTAAGGCAACAAAGAGAGGTCCAAGATCACATATTCAACGACAATATTTTGCAATTAAGTATTTAAGATGAATTTCCGCATTATGATTAATTAGGATGAATCTCCACATTAAAATTAATTAGGCAATTAGGATGAATCTCCACATTAAAATTAAGTAATTCAGAATCCATCCCCATAAGGGTATCCCACACATAAAGTGGAATACCTAGCCGGCCGTTTCCTCGGGAATATGTAAGCCTTTACACAATTCAGCACACGGGTTAGAACATCGAGATAAAGTACACTTGAAAATTGCACCACAAAATAAACACAACAGTCATAAAGTCGGGCCAAATAATGCAGAATTATAATAAATCTTGATTAGATAAACATAAGGCAGAACAGAAAAGAAACAAAACAGCCACTGTCCCGTTCGCTCCTGCTTCGCCTAGCGAAGGCTTAGCGAATACTCGCTACTGGCTCGCTTAGCGATGTGCTAGCGAGCGGCTACGGGTTTTGAGTTTGATAGCGGCATGATCTCCGGAACCCTGAACTTTATGGCATTTAATTACAGGAATAGCATGGACAAACATTCAGGATATTCAGGCATACTTAAATTTGCATGTGAAATCAAATTACATATCCGAAAATTTAATCATGATGCCTTATGTATGTAGAGATTACCGATTAAAAGCATAAAACAGTAGTGATGCGCAAACCTGTTTGCAACTGAGCTGCGATGTTGAAGGGACTGACCACTCTTGGTATCGGATGGAGTTGGGCGGCGGTAACTTCGGTGCGGATGAGCGGCCTTCAGGGTTTCTTTACTCGGAATTCTCTGAGTTAGTCTCCAGGGTTTCTATGCCAGGGTTTCTGTCCGTCCTTCCTCTATCCCTTTTCGTGACTGAAGTGTCGGTATTTATAGTGATTGTGGTGACCTAATGGGCTCAGAATGAAGCCCGAAAATTCTGATATATCGCAAGCTTCGCTAGGCGAGTATTGTAGCGAAGGGTTCGCTAGGCGAAGGATTTGCTCGCCTAGCGAGCATGCCAGTTTGGGCCATTTTCTGGATTGGGCCATTTGTGAGCTGGGTCTTTGCTCCTTTAAGGTCAATGCCTTGCAGAATAAGTTGGAGTGCTTCGAGAAATGTTTTGCAAGATTAATGGGTAAATTTTGGGGTATGACAAGGAGGTTTAACCAAGATACACGAAAATATCAATTTCCATTATCTTTTATAGATCACATGTTATAAATATTAATAGGCCAAACATATTATTGTTTATTGGATGGCTATTTAAAATACAATCGGATTATAATAGATCCCACAGATCAATAAAAGATTGCTTTCACATGCCCTTTCGGAGTGTTCCCCTATCGCAGTATGTCATTAGGATTATGCAACGCTCTCACGACTTTTCAAAAGTGCATGCTTTCTATATTTTATTATATGATTGAATCTTCTATCAAGGTATTTACGAATGATTTTTCTGTTTTTGTAGTGATTTTGATGAATGTCTTGCTCACCTTAATTTTGTTATGTAGAGATGTACCGAAACAACACTTGTTTTAAATTGGGGAAAATGTCATTTTATGGTAACTTAAGGTATCGTTTTGGAACACAAAATCTCATCAAAATGTATCAAGGTTGATCAAGCCAAAATAGAAGTTATTGAAAAGTTACCTCCTCCAATTAATGTTAAAGGAGTGAGAAGTTTTCTTGGACACGTAGGTTCTTACAGAAGATTTACAAAGGAATTCTGAAACATTGTAAAGCCTCTTTGCAACCTCCTAGTTAAGTAAAATAATTTTTATTTTGGTGATGAATGTTTTAAATCTTTTTTCTGTGATTAAAGAAAAGTTAGTGACTGCTCTCATAATCGTTTCTCCTAATTGGGAATTTCCCATTGAATTAATGTATGATGCAAGCGATTATGCAGTATGAGTTGCTCTTATTCAACACACAATAAATTTTTTCATGTTATTTACTATGCTAGTAAGATATTTAATGAAAATCAGGTGAATTATACCACCACCGAAAAGGAGTTACTATGTGTGGTATTTACTTTGGAAAAAAATTGGGCATATGTAATTGGTTTGAAATTTATGATTTTTATAGATCATGCAACGTTGAAATATTTTTTCAACAAAGGAGACTCGAAGTTGAGGTTGCTCTGATGGATATTGTTATTACACGAGTTCGATTTAGAGATAAAAGATAAAAGGGGTGTTAAGAATACGGTGGATGATCACTTGTCTAGGTTGGAGAACAAGTAAGTGAATAAAAAAGAAAATAACATTACTAAAGATTTTCTCGGTGAACACTTAATGGCGGTGAGGGAACAACCTTAGTTTGAAGACATGGCTAACTATAAAGCTACAAAAAATGTTCAGAAAGACTACGCCTAGTAGTAGAAGAAACAATTCTACAAGGAGGCTAACCACTATATGTGGGACGAGCCTTATTTGTTTAAAATTAGAGTTGACGATTTAATTTGTATGTATGTTGCAGGTAAGAAGGCAAAAGAAATTATGTAGCACTGCAATAACTCACCTTATGGAGGCCACCATAGTAGAAAAAACAACAACAAAATTGCTTCAAAGTGGCTTTTGGTGGCCAACTCTACTCAAAGATTGTAAGTTGTATGTTCAAGAATATCTTGAATGCCAGAAAACAAGTAACACTTTGAAACGAGACGAAATGCCTATTAATGGTATGATAGAGGTGTAACCCTTTAATTTTCGGGGAATTGACTTCATGGGTCCTTTATCACCATCTAACTATCATGTTTACATTATGGTTTATGTATATTATGTAACCAAATGGGTTGAAACCAAAACATGTGTTACTAAGGATGCCTAATTTGTCTCTAAAGTTTTTAAAAAGAGTGTTTTTTGCTAGGCTCGGAGTCCATAGAGTTTTGATCAGTGACAGGGAGCACTCTTTTGCAATAAATATTTGGAAAGTGTGTTGGCAAAATACAATGTGAAACATAAAGTATCCACACCATATCATCCCCAAACTTGTGGGCAAGTAGAAATGTCGAATAAGCAATTGAAATAGAAGGTTATTACATCCAGGAAAGATTTGTCAAAGAAGTTAGATGACGTTTTAGGAGCCTATTTTTAATAGAATTTAGGACTCATCTAGGATTGTCCCCATATCAATTGGTTTATAGGAAGGTTTGTCACTTACCGATCGAGTTGGAACATAAATCATAATGGGTAATTAAGTTTTTAAACTTTAATGAAAAAAGTCACTGGAAGAAAGAGATTGTTGAAGCTAGATGAGCTAGAAAAGATAAGACTTATAGCTTATAAAAATGTTGTGATCTACAAGGAGACAACCAAGAGGCATCATGATAAGAACCTAGTGATAAAAGAAGGCCAAATAGGACATAAGGTTTTGTTGTAAAACTCTCGATTGAGGTTGTTCCCAAGTAAGTTAAAGTATATATAGTATGGTCCTGTTATTATCAATAAAGTATTTGTGAATGGTATTATAGATATACAAGATCCTGAAGATGCTCACACTTTTAATGTGAATGACCAAAGATTAAATATTTATATGGGAGGTGGGGTACCAGATAAAAAGGTTCCTCTAATACTCGCAGAGTCTTAGACGCGAAAGTCAAGCTAGCAACTTTAAAGAAGTGTTTCATGGGAGGCAACCTATCAGATAAAATTTCTAGTCGCAATTTAAATTTCATGTTATTTCGTTTAATCATGTTTTATTTTTTAGTATTTGTTTGATTAAGTGGTGTGAAAAAGGTAGAAAAAGAATGAAAGGAAAAATAAGATAATATGAAGAATTAAAGCAAAAAATAAGGAGTTATAATTATTGGAATTCTCGCGACCGCAATGCTCTCTTCGTGGGTGCATTATACTTGCGCCATGATTGCTTTGGAGACATTGTGGTCTCTATAGAGCTGTTACAGATAGACTTTAGAGTTTTTTTACCGTTAAACATATTCGTTGGTATCTCGATCGTGATACAAGTCATTATGGTCGCGATCGCTCTTAAATAGTGCATATAAAAAGGGAAAACAAGGAAACCTCTCATTACAACAATCATTGCAATCATCTCTTATACTCTTTAACTCCCTCAACTAACTTTCTTCTCAAATTTTCTTTGCATTATACTAATTGTTCTTGTGTTTCAGTTGAAATGGAACCTAAAAGAAGTCATGTTTCTCATGCAACAACATCATTTGCACCACCAGTTCAAGACATACAAGTTTTTCTAAACTAGCAATTTCTTTCGCAAGCCAATATCGACAAATATCTAAAGGTAGTCAACTACAAAGTCATGCACGTGAGAGCTTTTGATGTTCAAAATTTGGTAGGGTACGAAGACTTGGTGGAAATGTTGGAAGAAAAAGGACGGATGAGATTTAACAACTTAATTCAAGATACCAACAAGTCTATTGGGTTGGAATTTTCCGCTAATGTTGTTTTTCATCCTCACAATGAGTTCAAGTCTTATGTGCAAGGTAAACATATTAACTATAGCCCTTATCTTATCAACGTTTTACATAATTTACGACCACCATGTAGGCGTGAAATCCAAAATAGAAGGAGTATTAGGATGACTGAGAAAATGTGTAAATTGATGAAAAATGAAATTTGTCAACTTGGAGTTGAATGGGTTATTGTGAAAGGTGTTACATTGAGGCTTCTAAATAGGCATATATGCCCAATATCCAAAGCATGAACATCTTTTATTGTGCAAACTCTAGAAGCCTCTTCTAACCAATATGAGTTTATTGTGAAGTTGTGTATGGCCCTTATGTCCATCATAAATTATGAACCCATAGATGTTGGGTGACTAATAGTTGAAAATGTCACATACATGGTTGGTACACCACAACAAGCTTATGGCATTTTTGTATTGTTAATAAATTGTGTAGGTTGGCTAGAGTCCTAAGTCACCTTGATGACGAGACAATCAGTCTGACGTTGCAAATAAACCAATGTGTCATGAGAAGGATACCAACACATCATATTCATGAAGGTGGACAAGAAGAAGCACAAAATGAACATCAAAACCAGTTATATCATCCAAAGATCCAAAAATAAGAAAGATATCCTCAAGAACAACAACAAATGCTTAAACATTTGCAAAGGTTAGAAAGCATGCGCTTGTTATGGCAAGTTGGACCACCGAAATTTCACCCAACTTGTATGCTAAACCACCCTGATTTGGATCAAGTTTTCAGGCTTTCTATAATGAGCACCGATACCATATGTCGATTCAGAACTTAAAGGAGCATTTTGCAACTGCTGAAGACATAAAGACATATTTTTGAAAGCCAGACCAATCATTAACACATCGAAAAGTTGAGATAAGGACAACTTGGACTAAACAAAACCAAGAATTTCGATATGCCATGGATGATGTGCATAACCACTTCAACTTCGACAACATATGACTTAGAATTTTCAGATTTTAGTTTTTGTTTTATTTCCATTATTGTACTTTGATACAATCAAGAATATTAACGAGTTTCTAAGAATACTTTTTACCTTTTGTACTACTTATCAATGCTTTACTTAATGAACTAGTTTGTTGTTGTTTCTTTCAGCTAATGATTTGCTACCTTATTAGTGGCAATATGAAAAGCAAGAAGAAATAAGTCACCAGAAAAGAATGAACAAAAAAATTTGATCAACATAGAAGTTCTTGATGCAGATTGACATTTGATGTAGAAAATGGACAACCAATTGAACTGTACTCAATCTTAATACACCTCAGTTGGTAAGGTTTGAGTGAAATACTACATTGTTTACTTTTCCTTCTTATGAGAGTATATGTATAATTGTTATTTTATAAAATTTTCTTCATTTCTACTTAGTTTATTAGTCTGATAAGTTACACACCGAACACTTTTTTGTGGAAACTTTGAGCCTTTTCAAGCAAACTTATATGAAATGTTTATATTTGTTGTTTAACCACTTTGAGTATGAGCCCTTATTCCAATGATGTAGCCTGTTATATAGCCATTTAACTTAAAAAATTAAATTGTTTTACCCTCTTTGGAGTTAGATAGAAAGTTTAGTTTCCTTATCTTATTCAAAAGAATAAGTTTGGGGTTGCTCTTGGAAGCGGACAACGTTTAAGTTTGGGGTTGGGATACTAGAGAAAATAATGGTAAAGATAAATAAAAAGATAAAGATAAAGAAAAATAGAAGTTACAGAAAAAAGAGAAATGAATAAAATAAGAAATTAAAATGACTTCTTTAAAAAAATTGTGAAAAAGAAAAGAAAGATGAATAAGACCAATAAAATGCATTATCTTGTATTGATTGACTAGGCATAAGATTGATATGAAAGGAACTATGTAACATAAGAAAAACTAGGTACCTAACTCCAAAGATTTAAGTCTATTATCCCAAAATATCCTACCATGGCATAAGTAATGTTACAACCTTGAAAAGACATAAGTGTGTGTTAAGTATGACTTTTGTTGGCTTTGTTAGAAATTTTGTAAATGTATGGTAAAATGCTTTTGTACATTGATTGTGTGATTACCCTGCCAAATTGAGTGAACAAAAGTGAGATGGGAGACAAGTTAAGTACTTGAGATGTTGGAGGAACTTTTTGGAATTATTTTGATTGAAGTAAGGAGCATGTTTATTATAAAAAAAATAGAAATGTGATATTCATTGGTAAGAGTAAGCATTTTGTTCTGTTGAAATTTCTGGTTTACATGTAAGTTATTTGAGGACAAACAACAAAGTAAGTTTGGGGATATGATAATACTCTATCATTGTGTAATATTTGCAAGTATTTTTTTTATCAAATCAGCGATCTTTCGAGTCAAAAATGAACTAAAATGATAAAGAAGTGAGTAAAATAACCAGGTGAAGTAATATTGGGGATTTGGAAATATCTTGAAGAAAAAGCATAGAAAAAAAAGGAAGAAAAGCTATTGAATTTCACGCGACCTTGATGGTTTCATCCTATAATCAAGGAAGTCATTTGAGGTAAGTAATTGGGCAGACAAGAAAAACCATTATAATGACTTGAAAGACATCCTACAATCTATAAGGAGGTATAACAAGCACCTATTACTGACTGAGTTATCTTTTAGAGTCCAAGCATTGAAGTTATCAGGCTTCATGTTAATTAAAAGAGGAACCAAATCTAACCCATGAAAATTTTAGGCCATAATTAACACGAGAAGTCCCACAATAGGAAAACATGTTTGGAAGCCGAAGGGGCAGATAAATGTCATATATCGCTTCTTATCATGTGCAAGCAACAACGCCTTCAACTTATTATCCATATTGAATACGAGGGAGAAGTTTGAATGGGAGGACGAATGCAAAAAGTCTTCTGCAAAGGTGAAAACCTTTTAGTGACACCCTGATCCTAACTTGCCCAAAGGAAGATGTGCCATTATATTTATACCTATCAATAACTGATAATTCCATAAGTTTCATGTTGGTCCAATATCTAGATGGCTCTAAAAGACCATTCTACTTTGAAAGCAAGGTCTTAAATGGATCCCAGTTAAGGTATAAAAAAATATAGAGATTGGCCTTAATAGTAGTCATAATAATGAGGAAGTTGAGGCCATATTTTCAAGGACATCGTATAGTGGTTAAGACCGCCAAGTATTTAAGAAGCTTGGCCTGGAAAGGTGTATACTATCTTGGTCATCAAAGTTGTTTGAATATGATACCAATATTATCCCACCTGAGAGTATTAAATCCTAAGTCTTAGCCAATCTTATTGTAGAATTTATTTCAATTGTGGCTGAAGACACTCTTTATGTATGGATATTGTTAGTAGATAGAGCATCTAATATGAAGAGGAATAAGGCCAAGGTAGTATTGGAAGGCCCGTGAGAGATATTAATTGAGCAATCACTATGGTTTGAATTCAAGGAGAATAATAACCAATGGGGGATACAAATCCTTTATACATGAATGGTGTTAGCAATGGATATGTTCAAGTTAGAATCTCTGATCAAAAAATGACTTTTATCTAGTAATTAGCTAAGCCACATGTGAGTACCAAATGAAAGAAACACACTTGGTAAAAAACTTTAAGAAGCTGCCTAGACATTTCAACTTCTTTAAGGTAACATATGTTCCTATATAAAAAATTCCCGAGCAAATCTCTTATCAAAACTTGATAGCACAAAGAAACCAATGCACAAAGATACATGCTGAACTGTAGCAGAAAACCAACTTGCCTATTATTCAGCATATGCTGTCAATGATGAATGTCATAACATCCAGTTTGACATTCAGACAGTAGGCCTTATGCCAGGTCTGTTATTCCCTTGATACACAGACTGAAATTACATACTGAGTTATACCAGACAACCAACTGCTCTATACCTCAGTATCTGCTGTCAAGAATGAATGTCATAACATCTAGTTTGACATTCTGTAAATCCTGTATTAGCTAAACCTGCAGCATACTACTCAAGTATGTCATGACATCAGTCAATACATTAGAGTACAGTTAGATGTTCTAACCCAAAATGCAGCCAATCAAACATCTCCAAAGCATGTCATGACATCAGTCAAGACATTAGAGTCCAGTTAGTGTTTTAACATAAAATGCAGCCAATCAAACATCTACATCGTGTAATCCTAAATTGTCTAGCATGTGGAATACACTATGATATGTGCCTAAAGTGTACAAACAGTCTTCGTCGACATACCTGGTAGAGAGGATCTCATGAGTTTGCAATCTTTGCAAAATCTTGTTTTGTCTCTCACCGGGCTTTCCTCCACGAAGAGTGACGTCGTTAAACTCCATTCCGGCCATTAATGGAGGTTGTAGAGAAAAATGAGTAATTATAGAAAAGAAAGGAAAAAAATGGAATTTAATGGATTTTTGGTGGAGAGTTGGAGAAGTGAAGATGGAGAATTGTAATGGCTTATTATGAAAATGAGAAGCTTGGAAATTTTTATGAATTTGGTGGAGTTTGGAGAAGAAGAGAATAGGTTTGGAGAGGTTGAAGAAGGTATAAATAGTGAAAAAGGTAAATCTGACCGTTACGTCATAGCGCTCGCCATGGAGCTTATGGCGCCCGCCATGTCTTCGGATATGGTTTGGGCCAGCTGTTTTGTTTGCTTCTTGGGCCTTAATCCTTCCCGTCTTCATTTTTGTAATGGGGGTGTATATAGGTATCCACGAATGCTGTTTTTTTTTTTTTTTTAAGTTTGATAAAATAAAATGAAACAAAATAAAGTAAAACAAAATTAAATAAAACAAAACAAAATAAAATAAAGGACATAAAAAACATAATATATATATATATATATATATATATATATATATGTATGTGAAGAGTCAATAATAGCTCACGAGTCCAAAGATCTTAGGAAATAAAGCAAGCATAATGTCATAGGAAACGATAAAAATAAGCATGAATAATAAGTACGGAAAAATAGGGAAATTCAAACGGTATTTCTCGGTCTATGATGGCATCAACGCTCGGGATATAGCGGAGTCTCCTCGACTTCGTAGCCTCGAAGCTCCATGATCTGGCGTCGGAGATCAACGATCTCATCATGCAGCATATCAGTCTCGGTGTCGTGTGAGGCAACTACTACCTCGACCTGTAAGGCAACGTCAGCAAGCTCTGGGCGAAGCTCGGCTATCTCCATGTGAAGCTTAACTAATTCGAACTGTATGCTCGGAGTCTGAAGATTAGGATTGTTGGTACGGACTTCAATTCTAATTGGTGCAATCTTTGACGCATCTACTGTCTCTCCCTGCCCTTCTATGGCGTAGACCCAGTTGGCCTGATCAATAACACAAGTCACCTGAGGGTCAGGTAAAGTGAAGTAGTGAATGGTCTCACCCTTAATTAACAACCTGTATTGATCCAGATGGAAAGAGGATCTCCTTATCAGGCCACAGTCTAGACAGAAATCAATATCCATCAAGGTGTAACTGTAATAAGGCGTCAGATAAGATAGTCTCTTATCGAGTCCCAGGGTTGAGGCTATGTGAGTCACCGTGCTTCCAAGATGTATGGGGCTCGCAGCAGAGCGAGCATTAAGGTATAGGCTCTCGATCAAGAAAGCTCTACAGTCTACTAGGCGTAACTGAGTGGTACAATACATGAAGAAGATCTCTTTAGCACTCATATGCGCATCAGGGTCACTCTTCCCCAAGAAGGTGTGGGCAATGATCATCTGGAAGTATCGGAAAGCAGGGTTGTGAATCTTGTTGGAGATCTGGGTTGAAGGGTCAGGACTACCTCCACATGTGATATCGCCCCAAAACTTCTCGACGTCTCGGCTCAGAAAGTAGCTCATGGGGAGCTCGGACGAAGTATCATAGGCAGTCTGGAAACCAAGCAAGTCGCCGAAACACTTGTGGTTGAAGGTGTATTCTTCCCCAAATAACCTGAAGTTAACGTATCCTCCATCACTGGCGTGACCAACATAAGGCTCGTAGACAAGCGAGCTCAGGAACTCCAAAGTCAGGTTCCTGTAAGTTACGTGCATAACATTTGTATATTCATCCCACTGTAACTGATTGCATAAGTGTCTGGCACTAGGCTCAATGCCTAATGCCTCCATGCAGCTCGATTCGGGATATCTAGTAGGCAACATTGGGCGCTGTGAAAGCATGGTGTAGCGCTGCTCTTAAACTGGGTCCCGAAATATTACTGGCATAGTGTCAATATTCTCCATTCCTGAAAAGTCAGATTAGAAATAGAGGACACCTGAAATCACAAATATTATAACTGTTAGTCTCCACATAGATATACATACATATAAAACAAATAAATTTAAATTAAAAAGAGTAAAAGTAAAGGAAAAGAAGTTATGGGTTGCCTCCCATGCAATGCTTGTTTAACATCGTTAGCTTGATGATTCGAACTTTATATGTTAGAGGTAGGAATTGGAGGGCCGGTCAGAGTTTGGTCATGATTTTTTGTGGGTATGTCACCTCCTTGGTATTGCTTCAATCTTTGTCTGTTTACTACAAATGGATTACAGGAGTTGTTTCGGATTTCAACTGCTCCGGATTTCAGGATTTTGGACACCTCAAAGGGGCCTGTCCATCTCGAACGCAACTTACCTGGAAAAAGACGTAATCTCGAATTGAAGAGAAGAACAGAGTCTCCTATATTAAATTCCTTTTTCACGATCCTCTTGTCGTGCCAAGCTTTGGTTCTCTTCTTGTATATAACAGCATTCTCGTAAGCGTTCTGGCGAAGTTCCTCCAATTTGTGAATATCAAGGATTCGCTTCTTGCCAGATGCTAAGTAATCCAAATTTAGGGTCTTGATGGCCCAATATGCCTTGTGCTTGAGTTCAAAAGGTAAGTGGCATGACTTCCCGTAGACCAACTGGTATAGTGTAGTTCCAATGGGGGTCTTGTAAGCAGTTCTGTAAGCCCACAGTGCTTCTGTTAGCTTTTCAGACCAATCTTTTCTAGATATTAATACAGTTTTCTCCAAGATCTGCTTAATCTCTCAGTTGGATACTTCCACTTGACCAATAGTCTGGGGGTGATATGGTGTTGCTACTTTGTGTTTCACTCCATATTTCCTTTGGAGCTTATTAAATATTCTGGATATAAAATGCGATCCACCATCGCTTATGACAAGTCGTGGAACTCCAAATCTGGGAAAGATATTGTTCTTGAACATCTTGATGACTACTCTTGTGTCGTTGGTGGGTGCGACTATAGCTTCTATCCACTTGGACACATAGTCAACTGCTACCAAAATGTACTTGTTTCCCAATGAAGATGGAAAAGGTCCCATGAAATCTATACCCCAAACGTCAAATAGTTCTACTTCTCGGATGTTCTTCAAAGGAATTTCGTCACGTCTTGAGATGTTTCCGGCGTGCTGGCACCGGTCACATCGGACAATATAAGCATGGACATCACGCCATAATGTCGGCCAATAAAGACCAACTTGAAGGATCTTAGCGTATGTCTTGGATGTGCTTGAATGTTCACCATAGGGTGAAGAATGACAGTGCTCTATGATGTTTCTGACTTCTTCTTCCTGGACGCAACGTCGAAATATGTTGTCAGTTCCTCTTTTGAAAAGGAGTGGTTCGTCCCAATAGAAGTGTCTTATATCTTTAAAGAACTTCTTCTTCTGTTGATAGTTGAGGTCAGGTGGTATGATATCAGCGGCTAGATAGTTCACAAAATCAGCGTACCATGGTACTTTGCTAATTTCTGAAATCGTCCCAAGGTTGTCTCTGTCAGGTTCAAGGGGAGCGGTGTCTATCTTAGCTACTAGTTTGTCATAGGTGAAGTCATCATTTATAGGTAAATGATCTGGCTTTAAATGCTCTAATCTGAAAAGATGGTCAGCAACTACGTTTTTTGTTCCTTTTTTGTCTCTAATGTCTAAGTCGAATTCTTGCAGCAAAAGGATCCACCTGAGTAATCTAGATTTTGCATCCTTTTTGCTCAGAAGGTAACAGATAGCTGCATGGTCTGTATAGACTATAATCTTAGATCCTACAAGATAAGACCTAAATCTATCGATTGCGAAAACTATAGCTAGGAGTTCCTTCTCTGTTGTTGTGTAATTTAATTGAGCGGCATATATTACGTGTAGTTTCTTATCTTTTCTTTGCCCTAAAACAACTCCTATAGCGAAATTGCTAACATCACACATTATTTCGAAGGCTTCAGTCCAATCCGGGGTTTGTAGAATGGGTGCTAAAATTAACGCTTGTTTTAACTAGTTAAAGGATTTGATGCATTTCTCATTGAAAATAAACTTGATGTCTTTCATCAGAAGGCCGGTCAGGGGTTTTGTTATTTTAGAGAAGTCTTTTATAAAGCGTCGGTAGAAACCGGCGTGTCCAAGGAAACTACGGATTTCTCTAACTGTCTTAAAAGGTTTAAGGTTTTCTATAACTTCTTATTTTGCTTTATCGACCTCGATGCCTCTGTCAGATATTATGTGTCCTAACACTATGCCTTCTTTGACCATAAAGTGGCACTTCTCCCAGTTTAACACTAGGTTAACTTCTATGCATCTCTCTAGGATTTTCTCAAGGTTAATAAGGCAGTCTTCAAAGTCTAATCCACACACCGAGAAGTCGTCCATGAATACTTCATGATTCCATTGAGATAATCTGCGAAGATTGACATCATACAACATTGGAAAGCAGCTAGCACATTATAGACTCCAAACGACATTCATCTGTAAGCAAACGTTCCGTAGGGACAGGTAAAGGTTGTTTTCTCTTGATCCTCGGGGTGAATGGGTATTTGGAAAAATCCAGAATATCCATCAAGATAACAAAAGTAAGAGTGTCTGGCAAGACACTCAAGTATTTGATCTATGAATGGAAGGGGGGAATGGTCTTTACTAGTTGCCTTATTTAGCTTCCTATAATCTATGCACATACGCCATCCGTCTTCTATGCGTTTAGCGACATGCTCTCCCTTTTCGTTCTGCACAACTGTGATGCCTCCCTTCTTGGGTACCACATGTGCAAGACTTACCCACTTACTATCAGAGATCTGATAGATTATAACAACTTCCAGTAGTTTAAGGACTTCCTTCTTCACCACCTCGCTCATCACAGGGTTGATTTGTCTCTGATGTTCCCTGGAAGGTTTTGAATCCTCCTCTAGTGAGATCCTGTGCATACACACAGATGGGCTAATACCTTTTAAGTCAGAGATGTCGTACCCTAAGGCAGAGGGGTATTTTCTTAAAACGTTCAAGAGTCGATTCGTCTCGTCTTAGTTTAAGGTGGCACTAACTATTACTGGGCGGTTCATTTCTTCATCCAGGAACTCATATCTTAGGTTCTTGGGTAGTTCCTTAAGTTCTTGGGCTGGTTTTTGAGAATTAGGTGAAGGGTCTGGAGTGAGGTCCAGACATTGTTAGTGTGAGGTTCCGTTTCCTCTAACTCGTCATCCTTTTCATTCGGGTTTGAAAATGGTTCGATCTTAGGTTCTCCCTGATCAAATTCTCTTATGCACTCATCTATGATATCGATCGCATAACATGCGTCTCCTAGAATTGGTGCCATCAGGTATTTCGAAAGAATGAACTCAATCTTTTTGTCCCCTACTTCGAAGGTTAATTTCCCTCTTTTGACATCTATTATAGCTTCGGCTGTTGATAAGAACGGTCTATCTAGAAGGATAGGGATATCTTCGTCTTCTTTTATATCCATGACCACAAAGTCTGTTGGGATATAAAGTTGACCGATCATAACTAGGATGTCTTCTAAAATGCCTATGGGATACTTAACAGACCTATCGGCTAATTGAAGGGACATCTTAGTTGGTTGTAACTCTCCTAAGTTTAGCCTCTTACATACAACTAATGGCATTAAACTTACACTAGCGCCTAAGTCTAGGAAAGCTTTGTCGATCACATGGTTTCCTAAAATGCAAGGTATAGAAAAACTGCCAGGGTCTTTCTCCTTCTTAGCAAGTTTATCCTTAGACATAAAGTTGCATTCCAAGGGTTTTGGATCGTCGAGCCTACGCTTGTTAGTTAAGATGTCTTTGAGAAATTTGGCGTAAGACGGAATTTGGGTGATAGCTTCAGTGAAAGGAATCTCTACATGAAGCTTTTCTATCACTTTTATAAATTTTTGATATTGGTTGTTGACTTTGGTTTGTTTAAGTGTTTGCGGATATGGGATTGGTGGTTTGTACAGGGGCGGTGGTTTGTAAGTTTTATCCTTGGCTTCACCTTCTTGGTTGGTTTGTTTCTCGGATTCCTCCGGTTCCTCTTCTTGGTTGGTAGGCATATTCTCTTTAGAAGTTTTGGACTCGCTTATTGCTAGGTTTTAAGGCCCTTCGTAAGCGGTCCCACTTCGTAACGAGATAGCGTTAGCTTGCCCTCGAAGGTTTGGTTGAGGTTGTTCAAGAAATTGGCCTCTAGGTGTAGTTTGTGGGGCTTGGTTTTGTGCTACCTGCAAGATCTGGGTTTCAAGCATCTTGTTGTGAGTGATTATCTGATCAACCTTGGTTCCTAATTGCGTTATAAGTTTGTTTATGTGAATGTTTTGGTTTAGGAATTCTTTATTTTGCTGAGTCTGGCCCGATATAAAGCTTTCCATGATCTTCTCAAGGTTATACTTCTGGGGCACAGTTTGCATAGGTTGATTTGGTTTTTAGGCTTGATAACCTTGCGGTCTCTGAGGTGCATGATTTTGGATATGGTTCTGGTTTTTATAGGATAAATTTGGATGATTCTTCCATCCAGGGTTATAAGTGTTTGAAAATGGGTTACCTTGGGCGTAATTCACTTGGTCGGTATTTAGTTCGTTCAAAAGGTTACACTCCGCCGATTCATGTCCTTTAGATCCATACAGTTTGCACTCTGTGTGGACTACTGCTATGGTGTTGGTGTTTGTAGACATATGTTCGATCCTAAGGGCTAAAGCGTCCATTTTCGCCTGCATCATGTCTAGAGAGCTTACCTCATGTATTCCACCTTGGGTCTCTTTTTTCTCTATTGATGCTTGTTCAGTTCCCCATTGATAATGGTTTTGGGCCATATCCTCAATTAGGTCACAAGCTTCTGGATAATGTTTGTTCATCAGCGTGCCGCCTGCTGTAACACCCCTTTTTCTACCATAAATTATTTAGCATATAATCAGAGTGAATAAGCACACATATAAAGAAAAGGGCGTCACATCGACGTTTTCGAAACTTAAAACTTTCAAAAACCAACAATACACCTGGTCATTCAAAATAACACATTTCACTCATCATGAATATTCAAGCAATATGCGTTCGCAGCGGAAAATAAAGAATACTCATGTATTTCATAAAAATGATCCATGTCCCATACCATGATCATCTCGAATTAAAATAAACAAGTAATGACATAAAGCATATCCAATAAGATACGAGTTCAATACCACTAATCTACCCAGTGTTACATGACCAGAGCATTGACTCATTACCTAATTTCAAACTAAATACGGAAACTCTCCAGCTAACCTTGAGTTAGCTGCCATCCACCTACTCCAGCAATACTACTCTGTAGTATCTGCGCGATACCCATGAAAAGGTAACATTCAAACAGAAAGGGTGAGAATTCCAAATCATTATGAAATAGCATAATAAGACACAATGAATTAAAACACAATTTTAAGAATTCATCACACTTGGTATAATTATATCAATGATATTAGCAGACAATTATTCAACATATTTCAAATGTACATCACACACTCACATCAATACATGCATTCAATGATCACATAACTATAGACGACTCCATGCAAGACAATGTGACTCCATGCATGTGGTACCTCAATGTGAACTCAAAGTTTCACCGCTTTCCGATTCAATATCTAGAATCCAAGCCACGCTTCCGATCCGGACAAGACCAAAGCCCTACGTTTGTTTCCAATGAAGGATCACCGCTTAATACTACGCTTAATCCCAATTAAGGATTAACGTCTGCTACGTCTGTTTCCAATGAAGGATCACCGCTTAATACTACGCCTGATTCCCATTAAGAATCAACGTCTGCTCATGTGAACCCACAGTTTCACCACTTCCACAATTAAGTCAACCATGCTATGAATGAATGCACATATACCAACACATATGCAATTAAGACCTTTTATACCGTCTTAACATCCCACATATCACCATGACTCACAATTGGTACATATACACATTCATCACCACACATCATCTATGATTACATATACACATCCATAACCAGAAATCATTCACAATCCAATAATAGTATACATACACATTCATACAATATTTTATTTTCATCATGATAAAATTCATGGCATTTATAAATCACATAATATTTTATAACATGGAACAATAATAATAATCCTTTACGTTATCTTTAGTCATGTTATTTCACAATCAAACATATCAACCATGTTTAACACCCATCAAAATAAAATTCATAGAATTTGTAAGACGCATAATACACTATAATATGATATCATAATAATAGCCTTTTTCATTATCTTACTAACGCATCCGTCCGCATCCAAAACGGAGCTATAATGCTCAATTAATTCATTAATCTATCTTAATCAAGATTTAGATTAATATTTATTCATTGCATAAGTATTCAACAACAACCTCTCTAGCCTAGTGGTAAGGAAAATTTTAACAGTGTTGATAACATGAAATTATATCACATTTTTGGACTCAATTGAATTAAATTAAATTATTATTTATTTCAATTTATTTCATTTTATTAGATATTACGCGGTATTTTCTTTCTATTTATCTCAGGTGGTTTATTTGAAGCACAAGTAAAAAAAGGAAGAAAAGGGGTGCAAAAAGAAATGAAAAGAAGCAAATTCCACCAAGCCAAAGCCCAGCCCACAATCACAAGCCAGGGGCGCTGAAGTGTGACGAGCGCCACACAAGCCGTGACGACCGTCACGCCTTGCTACTTTGTGTTACGAGCGTAACACATGGTGTGACGGACGTCACACCCCACTCCTATATTTTTGGCTTTGACGCATCCACGAAGTACGCTTTGAAGCAGTGAGCCAAACGTGCCAAATTTTGCTCCAACAAACTTTTCTCCACGGATCCCTCATTCAAAACCAAGTCTCCCTTGATTTTCTCAACCACCAAAACCAAGTCTCCCTTGATTTTCTCAACCACCAAGACCAAATGGACACTATATAAAGGACCCAAATGGGAGAAATTGGGACGGCCTACTTTTACATTTTTTACGCTCTGCAATTTAGTTTTCAGCTTTCTAGCTTTTAGCATTTTTTTCTTTTTCAGCAACCTTGTTTCTGTTGCCATTATTTTTACAGCATTATATTTTTTTCAGCATTCCATATTTTTCTTCAGCAATTTATTTCCTTTGTTAGTTTAATTTTTTAGGCATTTAATTAATTTTCTCACAATAGTTTCTACACCGGAAACTATTGTGTAACTTTAACTAGATCTAACCTTACGTTAGATCATAGTATTTTATTCCTTCGCCTTTATTTTACTGTCTGATCGAAGATTGTGAAGAACAAATCCAACCGGTCTGTGGTGGAGTGTTCAAGCATCGAAGTTAGAGAACAATCAAGATTTCTATTAATTTTACAGGTTCTTTAATTTATTGTTTTAATTTATATATGCCCTGCACTGCTGTTTATCTATATTGTTTGCCTGATATGGCTTTAATTAAGCGTAATAATTGTTTAGATCTGTTTAGCATGTCTGGTTAATTTATTTAGGTATCGGTATGTAGAGTAAGCAGAATGAAGGAATCAAAACTAAGTTGGTTTAATTACATTTAAAAATAAAATCACTCTTTTTACGGTCTCAATTTACAGGTTTAATAACAAGGTTTTTGTACGAAAGTAAAAGACATAAAGAAGTTAAATTCAATAGAACGAGAGTTTGAGTTTTTGACTGGACAGTGTAAATTGGACATTAATTCTAGATCAGGGCGAGAGCAATTTTTAGAGTTAATTAAATTCTAACCTTTTTCAAAAAGTATTTTTAAAGATTGAATGTGAGGACGAGAGTTAAGTATTTGAATTTAATTATATAACCTAAGTCAACAGAGCGAGAGTTTGAGATAAGGGTGTTTAAACGATTAGTGTTTTCTTAAAAAGAGTTTCTACGGATTCTATTGTTTTCAAAAAGTGGTTTTTGACTTAACTATAAGTGACAGCTACGTTAATATAAAATCATAGTTTATTCAACAGAGCGAGAGTTTGAGATAAAACTTTTAACCAATAGCGTCAACTGAAAAGATTTATTTTTAAAACCAAGAGACCAATAAAGAATTGATTCCCTAATTACGACGAATTACGTACCGATATCCGCTTTATTGATATTTAATCTAGATCTTATTTTAGTTTTAGCTTTTCCCCCAAACAATCAAAGTATTACCTGCCTTAGCTTTACGAAGTAACCTTAGATAACGGTATATCGATTCATAAGTCCCTGTGGGATCGATATCTTTTAAAACTACACGATAGAACTGTGCACTTGCAGTTTGTACCCCAAATTCGACTCATAAAGTCGCGATCAAGTTTTTGGCGCCGTTGCCGGGGACTTTATTTAGTCGATATCGTAACTCTTCTGTTACACTGTAGAGACTAAGGCAATTTTTTTTTCTCTATCACTATGTATCACCCAAACTTTCTCTACGATTATCACTCCCAGTATTTTGAGGAATCGCAAGATTCCTATAAATCCAACCTGGAAATATTAATGGAGGATTTCATTGAGACGCAAACTCACTCAAGGATAGAATCTATGATGGAACGCTTTGTGGCTACACAAACTCTTCAGAATGAAGAATTTAGAAAACAAAGTCTCTATACCAATGAAACCCTTACGCAACTGAACATTGTGGTTGAGTCCCTCGTCACTCACAACGAGACATTGGAGACTCAAATCTCCCTACTTGCGCAGACACCTCTAGGACCTTTCCCTGAGAAACATGCGGATATGGTAACAACCACCAGTGAAAGATTTACCGAAAATCCTAAGGATAGTGATAATGAGGAGGGTTCAGGTGAGAAAAAAGTAGAGATTGAGAAAGTTCCACAAACACCACCCGAAAGGGAGATTGTCAAAAAGGTAGAGAAGGAAGAGCTATGTGTTGTCCCTCCTCCCTATAAATCACCAATTCCTTTCCCGCGAAGGTCTGTGGAAGTTAAGGTAGACCCCAAATCCGAAAGAAATGAGGAGCTATCAGAAAATATCCACACCAATGCACCTTTATCTGCCACCCTGAACAAGAAGAGAGAATTTGAAGCCCATGAAATTAGGGAACTAATTAGTATAAAAAGGGGCAAACCAGACTTTGAGGTGGTGTTTTCAAAAATTGAACCTAAACCTGAAAAGCTAGCTCCCAGAATAGAGCCAGAACCACCACCACAAGTTCAGGAGGATAAACTACCCCGCAGAAGAAAAAGTGACGGATATGAGAGATGGATTGATAAGTGGCCATGGAAATCAAGGATAATTAAAAGTTTGACTGAGGATTCATCCTCGAAAGAACCACCATGAGTACTTACACTCCTAAGTCGCCGCGCTATCGACGTAAAACATAGCGAATATTTCCAGCTCTATTAATGTCAATTTTTCTCTCTATCCATTTTTTTTTCTTCTTCCCTTTCATAAAGTCAATCCGTATTTTTCTTTAATAACCATTACTGACTTAATGCCATTATCTACTTGAATTCATCGAGCTACTGACTTTCATCATGCAACCAGTAGATACCATTTTCAGAGGCAGTGTTCAGAGAAGGCAACATTGACTTTTTCTTTCATTTTTCTATTCATTTTCTTTTGTTTTCTTTGAAACATTGGGGACAATGTTTCATTTAAGTATGGGGGAGTTAGAAAACCTTGTTCTTTCAACCTTCCCTTTTCAAGTATGTTATTTTCCCTTTCATTGTTATTTCCCTTTCTTATTATGAAAAAAAAATAAATTATTTTAAGTCAAGTCCCGAGTGTGAAAATTTCGTATTATCTATTCCCCTCAATTTTCTTGAGCCATAACAAAATTTTAACACACCAAATAAGTATAAAGGTTGCTTATTTTATAAAACTTGAGTGAAATCAAAACAAAATCATTACCATAACAACGCTCTGAGAACCTCAACATGTTAGATCAGGATAAGTACCTATTATACCAAATCCTTGAACTTTTAGTTTTATAGTAACCCCGAGTAGTTTATACGAGAAGTCAGCACCATCTTAATAGCAAACTACGTGGAGAGCCGATGAATATAAGTGAATGATTCCCAAAGTAACATAAAAAAATATATATATCAGGAAATGAACTAATTAAGTTAGGTGATCCTTACCAGATCATTTAATCTAAAGGTTGCAGATCATACAAAAGCATAATATGAAAGATCCATTATGAGTTGGTACAGCAGGTATCTGGTGCTGAACTTGGTAGGGCGGACTACGGTCCGATCCCCCGCAATTTGCAATGGACTGAATAACGAAGTTATCCGACTTATGTACCAGAACTTCTAGATAAAAGGGGATCAGAATCACTAACCGGTTACTCCACTATGTGCGCGAAAAGATAAAGGGCTTAATGTGATTTCGCTAGAATGAAAACGGGTGAAATAAGAGTAAAGGAACTAGGATAGCTATAATGGCATTACTCGAACTGGTTTGCATAAGGTGGGGTTATCTGAGGTTGTAACGGTAATTGTTGATGTCAAGATTAAACCCAGGTTACTTCTAAACAAGGTTTACTTGCAACCTAGTACGAATTGATGTGTGTTTTGAAATTTCATCTGGCCAAATTTTAAAAACGATTTCTATACTGTATCTTGCTTGAGGACAAACAAAAGTCTAAGTATGGGGGAGTTTGATAACATGAAATTATATCACATTTTTGGACTCAATTTAATTAAATTATATTATTATTTATTTCAATTTATTTCATTTTATTAGATATTACGCGGTATTTTCTTTCTATTTATCTCAGGTGGTTTATTTGAAGCACAAGTAAAAAAAGGAAGAAAAGGGGTGCAAAAAGAAATGAAAAGAAGCAAATTCCACCAAGCCAAAGCCCAGCCCACAATCACAAGCCAGGGGCGCTGAAGTGTGACGAGCGCCACACAAGCCGTGACGACCGTCACGCCTTGCTACTTTGTGTTACGAGCGTAACACATGGTGTGACGGACGTCACACCCCACTCCTATATTTTTGGCTTTGATGCATCCACGAAGTACGCTTTGAAGCAGTGAGCCAAACGTGCCAAATTTTGCTCCAACAAACTTTTCTCCACGGATCCCTCATTCAAAACCAAGTCTCCCTTGATTTTCTCAACCACCAAAACCAAGTCTCCCTTGATTTTCTCAACCACCAAGACCAAATGGACACTATATAAAGGACCCAAATGGGAGAAATTGGGACGGCCTACTTTTACATTTTTTACGCTCTGCAATTTAGTTTTCAGCTTTCTAGCTTTTAGCATTTTTTTCTTTTTCAGCAACCTTGTTTCTGTTGCCATTATTTTTACAGCATTATATTTTTTTCAGCATTCCATATTTTTCTTCAGCAATTTATTTCCTTTGTTAGTTTAATTTTTTAGGCATTTAATTAATTTTCTCACAATAGTTTCTACACCGGAAACTATTGTGTAACTTTAACTAGATCTAACCTTACGTTAGATCATAGTATTTTATTCCTTCGCCTTTATTTTACTGTCTGATCGAAGATTGTGAAGAACAAATCCAACCGGTCTGTGGTGGAGTGTTCAAGCATCGAAATTAGAGAACAATCAAGATTTCTATTAATTTTACAGGTTCTTTAATTTATTGTTTTAATTTATATATGCCCTGCACTGCTGTTTATCTATATTGTTTGCCTGATATGACTTTAATTAAGCGTAATAATTGTTTAGATCTGTTTAGCATGTCTGGTTAATTTATTTAGGTATCGGTATGTAGAGTAAGCGGAATGAAGGAATCAAAACTAAGTTGGTTTAATTACATTTAAAAATAAAATCACTCTTTTTACGGTCTCAATTTACAGGTTTAATAACAAGGTTTTTGTACGAAAGTAAAAGACATAAAGAAGTTAAATTCAATAGAACGAGAGTTTGAGTTTTTGACTGGACAGTGTAAATTGGACATTAATTCTAGATCAGGGTGAGAGCAATTTTTAGAGTTAATTAAATTCTAACCTTTTTCAAAAAGTATTTTTAAAGATTGAATGTGAGGACGAGAGTTAAGCATTTGAATTTAATTATATAACCTAAGTCAACAGAGCGAGAGTTTGAGATAAGGGTGTTTAAACGATTAGTGTTTTCTTAAAAAGAGTTTCTACGGATTCTATTGTTTTCAAAAAGTGGTTTTTGACTTAACTATAAGTGACAGCTACGTTAATATAAAATCATAGTTTATTCAACAGAGCGAGAGTTTGAGATAAAACTTTTAACCAATAGCGTCAACTGAAAAGATTTATTTTTAAAACCAAGAGACCAATAAAGAATTGATTCCCTAATTACGACGAATTACGTACCGATATCCGCTTTATTGATATTTAATCTAGACCTTATTTTAGTTTTAGCTTTTCCCCCAAACAATCAAAGTATTACCTGCCTTAGCTTTACGAAGTAACCTTAGATAACGGTATATCGATTCATAAGTCCCTGTGGGATCGATATCTTTTAAAATTACGTGATAGAACTGTGCACTTGCAGTTTGTACCCCAAATTCGACTCATAAAGTCGCGATCAAGTGTTAACCGGTTAACGCTCTGGGTTAACCGGTTAACGCAAAACAGAAAGTTGTTCCTGCGCTAACAACGAAACAGAATACAGATTTCTCCGCATTTTTCATCGTTGGAGGACTTCCGGACCTCCGATTTCGATTCCGTAAAAAGCTACACGTTCAGAAAATTATGACTCATCCAAATATATATTCATTCACAGTTTTAGCATAATTTAATCATCACAATTCAAGAGTCTTTATCAAATCTAATAATTCCAAAACCATGCCAATTAAGGATTTCAACCTAAAACATGTTCCTACCCATTGACCCAATCATACTAACCCATAATAATAAGGATTTCCCCCCTTACCTTGTCAATTTGATGGAAACCTTGACTCCTCTCGCTTTTCCTCTCCTCTTTCTCTATTGCCTTCAGTGCTCAAGTGAATCCTAATTCTCACTCTCCTCACCTCTTACTATTTATATTAGTATCCTATTTAGGCTTAAGTCATTATATCCATCTAATTTAATTACTAGGCCCAATAATACCTAATATTTAAATACTTCTATTTAAATTTAAATAATTAACCATTCACTATGCAACCAAGTTAATTAATATAATTATTTAACTATATCTCATATCAACTAATTAATTAATTAGCATACTAATTCAATTAATATAATCAATTATTATACTACCTCACAACCACTTAATTACTTAACACTCCAAATAATTAAATATAATATAATAATAATATAATAATTAATTCCTAAAAATTGGGCTGTTACACCTGCGGCAGCGTCGATGCTCATCTTGGTGTTATAATGGAGTCCATTGTAGAAGGTATGAACGATCAACCATTGTTCTAAGCCATGGTGTGGGCAGACTCTTAATAGCTCTTTATATCTCTCCCAAGCTTCGAAAAGCGATTCTCCTTGGTTTTGAGCAAATCTAGTTATTTGGTTTCGAAGAAAATCAGTCTTACTAGGGGGGAAATATCTAGAAAGGAATACTCTCCTAAGGTCTTCCCAGGTAGTTATTGAATTAGCTGGAAGTGAATCTAGCCATGAATGTGCTCTATCCTTGAGGGAGAAAGGGAATAATCTTAAACGGATCGCATCGGGTGAAGCGTCGTTAGATTTAAAGGTGTCGGCTAGTTGGATAAAAACTTTTAAATGTTGATTCGGGTTTTCGGTAGCGAGACCCGCGTATTGGTTATGTTGCACTAATTGCAACAAAGACGGTTTTAGTTCAAAATTGTTAGCAGGTATAAGGGGGTTTACTATACTCGAACTAGGTTCCTCATCAGAGGGTTGGGTAAATTCCTTAAGAGGTCGCCTATCGCGATTCTCGGCCATATCTTTCTTAATTCAGATGAGTAAGAGGCGTGTACGAGTATAATGTTCGGGTTCCGCTAAAAGATCTACTAAATTTCCGGTACTACGGGTTCTTCGCATTTACCGGCTAATAATGCCTTAGTCTATACGGTGTAACAACAGGGTATGAAATTTGACGAAGTTGGTCCCCGGAAGCGGCGCCAAAAACTTGATCATTGTGATTCGCAAGTGCACGAATAACGTCAAAGTAATATAAAAGAATATCGATCCCACAAAGACCAATCGTCAATTTATCAAATACTATCGTTACAGTGTTTATCTAAGGCGGTATAAAAGAGATATTGAGTTTGCAAAATAACGGTAAATAATAAATGCAGGTAAAGACAGGTTGAATGTAATTCACGTCAGTTAAGTGATGTTTCGATTGTCTAAATAGAACTACTTATGAGGCAATATTTTCTACTCTTGAAAAGAATCCATTTAACAGGAATTGTCACTTTCGCGTATTCAGAACCGAGTTTACCCTTAAATTAAGGCCTTTTATTGTCACTTATAAAAGGTGCGCAGAACGCTAAAGTACTAAACCTATTTTTAAGAAATGAGACTCGTAAACTTAGTTGAAAAGTGATTTTGATTTGGAAAGTTTACCCAAAGAGTTTACTGATTTTAAACCTATCAACGCGTCTGAAAACAGTTTCAAAAATAGCTTTTCCTTAAAGTGATAAAGATTCCTAGTTACTACGCCAGGGTGCTTTCGCACTCCTCGAATAATTAAAACTAACCAAGTTTGTTTTAGAAAACTCAAGTTAAAAATCAAAACAACCTTTAAAGTATTTCTACAGATTTCAATATGTGAAATATTACTTTAACCGCGATCCTTACATTCTAACCTTTAAAAGATATAGCCAGACATGGTAACACAAACGAACACAACGATGTTAATCATGATGAAAAGTTTGTTTTAGAATGTGAGGCGTAGAGAGCGAGTAAAGTACGTAAAATAAATAAAGTAAAGCGAGTGCGGAAAGTAAATAAAATAAGAGCGAGTGCGGAAAATAAATAAAGTAAAGCGAGTGCGGAAAGTAAATAAAATAAAAGCGAGTGCGGGAAATAAATAAAGTAAAGCGAGTGCGGAAAGTAAATAAAATAAAAGCGAGTGCGGGAAATAAATAAAGTAAAAGCGATGCGGGATATAAATAAATAAAGCGATAAATAAGAACCTGCTCCAAACGGAGGCTTTGATTCTGGTACAAAAATAAACCTCCGACTTCTGAAGCTAAAGACGACAACAACTCGAAGTGACCCAACTCAATCTCACAATGGTGCGATAACCCCCCGATGTGACGGATTATCGCTATTACAAATGATAACTATATGCTTAGTGTTGTAAAACTAAGTTGGATGATAGAAAACAAAATAAAATGAGCTATTTATAGAGATTCTCAGCAGTTTGTAAAGACCATGATTCCCTCTAACTTCTCCTTAGTGGGCTTTAGTGGGAACGTGATTTCCAAAGGTGGCGTCCGCTATCCCTTCGTGGCGCCCGCCATGTGTGTAAATGGGGTAGATCATGGGAACATGGCGGTTACCTCCTAGTTGAGGGCTGATGACTCATGGCTTCCCCTATAGCGGCCGCCATGTGCAACACCATGTGTGTAATTTCGTCGAAAAACCCTAATTTTAGGTCTTTTTGCTTCGTTTCTTCCAAAAGAGTCCGAAAGTGCTAAATATCTGAAAACAAGAGAAAAGAGAGCATAATACAAATAAAATGATAATAAAGTCCTAATAAAAATGTGAAATCCGAGTCACAAACACGGTGTAATTCGGTGTGATCAGTAGTTCAAAGAACTAGTGGTGGAAGATGAAAAGAAGTGTGATCAAGGTATGGTCTGACCAAAGGATAATGTTTTGAACTTCAACAAGGGTGAAAATATGAACCCAAGAGTAAAATGGTATGAACCAATAAGTGAGGGCCCATAACACAGTATCATTGCATTGGAACAACCGAAAACAAAGGAATTAAGTGTTTGGTTTCATAGCACAAACAACTCTTGGTTCATAAAGGGGTACAAGATAGAGCATAAAAGTATATTGTATTTGGCTCAAAGAATAAGGTATATCACATGAAGTGAATGAAGGTATAATATGAATGCATCATGGAGATGAGTGGAGGAATGTCCTAAGGCAAGAGTGATAAATAAGTATGCTCGCAGAAGATTCGAACCCTCGTACCTACGTATTCTCATTGTGCAATAAGAAAATCAGAGAAATCATAGTTCAGCCCACTAGGGATGAAAGCAAAGAGAGGTACTTGATAGGATTGCCCAGAGGTAAGGTAGATTGCTTAACAAGCAAGAGTGGCATTAACCAATGATGGTAATTAACCACAAGGACAAATGAGACATAACTAGAGTCTGAACTCCACAGGGAAAGATAGATGGATGCCATTGCTCGAACTAAATGCAAGGCAAGGAACAGATTTCCAGAGTCTGAACTCAATAAGGAAAAAGGAGATATAGTACTAAAGTCTGAACTTCAAGTCAATGTCAAAGGTTGCCAGAGTTTGAACTCCATGGGCAAGATGGATAAGCATGCCATAATATGAACTATATAAGGTAAAGGAACTGATTTGAATGCCAAAATCTGAACTTCATAAGCGCAAAAAGTGGATGACAAAGTCTAATCTGTAAGGCAATGAAAGAGGTAGCCAAAGTCTGAACTCAATGGGCTGAGTGAATACCAAAGTCTGAATTGTAAGGCATACTGATATGTCAAAGTTTGTACTGGATAGGCAAAAATCAAGATGGCCAGAGTCTGAACTCAATAGGACGAGGATGCCAAGATTTGTATGTTATAGGCAAAAAATAAATCCAAAGTCTGAACTCCATGGGATAAACGGGTTTGCCAAGGTTTTCACCTTGAGGGCAAGAAGCAAAGCCAGAGTCTGAACTCCATGGGCTAAAAGAAGTTGCCAAGGTCTGCACCTTGAGGCAAAGGATAAAGCCAGAGTCTGAACTCCATGGGCTAAAGGAGGTTGCCAAGGTCTGCACCTTGAGGGCAAGCAACAAAGTAAGCCATAATCTGAACTGATAGGCAAGGCATGAAACTATTGATTGAGAAATGGGTATGTGACCCTAAGATAATAATCCCAAGAAATGTATGAACATCCAGGAGGAGAGTCTAACATTGAAGGAGGATCGAATGATTGATCGATGAATAAGGTAGATTGATAAATAAGGTAACTCGCGAAGAATCTGAATTCTCCTGCCTACATATCCTTATAGTGCAATAAGGAAATCAGAGCTTTCGTAGTTCAGCCTACTACGGATGAAACAAGATAATTTAGGAGGCGAGAGAAGAGTGATTGATTGAAATTATTAGAACATGAAGAGACTTGACAATTGATTGATAAGAATCACACGAAAGTCTATGAATAAGGGCGAATGTTTTGAATAGCTAGGGCCTACGCCCCGTACATAAAGTCACTTTAGACAAGGATATGAGAAACTCCATCTCATCATTTCTTATTACTTAAGGCTCATGTCGCATGATACTTCTCTTAACTAACAAGCTTGTTAGAGAAGGGTCTTCATTGTTTCTCCTTGTGTTGGTGTTATCTTGTGTGAAGAAGACTTGGTAGTTTATTCGAT
Organism: Lathyrus oleraceus; assembly: GCF_024323335.1. Taxonomy (NCBI): domain Eukaryota; kingdom Viridiplantae; phylum Streptophyta; class Magnoliopsida; order Fabales; family Fabaceae; genus Lathyrus; species Lathyrus oleraceus. Next base: position 129,280,912 of record NC_066583.1, read on the forward strand.
TCGTATCACACTAAAGTCTATGAATAAAGGCAAATGCTCTGAATAGCTGGGGCCTATGCCCCGTACGTATAGTCACTCTAGACAAGGATATGAGAAACTCCATCTCATCATTCCTTATTACTTAAGGCTCGTTTCGTACAATTTGAATTGTATTTACCAAGTGTTGACACCTTTGTTGTGCTGGAGAATGTAGTCTACTTTGCTAACTATGCTTGATTGATGTTGACTTGAGGTTTTGATTTTGTCGTTGAACCTTGAGGCCTTGAGCTCCTGAGAATCAACATATCCATAATAGCTTAAGCGCAACGAACTTGCCATATCAAGTGATCAAGGGTCTTTTGATCACTTGAATTAGGCTTGGGGCTTACAACGCAATTACAAAGGATTTGGTAGACCAAAGTGACCTTTGGTCAACACTAATCATTAAAAATAATAGTTGAATATATGTACAATAATGAATACTATTGAATTAATCAACTAAATGAAATCAGACAATTCTAATTAATGCCCTACATTAAGAGAGCATGCATTAAAATCAAGATTCTAAACCCTAAGGGCAAAATAGTCATTAGCTACAAATTGCTTAAATAGGATTAATAATCGAGATTATTTATTATTAATTAAAACCAATTAATCAATACATGGATATGTGATGCGGAAATTGGGCCAAGCTTAGAACTAGATCTAAAAATTCTAATGATATCAATTAATCGCTTAATCACCATTAACTAATTAAACTCTCAATTAGTCATAATTACGATTAATCTATTAATCACATGAATCCTAATGGTTACAAATAATCACAATTAGCAAAAACTGGAGTTAAATCCAAAATCAATTAACAATAATTAAGCTAATTAAATGAAACTAACAAGGATTAATTAAATCATGCAGGGAGAGGGTGCAAGCCATGAATAAGGGTAACATCATCAACATGCAATTAGGCCCAAACACAAAAGCCCAAGTGAATTTGTACATTGCAATATGGATAATGCAAAAACTGAGTGGCAATGAGTTAACGCCACCTTGGACCAATGAATCAACCAGGAAAAATGGACATTAATGAGTTGAACTAATCAAAAGGGAGCGTGTAACACATGTAAAATGAAACTCGGCGCCAACACAAACTGATCACGCTTACTCTCTCTTCTCTCAGTCAGCTTTCCCATTCGTCGTGATGGAGACTCTCTTCGATGGTGGAGACATTCTTAAATTCAAATCCAAAACCACACTTAACCTAATTCTATGTGTTGAGTCTGAATATCCCCATGGCATTTCCTAATTCTACCTGATACACGCCAATCCAACAGAGAGATGGAATAATCCTATCTTTGAGAAGTTAAATTAAATGGTGTGGCTTCTCAGATTCACGCTCAAACATTGGGGCTATTGACCCCAGGAACAAACTCTACAAAGTGGTAACTAAATCATGGCAGGCAGAAGGGAAAGAAGATTTACCTCCGAAATGAAGAACTTTTCCAGCGAAGGTTGAAACGAAGAAGACAGAGGCGCAGCGGAAAATCACTTGAAAATAGGTAATTCACGTTTTAGCTCCTTACTCGTATTCACTTCTTATTCCAAACTTCTTCTGTGAGCTGAGAGATTGAATTCAAGGCTTAGCTCAACTCTCATAGAAGCTTCGAGGTGAAGCTTCAAATGGAGTTTCTGAGACAGGGCTTTGAGTGAGAGAGAGGATTGCGATTGAGAGAGTGAAGAGTGAAATGAAAATATGGAAATGGTGAAAATGAATTATGAACCTCGAATGAGTGAAGATTGAAATGATTTATAGGGCTTGAATTTCAGTTATGAGATGTAACCGAAATGTCATTGAAATTCACATGAAATTAATAGTTAGTTACAAATGAGAAAATTTGTTGGCATGTTAGTTATTGGATTCAGATTTAGTTGGTAATTTGTTATGAATTTGTTAATGTGATTGAACATGATGCAGGCTCCCTTGAAGTCAAGAAGTTTGTTCTGTTATATAGGGTTTATGTTATTTAGTTTGGACGAAATTCATTTTGGAATTCAATTGGGATTACAATGAAATGTAAATGCAATTGGTTAGTTTGTTCATTGTGTTTGAATTAGTTATACTGCAACTATACGTTAGATCCATTTAACAGTTAGTATGCTATGAGTTATTTTAGTGAGATAAACTTGTAATTCATATGAAATGTACATTTCCTGAATTGCTTCGAAGAAGTGATGCTCAACATGGAAACTGAAGTGAAAATAACTTGTATCAAATTCCATCTAAATTTCTGTAAAAAATACTGCTCCTGCTATCTACTCTAGCAGTAGGAGTATTATCAAATTAATTATTCATTTGCCTGATTTTGAATGGTATTGGATGCGCAAAATTATTCATGTGTGTTTGGTGGTGAATTTCCGGGTTTCTTTTGCTCTGCTAGGGCCACCTGCTGTTAGAATTGCCAAATTAAAATGTTGTCTGATTTGTTAATTACATGAGCCTTACTTGTCAATATTCATTATGTTTATTATGTTTAGGATTGTTACAGGGTTAATTGAATGCATAATGCCGCACCTCGAAAAATGAGAACACGACTTAGCAAAGCGCAATTGCACGCTCGTATGATGGACTAAACAGAGTCGTCACCGAACTTTATTTATTCCTAAAAAGGAAAGGGGAAACATCGATAAAACCCAAGAAACAAAGACAACGATTATGGTCGTCGCAACCAAATCAGGGTTCGGAAGTAGATTACGCAAGGGGAAGGTATTAACACCCCTCACGTCCGTTGTACTCAACAGGAACCATTAGGTTAATTGTGCGTGTTAGTGTTAACTTAGAAATGTTAGGCTTCTTGAGTTATTAGGTGGGAAAGAAAGAATAGAAGAGAGAAGAATGTTTTTGGATTTTGCAACGAAGGGGGCTAAACCTAAGTTTTTTATTAATGGGCCTAACAAGATTTATAAATCCTACTCCTACGTATCTCCGGGTGCAATAGAGAACTCAGGACTTACATAGTCCTGGGTAGAAAAATGTTTGTTTGTTGATCGATTTTATCAAAAACTATCATGTATTAATCGACGAGAAACATTGTTTTACCCAAAACAGATGAGGAGCGGACGTATACCACACATCAAATGGATTTACAAATCAACATTCGGAAAAACGTCATTTATCTTAACTCAACAATTATGGACGAAGCATTGCTTTGCATCATCTTAAAACAACATATTTCGTTTATGAAAAGGTTTTCCTGATCAATCGCACGACGACGAAAAAGAGTTTGATTGGTTGAATGTATTTTTGGGTTTGAAAGACGAGTATTTATGACTTGCAAGCTCTTGCAACTTGGGTCTAATACTTGGGACTACATCTGGGTATTTCATTCCGGTAATCTTTTTCTTTCAATTTTAATGAGAAAAGACGTTTGAATATTTACAAGTATTTTGAAGAGAACACGAATACTCATGGCTTGCAAACTCTTACAACTTGGGCCTAATATTCAGGATTACGACTGAATACTTCATCCAGACAATTTTTTTCCTTCCAACTTACTTATGAAAATGATTTGAATATTGGAGTGTTTTTGAAGAGAAGACTAATACTTATGGCTTGCAAGCTCTTATAACTCGGGACTAATATTCGGCATTACGACTGAATATGTCATCCGGATAATCTTTTCCTTCCGATTTTAATTATGAAAATATCTTGAATAATAAATTAAAATAATTAAAGTACAAAGGTTTGAAATTATTGAAAGTTAAGTTGATGTTGCTTAAGAGCTCATTGTAAGAAGGCGCAAGAGTAAGTCACATGGCCGGAAACAAACTGAAATCGAAAGCGACCGAATTTAGCTACAAGCTGATTTAGAGTGGATTCATGTAAGAATCACTCTATAAGAAGTCAGACAAAAATCTATTCGTCTAAACAATTTTCAAAAGTTAAATTGAATCTTAACTCTAAAATCGTAACGCAATGAAAGACAACAACAACCAAAATATTATTATAGTAATGTTATAATTTTTTTATAAACTCAAACTAATATGAAAAAACAGAATACTTACACGACACACACATATGGTATTCAATAAATTTAGATTGCTACAAAATCAAGATAAAACCAAAAAAATTTGAAATATATACATATATAACTCTAAAACAGAAAAATTTATATATAAACTAAAAACAGAAAAATTTATATACATATATAACTCTAAAACAGAAAAATTTATATATAAACTAAAAACAGAAATACTTATATATATAAAACTAAAAACTGAAATATTTATTTAAACCTAAAACTGGAACATATATGTATAAAACTAAAATTGAAAGATATATATATATATATATATATATATATATATATATATATATATATATATATATATATATATATATATATATATATATATATATATATATATATATATATATATATATATATATATCTATATATATATATATATATAAATAAAATTTATGATAATAAAAGTAATATAATTTTAATATAATAAAAATATATGAGAAGAATATTAAAAAAAGTATGGTTTTATGTCTGAAGGAGATTATTATAAGTTTGTGGTGGAGAAGAAGCATGAAATTGAAGAGTGGGTTTTGCTTAGGAAAAAGAAGTTAAAGGGACAAATAAGAGCTTATGTGGGTGGATGGTTAATATGGATTCTGAATGAAGAGAAAAACTTCAGGATTGTTATTAAAATAAAAAAGAAGGTATGTGATTATGTTGGTGAAAAAAGATTGTTACTGAAGTATTTTGTAATATTTAGAATGAAGAATGAGGGAATATTATGGTAGAGAGAGGAGTATAGAGATGAAATAAGGTCTGAGTGAGGGGCCGCTTGGTGTATGCCCTTTTTTTTTCATCAGCCACACATAATATATAGTAGGGACTAGTTAGGGTTATGTGAGTTTTACAATGACCAAAAAGACCTTAATGAGTGGTATTAGAGTAAAAATGAGTTAGAAACAAATCAAATTAATAATAAAATATTAATTTATATAATCAAAATAAATTCGAAACAAAAACATAGAAAATTCTATTTATCTATTTCGAACATTTTGGCAAAAAAAGAAAAATAAACGAACTCAAAATGCATAAAAGTCGGGCGCAAAAGTGCTCGAAAAATAAAAATGAATGCATCAAAATGATCCGTGCGAAATAAACTTTTTGGAAAAATACAACATTTCTTTTAATTTTGAAATAAATTTTGACCGGTTAAACAGGCTTGAGCTGATCAAAAAATGGTCGAAAAATTAGCTGAAAAATAAATCGAGCATACCATATTAAACTAGGTGAAATGTAGATTAATAAAGTTGATGTCTGACATTCCAAAAAATGCACATTCGTCGATTAATTCAACCGGTTTTCCTGTAGATCCGAAAAAATTATTTCGACTGACATTCTAGACACTGTGCGGTATGGAATGCATGGTATGCTATATAGAGATGCAATAGCTATGATGAATGTACGGAATCCGTGATTTAGGGTCAAAATTGGGGTATGACAGTTGCCCCTATTTAAGTATCTTCAACTAGAGATATGAAGCGGGACACTCTTCATATGATCATAGTGGGAGATAATTAAATACTAAGAAGACCCGAATTTTGATCCTGAAATGCAAATGATATGATATGAGATGAGATGAATGCATGAATGAATGACTCTTTTTTTATTTGATTTACTAGGGATATGATCAGACATAAGATAAACCCTAACAGGATGTTTTGTGATGGATACAAAATGAAACAAAGATCTATGGGGAATGATAGAGACATGTTGTAACGGTGGCCTACAGGAAACAAAAATGAAGGTGAAAACTTGTTGGGGATAACAATCCTGCTGGAGGAAAGACAACTGGGGAATATGCAAAGGATAATGTTTTGAACTTCAACAAGGGTGAAAATATGAACCCAAGAGTAAAATGGTATGAACCAACAAGTGAGGGCCCACAACACAATATCACTGTATTGGAACAACCGAAAACAAAGGAATTAAGTGTTTGGTTTCATAGCACAAACAACTCTTGATTCACAAAGGGGTACAAGATAGAGCATAAAAGTATATTGTATTTGGCTCAAAGAATAAGGTATATCACATGAAGTGAATGAAGGTAGAATATGAATGCATCGTGGAGATGAATGGAAGAAGGTCCTAAGGCAAGAGTGATAAATAAGTATGCTCGCAGAAGATTTGAACCTTCGTGCTTTTGTATTCTCATCGTGCAATGAGAAAATCATAGAAATCATAGTTCAGCCCACTAGGGATGAAAGCAAAGAGAGGTACTTTATAGGATTTCCTAGAGGCAAGGTAGATTGCTTAACAAGAAAGAATGGCATTAACCAATGATGGTAATTAACCACAAGGACAAATGAGACATAACTAGAGTCTGAACTCCACAGGGAAAGATGACGGATGCCATTGCTCGAACTAAATGCAAGGCAAGGAACAAATTTCCAGAGTCTGAACTCAATAAGGGAAAAGGAGATATAATACCAAAGTCTGAACTTCAAGTCAATGTCAAAGGTTGCCAGAGTCTGAACTCCATGGGCAAGATGGATAAGCATGCCATAGTATGAACTATATAAGGCAAAGGAACTAATTTGAATGTCAGAATCTGAACTTCATAAGCGCAAAAAGTGGATGACAAAGTCTGAGCTGTAAGGTAATGAAAGAGGTAGCCAAAGTCTAAACTCAATGGGCTGAGTGAATACCAAAGTCTGAACTGTAAGGCATACTGATATTCAAAGTTTATACTGGATAGGAAAAAATTAAGATGGCCAGAGTCTGAACTCAATAGGACGAGGATGCCAAGATTTGTATCTTATAGGCAAAAAATAAAGCCAAAGTCTGAACTCCATGGGCTAAAGGGGTTTGCCAAGGTCTTCACCTTGAGAGCAAGAAGAAAAGCCAGAGTTTGAACTCCATGGGCTAAAAGAAGTCGCCAAGGTCTGCACCTTGAGGCAAAGGATAAAGTCAGAGTCTGAACTCCATGGGCTAAAGGAGGTTGCCAAGGTATGCACCTTTAGGGAAAGCAACAAAGTAAGCCATAGTCTGAACTGATAGGCAAGAGATGAAAGTATTGATTGAGAAATGGGTATGTGACCCTAAGGTAACTCGCGAAGAATCTGAATTCTCCCGCCTACATATCCTTATAATGCAATAAGGAAATCAGAGCTTTTGTAGTTCAGCCTACTACAGATGAAACAAGATGATTTAGGAGGCGAGAGAAGAGTGATTGATTGAAATTATTAGAACATAAAGAGACTTGACAATTGATTGATAAGAATCACACTAAAGTCTATGAATAAGGGCGAATGTTTTGAATAGCTAGGGCCTATGCCCCGTACGTAAAGTCACTTTAGACAAGGATAAGAGAAACTCCATCTCATCATTTCTTATTACTTAAGGCTCATGTCGCACGATACTTCTCTTAACTAACAAGCTTGTTAGAGGAGGATCTTCATTGTTTCTCCTTGTATTGGTGTTGTCTTGTGTGAAGAAGACTTGTTGGGGATAACAATCCTGCTGGAGGAAAGACAACTGGGGAATATGCAAAGAGATTTTAACAACAGGTTCGTACATAACCTGATAACACCGGAAAATTCAAAGTATTTTCAACGACAGGTTCAAACGTGATCTAACAACACTTGAATATTCAAATAGTTCTCAATTAACAGGTTCAAACATGACTTGACAATGTTTGGGGATATCAAAAGGTTCCATAAATAGGTTCAAATATGACCTGACAATACTAGAAAACATACAAAGAAAGTTCCATCAACAGGCTCATACATGACCTAACAACATTGGAAAATTCAAAGCGTTTCAACAATAGGTTCAGACATGACCTGGGAATATTAGAAAACCAAGGAAGTTTTAATCAAGAGGTTCATATGTGACCTCAACATTTGGATATTCAAAGAAAGTTTCAGCAATAAGTTCATATATGACCTGACAATACTTGGAAAAATCAAAGGGAGTTTTATCAACAGGTTCATGCATGACCTGACGACACTGGAAAATTCAAAGAAAGTATATCCATAGGTTCATGCATGACCTGACAATTCTGGAGGTTTTACAAGATTCTAATAACGGGTTCATAGGTGACTTGAAAACACTAGAAAACCCAAAGAAAACTTCAACAACAGGTTTGTACATGACCTGCTAATATTGGAAAACATACAATGCAAGTTTCATCAACAGGTTCATACATGACCTGACACTTTACATCTGACAGTTCTGGAGATTTCTCACAAGAAATTCATCTGATCAGAGATTTTGGAGATTCTTAACAGGGAAGTTATCCAAGACAAGAATAAATTGGAGTCTTCTCATTAGAAGATCATCCACGTAAAACATTGGAGCTTTCTCATCAGGAAGTCATCCATGCAAAATATTGGAGTTCTCTCATTAGAAATTTATCCACACCAAATGTTGGAGCTTTCTCATTAGAAAGTCATCCACCCAAAAGGCTACGATGATTCTTTATAAAGAAATCAAACAAACTAATATTATTGGAGTTTTCTAACACGAAAAAACCTCCAAGCTTCTGGGAATTCCTCAAGATGATGAGCCATACATGACTTTCACGGAACCATCAGGAAATACAGGGTAATCAAACTCTCTGTACGTGCCAACAAAAATTGGACTTTGACCGTAAGCAATGGATTACAACCAGCTTTTAACGGATTCTGCCAATAACAATTGGACTTGACCGTAAGCAATGGATTACAACCAACTTTTAATGGATTTTGCCAACAACAATTGGACTTTTACCGTAAGCAATGGATTACAACCAACTTTTAATGGATTTTCCCAATAACAATTGGACTTTGACTGAAGGCATTAGTAAAATAATTACCAACAACTACGGAGTTTTCCAGCAACAACTGGACTTGAAATGATGTTGGCGAAAACCAAACTTCAGATACCAATTATGATTGTATTTACAAACAGAGTGATAGTGATGCCAACAAAAATTGGGTTTAAAATGAGTTCTAGTAACAACTGAGCTTGGAATAATGCTAGGGAGTGGCATATGGGTTTTGGAAGTGCGCCAGAAACAACAATGACATGTTCTAGAATTCATTGGAGAGTAAAAGAAATGAATTCTGGAAATGCATTAGAATTACAAGTGAAATTCTGGAAATACATCAGAATACAGACACATCCGGTAATACATCGGAGAAATTATGGAAATACATCAGAATACAAGACAGACATATCAGAGAATACATCAGATAGGTAGGGGAACATCTGGAAATACATCAGATAACACGGATCAATCTAGGAATACATCATAGAGACAAATACATCCAGTAATACATCGGGGAAGTTCTGGAAATACTTCAGAATATAAGACTCAATCTGGAAATACATCAGATAGGTAGGGAAACATCTAGAAATACATCAGATAACATGGCTCAATTTGTGAATACATCATAGAGACAAACACATACGATAGTACATTGGGGAAGTTCTGGAAATACTTCAGAATACAAGACTCAATCTGGAAATAGATCAGATAGGTAGGGAAGCATATGGAAATACATTAGAAAACAACACTCAATCTGGAGATACATCAGAGAGACAAATGAGTAATATGGAAATTCATCGGATAATCCAAAAAGGAATTGAGCCTCATGGACAAAAATGTTTTGATAGGTGCCAACTGAGTCGGACTTGAAAATGATTCCAAAAACCGGACGACGGTTTAAGGGCACCAAAGATAAACGGGAATTAGAGGTTAAAGGATATAGGATCAACAACAAGACCTGGGTCAATGCAAAATGAGCGCGAAATACATTTCGGCTATGCATGATTTAAACTTGCTTCTATGCATGATATATGAATGATCATGATATGCAAATGGCAACAGTTGAGTGGACTATGAGTTTGTAAAAGCTTTTTATGGAGGTCATGATCCCTTAACACCAATAATCTCGACCAAGTATGCTGTGATAGATGATTGTCAAAGGAGAATTCTATTGAGCTTGACAGTTACAACTAGCTAAGGGGATCCTTTCGAAGGATTATGAACTGTGCTAGCATGATTTTTGGGCCCTCGTCTCAAACTCAATAGTTGTTGACGTATGGCAGAATTTGTTTGAGCAGTTTGAAAGCATGAAGAAAGAGGTTTTGCCCCTCTGTGGCTCATCTTGCCCCAGTCAGTTGGGTCTTTGGAAAATGTTCACCTTGAAAGTGAGTTTGAAACAGCTTGACATGAGATGATCTCGAGATGGCTTGCCCCAATGTTTGAATACCACAGTGATCTGACCCTGATTAACCAAAACCTAGAATGGTAGACTTCTGATTGACTGTCCTTGTCTAGTTGGACTTAATGAGCTTTTGAGGTGGCTTGCCCCAGTCTGAATCTTGAAGCAAATTACTCTTGGCTAACTAAACCTTGGGGTGATTGGCTCGGATTGACTGAAACTCAAAGTGATTTCCCCCGGCTTGACTTCTTTCACTTTATCAAGTTTCTCAATTGTATATTATTGGAATTTCTTTGATGCTAAGTGCTGACTTGCAAATAAGATTGTTCATTCAAAAAATGGCAATTTTAATGCAGTTCTTATGCAAAAATTTGAAATCAAAATTTATTGATATGAACAGGTGAAATACAACGAATGAGTCACTGATAAGAACACAATGATGATCTAGTCATAAACAATGTGCAAGTTGGTGCAATCAAATGATTAACAATTTTTTTTTGGAGTCAGGTTAACACAACCTTGTTGTAGTATGCTTTCAGAATAAACTCTGCCTCAATTAGGTCTTTTAAGGGTTGTAATGTGGCCTGGTTCACGGTTTTTTAAACAAAAAGGATATAAGGCTCAAAATTTAATTTTTACCCACCCCTTCTTCTTGATGATCTCTAGTTCCTACGTTCAGTTAATTCAATACATGCATTCGACTTCGAAGGTGCGAAAGTGAAAATGAGGATTCAAGATGAGTTTTCTTGAAATAGTAGTCACCTTATTTTGTTTTTGTTGAGGATTTTGGTGACCTCTTTTGATTGATTTTCTTTATCCCTAATTTTTCCTGGATTGTTTCTTTGAAGCTTTCGGTCCATCGGGATGCCCTGATTTTTGCCTAAGCCATTTTTTGAGGTGTTTGACTTAGCGGGTTTTTCTTTTTGAAAGGTGGAGATTGCCACATTATTGGTGGATGAGGATCAACCAATACTAACTTTAGTTTTTCTCAGCTTCTTTGACACTTCAACATGTGCGTGAAGGATAATATGTGGTTGCACCTAATTGGAGGGTGTACAGATGGACAAATTCTTTTGAAAGATCGAATGCATGGTCAAACTATCTGAACACAACTACCCTGCCCCAGGTTAAGATTAAAGGTTTTAGATCCGAAAGAAACACAAACTTCTAGGCTCAAAGTGGTTGATTAGGGATTAACTCCTTATCACTTCAGTGTTTGGGGATTTGAAACAATGCCTTACATCATCGACACGGTTTTATTCAAAAGCATACCACAACAATTTCAGGTGTTTCGTTTTCATCATCCTCCTTCTAATATTTGTTAACACAACGACTTGATAAACAAAAGTGAATGAGAGATGTATCTTTTTTTGTTTTTAACATAAATGAAAAACGAGTAAATACGAATGGATTAATTTAAAAGATGCATAAATGTTTTATTAATCTTACCAATTCAAAGAAAATAACAATGCTTAAGAGCAACTAACAATCAACATGCAAGGAAATTACAAATGAAATGCTGAAACAGTCAAATGATTGCCAACTTTAGGGAATGACTTCTTCAAACTTGATCCATTAACTTCGGGAGACACCTGTTGAGATCTTTGCACTTATCTAGGAGATAGGTTAATGTTCACTACCAAGCTTCCTTCTTGAAAGGCTATGTACCTGTTATCAATCAACTGTTGTACTTTGGCTTTGAAAGTGTTGCAATCTTCAATTGAATTCCCTTCTGATCCGACATGATATCCACATTGCACATTTGGGTCATACCCGGGTGGGTAAGGTTGTGGAACCGACTTAAGAGATTTGTGAACCACCAACGAGTTTTGAATCAGAGGTTGTAGAAGTTGGACATATGTCATGAGGATTGGATGACGAGGAGCATTTCTTCTTTCCAAGTTAGTTTGGGGCCTAAGCTGATTTTGACGTTGATTTCAATATCTCGGGCATTGGGCTTGTTGATTTGGATGAGGAGCAAACCAGGATTGTTTGTAATGAAGACCAAAAGGTAGTGTTTGCTGGTATGGCACTTCGGGCATTGCTAACTGCTCATTTTCAGCCACTTGAAGGTTGGGATTAACAAACTTTTTGACATTGACACGATGGTCTTCAAATTCCTTTCCTTCAATCTCATCGTTGAATGCAACCCTCTTGGATCCACTACTCACTTCTCTTTTTCTTTCGTTGGTATGGGTCGTGACATTGGAAATCCAAGGCGATATCTCAATGCTCTTACCATGAAATGATGATATCTCATTAGCCACATCCCTGACCTCTTCCTTGTGGTACAGAATCTTGAGGGGTTTCAGGAGTCCTTTCCCTTTCTCATTACCTGGCCCAGAAATCAAGATATATGTACCTGAGCCTTCCTCCTTGAGTGTTGGTGACCTTATGTCAATCAATCTTTGGAGCTTGGGCTTAAAACTATTGCATTCCTCGATGGAGTGCCCCATTATTCCGGTATGGTATCCGCACTTGACCTTCAGGTGATCTTCTTCAAAGACTAAGCTCTTTTTGTTAATCAGCTCTCGTACCAAGGCTTTCAGCGCTAAGCAAGAATTTAGGTCATGTCCTACTGCCCCTTTATGGAACTCACATGTTGCATTTGGATTGTACCATGGCAGGAATGGTGACGTAGGTGTGAGAGCTCGAGGGATCTGTAATAACCCAATTTTTAGTAATTATTATATTATTATTATATTTTATTTTTATTTATTTGAGGTGTTAGTAATTAATTGGTTGTTAGGTAGTATAATAATCAATTATGTTAATTAATTTGGTGTATTAATTAATTATTTAGTTGATATGAGATATAATTAAATAATTGAATTAATTAACTTGATGTGCATATTGAGTGGTTTAATTTGTTTGAATTAAATAGAGACATTTAAATATTAGGTTTTATTGGGCCTAGTAATTAAATTAGAGATATATCATGATTTAAGCCCAAATAGAATACTAATATAAATAGTAAGAGGAGAAGGAGATTATGATTCATTTGATCATCTGACAAAAGTAGAGAAAGGGAAGAGGAAGAGTAAGGAGAAGAGGAAAATTAAAGAGAAGCTAGGGTTCCATCAAATTGAAGAGGTAAGGGGGGAATCCTTATTATTATGGGTTAGTATGATCGGGTCAATTGGTAGATGTATGTTTAGGTTAAAATCTCTAATTTTGTATGGTTGTTTGGAATTGTTCGGTTTTGATGAGTATGCTTGATTGTGGTGATTGATTGTGTTAAAACTACAAATTAATGTTATATATTTATAGTATTGTATGAGTCATAATGTGCTGAACGTATAGCTTTTTACGGAATCGAAATCGGAGGTCCGGAAGTCCTCCAACGATGAAAACCGCAGAAAATTCTGCATGCTGTCTGTCACAATCGCGGCCCTTTTTTATGTTTTATTGTCGAAATCGTTTTGGTCATAACTTTTGACCCGTAAGTCCAAATTGAGTTCCGTTTGAAGCGTTGGATAGCTGAAACAGAAGGCTATAACTTTGTTTCAGGAATAAAATAATTTTGGAGATTATTTCATGAACGTTTTTGGGGTTGAAGAAGATGAAAATTATGTTGGAAAATTTAGAAAACAACAACTTTATAGTAACGCATTCGTGCACGGTTTTATTCATAACTTTCAACTCGTGAATCATTTTGGGTTGGGGTTTAAAGCATTAGAAAGGTGACTCTAATAGATATTATGTGAATGGTGTATTTGTTATGAATGTGTATATGTACCATTGGTGGATTGTGAATGATATATTGTTATGAATGTGTATATGTACCATTGGTGAATTGTGAATGATATATTATTATGAATGTGTATATGTACCATTGGTGGATTGTGAATGATATATTGTTATGAATGTGTATATGTACCATTGATGGATTGTGAATGATATATTGTTATGAATGTGTATATGTACCATTGGTGGATTGTGAATGATATATTGTTATGAATGTGTATATGTACCATTGGTGGATAATTCATAGAGTTGAATTATGGTGATATGTGGAATGTTAAGATGGTAGAGATGATCTTAATTGCATATGTGTTGGTATGTGTGCATTCATTCATAGCATGGTCGACTTCATTGTGGAAGTGGTGAAACTGTGGGTTCACATGTAGCACTCGTTGATCCTTAATTGGAAATAGGCGAGGTAGATGAGCACTCGTTGATCCTTAATTGGAAATAGGCGAGGTAGATGAGCACTCATTGATCCTTAATTGGAAATAGGCGAGATAGATGAACACTCGTTAATCCTTAATTGGAAATAGGTGAGGTAGATGTAGCACTCGTTGATCCTTAATTAGAAATAGGCGAGGTAGTAAACGGTGATCCTTCATTGGAAACAAACGTAGCAGACGTTGATCCTTAATTGAAAATAGGCGTAGTTGCTTTGATCTTGTCCGGATCGGAAGCGTGGCTTGGATTCGAGATATTGAATCGGAAAGCGGTGAAACTTTGGGTTCACATTGAGGTACCGCATGCATAGAGTCACATGTCTTACATTGAGTCGCATTAGAGTCATGTGATAAGTGAGTGTATGCATTGTTGTAATTGTGATGTGTGTATGAGATATAGTAATTGAATTTGGTGATGTGTGAGTACATAACTTGATGTGATTGTGATGTGTGTATGAGATATGGTAATTGAATTTGGTGATGTTTGGATACATAACTTGGAGAATATGTGATTATGTGATAGTTGTAGTTGTGTGTATATTTGTGAATATAATATTTGAATATTATACTTCTTGAGTTTTGATGAATGTTTAGAACATGTGAAATAAATGGTGATTAATATTATTTACATGGTTATATGAAGTGTGACGAATTCCTTTAATTGTGGATTTGATCATTGTGCTTGATTAATACTTCTTCATAATGATTTGAATTCTCACCCTTTCTATTTGAATGTTACCTTTACATGGGTATCGCGCAGATACTCAGGAGTAGTATCGCTGAAGTAAGTGAACGGTAGCTCACTCGAGATTAGCTGGAGAGTTGCGGTACTTCGTTTAGAGACTAAGTAGTGAGTCAATGCTCTGGTCATGTAACACTGGGTAGATTGGTAGTATGGAACTCATATCTGATTTGGATACATTTTATGTTATTAATTGTGAACATGTTTAATTGAAGAGATTATTGAGAGATGATCATGGTATGGGACATGGATCATTTGATGAAATGCATGGATATTCGTTATTTTCCGCTGCGAACGCATATTCTTGAATATTCATGATAATTGAAATGTGCTATTTTAAATGATCAGGTGTATTGTATATTGATGATGAATGATGTTGGTTTTTGAAAACGTCGATGTGACGCCCTTTTGTTTATATGCGTACTTATTTACTCTGATTATATGTTAAGTATTTGGGATAGAAAAAGGGGTGTTACAGGATCACCAAAGCATTCTAGATCAGCTGCGGGTAGAGCTTGCTATATGGCACCGGAATCGGGTCATTGTGATTTTTGTTCCCTTTGTTCTGATTCTGATTTTTGCTTCGAACATGACTTCAGTGATTTTGAGGAGGAATAATCAGAGGATGTTGATGATGACATCCCAAGGGAGGTCCATATGCTAGTAGGTGAGGAGTTGCCATATAGAATTTCCCTTGACTTGGGGTAACACCGAATGGATATGGAGCAGTAGCTCCTCCCGTTTCAGCAATATGTATGGGATGATCCTCTTTTCTCAATATGGCTTGCAGGGTTTCCAAGACCCATCCCATCCAGCTTTTCAAAAGATTGAGTTCCTCTTTCAATTCTTGTTGACTTTTCCTTAGCTCGTCCATCATCTCCAGAGACATGGTTCTTTGTTCTAAACGTGTGTTAGGAATCACTTTGCTGATCATGGACAAAGGATGGATGAGTTTCTTTTGTATTTTATCTGGAAAATGACATGCATTCTTATGAGATGTAGATGCAATGGAATGTGAATGAATGCAATGCAAGCCATGCATATTTGTTTTTTTGCTCAATACACGGGTTCAAAAGTATGAGGTACTGATGAATTTGATTGCTTTCCAAGAATAGGTTCTCATTGGGTATGATCTAGGGTTTCAAAAAAGTTCCTAGAGTCATGGATCCATTAAACTGTTTGATGCCTGTGGTAACTTACTTGCCGGGCATCAACTCCATCCAAAGAATCTACTCCAAGTGAGGTTCTGGCATCGATCCAACGAGAAATTCCTTTCGTTAACCCACACTACGCAACCATCTTTCCTAATTGGCCAAAGTATTAAGGTTCTACAAATGGTCCCCAGAGTCATGGATCCTAAAGAAAATATCGAAGCTTACGGCAACTTAATTGCCGAGCGACAACATCCTCTCAAGGATCTACTCTAAGTAAGGTTCTCGCACTGACCCAACGAGAAATTCATCTCGCAGACCCACACTACTCAACCTCGTCCTATCTTATGTTTTTACTCGAGACTCAGGTAAAAAGTCTTCCCCACAAGGTTTGCAATCAGAGTATCCAAGTACCAAAGCATAATGGAACCAATACAACATATTTATATCAATATGACAATAAAGATAGCAAAAGAAATCAAGAAAAGCCACACAAGTAAACAAAAAAAAACACAAACGACCTAACTAGGCTTGACTCACTTAGGGAAACATGTCTTGTCCCCAGGAGAGTCGCCATCTGTCGCACCTCGAAAAATGAGAACACGACTTAGCAAAGCGCAATCGCACGCTCGCATGATGGACTAAACAGAGTCGCCACCGAACTTTATTTATTCCTAAAAAGGAAAGGGGAAATATCGATAAAACCCAAGAAAGAACGACAATGATTATGGTCGTCGCAACCAAATCAGGGTTCGGGAGTCGATTACGCAAGGAGAAGGTATTAACACCCATCACGTCCGTTGTACTCAACGGGAACCATTAGGTTAATTATGCGCGTTAGTGTTAGCTTAGAAATGTTATGCTTCTCGAGTTATTAGGTGGGAAAGAAAGAATAGAAGAGAGAAGAATGTTTTTGGATTTTTCAACGAAGGGGACTAAACCTAAGTTTTTTTATTAATGAGCCTGACAAGATTTACAAATCCTGCTCCTACGTATCTCCGGGTGCAATAGAGAACTCAAGGCTTACGTAGGTCTGGGTAGAAGAATGTTTGTTTGTTGGTCGACTTTATCAAAAGCTATCCTGTATTAATCGACGAGAAACATTGTTTTACCCAAAATAGATGAGGAGCAGACGTATACCACACAACAAATGGATTTATAAATCAACATTCGGAAAAACGTCACTTATCTCAACTCAACAATTATGGACGAAGCATTGTTTTGCATCATCTTAAGACAAAATATCTTTCGTTTATGAAAAGGTTTTCCTGATCAATCACACGACGGTGAAAAAGAGTTTGATTGGTTGAATGTATTTTTGGGTTTGAAAGACGAATATTTATGACTTGCAAGCTCTTACAACTTGGGTCTAATACTCGGGACTACGTCTGGGTATTTCATCCAGGTAATCTTTTTCTTTCAATTTTAATGAGAAAAGACGTTTGAATATTTACAAGTATTTGGAAGAGAAGACGAATACTCATGGCTTGCAAACTCTTACAACTTGGGCCTAATATTCAGGATTACGACTATATATTTCATCCAAACAATCTTTTTCTTCCAACTTAATTATGAAAATCATTTGAATATTGGAGTATTTTTGAAGAGAAGACTAATACTTATGGCTTGCAAGCTCTTGCAACTCGGGCCTAATATTCGGGATTACGACTGGATATGTCATCCATATAATCTTTTTCTTCCGATTTTAATTATAAAAATGTCTTGAATAATAAATTAAAATAATTAAAGTACAAAGGTTTGAAGTTATTGAAAGTTAAGTTGATGTTGCTTAAGAGCTCATTGTAAGAAGGCCCAAGAGTAAGCCACGGGACCGGAAACAAACTGAAATCGAAAGCGACCGAATTTAGCTCCAAGCTGATTTAGAGTGGATTCCTGTAAGAGTCACTTTATAAGAAGTCGGGCAAAAATCTATGCGTCTAAACAATTTTCAAAAGTTAAATTGAATTTTAACTCTAAAATCGTAACGCAATGAAAGACAACAACAACCAAAATATTATTATAGTAATGTTACAATTTTTTTATAAACTCAAAGTAATATGAAAAAACAGAATACTTACACGACACACACGTATGGTATTCAATAAATTTAGATTGCTACAAAATCAAGATAAAACAAAATAAAATAATATATATATATATATATATATATATATATATATATATATATATATATATATATATATATATATATATATATATATATATATATATAACAACTAAAGCAAAACAAACTAAAGAAATAAATATATATAAAACTTTAAGACAGAAAAAGTATATATATAAACTAAAAAGAAATAAACTAAATATATATAGATAACTTTAAAACAGAAAAAATATATATCTACTAAAAAGAAGCTAACAATATATATATATATATATATATATATATATATATATATATATATATATATATATATATATATATATATATATATATATATATATATATATATATATATATATATATATATATATATATATAATTTATGATAATAAAAGTAATATAATTTTAATGTAATAAAAATACATAAGAAGAATATTAAAAAAAGTATAGTTTTATGTTTGAAGGAGGTTATTATAAGTTTGTGGTGGAGAAGAAGCATGAAATTGAAGAGTGGGTTTTGTGCGGGAAAAAGAAGTTAAAGGGACAAATAAGAGCTTACGAGGGTGAGTGGTTAATATGGATTGTGAATGAACAGAAGAAAAACTTCAGGATTCTTATTAAAATAAAAAAGAAGGTATGTGATTATGTTGGTGAAAAAAGGTTGTTAGTGAAGTATTTGGTAATATTGAGAATGGACAATGAGGGAGTATTATGGTAAAGAGAGGAGTATAGAGATGAAATAAGGTCTGAGTGAGGCGCCGCTTGGTGTATGCCCTTTTTTTTTCATCAGCCACAGATAATATATAGTAGGGACTAGTTAGGGTTGTGTGAGTTTTCCAATGACCAAAAAGATCTTAATGAGTATTATTAGAGTAAAAATGAGTTAGAAACAAATCAAATTAAAAATAAAATATTAATTTAAATAATCAAAATAAATTCGAAACAAAAACATAGAAAATTCTATTTATTTATTTCGAACATTTTGACAAAAAAAATAAAATAAACGGATTCAAAATGCATAAAAGTCGGGCGTAAAATTGCTCGAAAAATTAAAATGAATGCACCAAAATGATCAGTGCGAAATAAACTTATTGGAAAAATACAGCGATTCTTTTAATTTTGAAATAAATTTTGACCGGTTAAACATGCTTGAGCTGATCAAAAAGTGGCCGAAAAATTAGCTGAAAAATAAATCGAGCATACTAGATTAAACCATGCGAAAATGTAGATTAATAAAGTTGATGTCTGGACGCTTGATTTTAAAAAATTTCGTCCACTGATTTGACGCACATTCGTCGATTAATTCAATCGGTTTGCCTGTAGATCCAAAAAAACTATTTCGACTGACATTCTAGACACTGTGCGGTATGGAATGCATGGTATGCTATGTAGAGATGCAATAGCTATGATGAATGTACGAAATCCATGATTTAGGGTCAAAATTGCGGTATGACACATAGTAAGATAAGGATGGTTATTGTAAGTTATAGTTGGTTAGAATGGTAGGAAATTAAGGGTTAAAATGGAATCTCCTGCTATGATATGTTAGCTTCCCAATGTCCTATTATTTATGCTGCTAGTTGAATGGTTATAATGTTACTGAATTCATGCCATATGGTGGAATGTGTTTGGATTTTTGTTGCACATATATAGTAGCTTAGTTATTGGTGAATGTCGTGTAGGTTCTGGATGCATGCCATGTATGTTTTGAATCAGCTGCTAGGGTTAAGTTAGTGAATTCCATAAGACCGCTATCACATTGCCTTTGTTATGATGATGAACTAATGTTGAATTGTTGTTGGATTGCTGCAAGTTTTGAAACATGATGATTGTTATTTGTTGATGCATTGGCTTGGTCTGACTTGCTTGCTGAAGATCTGCTTGCTTTGCCTGCTGTAAATTGTTTTTGCTTTGTTGCAAGATTAATGGGTATTGCATTGTGCACTGTAGGTTTGTTGGGCATTGCATGCTTGAGGCCATGCTAGCTGCTGATGAATGCTATGCAGGTTACTTGGGCAACTTGGTGTGCCTATTGCAGACTTGCATCGTCTTGTGGGACTGATGTGGAGCCTTGTTAGCTGCAGATAAAGGTCAACTTGAATTGGTTGCTGCAAGTTATTGTCATGTATTATCATGGTTACTTGCTAATGGCCTTTTCTTTGTATAATGAAACTAGTTGCTAGTGTTAGCCTAGGGCTACTTGGTCTGTTAGCTTGAATGAATTAAGATAAGTATCCTTTGCATGCCATGTTTATGTGTATGAACAAAGTTTGAATGCATAATGTTTTGGTTCTTGTGTGCTAAGTGTGTATGCACTAATGCATCGCTATGGCTATTTTTGCAGGGTTGGCTTAAGTTGCATTGAGTCTAAAAAGAAAGCTTATTCATGATCACTAGTGGAAACTCCATGGCCATGGTCATGCTTGCTTGCTCATGAAGCAATCTTAGATGGAACATGGATATAAATGGAGAATGAAGCATGAAGAGTGAAGATCATGAAGTTTAGTATTTTTTTTTAGAAAAGGTGGGTTGACTTTGGTCAAAGTTGACCAAAAAGTCAATTGTTGACTGTCGCAACCTGAAAAAAGGAAATGCGAAAAAACAACCGGCGAGAAAGAAATGACAGAAGAGTTGCCACCGTGCGTTATTTATCCCAAAGGAGGGAAAGGAAACGCTCGAAGTAAACCTGGAAAAAGGAAAGGAAAAGACAAGGTCTCGCAACCAAATCTTGGGTTCGGGAGCCGATTATGCGAAAGGAAGGTATTAGCACCCCTACGCATCCGTAGTACTCTACGGGATCCACTCTTGTTGTTCTTGTCTAAAGGGTGTGGGTTTATCTAATGTACTATTTACTAAAAGAGGGGTCAAAAGAAAATGACTCGCACGGATGTCGCATCCACTGCATACATATCTCATCTGAATATGAGAATCAGAGTCTTCGTAGCTCGGCTACCTATGGGTTAAAGAGGAGTGTGCTCGCTAAGACATCGCGTCTTATGCCTACGTATCTCATCTGGAATGAGAATCAGAGCAAGCCGTAGTTCGGCTGCCTACGGGTTAAGGATTGTGTTTTTGGATGAACGACGTTACTACGCAATCTACCGGATGCTCGACCTTTGGAGACTTACTCGCCTGTAGTAGAAGGAGTTAACGTGTTCTTAGGAGAAGAAAAATCAATGAGTTTGTTGGTGTTTTAGGGATGCTCATGCAAAAAGGCAGTCCTAGACGAAGGAACCGCGCTACCTTAATGGACATGCAAACGGGAGACTATATGAAGCCTAACAATCCTATGGGGAGTCGATCACACCATACAAAACAAATATGCATAAAGTAAACGCACCAACGAGGGGGCTCAAACATACATGGGTAGGGCTTTAGTCAATAGGGGTCATATCAACCTCGACAAACAAGCCATGGAATAGGTAATCAAATGGGCTCTTAACCACTGACATTGAACGTCAGGGTGAGCAGATCAAAAGGGTAATGAGGATAAGACCTCATAGCTCTAAACCCTGGCCAGGGTGAGCTCATGACAAAAAGCGGGGATTCAGAAAGGTGGAACCCTCTCCACTGACTGACCGGACAAAAGATCTTGGGCTTTTGCTCTGAAGCATCGACACGTAGTGCGAGCATAAAGAACGACACACTGAATAACGGGGGATTGACTACTAATCCCTTTTATCCGTCAATTGCCTCTTCAGGGAGGTCTTTAGCACTGATGCCTCTTCTTGGAGGTCTTTGGGCACAAAAGTAAACAAACAAAAGAAAACATTGCCTCCTATTGAGGTCTTCCAGCTAAGAAAGCGGTAAAATGCGGGAAAGATAAAGGATCAAGAGATCTACCACACAGATAAAGATCCGAAGTAACAACAACTAAAGTAATAAGAAACCCAGAGATCTCTCAAGCTGACACCATCAAAGAAAGCAAGTCAATACAGGTAATCGGAATAAACCTCCAAATGGTATCCCACAAATAAAGTGGAATGCCAAGCAAGCTATCCTTTCAGGAGTCATGTGAGCCCTCACAAAAACTCAACAAACAGGTTAGAGAAACAATATGGGGTGCAATCAAGAGTTGCCCCAAATAATAGAGTCACATGAATCATGCCATTAAAGTTCACAAAAAAGCTCACAAAAAGCAACCAAGGGTAGGAGGCCTAAACCTCTTGTCAAACAAATGCATTAAAAGGGTATCAAAAATTTCAGGTTGAAAGTATAAAGTAGTGGAAATAGGCAAACCTGATTGGAGAGATCGAATGAAATTGAATTGCCCGGTTGGGTTTGCAAAGCAATCTGAGGGTTTATATGAGATGGAATTGGCTCTTTGCAGATGAGTTCCTTTCAGTCTCTAGAGGTTGCTGTGAACTCTGTTAGCTCTTCTCTCACTCTCTTTTTCCCAGGGGTTTTTTGGGAGATGGAAGTCTAGAATTTATAACCTGATTTTTGTAACTTTGTGGGCTCAAAAGAGAGAGGTCCAAGTCCAAGATTTTTCTGTTATATTTTATTTTATTTATTTATTTATTTATTCGTTTTTTTTTTCAAAACGCGTGGGCTTCGCCTAGCGAGCATGACAGCTGATGAACAAACTTTTGCTCCTTCAAGATTAACGTTTTGACTGATGAATAGACCCCATTTGAACATGTTGGAAGTATCTCAAGTCATTCTCTTGTGTTGACTGATCACCCAGATAGGACCCACAAAGTGTCTTGGATGATATTCAAGCTTCTTGGATCTAATTCCGATTGACATGATGAAATGCAATATGAAATGTTAAATGACCTAAGAATGAATGCATGAATGAGGGGGCAAATTTTGAGGTATTACATTGACCAAAGTCAACTTTGGTCAAAAGTTGTATATTTTTTTGGTACTTTTATTTATAAAAATGATGTAAATATAAAAAGGATTTTTTAATTATAATGAAACAATGCTTTAATTTTCCTACCAAAATCAAATGGCTTTGAATGAAACATGTGCTATGAATTAGAGTGAATGAATCTAACCCACATTAATGGAATAAGGGATAATGTATAGAGTAATGAACTAGGAATGGTAAAGTATGAATCAAATGTATTATGAATGATCTAAAATACACTATAAATAATGAGTATGAATAAATTTGAATGATACAATGTGTAGCGGTGTATTCGTCACTTTATGATTTATTGATTAAATCAAAAGCAAAGCATACAAAGAATCGAGTCGCCACCGCACTTTTATTTATCCAAAGAAATGGCTAAAAAGCGAACAAAAGCCTAAGAAGTTTTACACATAGAAAACTAATGAAAAGATCAAAGAATCTGGGTAAGGGGTTAATTACGCAATGGGAAGGTGTTAGGCACCCAAAACGTCCTAGGTACTCCTAGGGAGCCCTTTTCACACTTGTTGTATAAAAAAGTTTATTTGTTTATGACATATTGTGCAAACATGATGGAAGGGATGAGAAAAGAATATACAAGTTAGTTATTTTTGTGTTTGAACGGATGAACCTGTTGCCTACGTACCTTTCCATGAAAGGTAAGGATCAAAATGCCGTAGTTCGGCTAAAAGATTTCCAAAAATATGAGTGGGTTCATTTTAAAACAAAAGCCCTAAGGTCTTTCGTTATCCACGGGAGAAAACTCAACCTTATACAAACAACAAGTCTACCACGTGAGAAAAGCTTCGACGTACTAGAGGGGTTAACCCTGTTTTCAGTACGAAAGTCTTACAGTTTGATCACTAAGGACAAAAGGTGAGGTTAATATCAACCAACTAGGATAAATCAAACCTATGGCTAATGTATGAAAACTTGAATGAGAAGTGGGCTTGGGCCACAAAACAATTGAATGAGTGAGATTAATTGATTTGAGTATTCATGAAAAGTATGGTCAAAGTATGATTAGAATTGATTCAGAAGAAATGTTATGAAAATGAGAAGTTTGAAAATCATAGGCTTAGGGCCTAAGTTTCTAATTTGAAAAGAGAAGTGAAAATGTTTGCACAATAGTTCAAAGTTTTTGAATTAACACTGTGAAAAGGGAGTTTTTAAAACACACACAAAAATGGGAGGGTGAGGAAGTAAAACTTCTTAGATGTTCACCTCTTGAAATCATATGGAAGATGATTCAAGTGTGTCCTTTGGAATAAGGCAACAAAGTAAGTAAGCAAATGAGCAAAGCAAGGTGATACCGGATGCCAATCAATGGACTTATACCAATCTCATAAACAAAGGTGGATACCAGATACCAATAAATGGATTTACACCAATCTCCTAAAACAAACAATGATACCGGATGCCAATAAATGGACTTATACCAATCTCACAAGCAAAACAAAACATGGATATCAGATGCCAATCTATCTGGGCTTATACCAATCTCCAAAGGATGATCATAGGAGTACAAATGCCAACAACATGGACTTACAATTGCATCCTCACATACAACAAACAAACAAAAGCAATAAGCAAAGAGGATACTAGTTGCCAACAAATGGTCTTACACTCAATTCCTTCCAAATCATAGGATCAATGGCCAACAACTGGACTTACAACTGATTCCTCAATGGACAAACAAAGATGTCACAGAGATATGAAATGATGATCATGCAATAATGAACAATTAATGATGATAAATGCACAAAGCACATAAGCAAGCATGCACAGATGGATCAAGCAATCAATCAAACAAAGTCAGATAGCACACACTATATACAAGCAATTAGGCTCAAGCAAGGGTTAGACTTTAAAGTCAACTGGAATGGGGTAAGTTGTGCTCTTAACCTTAACATTGAGAGTTAAGGTGAAGCAGATGAAATGGAGATGAGGGGTGTGCCTCATAGCTCTTATCCCTGGTCAGGGAGAGCATTGAATAATAGAAGGTGTGGGAGTTCAGAAAGTTGGAACTCTCTCCACAAGTGAATGACTCTATAGATCTTGGGTTAAGATCCACAATGCATCAACATGTAATGTGAGCAAAGGGATGATACACAGAATAGTAGGAGATGGACTACACATCTCTTTTATCTACCAATTGCCTCATATGAGGACTTTTCCTGCTTGGGACAAAGATAAACAAACACAAGCATTGCCTCTTAAGGAGGACTTCAGACAGTTGCCTGGCCACATAACAAGCCAGGTCTTCCAGACTACATGAAGAAGAGACATTATACCTAATTGGTTAAGCAACCAAGCAAAAGCAAGTTCAAAATGAACTTAAGCAACTAATGTACCTGAAAACATCAAACAAATCAGTATACTATACAGACAAACAACCAACAGTTAAGGCAACAGACAACCATTATAGGCAAAGGCACAAGCCACAAGTCAATCTCAATTGAATCAACATCAACCTACAAAACACACATTAATAAGCAAAAGCAAATATCAAATGCTCTCAAGATGAGGCATCATCAATTGTGTAACTTGCATGTGCAACCTGAAACAAAACTTCAAACATGAGCAACCAACCACTAGGTCAAAGCCTAGGGTCAAAGATGGGGAAAAAATTTAAAACAGAAGCTAAAAATTAACATGAATCAACTTCAATCCAATAAGAACATCATCCAAAAAGTTCCACATCCATATCATGCACCAAAATCATTTCACAAGTCAAATAGGGCAAGGCATGCAAATTGAAAGCTCATTGAAGCATGAATGAGGGAGGCAAATTTTGAGGTATTACAGCTGCCCCTATTCAATCAACTGGAGACCCGAAAAGAAGATAGCAGCGACTTTCGCACTTTCGAGGTATCAAGGGATTGAATACAATAAAAGCCCAAAAATTTGCACTGAAGTGAAGTGAAGTAACAATGCCTGTCAGAATCGGCAAAGAGGTGGTCTTGAAAGAAGAATCCGTCTGGTACGGTGAGAGTCAATCTGAATACCGAAAAAGAATGTTAACCTGGATACCAAAATAAATGGTAACACAGAAATAACCATGGCCCGAATGCCACTCATCAGTCTGAATACTGAAAATGACTTCGATCTGAACATCGGAAGATGTGAGATTATTAATATCGGTCTGAACACCGAGAGGCTGGCCTGAATGCCACAAGTTGCGTCGACCTGAATGTCGGAAACTTCTTCGATATGAACATCGGAAAACTGGCTTGAATGCCACTTCGATCTGAATATCGGAAAATTGGCCTAAAAGCCACTTCGATCTGAATATCGGAAAATTGGCCTGAATGCCACAAGTTGCATCGACCTGAACGTCGGAAACTTCTTCGATCTGAACATCGGAAAACTGGCCTGAACGCCACTTTGGTCTGAATACCGGAATCTGGCCTGAATGCCACTTCGGTCTGAATACCGGAAACTGACATGAATGCCACAAGTTGCATCGACCTGAATGTCGGAAACTTCTTCGATCTGAACATCGGAAAACTGGCCTGAACACCACTTCGGTCTGAATACCGGAAACTGGCCTGAATGCCACAAGTTGCATCGACTTGAATGTCGGAAACTTCTTCGATCTAAACATCGGAAAACTGGCCTGAACGCCACTTCGGTCTGAATACCGGAAACTGGCCTGGATGCCACTTCGGTCTGAATACCGGAAACTGGCCTGAATGCCACAAGTTGCATCGACCTGAACGTCGGAAACTTCTTCGATCTGAACATCGGAAAACTGGCCTGAACGCCACTTCAGTTTGAATACCGGAAACTGACCTGAATGCCACTTCGGTCTGAATACCGGAAACTTCATGCCTGTCAGCATCGGCAGAAATAGGGAAAGATAATAGAGGCGGCGCATGGGCCAATGACACTTGTTGGGGATAATAAAGG
Source organism: Lathyrus oleraceus (assembly GCF_024323335.1). NCBI lineage: Eukaryota > Viridiplantae > Streptophyta > Magnoliopsida > Fabales > Fabaceae > Lathyrus > Lathyrus oleraceus. The sequence continues at coordinate 129,308,097 of NC_066583.1, forward strand.
TAAGTCATGAATAATCTTCAGTCTGAGTACTGGAAACAACTTCTGGCTTATCACTTGGGATACCGAGAATGTTTTATGCTTACGTGCGTATGTTTGAATTTTTCAATGGCGTAATGCTCCATGAAAATGGAATGCTACGCGATTTGGGAGGATGCAATGCAATATGATTCTACATGCAGGGATGCAAAATGCTGGGTAGACTGCCAAGCCGAGGAAAGGGAATCTGATGGGGAAATAATCACCATCTTCTGGACCCTGGAAAGGCTGTTGGAGATGCACAACACAAAGAACTTTGTGGGGAAATGATCTGCCACACTGTGTTCTGGCAAACAACAAAATACCGAGGCTCTGACTGGGGAGAGAATGGCCCTGAAAATTTGCTGCTGAGGAAAGTGACAGTGGTTCTGGCATCCATAATCTGCGAGAGAGACGACTCAGCAGGGGAAGCAAACACCGATACGGTACCGAGATTCTGCTTCAAGGAAAGAGACCATGGATCTGGCGTCGAGATCATCGATCTAGCATCGAACCCTAAGGAGCAGCCGCTTCTGCTGGGAAGATACAGTCTAACACTGTCAACTCCGCTGGGGATATATAGTCTGGCACTGTCAACTCTACTGGGGAGTGTATATTCTGAAACAACCGCTTGGGGGAGGTACAACAGTGAGAGCCTGCTGGGGATCGAAGAATCCAATGCTCTGATCAGCTCTGCAGGGATAAGATACCAACTTCGACTGTTGGGAGAAAACATTCGCGATCATCGGCTGGGAACCTTAAGGAAATGCCCCGAGGGTACCTGTTCTGAATAGACGTCTAAAGCACTTAACATTTACAGCAAATTTAAATGTTTATTAAGCATGTACCTGTAAAGCTCTTATGTTTCATGATGCAATATTTATCAAAATTCGGACGTCATTTTTGCAAACAAAACAGTAAAATGAAAATGAAAACAGAGACATACTGAATAACATGATTGAATTGCCTCTGAATAGGCATTTACATCAGGAAGCAATCCCTGGAAAGAGGTAATCGCACAAAACATAAAAACAGAAATTAATCTAATGGCAATGTGAAATGGATTTCTATTGGGTTCCAATTCTGCTATGACTTACTCGTCTTCAAGATCCTCCAGATGATCAGCTTTCTGAAAAGAGTGATTGGACTGTTTCCTATCCTTCAAAAGTTTCCAGTCATTGACACGAGATGAGATTCAGAACTACTCAGAACGCATTCATTCGTTTAATCCCTAACTTTTGCCTGGATCGCCCTTTTCGAGTTTTCAATCCACCGGGATACCCACTTTTGCCTAAGTTGCCTTTTCAGGTTTTCAACTTACCGGGTGTATGATCTTTTCATTTTTAATCCCTAATTTTTGCCCGAACCTTTTCATTTTCTTGGTTCGTCGGGATGCCCATTTTTGCATGGACTATTCTTTTTACTGTCTAGCGGGTCTATTTTATGCGAAGTATTTTTTAACTGCGTCTGAGTTCACAGGGGAAGTGAAGTTTCACCATCCATAGTTGCAAGCATTAAGGCCCCACCATCAAAAACCTTGGTGATAATATGCGGTCCATCATAGTTAGGAGTCCACTTGCCCCTGTGATCTGTCTGAGGAGGAAGGATCCTTTTCAACACCAAATTTCCGACCTGGAAGCATCGAGGACACACTTTTTGATCAAAGGCTCTCTTCATCCGACTCTGATACAACTGCCCATGACAAATGGCTTCCATTCGCTTCTCTTCGATAAGACTCAACTCATTGAACCTTGTCCGAATCCATTCAGCTTCGTCTAACTTGACATCCAACAAGACTCTTAGAGAAGGAATCTCCACTTCAACAGGTAGGACTGCTTCCATACCATACACAAGGGAGTAAGGGGTTGCCCCGGTCGATGTACGTACTGAAGTACGGTACCCATGCAAGGCGAAGGGTAGCATCTCATGCCAATCTCTGTACGTGACAACCATCTTCTGCACAATCTTCTTTATGTTCTTATTTGCTGCCTCAACAGCGCCGTTCATCTTAGGGCGATAAGGGGAAGAATTGTGATGCTGAATGTTGAAGTTCTGGAACAACTCCTTCATCATTTTGTTATTGAGATTAGAACCATTATCAGTAATGATTCTTTCAGGAATCCCATAACGACAAATGATTTCTTTCTTAATGAATCGGGCGATCACATGTCTGGTGACATTCGCAAATGATACTGCTTCGACCCACTTGGTGAAATAGTCAATGGCAACAAGGATGAAGTGATGCCCATTGGAGGCGGTCGGCTCAATCTTTCCAATCATATCAATGCCCCATATAGCAAAAGGCCACGGCGAAGACATCACATTCAAAGGATTTGGCGGCACATGCACCTTATCAACATAAATCTGGCATTTATGACACTTCCGGGCATATTTGAAACAATCAGATTCCATGGTCATCCAGTAATGACCCGCTCTCAACAATTTCTTAGCCGTTGCATGTCTGCCGGCATGAGTACCGAAGGAGCCTTCATGAACTTCCTGCATTAACATGTCTACTTCGTGTCTATCCACGCATCTGAGCAAAACCGTGTCGAAGTTCCTCTTATACAGAACATCGTCTTTGTTCAAGAAGAAACTGCCTGCCAATCTTCTCAAAGTCTTTCTATCATTGTTGGATGCCCCTGCAGGGTACTATTGATTCTTCAGAAAGCACTTGATGTCATGATACCAGGGTTTGTTGTTGACTACTAGTTCAACAGCAAACACATACGCGGCCCTGTCGAGGCGCATCACATCGATCCTGGGAGCGTGGTTCCACCGAATCACCTGGATCATGGAGGACAAAGTAGCAAGAGCATCTGCCATCTGGTTCTCATCACGAGGTATATGATACAACTTTACTGTTGTGAAGAAAGTCAACAGTCTTCTCGTGTAATCTCTGTAAGGGACCAGATTAGGCTGGAGAGTTTTCCAATCACCATTCACTTGATTGATCACTAGAGCTGAATCTCCAAAGATGTCCAGAGTCTTGATTCTCAAATCAATGGCTTGCTTAATACCCAAGATACATGCTTCATACTCAGCTTCATTATTTGTGCACTCAAAAGTCAGACGAGCGGTGAAAGGCATGTGGGCACCTTTAGGAGTAGTAATGACAGCACCAATTCCACTTCCTCTGGCATTGACAGCCCCATCAAACAACAAAGTCCACTTTTCGTCTGGATCAGGTCCCTCCTCAACAACTGGCTCTTCACAGTCTTTCATCTTGAGGAACATGATGTCTTCATCTGGAAAATCAAACTTCATCGGCTCATAATCATCAATCGGCTGTTGAGCAAGATAGTCTGACAGAATATTTCCTTTGATGGCTTTCTGGGATGTATACTGGATATCGAACTCTGTCAGTACCATTTGCCAACTGTCATACCCCAATTTTGTCCGGCCATTTTGGTTTAATCCATGAGATTTTTTTAAATTAAAAAGTCCCATATTTAGATTTTTGTATTTAAAATTGAATTGTGTTGTTTTTAAATTAAAAGTCTCATTTTTAGATTTTTGTATTTAAAATAGAATTGTGTTGTTTTTAAATTAAAAGTCTCATTTTTAGATTTTTGTATTTAAAATAGAATTGTGTTATTTTTAAATTAAAAGTCCCATATTTAGATTTTTGTATTTAAAATAGAATTGTGTTATTTTTAAATTAAAAGTCCTATATTTAGATTTTTGTATTTAAAATAGAATTATGTTGTTTTTAAAATTAAGTCATTATACTTAAATTAGAAATTTGTTTTTAAAATTAAGTCATTATACTTAAATTAGAAATTTGTTTTTAAAATTAAGTCATTACACTTAAATTAGAAATTTGTTTTTAAAATTAAATCATTATACTTAAATTAGAAATTTGTTTTTTAAATTAAGTCATTATACTTAAAATAGAAATTTATTTTTAAAATTATGTCATTATATACTTAAATTAGAAATTTGTTTTAAAATTAAGTCATTACACTTAAATTAGAAATTTGTTTTTAAAATTAAGTCATTATACTTAAATTAGAAATTTGTTTTTTAAATTAAATCATTATACTTAAATTAGAAATTTATTTTTAAAATTAAGTCATTATACTTAAATTAGAAATTTGTTTTTAAAATTAAGTCATTATATTTAAATTAGAAATTTGTTGTTTTTAAAATTAAGTCATTATACTTAAATTAGAAATTTGTTGTTTTTAAAATTAAGTCATTATACTTAAGTTAGAAATTTGTTGTTTTTAAAAAAGGTTGAATGATTAACATAAATAAATATTGAGTTAAATTTTGAAAAATTAAAAGGTAATTACGTAATTAAAATTTAATTCAATAAGTCCTAAATAATACAAACACACATTTTGTTTAAAAAAAAACTAAACTAAGTAATTACAGTGAAAAAATTGCTACAAATGGAAATAGGTTCCTAATGACCAAAACCAAGCAATTAGGATGAAATCACTTTGGACTTAGTCATGAAAACAGGTTGTCTTGAAGCTTGGGGCAACCATCTTCCATTCCAGGAGGTCATCTCAGAGTTGTAATCTGCAGAGAACAAAAATAACTTATTTTAAAAGCACTTTTCAAAAGCACTTAGAGAGCTGAAAAACAACTAAATGAATCATTCAGTTTAAAGCTTTACTCAGAAAATTAACCCAAACATCCAAAAAGCATGTCAAAGTTGATCTAAAACAGGAACAGATCAAATCCCACATAATCTGGGATGAGACAAGTTGAAAAAAGAGGAGTTTTTTAAAACTTATAAAAATTCTTCGTAAAACATTCATGAAGAACAACAGAAGATACACAGTAAGAGATTTCTCCTAAAAAAAACTGAACCACAACAACAACAGCAAAAGCAACTTTTTTCTCAAAAAGCCTAAAGAACAACATAAACACAACAAAGTTCTTTTCAAAGAAACAAGAACAGCAACCGCACGGCAAAGTTATTTTTTTTTCAAAACCCTAAAAGAACATAACAACAACAGCAGCAAAGCAAAAACATACCTTCAGAGTCTCAAGAACCGCCACTCTCATCAGAAGCGCAAAGCAAAAAGGCCGCTAAAAAGGAAGCCGCAAAATAGGAGAAGCTCCGTCACTTCCCTCGCCGGCGAATACGAAACAAATCTTTCATTCTTCTTCCTTTCCACAGCCGTTTTCGCCGGTCCACACCACCACCATCACGACCTCGTCTTCGCCGGGAACACAATCCTCAACCGCCGCCGCAAACTCCTGTCTTCACCTTCACCCTATTTTCAGCGTTAACCTAAGCACACCTTAAACCACCGTATTATTCCGGAATGTTCAAACCGTCTCTCCACCTTCGCGATCGCCAACAAAATCGCAACTGTCTTCAACCTTTCCCAACAACATTGTCGTCACCATCATCAGAAACTCACCAAGAAAAAATGTCCAAGTAATTCAATTCAAAATCGTTTCTTCATTCTCATATACTCTCCTTCCGATTCTCAAGCTAATCGTGAAAACAGGAAATCAACACCAATGTAGATCTCTTCTTACGCGCGGATGAAAGAAGGCGAAGAGAGTAACGTACCTTACGATTTCTACGTGACAACAATGAGTAACCTGATTCCTTGGATATTCTTCCTTGTACCCTCTTGGATCTGGGCCAGTCCCCTTGATTCCAGGGCCCATTGCCTTTTTTTTAGGGTTTTCTGTTTTGATTATTTAGTTTCTTAAAAATCATCTTAATTAGTTATAGGATTAATTAGGATTAATTAGTTTAATTAGGACTTAATAGATTTTTGAAAATTAATTAGAAATATTATAATTAAATAAATTTAGAATTAGAATATTTAGGAAACATTAATTAGAAATAAAGATTTTAGAATTTTATAGTTTAATTAGAGATGTTAAATTTAGATTAGAATTTTAAAAATTAGAAAGATAATTAGGAATTTAGGTTTGTTACAATTTTTAGATTTAAATTAGAAATTTTGGAAAATTAGAAAAAAGACAATTAGAAATATTAAGTTTAGTTTAGAAACTAAACCATAACTGTGAATTGATGGTTTTACCCCTAGACTTGGAAGTAAGCTAATCTTGCATGCTCCCCTAGTTTTAGGACTTATAGAAGTTTCTAACTGATTCATTAACTTAGATCATCGAATATTCATTGTCAACTGTCATTTCTCATGTGATTAATTTTGATTCTAATTCATGTTTAGATAGAGCTTAATCTTTAGAATTAATTTCCATTCGATTAACTTTTATTTTCTGCACTCCCTTGTACTTTACATGTACCCCCTCCTCTTTCAAATGTATGCTTTTACTCGTTTTATTTATCTTTTATCGCTTGATAGCTCTTCCTTAGGCATTAGGAACGCTCACTCTTTCGCAATCAATAAGTAAACCCTTGATCCAGCGTCAAGTGGTACTTTTTTCCAAATCAAATTAAAATACACAATCACAATCAAATACTGTTTCATTTGGAAAAGAAAAGGGGGATGGCTTTGAGTTTTCAATTCCTCTCCTCGATTATTTGAATACGAGTTCCCTTACTCGGTTAGTCAAATGGTCGTCATTTCTAATTCATTTAAGCACAAACAAATCAAATCCTTTTACAACAAGAAACTAAAAGGGAGATAACTTTGAGTCTTCAATTTTTTCTCCATGACTATTTGAATACAAGTTCTCTTACTTGGTTATTCAAATAATTGTCGTTCCTCTACAAACTTCTAAACCCGATTAAATCAAATTATTTTAATAATAAGCTAAATGAAAAAGGAGATGACTTTGAGTCTTCAACTTCTCTCCTCAATTGTTTGAATACGAGTTCTCTTACTCGGTCAGTCGAACAATTGTCATTTTTTACAAACATACAACTTAATCAAATCATTTTCATAACAAACTGTACGAAAAGGGAGATGGTCTTGCGTTTTCAATTCCTCTTCTCAAATGCTTGGATATGAGTTGTCTTACTCAGTCATTCAAGTACTTGTCGTTCATTTTAAAAAATACATCAACCATACCCAAACCTATTTTCATAGATGAAAAAGAAAGTGGTCTAGAGTCTTCTATTCCCTTTTCCCGACTGTTAGGATACGAGTTATCTTACTCGACTATCCAAGGAATTGTCTTCCAACCAAAAACATCTCAACCAAACAAAATATCCAACATATTAATTCAACTTGTCACCTCCGTGTGATCAAAACTCTTTTCAAAAAGAACACGATTTAATCCTTTATGATGCGCACAATAAACTAATGCTTAAGCCTCCGCCGAGAGTAGACAAGCCAACGTTTAGCCTTTAGGATGTGATCTAAACAGTCGTTCATTAAAAGACACCAACCAACCGTAGTTCCCCGAACTACGAATGCTCTGATTTCCTTATTTAAGGATACGTAGGCAGGAGATTGCTGTATCTTCGCGAGCACACTAATAAAAAACCTCCCCTTTCCCTTTCTAAGATTCTCATCCATTTCTATTTTTAATAACCCAAAGATAACAAACAAACATATATTAACACTCGAAACACATATTAGAACTAAAAGGTTCCCGTTGAGTACAACGGACGTAAAGGGTGCTAATACCTTCCCCTTACGTAATCCACTCCCGAACCCGAATATGGTTGCGATGACCATTATTCTATTTCCTAAAGGTTTTATCGATATTTTCCTATCCCTTCATTGGGATAAATAAAGTTCGGTGGCGACTCTGTTCAAACATAAATTTTTTCCGCGACCATTGCGAGGAATCGTATTTTTCGAGATGCGACACCAACGAGCAACCCTTCCGGTGAGAGCTGGCTTCTCGAATATGTATTTGAATGGATCCATCTTGGAGATCAGTAAGGTTGTGTGAGACAGCATGTATTGTCTCAAACGCTTAGCAGCTCATGCAAGTGCACAACATGTCTTTTCAAGCATTGAGTACCTCGACTCGCAATCTGTGAATTTATTACTCAGGTAGTAGATGACATGCTCTTTCCTACCTGTCTCGTCGTGTTGACCGAGAACACAACCCATGGAATTATCAAGTATTGTCAAATACATAATCAGCGGTCTCCCTGGGACCTGAGGCATAAGGATTGGAGGATTCTGCAAATACTCCTTTATCTTCTCGAAAGCCCTTTGACAATCATCATTCCACCTGATAGCCTGATCTTTCCTCAACAACTTGAATATTGGCTCGCACGTGGCTGTTAGGTGAGAGATGAACCTTGCAATGTAGTTCAACCTCCCTAAGAAACCACGAACTTGTTTCTCTGTTCTTGGCTCAGGAATTTCTTGTATCGCTTTCACTTTGGCCGGATCCACCTCAATCCCTTTTTCACTAACAATAAAACCCAGTAATTTTCCAGATCTCACCCCAAAAGCACACTTGTTCGGATTAAGCCTCAGCTTGAATTTTCTCAAACGCTCAAACAATTTCTGCAGATTCACCAAATGTTCTTCTTCCGTCTGAGATTTGGCAATCATATCATCAACATAAACCTCGATTTCATGATGAATCATATCATGGAAAAAAGTCACCATCGCTCGTTGATATGTTGCCCCAGCATTTTTCAGACCAAACGACATCACCTTGTAGCAGAAGGTGCCCGATGGGGTTATGAATGTTGTCTTCTCCATGTCTTCTGGTGCCATCTTGATTTGATTATAGCCAGAAAAGCCATCCATGAAGGAGAATACTGAGAACTGAGCCGTGTTATCCACCAAAACGTCAATGTGAGGTAATGGGAAATCATCCTTAGGGCTAGCTCTGTTCAGATCCCAGTAGTCAACACACATCCGTACCTTCCCATCCTTCTTAGGTACTGGGACGATGTTTGCAACCCATGGCGGATAATTTGTGACTGCTAGAAACCCTGCATCCAACTGTTTTTGCACTTCTTCCTTTATCTTGACAGCCATCTCTGGTCTCGTTCTTTTGAGCTTCTGCTTGACCGGAGGACAATCCTCTTTGAGAGGCAAACGGTGTACCACAATGTCTGTGTCAAGCCCTGGCATGTCCTGATAAGACCAAGCGAAGATGTCAACATACTCTTGCAACAATTCAATCAACCCCTTCTTCACATTATCTTCCAAAGCAACCCCTATCTTGATTTCTCTCTTGGCGTCCTCGGTGTCGAGATTAATCACTTCAACAGACTCTTGATGTGGTTGAATGACCCTTTCCTCCTGTTTTAATAACCTGGTAAGTTCTTCTGGGAGTTCACAGTCTTCATTACCCTCTTCTTCAGCTTGAAAGATTGGATTTTCAAAGTCGAAGCGAGTCATAGCAGAACTGTTATCAATAGGATCCGGTGACGTGCATCTGCATGAGCGATGGTATGTGCTTATGAGTGTGAACAAGAAGTGAAAACTAAACAAAACATTGCCAAATATTTTTTTATTTTTGAAAACTGTAAAAATAGAAAGACAGTGAACGAAATATTTGAATGCAAAAAGACGTCCTTTATTTATGATAAAAAATGCAGGTATCCACATAGATGAGCCCTACAATGAGTCATTACGCCTTGGGCGGAACGTAAGACTTGGATATGCATGAACAAACAAAGAAAAGTACTCCTCCAGAAAAGTGACTTGGACAATCTCCTCAGAAGACCAATTGTTGATGACTTCACCCGGGATCCTCGGACGCACCCAGTTATCGATGTCGCAATCACTATCCCCATCTTCATCGTTGACCGTAGAGACCTGGCCATATTGAATGATGCCAGCACTGGAGAAAGTAATCGGCCCCTGACGAGTCTGAGGCGCTGAAGTTGTAGAAGTCAGAGCTGGCTGATACCCAATCCCGAACTTGTCTTCTTTCATTTGTAACTCCAACAGACGTCCCCAACCGGGAGCAACACCTGAATCTACCAAGGCATGTGCCTGCTTAAAGGACGAGATAGAGGCACCCGCTTTAACTTCTTCCACCGGAGCTGCGTCCTTGATCTGAATTGCCTCAAAGGCCTGGGATAGGGTCTCTGAAATTCACCTTCTACCTCTACATACTTGAATGTAGACAGGTTATTGACCAGAATGTTCTCCTCACCACAGACGGTGATAATCCTTCCATTGACTGGGAATTTAATCTTCTGATGTAAAGTTGAAGAGACTGCCCCAGCGTTGTGGATCCAAGGACGACCCAGCAGGAAACTATAGGAAGGACTGATATCCATCACATAGAAGACGGTGTTGAAGGTTTGTGATCCAATCTGAATTGGCAATTCTACCTCTTCGAACACCGACCTCTTAGAACTATCAAAGGCTCTCACAATAAGATCTGAAGGCTTCAGGACCAAACCCTCTACTTCTAACCTTGATAGGGCTCTCCTGGGTAGCATATTGAGAGAGGAACCTGTATCCACCAGAACATGAGATAACACGGTGTCTCTGCATTCCATCGAGATGTGCAAAGCTTTGTTATGGTTGCGTCCAATTGGTGTTAAGTCAGAATCAGTAAAACCCAACCCGTTGCTTGCATGAACATTTGCAACGATCCCTTCTAGTTGGTTCACTGAGATCTCCTGAGGCACATATGCAGCATTTAGGACTTTCAGCAGTGCCTCCCTGTGTGCCTCCGAACACAATAGGAGTGAGAGAATGGATATCTTGGATGGAGTCTGAATCAACTGATCGACTACCTTGTAGTCACTTCTCTTTATAATTCTCAAAAGCTCATCCACATCCTTCGCAAAAGTAGGCTCAGAACCAGCCTGTGGTGCAGAGGCATCCTCGTTCATGACCTGCTTGCCTTTGGCTCTTGCCGCAGCATCAGCACTATCAGTTTGGGTTACGGGTGGTGAGAACAGTCTACCACTCCTGGTGAATCGCCCGATTCCACCAACATCGTCCACTGCGGGACCTTCAACTTCAGGTTCAGACTTCTGACCCTCTTCTACCTTTAGCGGTCGTTCTATCCCATGATCGTGCATGTACACACTCCCCCCATAATGCCAAGGAATGGCCCTTTCGCTGGTGAAAGGTAAAGGACCAGGGGTTGTGATAGTCATAGCAGATGGTCGCGCTGGTGGCACCGGTTGCGCTTCTGGTACACTGATCTAGTTAGTTGGGTAGAAAATGGTGATAGTAGCAACATCATAGTCATACTCTGAAATCTCGTTCATTGAAATGCAAGCATCCGAAACATAGGAATCAAGTTCAATTACATCAGAATCAACCACATTGAAAAAATTAAATACACCATCATGGATTACAGAATCAGTAGGAACAACATCCGCGAATTCATCAGTAGCATCTTCAAACACCTCTTCCTCAACCCCTTCCACGGACTCTTGGACAGACAAATCTTCAGCCTGGAGGGTACCTTCGTCGAGCAAGGCCTGGATACCCTGCTGTAGCTTCAAACAACCTTTACTCTGAGTAGCACAATCCACACAACCCTTCCCACAACAGGGGAAAACATCGGCCTTCAACAAGTATCCCTTTATATCCAACAACGGAGTCTTCAGCTTCAACACCTCTTTGACGGGTTTGGCTTCCCCTTCCATCATATTAACATTTGCACCACCATGCTAGGGCATGGGATTGTTGACGACATTCGGAGCCGGTGCAAGGTCGATGGCCTTTGAATCTATGAGGTCCTGAACTACGTGCTTAAAAGCTTTGTAGTTCTCAATATTGTGGCCAGGTGCGCCAGAGTGGAAGCTACACCTAGCGTTGGCGTCGTAACCCATCGGAAGTCTACCAACGGGAGGAGCCAGAGTGCGTAACTGCACAAGCTATAGTTGTTGAAGACTAGAAAGTAGCTGAGCATACGACATTGGAAGAGTGTCGAAATGCCGGTTCATCATCCTTTACCTCTGTTGATAGGCGGGTCTGTTACCCTGTTGTTGTGGTTGGTACTGATCTGGTTGACACTGGGGTTGTTGTTGTTGTAGTGGTGCTGCAGCTGGAATGGTCACAGCCGCAACATACGATTGTTGATGATAGTTCTGAAAGTCATTCCTCTGGTTACCCCTGTTCTGATAAGAAGATATGGCACTTGCATCCCCTTCTCTACTCTTCTGTTCCTGAATGAACGACTTCTTCACCCTTGATGAAGATCCACCTCCACTATGGGTCTCGTATGTCTTCAGGTAATTCTCCACCCTCTCTCCGGTAGAGACTACATCAGCAAAGTTGGAGGCATTGCAACTCACCAGGCGCTCCAAATAAGGTCCGGGCAGAGTGTTCATGAACATGTTAGCCATTTCCTTCTCCAACATAGGAGGTTGAACACGGGAAGCTGTTTCCCTCCAGCGTTGAGCGTATTCCCTGAAGCACTCATTGCTTTTAAGAGACAGATTCTGAAGTCGAGTTCTGTCCGGAGCCATGTCTGCATTATACTGATACTGCTTCACGAAAGCCTCAGCCAAATCCCTCCAGCAGCGGATGTGGGCTCTGTCCAGCCTCATATACCATTCCAGGGATGCCCCATCTAGGCTATCCTGGAAAAAGTACATAAGCAACTTTTCATCGTCAGAGTATGCAACCATTTTACGGAAATAGGCTTGCACATGGGTCTTCGGGCAAGAGTTGCCACTGTATTTGTCAAATACTGGGACCTTGAATTTCGGTGGCACCCTCACGCCTGGGACCAATCCCAAGTCAGCAACGTCTACTCCCAGAGGATTCTGTCCTTCCACTGCCTTCAACCTCTCTTCCAGTCTCCGAAACATAGGGTCCATACCAAGACTCATTCCAAAGTCTTCCTGAAGCAAGGGGAACTGATCCTCCTGGTCATCATGGACGGGTTGTTGACCGGAGGTGACATGTAGGATCGGGGTAGGCCCCGGTCCACTGGATTTGTTAACCTCTCCAGCTGGAGGATCAGTCAACGTCTCTGGTTGAGTAGTGGCGGGATTCCTCTGCATCATCTGCCTGAGCTCTTGTTGTCCCTGAGCCACCCCTTGAACCACATCCATGAATTGGTTCATGCGGATCTTCATCTCGGCGAGCTCTGCTTGTAGGCTTTCCATTACTCTTTGTTGATTTCTGCGGGTACCGTACCGGTGAATGCCTGAGTCAGCTATCCTGCTAGTGGAACACCAAACAATTGAGAACACTGCGGCGATACCTGTTATGCAAGACATGCTAATGAATATGCAAATGCAGTGACATGTTTATCAATTCCAAAGGTATTCTACCCCCTTGATTCCAGTCTCTCATCAGATAAAATATCCCTTTTAAAAAGTACCAGAAAACCCCGACTAGAATCAAGAAGAAGATATAAACCCCACAGAAATGGATAAACATGTGTTAAATGATATGAATGCAGAACGATGTGATGCAATGCAGTGACATGCAAATCAAGGTTGCTGTATTTGCTTGAATATCTGTTGGGTTGCACTATCTGAAGAGAAACCCACTGAAGAATGTAATACGAGATCAAAACTCTGCTCCAGAAAACCGGGTTGGTTGTATATCACGAGGCACAGGATCAGAACTTCAGCATGAATTCGGAACCGGGAACCATAGAACACAGTCATCGACTTAGAACCCATACTTCAGAACCAACGGTCACCAACAAGAACCAAATAAAAGTCACCAACAGGGCACGATCACCAACAGAACAAGTCACCATCAGTACCTGTAAATGATCATTCCCGCCCCACTCACGGGTGTAATCTAGGCCAGGGTAAGGTCAAGAGAAACGCGGGATAAACAATCCTTTCAAGAATATCATCATATGCATACCAGGTGTATGCAACGATAATACCCCATCAAAATCTGAACTACTCGTGATACCATGTTCCGCTAAGTGGCGCCATACCACCCGCTTCCCATGAATCACTCTTTTCCTAGGTGTCCTAAAGTTTACTCATAGCCTGTGTATTGGGCCTTTTACCTCTTGTGACTCCCACCCAACAGTGAAACAGATACACAGCCAACACAATATGCATGAAATAGTAAAGCGCACATAGGATGCAATGCAAGCAGATACGTATGCAAAGCAATAAATAAATAACACACCATAGACAATAACCAAACAAACGCTAGGAAAGGCCCACTAGGGAGAATGTGTCCCCAGCAGAGTCGCCAACTGTCGCAACCTGAAAAAAGGAAATGCGAAAAAATAACCGGCGAGAAAGAAATGACAGAAGAGTCGCCACTGTGCGTTATTTATCCCAAATGAGGGAAAGGAAACGCTCGAAAACCTGGAAAAAGGAAAGGAAAAGACAAGGTCTCGCAACCAAATCTTGGGTTCAGGAGCCGATTATGAGAAGGGAAGGTATTAGCACCCCTACGCATCCGTAATACTCTACGGGATCCACTCTTGTTGTTCTTGTCTAAAGGGTGTGGGTTTATCTAATGTACTATTTACTAAAAGAGGGGTCAAAAGAAAATGACTCGCACGGATGTCGCATCCACTGCATACGTATCTCATTTGAATATGAGAATCAGAGTCTTCGTAGCTCGGCTACCTATGGGTTAAAGAGGAGTGTGCTCGCTAAGACATCGCGTCTTATGCCTACGTATCTCATCTGGAATGAGAATCAGAGCAAGCCGTAGTTCGGCTGCCTACGGGTTAAGGGTTGTGTTTTTGGATGAACGACGTTACTACGCAATCTACCGGATGCTCGACCTTTGGAGACTTACTCGCCTGTAGTAGAAGGAGTTAACGTGTTCTTAGGAGAAGAAAAATCAATGAGTTTGTTGGTGTTTTAGGGATGCTCATGCAAAAAGGCAGTCCTAGACGAAGGAACCGCGCTACCTTAATGGACATGCAAACGGGAGACTATACGAAGCCTAGCAATCCTATGGGGAGTCGATCACACCATACAAAACAAATATGCATAAAGTAAACGCACCAACGAGGGGGCTCAAACATACATGGGTAGGGCTTTAGTCAAGAGGGGTCATATCAACCTCGACAAACAAGACATGGAATAGGTAATCAAATGGGCTCTTAACCACTGACATTGAACGTCAGGGTGAGCAGATCAAAAGGGTAATGAGGATAAGACCTCATAGCTCTTAACCCTGGCCAGGGTGAGCTCATGACAAAAAGTGGGGATTCAGAAAGGTGGAACCCTCTCCACTGACTGACCGGACAAAAGATCTTGGGCTTTTGCTCTGAAGCATCGACACGTAGTGCGAGCATAAAGAACGACACACTGAATAACAGGGGATTGACTACTAATCCCTTTTATCCGTCAATTGCCTCTTCAGGGAGGTCTTTAGCACTGACGCCTCTTCTTGGAGGTCTTTGGGCACAAAAGTAAACAAACAAAAGAAAACATTGCCTCATATTGAGGTCTTCCAGCTAAGAAAGCGGTAAAATGCGGGAAAGATAAAGGATCAAGAGATCTACCACACGGATAAAGATCTGAAGTAACAACAACTAAAGTAATAAGAAACCCAGAGATCTCTCAAGCTGGCACCATCAAAGAAAGCAAGTCAATACAGGTAATCGGAATAAACCTCCGAATGGTATCCATAAATAAAGTGTAATGCCAAGCAAGCTATCCTTTCAGGAGTCATGTGAGCCCTCACAAAAACTCAACAAACAGGTTAGAGAAACAATATGGGATGCAATCAAGAGTTTCCCCAAATAATAGAGTCACATGAATCATGCCATTAAAGTTCACAAAAAAGCTCACAAAAAGCAACCAAGGGTAGGAGGCCTAAACCTCTTGTCAAACAAATGCATTAAAAGGGTATCAAAAATTTCAGGTTGAAAGTATAAAGTAGTGGAAATAGGGCAAACCTGATTGGAGAGATCGAATGAAATTGAATTGCCCGGTTGGGTTTGCAAAGCAATATGAGGGTTTATATGAGATGGAATTGGCTCTTTGCAGATGAGTTCTTTTCAGTCTCTGGAGGTTGCTCTGAACTCTGTTAGCTCTTCTCTCACTATCTTTTTCCCAGGGTTTTTTTGAGAGATGAAAGTCTAGAATTTATAACCTGATTTTTGTGACTTTGTGGGCTCAAAAGAGAGAGGTCCAAGTCCAAGATTTTTCTGTTATATTTTTTTGTTTTTTGTTTTTTGTTTTTTTTTTGTTTTTTTTGTTTTTTTTTGTTTTTTTTTCTTTTCAAAACGCGCGGGCTTCGCCTAGCGAGCATGGCAACTCATGAACAAACTTTTGCTCCTTCAAGATTAACGTTTTGACTGATGAATAGACCCCATTTGAACATGTTGGAAGTATCTCAAGCCATTCCCTTGTGTTGACTGATCACCCAGATATGACCCACAAAGAGTCTTGGATGATATTCAAGCTTCTTGGATCTAATTCCGATTGACATGATGAAATGCAATATGAAATGTTAAATGACCTAAGAATGAATGCATGAATGAGGGGGCAAATTTTGAGGTATTACATTGACCAAAGTCAACTTTGGTCAAAAGTTGTATATTTTTTTGGTACTTTTATTTATAAAAATGATGTAAATATAAAAAGGATTTTTTTATTATAATGAAACAATGCTTTAATTTTCCTACCAAAATCAAATGGCTTTGAATGAAACATGTGCTATGAATTAGAGTGAATGAATCTAACCCACATTAATGGAATAAGGGATAATGTATAGAGTAATGAACTAGGAATGGTAAAGTATGAATCAAATGTATTATGAATGATCTAAAATACACTATAAATAATGAGTATGAATAAAATTGAATGATACAATGTGTAGCGGTGTATTCGTCACTTTATGATTTATTGATTAAATCAAAAGCAAAGCATACAAAGAATCGAGTCGCCACCGCACTTTTATTTATCCAAAGAAATGGCTAAAAAGCGAACAAAAGCCTAAGAAGTTTTACACATAGAAAACTAATGAAAAGATCAAAGAATCTGGGTAAGGGGTTAATTACGCAATGGGAAGGTGTTAGGCACCCAAAACGTCCTAGGTACTCCTAGGGAGCCCTTTTCACACTTGTTGTATAAAAAAGTTTATTTGTTTATGACATATTGTGCAAACATGATGGAAGGGATGAGAAAAGAATATACAAGTTAGTTATTTTTGTGTTTGAACGGATGAACCTGTTGCCTACGTACCTTTCCATGAAAGGTAAGGATCAAAATGCCGTAGTTCGGCTAAAAGATTTCCAAAAATATGAGTGGGTTCATTTTAAAACAAAAGCCCTAAAGTCTTTCGTTATCCACGGGAGAAAACTCAACCTTATACAAACAACAAGTCTACCACGTGAGAAAAGCTTCGACGTACTAGAGGGGTTAACCCTGTTTTCAGTACGGAAGTCTTACAGTTTGATCACTAAGGACAAAAGGTGAGGTTAATATCAACCAACTAGGATAAATCAAACCTATGGCTAATGTATGAAAACTTGAATGAGAAGTGGGCTTGGGCCACAAAACAATTGAATGAGTGAGATTAATTGATTTGAGTATTCATGAAAAGTATGGTCAAAGTATGATTAGAATTGATTCAGAAGAAATGTTATGAAAATGAGAAGTTTGAAAATCATAGGCTTAGGGCCTAAGTTTCTAATTTGAAAAGAGAAGTGAAAATGTTTGCACAATAGTTCAAAGTTTTTGAATTAACACTGTGAAAAGGGAGTTTTTAAAACACACACAAAAATGGGAGGGTGAGGAAGTAAAACTTCTTAGATGTTCACCTCTTGAAATCATATGGAAGATGATTCAAGTGTGTCCTTTGGAATAAGGCAACAAAGTAAGTAAACAAATGAGCAAAGCAAGGTGATACCGAATGCCAATCAATGGACTTATACCAATCTCATAAACAAAGGTGGATACCAGATACCAATCAATGGATTTACACCAATCTCCTAAAACAAACAATGATACCGGATGCCAATAAATGGACTTATACCAATCTCACAAGCAAAACAAAACATGGATATCAGATGCCAATCTATCTGGGCTTATACCAATCTCCAAAGGATGATCATAGGAGTACAAATGCCAACAACATGGACTTACAATTGCATCCTCACAAACAACAAACAAACAAAAGCAATAAGCAAAGAGGATACTAGTTGCCAACAAATGGTCTTACACTCAATTCCTTCCAAATCATAGGATCAATGGCCAACAACTGGACTTACAACTGATTCCTCAATGGACAAACAAAGATGTCACAGAGATATGAAATGATGATCATGCAATAATGAACAATTAATGATGATAAATGCACAAAGCACATAAGCAAGCATGCACAGATGGATCAAGCAATCAATCAAACAAAGTCAGATAGCACACACTATATACAAGCAATTAGGCTCAAGCAAGGGTTAGACTTTAAAGTCAACTGGAATGGGGTAAGTTGTGCTCTTAACCTTAACATTGAGAGTTAAGGTGAAGCAGATGAAATGGAGATGAGGGGTGTGCCTCATAGCTCTTATCCCTGGTCAGGGAGAGCATTGAATAATAGAAGGTGTGGGAGTTCAGAAAGTTGGAACTCTCTCCACAAGTGAATGACTCTATAGATATTGGGTTAAGATCCACAATGCATCAACATGTAATGTGAGCAAAGGGATGACACACAGAATAGTAGGAGATGGACTACACATCTCTTTTATCTACCAATTGCCTCATATGAGGACTTTTCCTGCTTGGGACAAAGATAAACAAACATAAGCATTGCCTCTTAAGGAGGACTTCAGACAGGTGCCTGGCCACATAACAAGCCAGGTCTTCCAGACTACATGAAGAAGAGACATTATACCTAATTGGTTAAGCAACCAAGCAAAAGCAAGTTCAAAATGAACTTAAGCAACTAATGTACCTGAAAACATCAAACAAATCAGTATACTATACAGACAAACAACCAACAGTTAAGGCAACAGACAACCATTATAGGCAAAGGCACAAGCCACAAGTCAATCTCAATTGAATCAACATCAACCTACAAAACACACATTAATAAGCAAAAGCAAATATCAAATGCTCTCAAGATGAGGCATCATCAATTGTGTAACTTGCATGTGCAACCTGAAACAAAACTTCAAACATGAGCAACCAACCACTAGGTCAAAGCCTAGGGTCAAAGATGGGGGAAAAATTTAAAACAGAAGCTAAAAATTAACATGAATCAACTTCAATCCAATAAGAACATCATCCAAAAAGTTCCACATCCATATCATGCACCAAAATCATTTCACAAGTCAAATAGGGCAAGGCATGCAAATTGAAAGCTCATTGAAGCAACAAAATAATCAAATGCATATTAATTCCAAAATGACTCAATAAATCCCAAGAAAAATCATGGCTAAACAGGACACATCAAATTATCAACACACCAAACATCATGGCATTTGGACAAGTATAAGCATGGCAATCAAATTCCATAAGGCAATGTAAGCATAAACAAGCTCAATGGAGGTACAAATTGATACATCAACTTAAGGCAATGCTAAAACAGAATGGACAAATGATAAATGACCCAAACCAAAGCCACAATAAACTTCAATGTGTCTAGAAAACATGTGTAAAATTTCAAGTTCATATGATAAGGCATAAGCATTTCCCAAATCATGGAAGTTCAACACTCATCAAAAGTTCAACAAGGGTCAACCAGAAAAGAAAATCTCAAACAAATCAGAAATGTATCCAACAATTCCACAAATATTCATGATCAATCCTAACATCCAGAAAAAACATTATGCAAAAAATCAGATCATTTGGCATTTATTTGGCATTGTAAATAAAATCAACAATTCAAGAAAGCCAAGGTGTGACACACATTGTCACACCTACATTAATCAGATCATATCTCAACAACCAAAAATGCAAAAAATGCAAACTCAACACCAAAATGTCAATTAGGATGTCTAGTTTAAGCATGCCAAATTTCACATTCATTGGATCAACCACCATTATTTCACAAAGAAAATGGCAAGCAAGGTACAAGATAGCATATGCATACATAAACCCTAGGCAAATTTAAATTCCAACCGAGCACAAATTCTGGAAAAATAGCCAAAAAATAGTAGACATCATGAGGAACAAAGTGCAAAAAATCTCACATCAATTGGATCATTATTTTTGGAGTTATGATTTTTTAAGTGAAGAGAAAAATTAAAAAAATGAATGTTGAAGCATGAATATGAATGGATGAGAAAATGAAATAAAATGCTAAGGCCTAAATGGAAATGTTGTAGGCCAGGATCGAATGGATGCATGATTCAAATGTCCAAGCGCGCCAAGGCTAAACACGGTCGTTTTGGACCGAGCCCTAGGCGCATGCAGATCCATAATCCGCAGGTAACGCGGATGAACACGCGGGAAAATCCGCAGGAAAGGCTATGAAGGCCGCATGGAAATTCGCAGGTAATCTGCAGCAATTGAAGAACACGATGAAGATCCTCATGATCTTCATCAACAATTTTCCAGAAAAAAATCAACCTCTCCAGAAACACAAATTAAGCATTGCATCATGTAGATCTAACATCAGGCATCAATAATCAACAACAATTCAATCAAACAACATCACAACATGCATGAATCGAGCAAAATAAAAATCATCATGAAAACTTCAAATCATCGATTCTCACTCATTTTGGCACGGATCAACACGATTCAAAGCTCATAACAACCAGCAATCAAAGATCTATCATATTATGTTAACTAAAAACAAAATTATGAAGGTCGAATTGTAACCTCTTGTAGAAACAGAACTTGATTCAGCTGCAATCGAGGCCTGATGATGCTTGAAAACTCGTCTACAATGCTTATGAAGATGATTAGAAGGAAGATCGAAGCTCAGCTATGCACGATTCCACAGATTCAATACTTCACCATTGTTGTTCTTACTTTGAGCAACTCCAAATTTGCACGAATTCAAGTGATTCTTGGCTTGAATATTGATCAGTGATGATGCTAGATGATGAACTGAGCAAGGATTATGCAAGTGCTATGAAGAAATGGGAGAAAAATTTGAGAGAAAATTGAGAGCAAAAATTTGAGATCTGAAAAAATGATTTGTGGTTAGGGTTTTTCTGTTATGATTTCACTTATATACTCCTAATTAACCAAACTTAATCATGATTAATCAAATGGTAATTGCAATTAGTGAAAACAAGGTGTTTTGGACAATTTGCAAAAACACCTTATGCATGTGCATGGCAATGAACAGTGCACGTGATGCTGATCCAATTTACTTAAAAAATCATTTTGGAGCTATTGGCAATTGTAGAATGTTCAAATGAATTACCAATTTTAAACTTTGAAAATTCCCTCCAAAATTCAAGATTTTTGCAAATGTTCATGAAATGAGAATTGATGCAATGTTATGCAAGAATATGAAATTATAGGTCATGACATGAAATTAGCAAAAAGAGCCATGTGATTTGGAGCAATGGTTGAGAAGTTATGCCCTTTTGAAGTTCAATCCACACTCGGCCATCTTTTGATCATATCTCTCCAACCACAAATGAGAAATTCATGTTCTTGGACATTTTGGAAATGGGAGAGAAAGATCTACAACTTTCATGTTCAACAAAATTTCATTTGAAGCATATTTGGTCATGTAATCTTGAGGAGAAAACCTTTCCATTTTTGGCAATTTTGAATTATAGGTCACTTTCTATTTTTGGAAAGTTTTCATCTGACCTCAAATTCTCCATTGTTGATGTTTGAAATGTCAAATGAGACTTGTATGGACATGAATGAGGTCTCTCTAACCATCTCCCACCTTCAAATCCATGATTGAATGCACAGTTGACTTGTGTTGACTTTTCTAGGGTTTCAGTTGACCTGGCTATGCTCAGAGGACATTCAAGCCTCTATCACTTGGGACTTTGATTCAAAATGATATCATGGTTCATATGAGCTCTGGTGAATGATCATGGTGCCCAAATTCTCAAGAATGGCCACCATCTATTGCTCAATGAATGCCTTTGACTGTCTTGACCTAAGATTACTTCATCTGCAAGCAACAAGGTTAGATAACATATTTTTGTACTGTTGGTTAGTAAACAAATGAAAAGCAATGATATACATATGCAAAACATGCTTGGTGATCAAGAACCACTCTCAAAAGACAACCCACCCACAGGGAAGAAGGCAAGGTGCACAATGATCCTTGAGGCAATGATATGATATGATGAGGGATCTTAGGGACAAAATTGGGGTCTTACAGATGCCCCTATTTAAGGTCATTCTAGCCGGAGAAGTGAAGTTTAGAAATCTTCATCTCGACGCGGTAGAATGGGCTTAAATAACAGTAATGAGACAAATTTTGGTCCCTAAGAGACCTCATGATGCAAATGTATGCATGCAAAAGAAATAAACTTTGTGGGGGATAGTGATCCACAAAGAAGAAAAACGATCCCTCGGAGTAATATACTCACCAGGAACAGAGACTCTAACAGGACTCTCATGGGGATAATAAAAAGAAAAAGAAATGCGTGAGCAGGACACGACTCTGAATTAGGGGGAACAAAACTGACACTGCGTGAACAAAACACGACTGGACTATAGACCTCACTGGTGAGAAAGAACTCAAACTGGGGAAAGAAAGAATTCCAAAGGATGACACATCCATTGGAAAGACACAAGCTAACTCACAAAATGCGTGTACTGGGGAGAACGCCAATACAGCAACACGAATATAAACACAACTCCGCTGGGGAAATCTAACAAAGACTTTCCAGGGGAAGCCAAAGGATGAGATGTTACCGGTTAGTGAGTAACATGCTCGGGAAGAAAAAATATTTAAGACCTGTGTATGGGTGAGAGATATCAATCGACCAAATCATCTGAGGAAAACCTGAAAAAGGTATATTTCAACTCAGGGAAATCTGACTCCACAAGGGACCAAGGTCATAATAGGGAGCAGACAGGAAGGAACACCAAGGATACCGGGTTGTAGGTATGTAACAGGTGACCGACCAAAGCGTGAATTGGTGTGTGTTCCAAAACACTCATCATCCTGAAGAAAGCTAGAAAAGCAGACTTGTTTATAGGATGGACATTTGATTCTGTAAAGAATACAAATCTTACTCAATTGGGGAAACAAACAAAGGATTCAACCAAAGAGTGCATGAGATATATTATCTATAGCCGTAAAAAACGTAGATAATATACTCGCATGGAAGATTATCCTGAACCGGGTTGTAGGTTGTTTATAGGATAAAAATCCGAAATCGTGAATTGGTTTGTGTTCCAAAACACTCATCACCCTGAAGAAAGCTAGAAAAGCAGACTTGTTTATAGGATGGATATTCGATTCCACAAGGAATACGAATCTTACTCTGCGGAGAAAACAATCAAAAGATTGACCCAAGAGTGCACGAGATATAATATCCATTACCGTCAGAACATGGATAATATACTCACATGGAAGATTATCCATAACCGGGTTGTAGGTTGTTTATAGGGTAAAATCCGAAATCGTGAATTGGTTTGTGTTCCAAAACACTCATCACCCTGAAGAAAGCTAGAACAGCAGACTTGTTTATAGGATGGATATTCGATTCCATAAGGAATACGAATCTTACTCTGCGGAGAAAACAATCAAAAGATTGACCCAAGAGTGCACGAGATATAATATCCATTAGCGTCAGAACGTGGATAATATACTCACATGGAAGATTATCCTTAACCGGGTTGTAGGTTGTTTATAGGATAAAATCCGAAATCGTGAATTGGTTTGTGTTCCAAAACACTCATCACCCTGAAGAAAGCTAGAAAAGCAGACTTGTTTGTAGGATGGACATTTGATTCCACAAGGAATACGAATCTTACTCGACTGGGGAAACACGAAAGGCTTTGACCGAAGAGTACATGAGATATATTATTCATTACCGTCAGAACGTGAATAATAACCTCGAGAGGAAGATTATCCTTAACCGGGTTATAGGTTGTTTATAGGATAAAATCCAAAAAGAAAGGCATCGGGATACCAAACTAGGTATATAAAGATGACCGATCAAAGGGAGCAACAGACATTACCAACAAGAGGGTAAATGAAAGAAGACTCGCCATGGATACATTGATGAAAATCAATGATCCGGGGAACACAATCACTGACAAAAGGTGAATGGGCCCGCTGGGGATAAAATTGCTAGCATACGACAATTATCCACAAAAGACTTGTTGGGGATATAAGTGCTTACTCAAGCCACTTATCCAAACAAAGGGAAAATCAACACCGAGAACTAGATGAAGATAACCGCAAAGAGGGGATTACATCTACCAAAGATCGGGTAGAAAACCACAGAAGGGGAATTGTCATCGGTTGGGATGAACAACAAAGTTAACTCCGTTAGGGGAGAAAACAGGGTTTAAACTACCGGTTAGTAGGTAGAAAAAACCGCAAAGATAGGACTTACAACTGCTGGTTTGTAGGCAGAGGCCCAAAAGTTCCATTGAGGATAAGATGAATGAGCGCCGGTTAGTAAGCAACTATTCATTTATACCACAGGGAAGCACAAGAGACAGTTGAAAAAAAGGCCAATTTGGGATCGAACCAAAAGGCGGACTGAATCAAGACTCGTCCTAATGAGGATATAACTCAGAAGGAACATCCATCCCAATATATGTGTTGGGAGGAAACGGAAGAAACCGTCATCCACGAGGATATATCTCGGTGGGGAACTGCAGAAGGAAAGACAAACACTTTCTGCTTATGGGGCTGACTCTATATGGAGAGATTTAAACGCCCGACATCTGCTTGGGAAGATCTATTGAGATCTATATCACCCATAGCAAGAGACAACAAACAAGAGATATATGGCGAAAAATGCAACATGAATATCTGAATGTTTATGATTATGCATGAATATGCATGATTTATGTTTGATGAATGCTGACAAAACAGACATATCTAACACAAACAAGTTCAGGAATCAAACATCCGGTACTATACTTCCAGGGGAAAAAAATCCAACTGGAAAGCCAATCTGCTGGAGATCCACATGCTGAAAAGCAAAGATCTGCGGGGAGGCAAAAGATCAGAGGATATCGCAAAATCACAAAATCTTTGAGTGATGGATCAACAATAAACCCAACTGGGGTACAGAAAGTCACAACAGGCAACAACGGCCACAAAGACAAATCTGTTGGGGAAAAGGAGAAATCCCAAGATATCTGCAGGGGAACAAGAGCTCACTGCACAAGCAAGAATTGCTATGAAAGCAACTCCACATAACTCCACTGGGGAACAACCCACAAAGGGAGAACGGATCATCCATGTAGAATCTAACTGCACAAGCAACTCTACTGGGAAAAACGTCAGCCATTCCATTGGGGGATACACCCACTGAGGAAGGATAGATCACACAAGTAGATTCTGCAACAAGCCACTCTACTGGGGATCAAAAGCATCAGGGAATCAACCAAATCTCTGGATGATAGATCACCAACCGACCCTACTAGGGAGAACAAATCTGGAGGGGATCCTGATTATGTTGGGGATACCAACTCTGGTGGGGACTCTGGGGAAATCACCTATGCAATCCACCATACCACAAATCTACTGACGGCTCCACTGGGGAATCCACTGGGGATATGGAGGAAAGTTGGGGATCAACCACCAAATGCTGAACCTTCCAAGAGAAACCCAACAACTGCTGAGGAGGAGAAAATCACTGCTCTGCTGAAGGGGTAAAAGGTGAAAACCTCAACAAGCGCTCCGATGGGGAGATATAGCATAAAATGCAGTATATCAAATTAACAACTCTGCAGGCGACTGCGCTGAGGAAAGTGGTAAAGTACCGGGATATCACTCCACCAACCACTGAATCTTCAAAGAGAAAGCAACCATGCTGGGGAGAGAAGCAACAACTCCGCTGGCGAATGCACTGGGGAGAGCGACTGGGTACCGGGGTCTCAAACCACCAATTACCGAATCTTCCAAAGGAATGCACCCATGCTGGGGAGATAATATTGCTAGAGAAGAAAACGAAGTCTTCAACAAGCACTCTGCTTAGGGAACAACCCCAACAACAGCTCTGCTTGGGGAACAACCCCAATAACAATTCAGGAGAAAGAGGATACAACCAATGCCAGGAATATGAACAAATGTCTTACCTGTTGGAAATCATGCCACCCTTGGGAGAGCACTGAGAGATTCTTAAGTATCCTTTCATCGTTGTGAATGTTCACTTTGTTTAAAACAATAGTTTGAAAATTTTATTTGTTTAAAACAATGACATTTTATCAATTAAAACATGCAAAACATTTGTTGAATTGAAACAAATAAGAGTGCAAATAATTGGATAAAAAGCTCAAATTGATTTGATGGAATGGTAGCCTGCAAATGGCAAGACTCCATAGATCTGTACAAGTTTGAAATCAGTGATATATATTGGAAGAGGGCTACATTGAACATAATGATCCTTTCTCTACCAATTTGAATCTCGATGTATTCGAAGCTTCAGTCGACGACGAATCGAGAATCTCTGACGAAAAGACAGCCGTGAAACAGAAAGTCTTGTCAGGATGCAGTTACTTGCCAAAATCCCTAATTTTTGCCTAGATTGCCCCAGGGTGAGGTACTCAATCTAGCGGGATGCAAATATACTCTTTTTTTTCATGTCTCTAACTTTTGCCTGGATTACCCTTGCGGATTCTCCACCGAGACGCTCATTTTTGCCTAAGCCGCCCTTTCGGGTTTTCAACTTAGCGAGCTATTCTGTTTTTCTTTTGCATATACTTTTTTTAGGCAAAGTATTTCTTGACTGCATCTGAATTCACAGGACGAGTGAAATCCTCCCCATCCATTGTTGTAAGCATCAAAGCTCCGCCTGAAAAGGCTCTCTTGACAACATATGGACCTTCATAGTTTGGAGTCCCCTTGCCCCTGGAATCGGGCGCGAAAGACAAAACTTTCTTGAGCACGAGGTCACCTTCTCGGAACACACGAGGCTTGACCTTCTTATCGAATGCTTTCTTCATTCTCTGCTGATATAACTGACCATGGCACATGGCAGTCAAACGCTTCTCTTCAATCAGATTCAACTGGTCATAACGACTCTGAATCCATTCAGCATCAGTCAACTAGGGCTTTGAGGGTATACTTTTTTTCATTTTCTTAAAAAAAAAAATTGATTTTTTTTGATTTTTTTTTTTTTACCCTCTCCTCTTTTTTTTTACATTACATTTGTAATGCCCCAGTTTGACTGTTTGCTGATTCTCAAGATACAGCTGAATGAGCTTCTTTTCGTGCTCAAGAAGACGGGTAATCTCATCAGGAATCCCCTTCAACATCATCCTCCTCTGCCTCGAATACAGGGAATTCAAGATTGGGAGATGGCGTTGGATCATTATGTTCAATGGGTTTAGAAATCCCTTCATAATGATTCTGGATAATGAAAAGCTTTTGAATTTAAACAAGCAAATCATTTATGCAGATGAAAAGATTGCTTTCTTGTTTTTCATGGTTTTTTGTGATCACTGATTTCATGCAAAAAGTGAAAAGTGAAAACAAATGGAAAAACAAATGTTTAACAATGCATTAATTGAATGAAATATCATTGCATAAATGCTGCCAACAATGTCATCACTTCTCCTTTTGGCATGGGAGAAGGGTTTTGAACAAAGTGAACCATTACTCTGATCTATGAATGACTGTAGGAACATCCACAGCGACCCAATTATGGCAGACACCACCAGGTATGATGAAGTTGCTCAAATCCTCTACATCTTCTTCCAAGATAGCAGCAACTTCCTCAGGTTGATCAGCATGGATGAAACCTCCACTCTTGAACAGACCTTGCTCGTTGAATGCCCCAGAAGAAAAGCCAATGCCAGCCCGGGATTTATTGTCTTCAAGCTCAATCATCTTCCCCAAACCAGCAACTGCACCATATTCAATGGCCCGTTTCGCATCTCGGTAGGAAGCAAATGAAGGAGACCTCTTCTCAATCGGCTCAGCAATAGACAAAGCTTGGAAATGCGTTCCAACTTCATCCTCAGCATCAATGTATGAGAAAGAAGACAGGTGACTAACCCGGAATAAATCCATCAAAAGCACTTAGTCTGGCAGATTCCTCCTCGAGTTCACAATTCTCTTGCTCAAAATGATCCATCAATCTGGTAGAGATAACCCAGTGTAGTACCGGCGAAGTGCGTCTTCAAAATAAATGAAGAGCAACAGGGATCAGACCACAGGACAGAAGCTGAGAAACAACACCTGCTTATGCATATGATGCATGAAGTGTTTGTGCATATGCTTTGTTTTTATTTCAAAGGAACTCGAGGGTTTTATTTGCAAACTTTGAAAATATTAAGCACTTATCGCATCTGGAAATATCTCATTGGATAATTCTTTGTTTTTCCATATCTGAAAATTTTGCAAAGAAACCCCTTAAGTTCCTTGAAATTTTTTTTCTCATTTTTGATGATATGGATGCAGATGAATGCATGAATGCATGAATGCAACAATCACACTCAAGGATCAAGCAAAGCACACCAGACAAAGGTCATGGGAAAGCTCATAGTATCCCTAATATCAATCATCCATTTTGGTGGATTATGGTTTTCACCTTATCAACACCCAAGTTCCATTGATATTAACGGTACATGAACCGGCTCAATCATCCTTAATATCAATCATCCATTTTGGTGGATTATGGTTTACACCTTATCGACACCCAAGTTCCATTGATATTAAGGATGTCTGAACGACTCAACCATGAATCACGGGTTTGCTGAGAGTCACGAGCATGGAGTCTCGGTTAAGAACCACCCAAAGGGAGTGTACCAGGGTTTAAACCTGCCGAGCATGTTCTACAGAGGTTCCCATAGTCATCATCCCATCTTTCGAATATTATCGGAGGAACGAATACTCGTATTCCAAGAATATTCTCAAGAGAGACTCTTATGAGTATAGTATCGCGTAACAATCACATCAGATCTGACATCTGAACGACCTTCGCACTACATCCTAAAAATAGGCCAAGATGGGCTTGGTAAACTAAGGTCCTTGGCTTCTAAGGCACATGATTGAAAGAATAATGCCTAACCACAAATAACTTGTGTGACATTATTAATCCAACATGACCTCCACCAAGTGAATGGACTCGCAAGTCAACTTGTTAAGGAATACTCCACACAAGTCGACAAGACTACGCCATTCTCCTATCCTAAGGTGCACTCGAGTTCGGGTATAGAACTCATCTCACAGAGATCACCAAAGCAAACAACAATTGTATATCAAGCAATTCAAACATTACAATCAATACAGTTATCCCAAATTGTACAAAAATATGTCAAATAACACATAAACAAATATCATACAACAAGGGTGAAAAGTAGGCAATACCCACTGAGGAAGGTCTAATGTTGTCCCCAGTGAAGTCGCCACTTTTCTGTAGCGGTGTATTCGTCACTTTATGATTTATTGATTAAATCAAAAGCAAAGCATACAAAGAATCGAGTCGCCACCGCACTTTTATTTATCCAAAGAAATGGCTAAAAAGCGAACAAAAGCCTAAGAAGTTTTACACATAGAAAACTAATGAAAAGATCAGAGAATCTGGGTAAGGGGTTAATTACGCAATGGGAAGGTGTTAGGCACCCAAAACGTCCTAGGTACTCCTAGGGAGCCCTTTTCACACTTGTTGTATAAAAAAGTTTATTTGTTTATGACATATTGTGCAAACATGATGGAAGGGATGAGAAAAGAATATACAAGTTAGTTATTTTTGTGTTTGAACGGATGAACCCGTTGCCTACGTACCTTTCCATGAAAGGTAAGGATCAAAATGCCGTAGTTCGGCTAAAAGATTTCCAAAAATATGAGTGGGTTCATTTTAAAACAAAAGCCCTAAGGTCTTTCGTTATCCACGGGAGAAAACTCAACCTTATACAAACAACAAGTCCACCACGTGAGAAAAGCTTCGACGTACTAGAGGGGTTAACCCTGTTTTCAGTACGGAAGTCTTACAGTTTGATCACTAAGGACAAAAGGTGAGGTTAATATCAACCAACTAGGATAAATCAAACCTATGGCTAATGTATGAAAACTTGAATGAGAAGTGGGCTTGGGCCACAAAACAATTGAATGAGTGAGATTAATTGATTTGAGTATTCATGAAAAGTATGGTCAAAGTATGATTAGAATTGATTCAGAAGAAATGTTATGAAAATGAGAAGTTTGAAAATCATAGGCTTAGGGCCTAAGTTTCTAATTTGAAAAGAGAAGTGAAAATGTTTGCACAATAGTTCAAAGTTTTTGAATTAACACTGTGAAAAGGGAGTTTTGAAAACACACACAAAAATGGGAGGGTGAGGAAGTAAAACTTCTTAGATGTTCACCTCTTGAAATCATATGGAAGATGATTCAAGTGTGTCCTTTGGAATAAGGCAACAAAGTAAGTAAGCAAATGAGCAAAGCAAGGTGATACCGGATGCAAATCAATGGACTTATACCAATCTCATAAACAAAGGTGGATACCAGATACCAATCAATGGATTTACACCAATCTCCTAAAACAAACAATGATACCGGATGCCAATAAATGGACTTATACCAATCTCACAAGCAAAACAAAACATGGATATCAGATGCCAATCTATCTGGGCTTATACCAATCTCCAAAGGATGATCATAGGAGTACAAATGCCAACAACATGGACTTACAATTGCATCATCACATACAACAAACAAACAAAAGCAATAAGCAAAGAGGATACTAGTTGCCAACAAATGGTCTTACATTCAATCCCTTCCAAATCATAGGATCAATGGCCAACAACTAGACTTACAACTGATTCCTCAATGGACAAACAAAGATGTCACAGAGATATGAAATGATGATCATGCAATAATGAACAATTAATGATGATAAATGCACAAAGCACACAAGCAAGCATGGACAGATGGATCAACCAATCAATCAAACAAAGTCAGATAGCACACACTATATACAAGAAATTAGGCTCAAGCAAGGGTTAGACTTTAAAGTCAACTGGAATGGGGTAAGTTGTGCTCTTAACCTTAACATTGAGAGTTAAGGTGAAGCAGATGAAATGGAGATGAGGGGTGTGCCTCATAGCTCTTATCCCTGGTCAGGGAGAGCATTGAATAATAGAAGGTGTGGGAGTTCAGAAAGTTGGAACTCTTTCCACAAGTGAATGACTCTATAGATCTTGGGTTAAGATCCACAATGCATCAACATGTAATGTGAGCAAAGGGATGACACACAGAATAGTAGGAGATGGACTACACATCTCTTTTATCTACCAATTGCCTCATATGAGGACTTTTCCTGCTTGGGACAAAGATAAACAAACACAAGCATTGCCTCTTAAGGAGGACTTCAGACAGGTGCCTGGCCACATAACAAGCCAGGTCTTCCAGACTACATGAAGAAGAGAAATTATACCTAATTGGTTAAGCAACCAAGCAAAAGCAAGTTCAAAATGAACTTAAGCAACTAATGTACCTAAAAACATCAAACAAATCAGTATACTATACAGACAAACAACCAACAGTTAAGGCAACAGACAACCAATATAGGCAAAGGCACAAGCCACAAGTCAATCTCAATTGAATCAACATCAACCTACAAAACACACATTAGTAAGCAAAAGCAAATATCAAATGCTCTCAAGATGAGGCATCATCAATTGTGTAACTTGCATGTGCAACCTGAAACAAAACTTCAAACATGAGCAACCAACCACTAGGTCAAAGCCTAGGGTCAAAGATGGGGAAAAAATTTAAAACAGAAGCTAAAAATTAACATGAATCAACTTCAATCCAATAAGAACATCATCCAAAAAGTTCCACATCCATATCATGCACCAAAATCATTTCACAAGTCAAATAGGGCAAGGCATGCAAATTGAAAGCTCATTGAAGCAACAGAATGATCAAATGCATATTAATTCCAAAATGACTCAATAAATCCCAATAAAAACCATGGCTAAACAGGACACATCAAATGATCAACACATCAAAATTAATGGCATTTGGACAAGTATAAGCATGGCAATCAAATTCCATAAGGCAATGTAAGCATAAACAAGCTCAATGGAGGCACAAATTGATACATCAACTTAAGGCAATCCCAAAATGATAAATGACCCAAACCAAAGCCACAATAAACTTCAATGTGTCTACAAAACATGTGTAAAATTTCAAGTTCATATGATAAGGCATAAGCATTTCCCAAATCATGGAAGTTCAACACTCATCAAAAGTTCAACAAGGGTCAACCAGAAAAGAAAATCTCAAAAAAATCAGAAATGGATCCAACAATTCCACAAATATTCATGATCAATCCTAACATCCAGAAGAAACATCATGCAAAAATTCAGATCATTTGGCATTTATTTGGCATTGTAAATAAAATCAACAAATCAAGTAAGCCAAGGTGTGACACACATTGTCATACCTACATTAATCAGATCATATCTCAACAACCAAAAGTGAAATAAATGCAAACTCAACACCAAAATGTCAATTAGGATGTCTAGTTTGAGCATGCCAAATTTCACATTCATTGGATCAACCATCATTATTTCACAAAGAAAATGGCAAGCAAGGTACAAGATAGCATATGCATACATAAACCCTAGGCAAATTTAAATTCCAACCGAGCAAAAATTCTGGAAAAATAGCCAAAAAATAGTAGACATCATGAGGAACAAAGTGAAAAAAATCTCACATCAATTGGATCATTATTTATGGAGTTATGATTTTTTAAGTGAAGAGAAAAATTAAAAAAATGAATGTTGAAGCATGAATATGAATGGATGAGAAAATGAAATAAAATGCTAAGGCCTAAATGGAAATGCTGTAGGCCAGGATCGAATGGATGCATGATTCAAATGTCCAAGCGCGCCAAGGCTAAACACGGTCGTTTTGGACCGAGCCCTAGGCGCATGCAGATCCATAATCCGCAGGTAACGCGGATGAACACGCGGGAAAATCCGCAGGAAAGGCTATGAAGGCCGCATGGAAATTCGCAGGTAATCTGCAGCAATTGAAGAACACGATGAAGATCCTCATGATCTTCATCAACAATTTTCCAGAAAAAATCAACCTCTCCAGAAACACAAATTAAGCATTGCATCATGTAGATCTAACATCAGGCATCAATAATCAACAACAATTCAATCAAACAACATCACAACATGCATGAATCGAGCAAAATAAAAATCATCATGAAAACTTCAAATCATCGATTCTCACTCATTTTGGCACGGATCAACACGATTCAAAGCTCATAACAACCAGCAATCAAAGATCTATCATATTATGTTAACTAAAAACAAAATTATGAAGGTCGAATTGTAACCTCTTGTAGAAACAGAACTTGATTCAGCTGCAATCGAGGCCTGATGATGCTTGAAAACTCGTCTACAATGCTTATGAAGATGATTAGAAGGAAGATCGAAGCTCAGCTATGCACGATTCCACAGATTCAATACTTCACCATTGTTGTTCTTACTTTGAGCAACTCCAAATTTGCACGAATTCAAGTGATTCTTGGCTTGAATATTGATCAGTGATGATGCTAGATGATGAACTGAGCAAGGATTATGCAAGTGCTATGAAGAAATGGGAGAAAAATTTGAGAGAAAATTGAGAGCAAAAATTTGAGATCTGAAAAAATGATTTGTGGTTAGGGTTTTTCTGTTATGATTTCACTTATATACTCCTAATTAACCAAACTTAATCATGATTAATCAAATGGTAATTGCAATTAGTGAAAACAAGGTGTTTTGGACAATTTGCAAAAACACCTTATGCATGTGCATGGCAATGAACAGTGCACGTGATGCTGATCCAATTTACTTAAAAAATCATTTTGGAGCTATTGGCAATTGTAGAATGTTCAAATGAATTACCAATTTTAAACTTTGAAAATTCCCTCCAAAATTCAAGATTTTTGCAAATGTTCATGAAATGAGAATTGATGCAATGTTATGCAAGAATATGAAATTATAGGTCATGACATGAAATTAGCAAAAAGAGCCATGTGATTTGGAGCAATGGTTGAGAAGTTATGCCCTTTTGAAGTTCAATCCACACTTGGCCATCTTTTGATCATATCTCTCCAACCACAAATGAGAAATTCATGTTCTTGGACATTTTGGAAATGGGAGAGAAAGATCTACAACTTTCATGTTCAATAAAATTTCATTTGAAGCCTTTTTGGTCATGTAATCTTGAGGAGAAAACCTTTCCATTTTTGGCAATTTTGAATTATAGGTCACTTTCTATTTTTGGAAAGTTTTCATCTGACCTCAAATTCTCCATTGTTGATGTTTGAAATGTCAAATGAGACTTGTATGGACATGAATGAGGTCTCTCTAACCATCTCCCACCTTCAAATCCATGATTGAATGCACAGTTGACTTGTGTTGACTTTTCTAGGGTTTCAGTTGACCTGGCTATGCTCAGAGGAAATTCAAGCCTCTATCACTTGGGACTTTGATTCAAAATGATATCATGGTTCATATGAGCTCTGGTGAATGATCATGGTGCCCAAATTCTCAAGAATGGCCACCATCTATTGCTCAATGAATGCCTTTGACTGTCTTGACCTAAGATTACTTCATCTGCAAGCAACAAGGTTATATGACATATTTTTGTACTGTTGGTTAGTAAACAAATGAAAAGCAATGATATACATATGCAAAACATGCTTGGTGATCAAGAACCACTCTCAAAAGACAACCCACCCACAGGGAAGGAGGCAAGGTGCACAATGATCCTTGAGGCAATGATATGATATGATATGATATGATGAGGGATCTTAGGGACAAAATTGGGGTCTTACACAATGCATATGGATCAAAAGGGTCATCGGTCAAGCCAAAATGATGAACCTCCCGAACTAGGGTTTCATATTCAACCCATAGCCACTAGGCAAATCACATGGACAAAGATGATCAACCCAACACCAATTAGTCAAGAAACAAAGGTTGCAAGCCTCACAATCACAAATGGTTGAGAAATAGGGTTTAACATGATCAATATGGAGGGTGAGGTGAACAAAGACCAAGGCTCAAGAAGCAAATTCGTATCATATGCCTCTAACATTAGGGTTTAGGACTGAATCAAGAGCCAAGAGTATACCACAAGCAAGAGGTAGGGTTTGGGGGATAAACCTCATGAAAACAACGCTATGAATCCAACTACAAACCTCTGAGTCTATGAAGATGCTTATAGACGCTAAGATGCTTGTATGAGATCGACATGAATGTGTGCAGATGAAACACAATCCAAAAGTCAGATAGAAAAAGGAAAAAGGAGGGAGAATTTTTGGGGTACGACAGTGCCAACTTTGAAAATCCTTAAATAAACTTGCAGTAATAACCAGCCAAGCCCAAAAAGCTTTTAATCTCTGTCACCGACTTCAAAGCCTCCCATTGTAGAACTACATCTACCTTGGATGGATCCACAATAATACCACCACCTGAAATAACATGACCAAGAAAGCTAACCTCTTCCAACCAAAATTCACACTTCGACAACTTAGCATAAAACTTATTCTCTTTCAACACTTGCAATACAACTCGCAAATGCTCTGCATGTTCTTCTTCTGATTTAGAATTGATCAGAATGTCATCAGTAAATACCACATCAAAATGATCCAAGTAAGTATGAAATATACGATTCATGTACTCCACAAATACTCTAGGTGCATTAGAAACACTGAACGACATCACCAAATACTCATAGTGTCTAGATCGATTTCTAAACACCGTCTTTTGTACATCTTCATCCTTCACTCTGATTTGGTGGTAACCTGACCTCAAATCAATTTTTCTAAACACATGTGCACCCACCAACTTATCCATCAAGTCATCTATCATCAGAAATGGATACTTGTTCTTAATCGACACTTTATTCAACTGTCGGTAATCCACACACAACCTCATGCTACCGTCTTTCTTCTTTATCAACAACACCGAAGCTCCCCAAGGCGACACACTTGGTCTCACAAATATCTTCTCTAGCAGATCTTCTAATTGGTTCTTCGACTCTGCTAAGTCCGAAGTTGGCGTCATGTACGGTGCCATAGAAACATGCCTGGTACTAAGGACAAGATCAATAGAGAACTCCACCTCTCTTTATCTGGCGGTACATCTGAAATGTCATCTGGAAACACTTTTGAAAAATCCCGCACTACCTGCAATTCATCAATCACCGCCTGACTCTTAGCAGATAACACCATGAACAGTGCAAACATTTGAGTATCCTTTTCCAAAAGCTCCTTCAACTCTCGAGTTGATAAGAAACTAGATTCTTCTTCCTCACCAGGAGTAAGAAACAACATTGACTTGTTATAACAATTGATATAAACATGAATGAACTCCAACTAGTTCATCCCCAAGGTAACATCAAGATTCTCTAATGGCAAGCAAATAAGTTCAATGATAAAATCTTTATCAAAGATTAATAGAGGACAATTCAAACAAACTGAAGTAGTAGTCCATGAACCTTTAGCAAAATTTTCGATAACCATTTATCCACTCATAGAAGACACAACAAGGCATAGCCTTTTCACACAGTTAGCAACAATAAAAGAATGAGTAGCACCACTATTAATAATAGCAATCAACCACATATTATCAATATAACATATACCTCTGATTAACTTGTCATCACTGGAAGTTTGAGTCCCCGTCAGAGCAAGGACCTCTCCTCCAGGCGAAGCTTTCTTATGCTTCACACAATGAGTGCTGATATGTACTGGTTCACCATGGTTGTAGAAAGTCGCCACATTCTCTTTGAAATTAGCAACCAGATGTCCTGACTTCCCATACTTGTAAGACTTCTTTACACCACTCTTGCATTCACTGATACGATGACCCAACTCACTGCACTTATAACACCTAAGAGGAGCAGGAGCACCTACCCCACTTGGCCTCTTACCATAAACAACTCTATATTTACCTTTATCATCTAGAGAACTATATGGATTCCCATAATTCAAATTCTACTTTCCTCTTCTCTCGCTCAACCCATTGTAGTGAGCCAGCTGAGGCCTTACTATTATCCTCATAAATCCTACAGTTGTTCACCAACTATGTAAATCTCCTGATCTGTTGGCATCCAATCGCCTGCTTAATCTCATGGTGCAAACCATTCTCGAATTTGATACACTTCGAGAACTCAGCAATCACCTTATTGTAATTAGGGTAGAACTTAGCAAGTTCCACAAATCTGGCAGCATACTCAGTAACCGACAAGTTATCCTGCTTCAGCTCTAGAAACTCAATCTCCTTCTTCCCACGAACATCCTCCGGAAAAGTACTTTCTCAGAAATCCCATGTTGAACACAACCCAGGTCACAACTTTAGCTGCAGCACCCAACACCTGACAAGTGTTGATCCACCAGTCATCAACTTCCTTAGCTAGCATAGACGTACTGAACCGCACCTTCTGTGTTTCAGAGCAATCTATCACTCTGAAAATTTTGCCAATCTCCCTGAGCTAAGTCTGTGCTCCATTAGGATCATACCTACCCTTAAAAGTAGGCGGATTGTTCCTCTAGAACTTCCTTAAATGTCGGAACTCGTCATTCCAACCAACATTAGGCTAGTTCTGCATAACCCGAGCAACAGCCTGCAAAGCAACAACAATAACAATGTCATTTCTTCCAGCCATTTTCTGTTTCACACCACCACCAACAACAACGATTAAAGATACAACATCGATAGTATTCAACTGTTACACCACACCGACTCAACAACTTGGTCGGATAGACCGACGTACTCTGATACCACTATGTAATATCCTAAATTTCCCCCATAAAATTAAAACACTTATCAGAGTAAAACAAATCAACATGCAATTTATGATGTCACACTATAACATACAACCAACCTTCTCAATCGAGAAGACACGTAACACTTTGTAGTTATAAAAGCAGTAGTAATAACCACATGTCTAAATGTTAACTTTTATTAAATTGTAGTGAAACAACAAAAACAAACAGTTAACTTAACATATACAATCATCAACAAAACATGTCATATAATAAATGTTAAAACATAATGAAAAATACAATGTTCCAATACCCTAGTGTTACACATCAGAGCAGACACCGACATAAAAATAAAATGGAAGACTTCATCTTCCACCCACACTTGAGCTCCTACTACGGATTATCTGCACGTTTCTCACGTGTAGGCAATATTCAAACGGAAGGGGTGAGATATCATAATTATATAAAGGAAAGAATGATAATAATTAAGCATTTGACTATCACATGCACATCACCCATTCCATAATACAATTCCATATAATTGACACAACAAATATTCATACATAATAACACATAACAACCATCCAACATAACAATAACATAATCAACTATTCAACATAGTAACAAGTGCAACCAATGTACAATGCAATGAGACTCAACAACTCGACTCAATGCATGTGGTATCAATATATGAACACTCATGTTCACCATTTTGATCCTCACCTTTTAGGATCAAAGTCATCAATTCTTTACCATCACCTTCGATAACGTCTCATCGGTTCCACCACCTCTAAAATCAGCTATGGGCCCAATCCACACAATAGGATTTAAGGCTCACCAACAACTGGCCATTTATCCAACAACATGAATGCCACAAACAATACATGCAACAATAATATTATGCATAATGATCCACCTCCATAGTCAACGTACACCGCCAATACTAGCCATCATGCAAGAAACACATGATATACAACTCAACAACATCAACATACAACATAATAAGCAACAACAACACATTTAAGATTATGTCACACCACTACATAAACATTACAATGCATATCAACATCATCACACAGAAAAATATTCACTTTCAGGTAGTGTGACCAATTTTTAATGACAATACTTGCTCTCAGCTTTCTGACGCTTCAAACAGCACTTGAATCGGACACTCGGAACAAAAGTTATGAATTTTTAAAGTTTTTAAAAATTTGCTTCCAGTGTAACCGGTTACCCCAAAACCAGTAACTGGTTACACTACATCCAGTAGCGCAACCTACTGCCAACACACACACACACAGAGTAACCGGTTTCCCAAAAACGGGTAACCAGTTACACTCCCTGATTCCAGCCCATGCGTGGCCTTTGGTACATAGGGTAACTAATTACTCAAAAACCAGTAACCGATTACACCCCTCAATTTTTTCCCAGAAACGTATTTTTTAAAAGTTGTGTAATCGGTTACTCAAATTCTGGTAACCGATTACACTGTTGCGGAATCACTTTTCTGCAACTTTTTCAAAACGAAAATCATCCAAAATTCATCCCAAAACCCTATTTTCTCATAAATCGTTCATATGCCATTTTAACCCGAAAGTCACTTTTCCAAAGTTCAAAAATCCAACTTATTTACCCCGAAAATATTCATAACTTTGTTCCGACTCTGACTCGAGACAATATCAATTCACACAACATTAACAATGAATAATCCAATTGAATTTTACAACTATAACATTAACAATTCATCATTCATACAATTCAACAATTATCAATATCACACAATTCAACATAGAGAAGAAAATACATGACCTATCTGGCATAATCTACCCACCATCATCATGTTAAACCTTAGATAATCAGATACTCACCCTTACCTTAGAGTTTCTAGCAATAACTTCTTTAACCTTCAACAATGGTGAATCTCTCATTGAGCCTTAACCTCTTCTTCTCCATTTCTCCGTTTCTTTTCTCCTCTCCCAAATAATACATACTTTGAGTTTCTATCCCAATTCTCTTTTTCTATTTTTCTTATATTTCTTATTATTCTATTAATTTATCATATTATCACTAATTTCTTAATAATAATAATAATAATAACTCATTCTAATTAAATTAGTTAAATTAATATTCAACTAATTAAATAAATAGTACTAATATGATTTATTAGTTTTACTCACCACACCATCTTTTCTACATTTTTGCTTACACACTCCCCAACACCTTAATTCTAAGGCCACTACCATACACCAAGGGTACACAACCCATCAAAACATCAATCAACACAACACAATCACAACTATCACATAATTAAATTACAAAAAATAATTTAAATAAAATTGGGGTGTTACACCCTAAGTGATCAAGGCGTTGGAAAGTAAATTCAGCATTATCAAACTTATTGTCCCATAATATTAACATCATTTTCATTGTTCTTCTTATACTTCTTTGTGGTGCAATATCTTGGACCAACAAGAACTCGATGGTAAAACAATTGTGAGGGGTTTAAAACATATAACCATGGATTGTCCATCTATTTTCCTCTTAAGTTTCCGCATTAATATCCCAAAATGATCACTCTTTTTATTGGCACCTCAATCCCAAACCCTTTTTGCTTTTGCCTTTTCGAGGAATACCATCCTTTTTCCATAAAAAAACAAATAATATTAGCCAAGAAATATAAATAAGAGGCGAGAATTAAATCATGAATTAAATTTACGTAGGAAAACATCAAGGTTGACTTGGTCGCCTTCCACTTCCATTAACTTCCTAACACTTATAATATGCATATGTTCTAGGAGGATAACCTCATATTTCTCAGAGTCGATAGTTCTATCATAATTGAAGAAAATGAATGACACATGACCACCCATCTAGTAAAGAGGAAACCCGTGACACCCATCGCTATAAAAATGACTTCGGGGAAGTTATCATCGCCAGGACTTGAAAGAATTTCGTCTTCCAGATCTTGTAGTTTAATCAATATAAAAAGAGCAATCTCATATTTGGGAGGGTGCTTATGGAAACCCACTTATCCTTATCAACCCCTTTATTATGTAGAAGGAGAAAAAAATTCCCCCAGTAGGCGTGATCCTTAGACCTTGCATAAGATTTTGAACCCCCTCATGAAGGCCCAACTATTAGGGTGAAGTTGGGAGGAGCAATGTTGAACTTTCTCAGGGGTTCAGACTCAAAGAAGATGAAGGTGGCCTTCACCCTTAAGTTTGATGAAACACATGGTTACATTGGGAAATACTTTCCTATATCTCTATGAGGCCACCTCATGCATGAATTTTCACATTCCATGCATGATTCCAAAATAATGTCTTCCTCAATTCCAATAATGGAGATCATTAGTTCTTCACAAAATTCCTTTACCCTTGTTTCAGTAATAAACAAAGAGCCAGAGTTCACTACCTCGTCACTAAAGTGATCCAAGCTTGAATTAGTGGATGCCATCACCAATCTCATTATTCTTCTCGCCAGTCTTGAGAAACAAGAGGCCAAAATTACATAATTGTCCCTAGATGATTCACTATCTGGGTTATCACCATCATTAAGGAAATTATCATTCTTAAACATCTCCATGTCCACTATGTCCCAAACAATTTTTCCATTTTTCCGTTTGGAGTTTTTTGATGCAAATGGCCTAGAACTTGAGCATGTCTTCACAATTATGGGATCAACCAACCATGCTCTTGTTCTCATCGCACTCCCTAACTAACACCATGTATGGAGAAGGGGGGAAATAATGAGAAATGAAAAAGGAGTAATACCCATACATGGGCGTCATAGAGAAAAGTTAAGTTTGCAATAAAGTTGGCATGAAGAAATACTCTAATGTTAAGTGTATACATATAAGGAGTGACAAAGATGTTAGACACTTTATCTTAATATTTATATAAGAAGAAATAAATCTGATGGGATTCTCGAGACAAAGACCCACCATTGCTTTGTTATAAGATCAAATGATTTGTTTCCATGAATTCACTCAATCAAG
Organism: Lathyrus oleraceus; assembly: GCF_024323335.1. NCBI lineage: Eukaryota > Viridiplantae > Streptophyta > Magnoliopsida > Fabales > Fabaceae > Lathyrus > Lathyrus oleraceus. The sequence goes on from NC_066583.1 coordinate 129,349,651, forward strand.
GGTTTAGATCGAAAGATCTTTCCAAGAAATTTGATTTGGTCATGAATGCTTGATAGAGGTAACCAAAGGTCTTCACTGAGAACTATCAGATTTAGAAATTGGTTAGGTATTTAAATCATATGCTTGTGATTAATTCAACTTTTTCTTACGAAAGCAAATATCTATTTTGCATAACACCGCCTCCTTAATTACTTCACCCTTAAAGGCCTCATGCTTGGGGTTACGTATGACTATGTTATTCCTTAATCACTTCTCTCTTACATGCCTCGTATTTTGAGGAATATGGGCATTACGAATATTATAGTCCAGACCCATACGACATCATCTAGCCCCACCCAACCACTTACAGAAACATGAGATGCACGAGAGACCTCAAATAAGATTCAGCAAGCTGTGACACATGTTCGTCATGTGGGCAATGTCATAATTACCTATGACATCCTCAAAGATGAGTCATCCACCACGCTCCCTAATGAAGTCGGGTCGTACTAGTCAAGATCGAGGAAATAACCTTGAAATTCAACATGACCCACTAAGTCACATAGAACTATATCTAACTACCTTGAGGGATGGGCTAAAGAATCATATTCTTTAAAAATCATAAACATATAACCTCTTGTTTGACTCATTTCATACAAAGTCTATACTAATGTGCTCAAAACACACTTACACTTACCATAACTCTTTGTAAATGACGAACTAAATTAATTTAACTCTTTACTAAATGGTTCTTATTAAGTAGATCATGCATAGAAAAATTTATAGAATTCTGAAACTGCATCACATCATTTTATTTAAATATATAATTTTAATATATGATATGTTTGAAACTATATGATATTTTATCGCATCACTTCTTTTTATTTTCTGTTTGTTATTTAAGGTGATTCAATTATTGAAATCTTTTAATTTATCATCTACAAAATATTGTTAAAAGTGTAAATGTATTATTTTATTTTTGAAAATATTTTTTAACTTTTATTTTGAGTATCTGAAGATTTTAAAAAAGAGTTTTAGTAGTCAATTTTTTAATATTAATTTTTATTTTGTGTATCGGAAGACTTTACAAAAGATTTTCGATAGTCAGTTTTTAAATATTTTCTAACTTTTATTTTGTTTACTCTAAGACTTTACAAAATAATTTCGGTAGTCAGTTTTATGAATATTTTTTAAACTTTTAATAAATTATTTATGAGGGCATTTTAGTTCAAAAAATATAATGTAGGGATAGAGAAATAAATGATGGAATATGGAGTAAATTTTTCTTATATTAAAGTTGGATGAGTCTGAATTTTGGCTTATAAATCCACTTACAACCAACATAAATTTACCAATAGGAATATAAATTATAATTTAAGTTTGATTTTTTTTTAAATAGCACACAATACAACCTCAATTGCTTTTAAATCATTTATGTTAACAAATATGAAAAAAAATGGACATACACATAACATAAAATAAAATAAAATAAAATAAAAAATAAAGAGATAAGAGTTTTAGAGAGAACATCACATATTTGTACAACTTCAAATTAACCACTTGAGTTACTCATATCCCCAAAAATTTCATCTTAAGAGTTTCATTAAAAAAACACGAGTAGAGAAATAAATTAAAAATTATTGATATCATACTTATTTATTTATTTTAAAATTATATACAATGACAGTTTTGTAATTTAAAAAAAAAAGTACAAAAGGAAAAACAATATATATATATATATATATATATATATATATATATATATATATATATATATATATATATATATATATATATATATATATATATATATATATATAACACCTATTATTGAAAAAATTAAATATGATAGCAAAACTAAATTTTGTACCTTATTTTAAAAAACTATATGTATTTCTAAACCAACTAAGAATAACCCGCTTATAACTATCATATCAAAATTATATAAATAAATGATATTAAATTTTTAGAAAAACAAATATCTAATATATGTACTCTTAAAACAGATAAATATGTTTAATATAAGATACTTGATTTTAAGAAAAAATAAATATAAACGAAATATATATATATATATATATATATATATATATATATATATATATATATATATATATATATATATATATATATATATATATATATATATATATATATATATATATATATATATATATATATATATATATATATATATATATAATACATGTTATTAAAAAAAGTTAAATTTGATTGGATAATTAGACTTTATACCAAATTTAAAATAAATAAATATATTATGAACAGGTTTAGGATTATGTAATTAGGTGCAGTTGTCGCTATTTATTTAATTATTCATTTAGTAAATGCAATTATGTTATATTAATATCATTAAATGTTAATTATTGCCCCTATTAAATTAGATATATTATTTTTAAATATATAATTATTTTACTAAATCAATATTAAATATTATTTATAAAGGTAATAAAAAGTTTTATTATAGTCATTTTTTAAAGTTTTTTTTTGTATTTTAATTATTTTATTTTCAATTTTTATTTAGTTATTCAATCAAATATTTTTTTTTATAAATTTTATAAAATTTTGCAACGTCTACTGTTTTTATTGATATAAAAGAATCTTAAAGATAAAAGTGTAATAAAAATAATATCATCATTGTTAAACAAATTTATTTGTATATAATACTGTAGAGAAAAAACTTGACTCCCCTAATTAGAATTTTTAGAACCGTTAATATATATATATATATATATATATATATATATATACTAGAAAAATTAATTGTGATAATAAACTTTGTATATGATCCAGAAAAATTAAACTTTGTACATGATTCAGAAAAATAAAATATATTCAAAATAATTAAAATTGGTGTAGGAAATCCCACTTCTTCACAAAATTTGTGTTTTTGAAAATCAATGCTTTTTGAAAACTTTAAGCAGCTTATCACATAAAATCCTCATTCACTCATATTAGAATTAATGATTGCATCTTCCCTCCTGCTTGCAACTTACGATGTCCTATCGAGATTATTATGGTATGACCTTTTAGTTATTATTCTATGTTGTATTTCTGTCATAACATATCTTACTTTATACTCATCAGAGAGGCTTTCCCTGCGAGGAGTTTTTATATCCTACAAATCTCATCCCTAATTTGTCAATTATGCATAATTTTATTATTTATTTTCTACTTTGTTAACATAATACATAACACACAATATTACAAAGCTGGTTCCCGTTATCAAATCGATTGGTAGCATTATAATGTGTACATGTTATCAGTCTGACGAAACTGATTGCGGTTGTCGCGGTGTGAGGTATAACATGCTAAAAGGGGTTAGTAAGAATAAAAAAACTAATTTTATGTCTATCAAGGTAAGCAAATTTTCTTAAATTGATTGATATTTCATATATATATATATATATATATATATATATATATATATATATATATATATATATATATATATATATATATATATATATATATATATATATATATATATTTTATTCATTTCATTTGTAGCCATATCAACAAGAGAATAGTTGAGCTTGTGGTTCTTATGTTAGGAAAAATATGTTTGACATTACCTAAACGAGTGCTTTTCATTTAATTTATTTTATTATTTATATTTGTAGATATATGATTATCCATCATCATAGGACAAAGATGTCATTGATAATATCCAACAACTCTGGGCTTAATTCTTTTTGTAAATAGTTGAAGAACAACATCAATTTGAAAAGAAAAAAATAAGGAGTTAAATAAAATTTGGGATTTTATAAGAATTAATATTGACTTATTAATTAATATTATTTTTTTAATATAATTTTCTTTTTAATTTGAATTTACACTCTTTGGTATAACTTGCTAAATTTAAACTAAAATTTGTGAGTTTAATTTTATTCAGTTGAAATAATAATAAAGAATTTATAGCTGCCAAATGTAACCTCAATTTGATTTAAGATTAAACATTTATGTTGTATATTTTTTCCCATCTATTTTAAAGAATAATATGTTGATGGTTCATTTAAAATTAAATCACACTAGATATCATTATAACACTAACTTTAATAAAGAACATGTGTGATACATATGTCATACAAATATTATAAGAAAGAATTATACACCCAATTTAAGGGGAAAAAAGTAGGTGTGAAAGGTTAATTTCTAACCAAATAACTTCGTTAAACTTTTAACATCAAATTTTGGAGAATGTATGGAATTTGAACGATTATACGATTGAATTGTAATGAATGGTTATACGGTTGAATGTATGGAATTTGAATGGTGTATGGTTATGTAATTGGAATCTTTAATGAATAGAATTTGCTTATGTATGAAAATGTTGAATTTGGGTTAAATGGAAATGAAAATGTATTTGGAAATTGAATGGATTTTTGAAATGTGTGAAATTTGATTTAAATGTAATATGTTGAAAGGAATTTAAATATGATGGTTAAAAATGGGAAAGATTCACGATGTCCAATTGTTGGTCCGTTTGCTGGTCCGACCAGGTTTTGGACTTGGTCACGAACCTGGTTCCTTGGTCCAAAAGGTGGCCCGTTTGCTGGTCCAACCTAGAAACGGACGAAGAAATGAACCTAGTCTCTTAGGTATGAAAAAACACAGGAACATGCATTTTAATGATGAAACATGATGAAATGAATAGAAACAGGTCTCAGGAGGTCAATTGACTTTGGTCAACTGGTTGACCAAAAAGTCAACACTTGACCAATAGTTAACTGTAACAAAATTGGCCAAAAAATGGAATCTTTGCAATGAACATGAATACTTGTGATGAAAAGAACATGATATGAGTGGAATTGGGTATCTGAGTTTATCTTGAATGAATGCAATGAACTGTTATGAACTAAAATGACTATGGACTTGATAGACTGTAATGAATTGATAGGATGAATGAAAATGAACTTGACTGGATAACATAATGCCTTTAAGCCAGATGAAATATGCCATGCTACTAGACTTGAATCCAATCAAGTAAAACTAACCAAATGATGCTTAACTAAGCAACATATTATAACACCTTGAATGAATGACCCTTGATCAAAGCATAGAGATCATAGATAAGTGGACCTCTGATGAAATGTTGAACAAACCAATGAACCTCCATACATGACCAGATGAATCATATGAACCTCAATCTTGAATGCACACATAAATGAAATGATAGGGCCACAACTAGAAATTAGGGTTTCAGGGACTGAATGACCTTGATGATATTTGCAATCCAATACCAATGAATCAGGGTTTCCCCTATGCTCCATGATGAATACCTACAAGATGAAGAGTTCTAATGCAAGCATGGCCATCACAATGAACCATGGCTTGGGAACTCCACCTCTCTTCCTTGCTTTGTGTGATCAAGGCCATTGAATATATGATCTTGAGTTTCTCAATGCAGATGAATGTACCATGATGTCATGGATATGTAGATGGAATCCTAAACCAAAAGGTTAGGTATAAATGAAAAGGGGAGGGTAAATTTTGGGGTATGACAACTGCCTCTATTTAATATTCTCAAACTTGAATGTATGAATAACAACGACTTTCAAACATTCGAGGTAGGAGAGGATTATATATTAGAATATCCAAAAAAGTTGCCTGCATGGAATGAATGAAATGTGAGGTAAGGGTGTCAATGGGAGATTGTTTAATGGACGACATATATGTTTATGTTAGGGATTGACTTAGATGTCTGTGGAGAAATTAATAGTTATGAAAGAAAGGTTAGACTTGCATGAGGTATGTAGTATGCTAATGCAATGTATGATTGATTTTTTCCGTTTTTGTCTCAACTAACAAGCTTTGGAAGGCACTGAGAAATAATTTTTACGCTGGGGGATATATCATGTTAAATATTTGAAGATAGTTTTCCAAGTAAAACTTGGGCTTTGGAGTGATAGATGACCTCGCTGAGGAAGACAACATAGGAATTTGAAAGCAAATAGTATGGCGTTAACTCTGAGGTTAGGATAGAAACACGATTAACACTGATTGTTGGGGATTGAAGTGTTCTTGACCTCAATACTGCAAATGGGGGTAAAACTAGACATTCTCAATTGTGCGGATGGAAACAAAGTATGATCAACATTAGCTCTAGGGTCGGGGATAATGATAGGATCAAGATTAATTCAGTGGGTGAAAGCGGGAACAATATACATCATTTTTGTGACTGGGATACAAATGATAATCAACAACTCTAAGGTTGGTGTAAGATGATCAACATCAACTCTACGACCAAGAATAATGGTTATCAACAACTCTGAGGCTATGCATAACAGATAGACAACAACTTTGGGTTGGAAATAAAACCTATCATCAACAAATTTGAAGTTGGGGATTAAAGAGAGAGAATCATCAACTTTGAGGCTAAGGGATATAAAAGGTAGACATCAATTCTAAGGCTGGAGCATAAGTTATCGACATCAACTCTGAGGTCATACATAACATGATAGTTAGGACATCAACTCTGAGGTTGGGGATAAAAAAGATAGACATCAACTCTGAGGTTGGAGCTAAGAAATATTGACATCAACTCTGAGTCTAAGATTGATATTGACAAACAATAACTCTGAAGTCGGGGTAAGAAGTAGACATCAACCCTGAGGTTGGGGACAATAAGATATACATCAACTATGAGGTTGAAGATAGGAAAAGGATAAATGACAACTCTGAGGTTGTAGATAGAAAAAAGATAAACGAAAACTCTGTGGATGGTGTAGTACCCCTAAATTTGCCCACCCTTTTCTCATTTATGTACCTAGTCATTTGGTCAAGAGATGACTTGCATACATCCATAACTCATCCACATGCATCATTCCTCATGACTTCAAAAGAAGCTTGGGCTCAACAAGCCAGGGGTTACACAGGTATCAAGATCCAAAGGCATGGTTAACCATAATCAATAGCATGTGGGATGTGAAACCCTAATGATGCTGGTAATTGCTTGATTTCAACAAAGTGGTGACTAGGAAAACAGGGAGATCCAAAACCCTAATTTATCAAGGTAGGATTCTTTGGAGTTTCCCTAGGCCTCATCTTGGCCTCCAAAGTCCTAATCAAGTGATGACAATCAAGTGAATTTGGTGGTTTGATTATGTGTTCATTGTCAAGTTGCTTGACCTAGCTGGGAGTCTTGGCCTTAATTCAAAGTCTGTGATGCCATTTATTTGGTGGTGGAAACATATTTGTTTTAAGCCATTTGTTGGTCATACCATTGTTTTGTGGACAACCCTAGTCTTGTGGTCCCATTCCTTGGTTTTGTTCATATACACTATCAGTCAAGTTATTATCTTTGCAAAAGTCAACATTCAAGCCAATTGTGAAACCAATGTCAATTAGTTTTCAAAATCATTTTAATCCATTCCATCCATTTTAAACCATTACATGTGATTCCATACAAGAAAATACAAAGTTTGGCATTTTTGACCAACTGTTGACTTTGGTCAACCGTTGACTTTTTGGTCAACTTTGACCAAAGTCAACCATAGTCCATTAAACCCTAATTCCACCCATAATTGTCCATAGAACATCCATTTACAAAGAAATCATAAAGAAAATACAAAGATTGCTATTTTTGACCAATTGTTGACTTTGGTCAACAATTGACTTTTTTGGTCAACTTTGACCAAAGTCAACTCACTTTTTTTACCACCTAAGGCCTAACCTAGTCTTCCTTCATTGATCCATCATCCAAAAGTCATGCTTGGGGTATGTTGTTTTGTATCTTCATTTCCAAGCAATTCACTTCATTTTACAAACTTCATGTGCACCTTGCCATTTGGGCTTTGTTGCATTTCCAACCATAGCTTCACATTGCTAAACAGGGTCCTATATTAACCATAAACAGGTATCACTATCACATAATCAGGTACTATGCTATTGGGCTTTGTTGCATTTCCAACCATAGCTTCACATTGCATTTCAATTGGATTTGGCCTTGAACTTCTCTTGGTAAACATCCTGCCATCATAGTCCTATAGCAGGTATGGCTCTGTCATGAAATATGGCAATGTGTATCTGTCCACTGGCTGTGTAACATAACCAAAAAGAACAACTTACAAAGCTGATCTTACCATCTGAGGCACTGCAGAATCACATCCAGGCCCTTGAGTATTCCAGCCTAACCCGGACATTACCTACAGCATGTGAAATATGTCAGGTCACAGATGGACCTGGTTGTGCATCATTAGTTGCAGCATAACCATCACACTTAGGACGACAGCAAACCCTACTAGTAAGGGAACCAACCAAACATGACATTACCTGCAGCAATTCATCATGGTCTTGCATCCTGCAGTTAGGAAACCAACTACAATCTTGGGACTCAGCTCTATCAAACCAACATGTGAGAGAAGTGGTCAAGTGTGTTTGCAATTGGGTTAGACACCATTGGTACCTGCAGCTTTCAGCAAAAACCAATCCTACACCAAAAACCAACCCTGCACCAAAACCAAAACCTGTTGTGAAAAGACCATCTTTGTGCATCCATAAAACAGTCCAAGACATGGCATGAATTAACTGTGCAAACCAAAACCAACACCACAACATCAGGCATAGCAAGTAACAGACCTACATAATCCTACAAGGAAGCTTCAAAAAACCAGTTCATCCTGCAATGAAGCCAATTATAAGTCCTGCATGATGCATAACCTACAGAGATACCTTGGTCAATGCAACTCAAAAGTCATTAGCAATAGCTGACAACCAATGAGACCAACCAACCTAACACCAGCTGCTACTTGACATCACAAGCAAGAAATGCAGAGGAATAAAAGATTGTGCATGAGTTCCTTGCTACCATAATCCAGTTGAACAATGAGTACAATACCACCAAAAACCAGTTGATTCTTGCAAGCATCCTTCCTGCAGTGCTACTGCTCATCATCAAGCCAAGTTAGTAGTCATGTTGGAGTTCCTGTCAGCTGGAGCAAGTCAAAAGGAAACACAAAAATGCAACAGTGAGATGGAGAGTTAGGATATCAACCATACCTGCAGGAGCATTAGCCACTGGTTCATAACGTGATGAGGATTTGCCAACTGTTATAAATAAGACTCAACACCATTGCCTTGAGCTGTGAACACAGTAGGTTTGTTGGGAATTGAGAGCAGGAGGGGTTGACCTTGTATCCTGCAGCCAACATTTCCCACAAGATCCACGATGAACCACTCTCATGTTGCATTGAGAAGGGTCATAACAGTGCATACTTTAGAGCCAAGTAATGTCCAAGATGGCATCATACCTTACCATGGCCAAACCTTGAGTTGGAACAGGAGGAAAATTGGTGAGGGCAAGGAAGATTTATGCCTATGAAAACCTTGATTCACACTGCAAGAAGCATTAGCCAAAAGTTGCATCAGCAAGACATGAACAAAGGAGCAACATAACAGGGCATGTAAGCAAAGTAACCTACCAATCCAATGAGCACAAGGGATAGCCATGGAATTCCCTAATCCAGCATCTCACAAGCCATTGGATCCAGTGGATATTAAACCTGCAGTGAAAAGGTATGGGTGATTAATGGAGTCATGAGAATTATTCAAAAGTAAGAGTGTACAAGAAAAGATTGCAATGCATTGAAGTAACATAACCAGTTCAAGAGGATGCAGTGATTTCATTTGATTAGGATTATCTGCTACAACCATTAACACTCTACTTCACCATTTCACTAAAACAGCTTGACTTGATCCCATTACACTAATCATCAAAACCTGCTCAGCAGGCCATCCTTCATTTTAATAGCAATTCCACTTAAACCAACCTTTGATAACCAGTAAACAAGTTCAAATCATTAACAGTTCATTAACCAATTTAAATTGAGATAACTAACTGAGTTTTGATCCAATAACCAACTGAGTTATCTGTTAACTCAGTGAGTCCAATTCAACTAACTCCAAACCAAATTAACTAACTCCAAACCAAATTAACTAACTCCAATCCTAATCCCAATCCAGAAATCATCCCAAGCCTAAATCCTATATAAACACTTCATCATTCTCATTTTTGGACAGTTTTTAAACCCTGCGAATTCAGAGCCATTTCTCTGCAAACTCTCTCACCCTAACCAAAGCTCTCATTCTCTCTCAGAAGAAAGGCCATTGAAGCTTCAATTCACCTAGAGCTAAGCCATTGCACTCTGTTTTCGAGCTTTAGAAGAAGAAGGAGACAAAGAAAGGAAGAAGAAGGAAGAATTGAAAGTAGGAAACTCACCGGCAAACATCTCCGATCATCTTCTCCGGTATGTCGTTTACCGTTTGTTATCGCTTTCTTGTTCTGAGCACTCTGTTACCTAGCATTTAGGTGAAGGATAAAAAACCCCATGGCATTAGGTGTTAATTTGCAGTGAGGAGTGTTTAATTGAATGTTGATTAGGCTAGGGTTCAACTGTTACTGAGGGTAATTCCATGGATTCTTAGACTATCGTATGACTCCATTACCATGAGTGTAACTGTAGATTGTTAGGTTTTGATTTAATGGTGTTGGTGAGGGAGGAGCTGGTACCGGCGCCGGCGATGGCCGCCGGTATGTTGAATAAAAGAGAGAACGAGGGAGATTCACGCTTTTCATTTGAGTTGAGTTTGAGCTCAAAGTTGACGTGGCCTATGGTAATTTGCTATTCACACCCTAGTCCACTGAGTATACCCCCCAGGATTAGTGAGAAATCTATTGGGCTCAAAGTGAGTCAAGCCCATAGCCAAGCGCTATCCACACCTGGTGAGATACTGAATGCACCCCTCGTGGTTGTGAATGTTGAGTTTGGGCTTCTCTGGGCCCATTAACATATTTTGCTTAGTTGTACCATACGCTTGTTGCCTGCACCCCCTGGATTTGATTAAAGGAACCATTGGGCCCAGACATGGCCCATGTGTTTTATCCCATTTACCCCTTTTTTGGAGTGTGGCCTTTGCACACAAAAAAATACTCTGGGCTCAGATTGTGGCTCATCAGAATTATTGTTTGCACCATTATTTTCTTGTTTTTGCTTTGATTAATTAGAATAGTTAGAAAATTAGAATAATTAGGAAATTAATTGTTAGAATAATTGGAATTAATTCCTTAACAGAATAATTAGGATTAATTCCTATTAGAACAATTAGAAATTAATTCCCATTTTTTTTTAGAATAATTAGGATTAATTCATATTTTTAGAATTGTTAGGATTTAATTAGGACCTTTTATTAGAATTAGGACTTAGAATGAGGTTTTAATTAGAGACATTTAGGGTTGATTAAATTTAGGATTCCCTCATTTTCTCAACATTAGGCTAGTTCTAAATTTTAAACCATGGTTATAATTTGACACATTTTGGTAATGACCATTTTGCCCTTATGGGCCATATTTTTGTATTTTGTGTTGAAATAGCATGTTCCTCTTAGGATTAGAATTCAATCAATTGTAGGACTTAACATAGAATTTTAATTTTGATTTTAATCAATATTTTGACATGCTCCCTTAGGATTTCTAATCTAACTTAGAATATTCAACCAACTTCTGATGCATGATCCCTTAGGTTAGTTTCTAACAATTACTAACTTCAATTAGATCCAGACTTAGTTCCCCATAAAATTGAATCCAAACCCCCGATTAAATTGATCAAAAGCAATTTTGATTAATTAAATCCTTTGAACATGTATAATCCCACAGTCTAATTGAGTGACCACCTTGGTCACTTAGTAGAACTTTTCTTTCATGCTGTGGAGCTCAAGGCCTCAAGACAAGATCTTCAATCAAGGCAGCCTCAGTTATACCAAGCAGCGGATTATTCATACACATCAAAGGTGGCGCCTTCAACACTTGTTAATTCAAAGTTAGAAGAGTGTGACACAATCCTTAAGCAATAGAGAAGGAGTGGGACTGGAGTATTCCTACCCCCATTCTGAGTATCTTTGGGTATGGGACGTATGACCCAGCGCTCATCGTATTCACCTCTATTCATAGACTTTAGCACAATTCTAATCATACAATTGACAAGTCTATCTACAAAAGCAAAAACAACAAAAGCAAGGACTACATCAACAAATTATCAATCATGAATCAAGTTGTACGATACAAGCCTTAAGTAATGGAGAAGGAGTGGGACTAGAGTATTCCTACCCCCATTCTGAGTATCTTTGGGTATGGGACGTATGACCCAACGCTCATCGTATTCACCTCCATTCATAGACTTTAGTGCAATTCGAATCTAACGATTGATAAGGTCTTCATCTTCCAATGCAAGAAACAACTACAAAGACTCTTCTCCCTCCACTTGAAAGTTAGGGTGATTCTCATCATCCAGTAACTATCAAGTCTATCCATTCTTCACTCTACTCAATTCTCAATCATTCCGTTCTAATCATTTGAATCTCAATCATCCATTTCTCTTGACTCCAATCAATTTCCTTTCAGCCTTAGTGGGCTGAACTACGAAAGCTCTGATTTCCTCATTTGTACAATGAGGATACGTAGGCAGGAGAACCCAGTTTCTTCGCGAGCTACCCTATTTATTAATTAATCATTCTTCATTCATCAATCAATACCATCCTTTTGAGATCAAATATCATTGTTCCTTGGATTCCATTCACATCCTTTTAGGACGCCTAATGAATAGTCTGTCTTGTGAATCAAGAGTTGTTTGTACTATGTAACAAACACTTCATTCCTTTTTCGGTTATTCCACTACAGTGATACCATGCCTTAGGCCCCTCACTTGTTGGTTTACCTTTACTCTTCGGTTCGGAGTTTATTCCTTCATGGATTCAAGATACTCTTTCTCTTTGATCTCAAATTGTTTGTTCCCCAGCAAGTGATACATTCTCCCTTGCACCCAATAATACTTTCTTGTGGGTCTCATTCATATCCTTTTAGGACGCTTAATGAACAGTCCGCCTTGTGAACCAAGAGTTGTTCGCGCTATGCAGTCGAACACTTAATTCATTCTTTTTCGGTTATTCCAATACGATGTTGTAAGCCCTCACGTGTTGGTTCATACCAGTTTTGCTCTTGAGTTCGAAGCCAGTTAGCTTCGTGAGCTCCCTCTATACCATTCTGTTGGTGCAAGTCATAATCTTCCTCACTGTATATATCCCTTTCTCTCTTTTCGTAGTTCCGAACTACGATTGCTCCGATTTTCTCATTACAGAATGAGAATACGTAGGCACGAGGATGCGAATCCTTGGCGAGCATACTTCTAATTATTTCTCCTTCGCCTTAAGGCACCATTCATATATTTCATAATTCATTACCTACCTTCGATCATACAACCGTTCACCCTAGTGACACATTATTCCTTTGATATCGAGATACACTTTCTTTGGAATTTCATATATACCCTTTTAGGACACCTAATGAATAGTCCGCTTTTGCACCAAGAGTTGTTCGCGCTATGCAGTTGAACACTTAATTCCTTATTTTTTCGCTAAAACACTACAGTGGCGGTCTGCTAGTCCACGTATTGGTTAACGTTATTTCTCTCTATGGTATAAATTCTATTTCTCATATGGATTCCAAGATACTTTGACTTTCGATTTCAAACAATACTTCTTCAGTCACTTATCATCAGATATTCTATTATGTGACTTCGGTCACTTCACTCCATTCATTTCCATGATACCTTCATACTTTACCTTCACTCACTCCATGTGATATACCTATTCTTTGAGCAAATACAATATCCCTTTGTGCTCCATCTTGTACCCTTTTTGTGAACCAAGAGCCGCTTTGTTCGTCTTGTCAGACCTTGTAGCTTAGACAAACATCTCCTTACTTACTTTGCAGCCGCATTTAGGCAACCCTTTCTTTTCGGTTATTCCAACACGATGTTGTAGACCCTCACGTGTTGGTTCATACCAGTTTTACTCTTGGGTTCACATTTTCACCCCTTGTTGGAGTTTAAATCATATTATCCTTTGGTTCAGACCATACCGTTGATCACACTTCTTTTCATCTCCCGCCTTTAGTTCTCTGAACTACGGAGCTCTGAATTCCTTAATGCACTATGAGGATACGTAGGCATGAGGGCCCCGATCCTCACCGAGCACTTTATCTATTTCTTTCTTTTTTCCCATTCTTTGCGAGTAATCTCTAGTTAACACCTATTCGATCCAGAATAATCAAAACGGTTCCCATGGAGTACCATGGATGTTTGGGATGCTAATACCTTCCCCTTGCATAACTGACTTCCTTACCTAGCATATCTCTTTCCCCCGGGTTTTATCGATGTTTTCCCTTCCCTTTGGGGATAAATAAAGTTCGATGGCAACTCTGTTGTATGTTCGAGCGTGCGATACGTTCAGGTATATTTCCGCTAGCTTTAGATGGAAATAGCAAAAGGGATAGACGACAACTCTGAGGCTGGAGATAGAAAAGAGATAAACAACAACTCTAAGGTTGGACGTTAGATAGGCAATAACTTTGAGGCTGGAAATAAAATGGATTATAAACTCTAAGGATGATATTAAAAAGATAGACATCAACTCTGAGGTTGGGATGCAAAATAGGCGTCAACCCTGAGATTCATGCAAGAAAATATAGACAATAACTCTAAAGCTGTGGCAAAGAAGATAAACATCAACTCTGAGGTTGAAGGTAAAAGAGATAAGAATCAACTCTGAGGTTGGAAAAAAATAGGCATTAACTCTGAGGTTGAAAATAAAATAGATTATCAACTCTGAGGCTGGTATTAAAATATATGCATCAACTATAAGGTTGGGATGCAAAATGATATCAACCTAAGGTTAGAGGTAGCAAAGGTATACAACAACTCTGAGGTTGGGCATCGTATAGACAACAACTCTGAGGCTGGAAATAAACTGATTATCAACTCTGAGGCTAAGATCGGAAAAGTGGACATCAACTATGAGGTTGGGATGAAAAGTAGGCATCAACTCTGAGGTTGGGAATAACATGATAAACGTCAACTTTGAGGTTGGGAACGCTGAAGATAGATATCAACTTTGAGGCTGGAGATGAGAAAAATCAATTATAAGGTTAGACATAAAGAAGATAGACACCAACTTTAAGGTTATATATATAAAAGGTAGACATCAACTATGAGGTTGGAGAAACAAATGATCAGCGTCAACTCTAAGGTTGGGAGTAAGACAGATAGACATCAACCCTGAGGTTGGAGGTAAGAGATATTAACTCTGAGGTTAGACATAAGGACGATAGACATCAACTGTGAGGTTGAGGATAAAAGTAGACGACATCAACTCTTAGGCTGGGAATGAGAAACATACAACAACTCTGAGGACATAAATAAGAAAAAAGACAACAACTTTGAGGCTGGAAGTAAGGAAGGGGCAACAACTCTGAGGTTGGAAATAAGAGGGGACAATAACTTTGAGGCTGGAAATAAGAGAGGGATAACAACTTTAAGGTTGGAAATAAGAAAGGGAGAACAACTCTAAGGTTGGAAATAAGAAAAGGGAAACAACTCTGAGGCTGGAAACGAGAAAGATGGCAACAACTCTGAGGCTGGAAATAAGAAAGTGGCGACAACTCTGAGGCTGTAAATAAGAAAGGTTTACATCAACTCTGGAGTTGGGGTAAAGAAAACAAATATTAACTCTGAGGTTGGTGATCAATACATACGAGTATCAAAAAAAATAAACTCAAGCGAGTTATCAATACATACGAGTATTGAAAAAAGGATGAACACATACAAGTGTTGGAGAAAAGGAATATCAATATAGACGAGTATTGAAAAAAGTGATGGACACTGACAAGCGAAGGGATATCAATACATACGAGTATTGAAAAAAGAGATAGACACTGACGAGCGAAGGGATATCAATACAAACGATATTGAAAAAAAGTGATAGACACTGACGAGCGAAGGGATATCAATACATATGAGTATTGAAAAAAGTGATAGACACTAACAAGTAAATGGATATCAATACAGACGAGTATTGAAACAAAGTGATATACACTAACGAGTGCCTAACTTAAGTTTCTTGAATTTGAGGGATGCCAAACAAGTTGGTCTTTAGAAAGGGATGACAACAAAAATGGATATTTGAAAGGCTTTCCAGACACGAACTGGACTTTAAAGAAGGTTTTCCAAATAGGAATTGGACTTTAAAGGAATTTTGCCAATGGAACTGGACTTTGAAAAAGGTTTTCCATACTAGAACTGGACTTTAAAAGAGTTTTCCAAACAGGATCTGGGCTTTGGCATGCTATGTCAACTGGGCACTTTGTTGTAGGAACGAAAACCTCAGGGTGTCCCACATGCACAACAAAGGGGATGAAGTTTTCGAAATATGGCTACCCTTCCTGGGACTCACCAAACCTACATTAGGTATTTTGAAACAAATCAAAAGGCAAAGTCTTGACATAGACAACCCTTCTCGCGCAAAAGGCCACAAGTGGACTTATAAAAGGTAAGCCATGAGACGTGATTTTGTGCATAAGTCAATGGAATAAACTCACAAAAGGTAATTTGTCTAAATGAAATCTTCTCCATGCAAAAGTCAATGAGGGTTTTGCAATCAGCAAAATAAAGGGGAGACTCACAAAAGGCAAGCACTTGACGAAAGGTCACAAATACTCGTAAAAGTTCTAAAGATATTTCGCCAGGTGAAACCTAGGCTTTGAGAGAATTTTCCAGACAAGATCTGGGCTTTGATACGCTCTATCAGACGGGGGCTTTACAATAGGCACGAAAACCTCATATCGTCCCACCGATACAACGACAGGGACGAAGTTCTCGAAACAATGGCTACCCAAACCCCGAGACTCACCAAACCTACATCAAGCGTTTCAAAATGAAACTTGATGCAAAGTTCTAACAGGGGTACACTTCTCGTGCAAAAGACAACGAGGGGACATACAAAAGGTAAGCCATGAGACATGATTTCATGCATAAGGCAACAAAATAAACTCACAAAAGGCAAGGATATTGGCAAGAATCCAAAGGGACTCACAAAAGGTGAGTGAATGATGAAAGGCCAAAAGGTACTTGCAAAAGTCAAATGAAGTAGAGATATTTCGGGAAACCTTCCGGGAATACCACCCAAGAGTTTCATGATAATATTCTCAGTTGGAGAGGAAGAATGTCTCAAAAAAGGATTCTTTTATGCTTTCGAGAGAGACTTTCATGCAGTTATGCATCTTTGATTTTGTATGGCATAATGTTTCCATCTTGATAGAATATGCTACATGTTTCATGATGCAATGATATGGAATGAATGATTGCTCATGCAAGATGCTGATGCATGGTCAAGATTTTGGTTATGTATAATTATACATGGCTGGATGTATTTGGAAGGTTGAGAACTTAGGGTACCAATAACCATTGGGTTTATCAATCAAGATCAGGGTTCTCTGTTAAAAGGTTACGAGATGTGCTTAGCATGACTCCCTGACATTCATCTTGAACTTAGAAGTTTCTTGTGTACGATGGATCTTGCTCTGAACAACCTCAGAAGTATATAGGGGATCTTCCTTCCCTAGTCAGTCATGCCCCAATCTATTGGGTATCTGCATGGATTGCTTCAAGTCACGAGTTATGAAGCAATTCTGTGATAGAATGATCTCGACCTCACCTGCCCCAATGTCTTGGAAATGTACACCTCTGATTAAGCATTTTTGAGAGATTTACTTCTTGTGCTCTTGGGGTGGCCTGCCCTAGTATAATCCTTGAAGTAATTTTGCCTATGGATGGTTGATCTTTGAGGGAATTCCCCTGACTAACTGGTCTTGGAGAGATTTGTCGAATATCGACGTGATTACCTCAGATAGATTGAATCTTGTAGAGATTTCTTGACGTGATTACCTCAGATAGACTGAATCTTGTAGAGATTTCTCGACGTAATTTCCATAGATTGTCTAAATCATGAAGCGACTTATCTTTCTGGTCATCAGAGTCTTCATATATTCTGCCCCTTGATGGGATAAACTAAAGTGACTTTCCCCTGCTCAACAGAGTCCTCTGGCATTATGTTCTTTGATAATATCATCAAGTTCCTCAATTCAAGTTCATTACAGAAACTTTCTTGACGTCAAATGCTTACTTACAAGTAAAATATGTTCATTTTGGAAATGATAATGCCAATGTTATGTTTATGCTAGTTTTGATTCCAAGTTCGTTCACTGGAGTCATGACATATAGTGAATGAATCACTGATGAGAATGTCATATCGATACCAACATAAATGATAAGCAAAACATTAAGTAGTCCATTTTAACAATATCTTATTGACTGTAGTACGCTTTCAAAACAAACCCTGCTTCAATTAGGTCTTTTAAGGGTTGTAACGTGGCCTTGTTCACGGTTTCAGAAAGAAAGGATTTATGGCTCAAAATCTATTTTAACTCACCCATTCTCCTTAATGTTCTCAAGTCTTATGTTCAACTAGTTCGATACAAGCGAGGTGGAAGTGATAAACCAACAAGGTTTTTGGAGTGGCAGTCACCCATTTTTTGTTTGGTTTGTAGTCACATGAATTTGTTCTTGCTGAAGATTTTTCTTTTTGATTTGTCTCTTGCTTCTCTGTTTTTTTTATTTCCCTAATTTTTTGCTGGATTGATTCAGATTTGCAATCCATAGGGATGCCTTATTTTTTTCCTAAGTCACTCATTTTCGAGTTTTCAACTTAGTAGACTCTCTTTATTTTTCTTTTGATTTCTCGTTCCTTTTTCTTTGCTTGGAACAAATTGCGTGACATTTACTTGTTTGATTTGAAGGGGTTCTGACTGCCTCGTTCCTCTGCTGGTGAGGGACAATCGTTACAGATTTTTGGTTTCTGACCTCTTGTGAGGGATAAGGCATGATTGATCCTCTGATAGGAAACTCCTTTTTTGAAGTTTGAGCGCCTGGTAAAACTAACTGACGACTACCCTGCCCCGGGTTAAGATTGAGGGTTTTAATGTACAGAAAGAAACTCCTACTCCTTGGCTTAAAGGGTTGACTAGGAATCATCTTTCTTATACCTCCGGTGTTTGGGGATTTGAAACAATGCCTTATGTCATCAATAAGGTTTTATTCAAAAGCATATGTGTAGTGATTTCGTGTTTTTTTTCAATTTCTTCATTCTCCTTTTGATTTTGCTTAAACAAAAGTTTGACATCGATGAGTAAAATATGAGTGGACACGAATGGATTTATTCAAAACATACATATTCATTTCAATGTCATTATTATTAAAAAAACAAACGAGTTTTTACAAGTGAATGTTACAAATGACAAACAAGAAAATTACAAATGCAAATGATTGAATGACAAAATGATCATCAACATAATCAACCTTATTTCCATCCATAAAATGGAGTTTACTGCTTGCGGAAAGTGATATGGCAGCCCCAAGGATCTTTTTCATACTCTTACCACTGATACCTCTTCATATCTATCATGGCTTCCATTTGCAGTGGTCATATCCTCCCCCATAACAACTTGATTCTACTCCAACTGATCTATGAGTAGTTTCTAATTACCGCACGTGTTGTATGGATACGGGGAAGTCATCTTGGAAATAAAAGGTTTTGGAAAAAGGCCAAACAACAGTGAGTCTCTTAATTAGGTTTGATGAAATGCAATGATGCATGAATGCATGCAAAAAGGTTTTTTGTTCCCAAAGGAATGTGTATGCTGAATTAGTTTTATGATGTGATGAAATAACAAGCAACATCATAGATCCAAAGGCTTGCAGCATCTTCGACAATCTGATCATGAAGTTCATGGTAGGTTAAAGGTTTATTTTCCTGCAAGAAATAACCTTATCCCCTCCCAAGGTGAGTACTAAGACTTATGAAGATGCTTAGAATCATGGATCATGAGGCGAAAATATTGTTGTCGCCACAAGATAACTTGTGAGTCAATAATACCCTCAGGATGATCTATTCTAAGTGAGTTCACCCTCGACTTCAAAATCCATGGGTTTTCTAAAGGTCCTCAGATTCACAAACCCTTTATGGAAGAATGGCTGTCAGTGCAAAATGACATATATGCCAACGAAACTCCAAAAAGAATCTACTCTAAGTGGGATCTTTGTATATTCCCCCTAAGACAATGATGTCCGATGAGTCAATACGAAGCTCCCCATATCTTAGGTGTACTCTCTAAACCTGTGTATTGGGATTTTCACTCAAGCAACAAAATCTGACCCACAGGAGCACGACACACACACACACACACACACACACACACACACACACATATATATATATATATATATATATATATATATATATATATATATATATATATATATATGGTGCTCTTGTGGGTCAGATTCTGCTGCTTGAGTGAAAAGCCCAATACACAGGTTTAGTACGGAGACAAGCATCTAAACCTTGGCTAATAACGACCAATAATCTGAATACTTGGGAGTTGAGAGGACAGTTGCATCCTAACCACTCTTTTCCATCCAAAAGAAGTTTTAATTTTTTAAATGATTTGGCAAGTTTAATCGTTGGTACTTAGAGGGAGACAAGTATCTAACCCTTGGCTAAGTACGACCAACAATCAGAATACTCACGAGTTGAGAGGACAATGGCATCATAACCACTCTTTTTCTCTGTCAGAGCACCAGATTAAACTTGTTTTATTGTTATATATTTTGAGAAGGAAGTCAAGCATCGAGCCACAAGCTAGGTACGACCGATAACCCAAGTACTTGAATGTTGTGTACAAGTACGTACACCCTATTTTTGCATTCCACTTTATTAAGAAATTGATTTTGAAAAGGCACTTGACATTGGATCAAGTGTTTGAAATTTATTGTGAAAAAGTGTGTGTGAAGAATGGAGATAGGAGATAAAATAAGATGTGTTGAATGGAACAGTGAGAATGGATGAGATACTTGACGTTGGATTAAGCACTCCTGTTGCTATGAAGTGAGCTCGATTTGGAAAATATTTTATGTTGGATCAAGTGTGTTTTTTGTATTTTGAAAGATTTCTTTTTATCATATGGTTTTATCTTTTTAGTTAGCATGCATGGAAATCTATAAAAGAATGTAAATCCTAAGCTATTACACTCACATGAGATGTGGGGACATGTGACCCACAATGGGGGGATGGTACCAAAAAATTCAAAAGATAAGAATGGAAACCAAACAAGTTACAATCCAAGTAACATGCCTAAAACAATCAAGTGACATATAAGCAAAAGTCAAATATAAGAGAGGTAACTTGGATCCTAACTTGAAGTCAAAATGGTAATGTAAACATACAAACAAGTGGAGTTAGTATGGAATAAAGGAAGTGAAAACAATGCATCAAATGTAAACATGTTCAATGACACTTATCAATTTAAATGAAAATGGATCAATATGGACAATTAATAAAAGACTAATCACATGATCATGGAAAATGAAATGACATACACAAGGAATACACCATACAAATTAAAATGGTATTTTCAATTTACAAGATAATCATAAACTAATGAATCAATTAAATGGACAATTAAAATGAGTATTAAATCTAATGATCAAAAATCAATCTAACATGAATTATAAATCATGATCTCGAATTAACCAAAGAAAAATTAACAATCTAAATCACACTTAAATCTAATCTACATATTAACATGATAATCACAATGCAATGACAAATTGAATGGAAATTAACCAAGTGGATAAAATCATGATAAAATAAATATCTAACCATATTATGCAATCATGAACTAGATAAAAAATAATTAACCAAACCTAATGGAAAATTATACTACTCATGGCATGATTAAACTAAAATTGAATCAAATTCTGAAGAAAATCAAAACCAAATCAATATGATTAAACCTAATTAATCAATTAAATTATATTATCCAAATATTTCTAATGGCAATCCTAATTATCTAAGTACGTACACCCCAAATAAAAGTTAGTTCTTTATGAAAAAACAATTACAAATTAGTTAGTGAGGAGTGAAAGGGATAATGAAGTTAGTTTAGGTGAATGTAGTTAGTTGGTGGAAACAGTTAGGAAAGAAATCGGTTGTGGTAGTTACAAGTGGTTAGAGGTTAGTAGAGAAAATAAGAAATAGTAAGAGGGTTTGACAAAGCATGTGAATTCTGAGTTTTTCTATTTTGCCGGTTGCTTTGGCTTGGACACGGTTATGAAGCACACTGGATTGCTTAAAATTGGCTTAGTTTTGGAATGTAGGATTTAGACATGGAATGCTTGATAAAGTTGTTTTGGATTGTTATTGCAGTGCATTGGCTATGTTGTAATGGCGTGTGTAATATGGAAATGCTTGTGTAATATTGAAATGGAATGTAATTCGAATGCTTGAATTGTAATGAATGGTTATACGGTTGACTGTATGGAATTTGAACAATGTATGGTTATGTAATTGGAATATTGAATGAATAGAATCTGCTTATGTATGAAAATGTTGAATTTGGTTTAAATGGAAATGAAAATGTATTTGGAAATTGAATGGATTTTTGAAATGGATGAAATTTGATTTAAATGGAATATGTGGAAAAGAGTTGAAATATGATGGTTAAAAATGGGAAATATTCACGTAGGTCCAATTGTTGGTCCATTTCTGGTCCGACATAGAAACAGGCCAAGAAATGGACCTAGCCTCTTAGGTATTGAAAAACATCGGAACATGCATTTTAATGATGAAACATGATGAAATAAATAGAAATAAGTCTTAGGGGGTAAAAGGGGGGTCAGTTAACTAAAAAGCCAGCAGTTGATCAAAAGTTAACTGTAACAAAATTGGCCAAAAAATGGAATCTTTGCAATGAACATGAATACTTGTGATGAAAAGAACATGATAGGAGTGGAATTGGGTATCCAAATTAACCTTGAATTAAATGAAATGAACTACTATGAACTGAAATGACGGTGGACTTGATAGACTGTAATGAATTGATAAGATGAATGGAAATGAACTTGACTAGATAACACAATGTCCTTAAGCCAAATGAAATATGCCATGCTACTAGACTTGAAATCAAATCAAGCAAAACTAACCATATGATATTTAGCCAAGCTACAAACTGTAACACCTTGAATGAATGCCCCTTGATCAAATCATGAGGATCATGGACAAGTGGACCTCAGATGAATTGTTTAACAAACCAATGAACCTCCATGAATGACCAGATGAATCAGATGAACCAGAAACTTGAATGCACCCATAAATGAAATGATAAGGACACAACTGGAAATTAGGGTTTTAGGGACTGAATGACCATGATGATATTTGTAAGATGATACCAATGGATTAGGATTTCTCCTATGCTTTATGATGTATACCTACAAGATGAAGAGTTCCAATACAAGCATGGTCATCACAATGAACCTTAGTTTGAAGACTAAATCTCTCTTCCATGATTTGTGTGATCAAGGCCCTTGAATCTTTGATCTTCAGTTTTTCAATGCAGATGAATGTACCATGATGTCATGGATATGTAGATGGAATCCTAAACCAAAATGTTAGGTAGAAATGAAAAGGGGGTGGAAATTTTGGGGTATGACACCTATAAGTGAGTCGTAATGCATTTTGGCTTAAAAAATGTTGGTGTGACGTACCAGAGGGTAATAAACTCGATCTTTCATGATTTTATAGAAAGATTTATGCAGGTGCATATCGATGACATAGTCATAAAGTATGCATTAAGAGGGGGTCATCTAGATCACCTTCAACGGTCATTCGAGAGAATGAGGAAGCATGGTTTAAATATGAATTCTCTGAAGTGTGCTTTTTGTGTGCAGGCAGGTGACTTCCTTGGTTTTGTGGTCCATAAAAAGGGAATCAAGATTAACCAAAAACTTGACCAAGGCCATCATGGAGGTGAATCCATCTTTGAATGTCAAATAATTGTAATCCTTGCTAGGCAAGATAAATTTCTTGTGAAGGTTTATCTCGAATCTGAGTGGAAAAACTCAAGCTTTCTCACCGTTTCTCCAGTTGAAGAAGGAGAAATTTGAGTGGCAACTATAGCATCAGGTAACGTTCGGAAGGATCAGGGAGTACCTGGCGCGACCTCCATTTTTGTCACCCCCTTATAGAAATAGATGTATGATATTGTACATATCTATATCGAACTTGACGATAGAAAGTATGTTAGCGCAAGAGGATGATAAAGGAGTCGAGAAATCCATTTATTACCTTAGTCGAGTCTTAAACGATGCAAAAACTAGGTATAACACTATAGAAAAGTTGTGCCTTTGCTTATACTTATCTTGCATGAAACTGAAGCATTATATAAAGCCTGTCGACATTTACGTTTTTTCCCATTTTGATGTTATTAAACATATGTTATCTAAACCAATCCTACATAGTCGAATTGGTAAACCGGCACTTGCATTGACAGAATATTCCCTAACATACATGCCTCTAAAGGCAACGAATGGGAAGGTGGTCACCGACTTTATCATTGATCATACGATAGTCGAAGAACCTTAAAACTATCTAGAATTAGAACCTTGGAGGTTGTACTTTGACGGTTCTAGTCATTAGAATGGAAATGGTATCAGAGTCCTAATAATTTCGACCAAAAGAATTCCTACTAAGTTCAAGTATAAAATTGATCACTTCTGCTTTAGGGGTAAAAGGCTTTAACCATTGGGGAAATCAGTATTCAACAAATACATGCACTTGAGTTATTGTGTGACTTAGGAATTTATTCCTTAATCATTTAAGCATTTATTTGACGTTGTAGGAATAGACCACTAGGTCATATACTTCCCTATTTGTCACGACATAACTCATCAGATAAACAATTTAGTTGAAACTCATTAAATACACCTTAACTCAACATGTTCTCCTATTTGTTAAAGCTTCAGACTTATCTTCCCCAATCTTAAACCTAAACATGTGATAACTTCATTTATTATTAATTTTTGCTCATGACTATTCAAAAGTTTTAAATTAGAAATCAACTTAAGTTAATATAATTTGTGTGGGACGATACTCTTTTTTATCGCTTGTTGCACCTAGATTGTGTATACTCGCACGTAAGAGATTACAATAACCAATATATATATATATATATATATATATATATATATATATATATATATTTAAAACAGACAACAAATTCCCAAGAAGACAAAGAGAGGAGAAACTAGGGTAAAAGAAGCTCCTTGTCAAGCCATTGCGATAAAAAAAAAGATGCTCAAATATAGGAAAAAAACACATATAGGTATTAGGCCAACCAAACCATCTTAGAAGAAAAAAGAAAGCAATGAAAGATAATAGCAGTTAGAAAGTAAAAAATAAGGTTTGATCGAAGCCTCTAGGAACCACTATCAATAGAAGAAGAAAAACACTATAAAGCATGAAGAACACTTCGTCAAAGAATTTTGTCGAAGACTCTGAAACCGCTATTGACTTACACCTAAAATAGGGTTACCAGGACAATCAGATGGAGCATAAGAGGTAGTTGTAAATCTATCTAGAAACCTTTTTTTAAAAAACTTAAATGCTCCCATTTTCCACCTTGTCCATTTAAATAAACATACCTATAAAGACAACATTATTCTGAGACTTCCAAAGTGACCATACTATTAAGTTTCAAATCATGAAGATGACACCTCTAATTCTAGATACCTCAAGTGTGACAAAAACATGTGTGGCTGATCCTTGGTATAAGAATCAAGTGTGAGAGAAATGAGAGGAAATTGTATATGTCACAAGAACACTATATTTAAAGAGTGTTGCATACATTTTAGGTGGAAAACTCTAAGCTAGTAAGAACTCCTCTTATTACTCATTTTTAATTTAGTTCTGAATAAATTCCTTATAGTGAAGATTTGAAAATAGACATGGAACATGTTCCTTATGCATTTGTTATAGATTGTTTAATGTATGAAATGGTTTATGAAATTTTGTTTTAGATGTGAGAACCTATTTTGCTAGGGAAATCAACTCCGATATGGCTGGGGACATCGATTCCATAAAGTCTACTTCAAGCTACATAAATAAATTTGAAGTGGGAGTTATGGCTTGGAAATCTAGGTTGCAATAATGTGTAAAGTTATCTACTACAGATGAAGAGTTCATTGTCATTACTAAGGCATGCAAAGTGTTGTTATGGTTGAATAAATTCTTGCAAAAGCTTGATTTTTTTCAATAAAAAAATGTGTTATTTCTTGATAGTCAAAGTGTTATTCACCTTGGTAAGAATTAACAGTAGGTCCAAACACATTCATGTGAAGTATCATTAGATACATGTTGTTTTGGATGCTAAGTTATTATAGTTAGTTAAAGTTCGTACTGATGATAATGGTCCCGATATGATGACTAAAGTGATTCAAAGATGGAAGTTTGAAACTTGTTGTGATATCGTCAGTTTATATATTACCTTCATGTAGTTGTGATGTGGAGATATGTTTGGTATTGGGATCCTTGTTGTTTAGATACAAGTATGACTTGGTAGTTCCACATTCCTTGGAAAAATGGAGGTTGATCACTTTATAACTAAAAGGACCCATATACACAATGCCTTAAGGTTTTGAGTGAATATGTGGTGTCTCTATCACTCAGGGTTACTCTTGACCCAACGTGAATGTTGCTCCTTGTAACCCATCAGTGGTATCAAAGTCGATGGTTCGAGTAAAGGACTATATCCTTGTAACGAAAGTTTTCCTGGAATAGTGGTGTGTCATGTTGAAGTGACTGTAACATGGTATGGGTATCAACAGCGATACAATTGTATGTGGATGAAAGTATTTTCGCTTGAGGGATGCATAATGGACGGACTCACACTTAAGGGGGAGACTATTGAGATACAAGTGTGAGTTAGAAGTACCACATTGGTTAAAAAAATATGGTTTGAGCGCTTTAGAAGTGAGAGGACCCATATATATCCAGTGCCTTAAGGTTTTTTGATGAATAAATTATGTCTCTCTCACTTGTGGTTACTCGTGACCCAATGTGGATGCTCCTCCTCGTGACCCATCACCTGCCTATGTGAAGAAAGGCTCAATGTTATCTCAATTTTGTCTCATGTATATTAAGGTAAGATGGTCATTTTATGGTCAGAATATAGAGAGAAAAGAAATGACAAATAAAGCCATTAGTGAGAAAACTCATTCTTGCTTTTCTCAAACTAGATCAAGAAAAAGGTGATTTTGGGTTCACTAACCATTGGATCAAGCTATATTTTGGACAATGATTTGTGATATATACTGTTACACTTTCATTATTCAAATCGTTGAAAAAATATTTGAACTGAGAGATATCATGTTAGCACTACATTGGGTTTTTTTAAGGATTTTTTGTCTTGTCATTCTCAAATTATAAACATTTGTGCTATGTTGTTTTCAGTGGTTGTTAGAACTATTTGATACTCTCTTATAAATTCATTTAATCATAATAGAATTATTTATTTGATGTGTATGACCATTGGGTTTTCCCTTGTTTTAAGGAGTTTTCTACGTTAAACATTTGGTGTTCTTTATTCACTTTCAAATATTATTGTTGTTACACCAGATTGGTGTCATTTTAATAGCCAACATGTGGAGCATGATGTCATGATATTGTGTGAGACATTTTGTCTCTATGAGATCAAACCAAGATGCAACATGTGGAGCAGGATATTCCACAGAGTGTAATACATTTTGTCTCGTTCAGAATCCAGTTAACGCTGAGTAAATCTCACGCCTGTTGAAAATTTGTTTCCATTCTTGTTCATTCTAATTTAATTGGCTTGTTCTCTTTGAGGAATATGGAAGATTTTCCCCAAAAGATAAAATTTTCAAGAATTAAAGAGAACAAATCTGAATGTTAAAGATTTATCATATCAAAGATTGCAAATCAACTTAATGAAGAATAATTTCTTGCGCCTTAGGATTTACTTCAGCCGCACGAAATGATACAAACCCTAATGGGCCTTCAAGTTTTATTATTTTAATATTTAAGGAAGAGCTCTCCATGTAAATATTAAGACCTTTATAAAACAAGCAAAGAGTTTTTTAGTTGTATTGAGTCTTTTGTTTTGATTTTAGTTTTATGTTGTTAATTTCTATTTGCTTGTCACATTCCTATATAGAAGAATAAAGTTTTTTTTGTTGCAATTGGTTTAATCATTCATAAAATATTGTAATTGTCCAAACACTTGGGAGTGTGCTTGAGATAAAGTGAGAGGGGTCTCATATTCAGGGGGAGTCCTAAATAAGAATTCACTAGTAGTACTAAGAAAAAAGGCTTTGAACTAGATGAGTTCAACTAAGACCAACTTTCATTCTTGGGTTAACGCCCTCCAGACTTAGGTGACTTTGCACCGAACTCGGTTAAAAATTCTTTGTGTCCTTTTACTTTTATTCACATTTTACTTGTTATTGCATTAATCGTGTTATGCACATTATCCCAGCCATTGTGTCTCAAATCTTTCCATTAGACGAATATAATTTCAATTGGCATAAGATCATGCACCATGCCACTACGCCAAAAAGGTTTTTTAACAGCGCATCTTAGACAGCGCTTTTAAAAGAAAGCGCTGTCTAAGGTTAAGATAAAAATAAAACACGGAAAATATTCTAAAAAAATAATGAAAGCGCTGTCTAAGGGGGGGTCTTAGACAGCGCTTTTAGAAAGCGCTGTCTAAGATCCCCCCTTAGACAGCGCTTTTAGAAAGCGCTTTTAAATATAGACCTTAGTCAGCGCTTTTGAGAAAGCGCTGTTTAAAGTCTTTCAGTTTAAACCACATTTTATTTTCTCTTTCTCTCTTTTGTATTTGTATTAAAACAAACAATTTGTTTTCAACCGCCGCCACCGCCGCCGTCAAACCCCTCTTCCTCTCATTCTCAAACTCCTTCACCTCCAGAAACTTCCACCAACACAAACGCTTCAGATACACCTCCTCCGCAACTAAATTCCCAATTTCCAATAAACCCCCTCTTTCTCCGCCAATTTGGGGCTTTCTGGAAAAGCCCTAGTTTCTACCGTTCCACCACAGCCAGAACCAGAACAAGAACAAGAACAACCACAATCTTCCAAATTGCTCACTCTACCCACCGTTCTCACTCTTGGCCGTGTCGCCGCCGTGCCGCTTCTTGTTGCCAGTAAGTGTTTCCCCTATTCCGCTCACTGCAACATTTTCATTTTCAATTTTATCTATTTTTGTATATAATTGTGTTCTGTGTAGCTTTCTATTTGGATGGTTGGCAAGGAACAGTAGCTACTACCACAATCTTCATTGCTGCTTCTGTTACAGATTGGCTTGATGGTTACATTGCTCGCAAGGTTATTCAATTCATTTCAAACACCACTAACTAACCCTATATTTTTCTTCTATCACTTTTTTCTTTTACTAAATTTGTTGCTTGCAATGCAGATGAATTTAAAATCTTCATTTGGTGCATTCTTAGATCCTGTAGCTGATAAGGTATTTCTTCCAATTCTTAACTTTTGATGCAATTGCAATTGCATACCGAAAGGCACATGTTAATGAATCTAAAAGTAGAAAATTTGTATTGAAACTAATAATGTTAAACATGCATGTGTTCTACTCAATGCAGCTTATGGTTGCTGCCACATTGGTTTTATTATGTACTAGACCTTTGGATGTTGGTTTGTTTGCACAAGCACCCTGGTTACTACCTATACCTGCCATTGCCATCATTGGCAGAGAGGTAATGAATGCTTATCTGACTTCTAATGCATGCTTTACTAATAAGCTCTTCTTTACATCACTGGGAACTGTGTGAGGGTCCTTCTTCATGTATCACTAAATTCATGCATCTTAATTGTTTTGTATTATTATATTTCTTTATTTTGTTCCATTTTTCATATTTTGTTCTTTGATGTTTTGTTTGTAACGTGTTTATGTGTACTAATGAATGAACTCTTACTACACCAACTTACCTTTACAATTAAACTGGTGTTCACTGTAACAGTCAAAGAATAAGAATTACTAATGATGTTATTTTTCATACTACTGAGTGAACTGGGCCGAAGCCAAGGTGGGTTAGATAATCAGTGTGTGTGTGGGAATGGAGATTTTTCAAGCATTTGATGATCTATTGTTTTAATCTACGGTGCTCTGGGAGCGAAATCTCTGATAGTTTAATTAGGGGTGACATTTTGTTTCCATCTTGTGTATATACCTGTAATTGTATTTTGCTTTGGCATGTTGGTGATGCATAATTAGTATATAATTACCCAAAAGCTTAATTCTCTGACTCACTGAGATCCATATTTATATGGTAAATTAGCCATACTCGTGTATTTTCATTATGCTTTTGAGACATCATACTTTGCCCTGATTTACTGGTTTTGCATTAGTGACCAAATCAGATACCTTATAATTTTTTATTCATGTTATAGATTACCATGTCTGCTGTCAGGGAATGGGCTGCTTCCCAGGATAGTAAGCTTTTAGAGGTCTGTTTCATCTTCTGTACACTTGAAATTGAATTAACTAGCTGGTATTAGCACAAAGTTATGAGCTTATATCATGAAACTTGGTATAATAGGCCGTTGCTGTTAATAACTTGGGGAAGTGGAAAACAGCCACACAGATGACTGCGTTAGCCATCCTCCTCGCCACCCGGGACTCGAGGTATAAGTTTAATTTGTATTAGATTAGAGATTCTATGAAAAGAAAAATTATGTGAAAAAACTCATTCCTTAAACGCACGGGCTTATACTTCAGTTATCTTTTATCTAATAACTTGCTCTAAACTACAAGTGCGTAATGCTTAGTCTTGTTTTCAGCTGTCATCAACTGATGGGATTTTCTGTATTTTCTCGAGTATCAAGGTTTTCTAGTTCACGTGAAAAGAAAAATAACAACTTGGCATATAATAACATTTTTTTTTATCTTCCAAGGTTTGAATATAGTGGAGCAATCACTCTGGAAAGTTGTTCCTCATTATTTGCGTCGAGTCAGCAATGCTTTAAAGAAGGTCTATCATTTTTACTTCATGGTCAATTAGCTGCATTTAAATAAAATGACAGAATCCCAAACAGGAAAGTCCGGTTTTCAGAAGCTTTTAGAGCCACAACTTCCTCAACTTCCTGGAATTGCTCCTTATAGAGTTGTCTTGGGAAATGTAAAGGATAAGGTATTGCTTCAGATTGATTCCGGTGATGAGTACTTGAAATCACATATTTTCGGTTTTGATATAGCAACTCGCAATTTGAGTTTAAAATCACCATTCAAATAAATGCATTAAATTTGTGTGTTCAGCTTGAGAGGAGCCGTAGACGGTTAGAACTTCTTCTTGAGGATGTTGCATGTGACTACGATCCTTTGGATTATTATGAAACTACTGACCAGCTTTTGGAACCTCTGCTTCTCTGCTATGAATCTCTGGTACTCTTTCTCATTCCCTCTTTTTCCTGAATGGTTTGTCCACACTCCACAATTGCTATTTAACCTTCCGTGTCTTCAGCAATCATACGGATCCGGGGTGCTAGCTGATGGTCGACTTGCTGATCTCATTCGTAGAGTTGCTACCTTTGGAATGGTTCTAATGAAGCTTGACTTGCGCCAGGTCTGATTTGTATTTGATTTTTATCATTTCTGTAGTAATCAACTATGTTCTGAAACGATCTGTATTACAGGAATCAGGGAGACATGCTGACACGCTTGATGCAATCACAACGTATTTGGATATGGGTACTTACAGTGAATGGGATGAAGAAAAGAAATTAGATTTCTTAACCAGAGAGCTGAAAGGGAAGAGGCCACTAGTTCTTGTCAGTATAGAGGTGAGACAGTTAAGAGTTTTCACTTTTTATACAATGTACCGAGTCTTGACCAGTTATATTACCACCATTGTGATATTTCTAATTTACCGAGGCCTGTGATCTATTCAAAGTTCTTGCTATTTCTGATTGGTATCTTGATTTTTTTAGGTCCCGGCTGATGTTAAAGAAGTCTTGGATACATTCCAAATTGCTGCTGAACTAGGGAGTGATTCACTTGGAGCTTATGTGATCTCTATGGCCTCAAGTGTATGACTAATTGCTTATGGCTACAACTTGTGCTAAATCATTAATCAATCCTCAGATCCTTCATTTTTCTATCTAATTATTAATGAAATTTTATCTTTCAATTTGTGTGATCGAAATGGTGCTTTAGATGAAAAATTACTTGTCTATTATGTTTGTTTTGTGAATATTTGAATCTTATGACGTGTTTACAACAGGTTGCGGGTTGTCCCTCTATTTGAAACCGTGAAGGACCTAAGAGAAGCTGGTTCAGTTATCCGGAAACTTTTATCAATAGACTGGTACCACGAACACGTCATTAAGAATCACAACGGTCATCAAGAGGTACCTTTTTAATCCGAGGTGTATTTGATTTTATGTTACAGTTATCATGTGAAATTCATTTGATAGTGTTGTAAATTTGTATATGCAGGTTATGGTTGGATATTCTGATTCTGGTAAAGATGCTGGACGCTTCACTGCTGCATGGGAACTTTACAAAGCTCAGGAGGATGTTGTTGCTGCTTGCAATGATTACGGTATTAAAGTTACACTGTTCCATGGCCGTGGAGGCAGTATTGGCCGGGGTGGTGGCCCTACATATCTGGCTATTCAATCCCAGCCACCCGGATCTGTGATGGTAGGTTATACATTTAGCTTTATCATTGTTAATTTTTTTCTTTCTAAAAATGTTCTGCTTGATGCGAAGGTTAAGAGGGGACGCGGTTGTAAAATTTTCCCATGGTGCATTGCAGGGCACACTTCGGTCTATTGAGCAGGGAGAAATGGTAGAGGCCAAGTTTGGGTTACCACAGATAGCTGTTAGACAACTTGAAATATACACAACCGCAGTACTACTCGCAACTCTTCGTCCGCCTCTCCCACCAAGTTGTGGTTGGATTCATAGAATCTGACTACGATTGGAGTTTTGGACATTTGAAAGTCGTGGAGCGTTGGTGTATGCTAAGGACAAGTTTCAAGTGGATTTTTATTGTTGTACTTGAATTCCAAGTGTTTTGAATTAGGATTGTAATGTGAGTGTGGGAAATGAATGTATGAATTGGGCTAAAGTCGTAATGTTGTAATTGTAGTGGTGATTTTGTATGTATGGAAATGGTGGAATGAATTTAGTTTAATGAAAATGTAACGAATATATTTAGAAATTGAATGGTTGTAAAAAGCGCTGTCTAAGGGGGGATTAGAAAGCGCTTTAGGCAAAAGCGCTGTCTAAGGGGGGGGGGGGGGGGGGGGGGCTTAGACAGCGCTTTTTGAAAAGCGCTGTCTAAGGTATACCTAAAAAAATTAAAATAGGAGGGTCTTAGAAAGCGCTTTTGGCCAAAGCGCTGTCTAAGGGGGGGGGGGGGGGGGGGGCTTAGACAGCGCTTTTTGAAAAGCGCTGTCTAAGGTATACCTAAAAAAATTAAAATAGGAGGGTCTTAGAAAGCGCTTTTGGCCAAAGCGCTGTCTAAGGGGGGGCTTAGACAGCGCTTTTAAGATTTAAAAAAGCGCTGTCTAAACCTTTAGCAACGGAGGTTTAGACAGCGCTTTAAAGCGCTGTCTAAGGCTAAAAAAAGCGTTGTCTAAGGTCTTGTTTGTTGTAGTGATGTTCTAGTTGGGTGAGCTCCAGGGGATCTACACACTATGTTTAAAATGGACAATGCTAAAGAAGGAGGATTTGTAAACCAAAAACCTATCTTAGATGGCACAAGCTATGATTATGGAATTACTGCATGATTTCATTCCTCAAATTTATGGACAACAAAAATTTGAAGGCATTCATCAAAGGATTGACACCTTCAATGATTACTACATAGGATGGCACACAATCCCTAAAGCTAGAAGATGACTGGTCTAAAGATAAAATTAAGAGTCACATGGAAATTCTCGAGCTCTCAACGCCATATTCAACGGAGTTAACAAATATACATTTAGACTCATCAACACATGTTCCATTGCCAAAGAAACTTGAGAGACACTCAACACTTCTCATGAAGGCACCTCTAAAGTTTCTATGTCAAGACTCCAACTTCTCACTACCAAAATTTCTGCAGGATTGTGATCCGCTGAAACTCATTAACCATGTGCAGAAGATTAATGGCTTGTATCATCCTACTGATGAGTGGTTTCAGGCTGCTTTACAGCTATCTGGGATGAAGGACTTGTACAAGACTGATTATGTTATGATAAACCACATGATTCTTAATGAATTTATAGAGAGATGACATACTGAGACCTCATCATTTCATCAACCACTTGGTGAGATGTCTATCATACTCGATGATGTGTTGTGTCTGTTGCATCTTCTGATTAGGGGGGAGCTTTTAGATCATGGGAGGATTAGCAAAGATGGGGCACTTAAGTTGATGGTAGACTATCTGGGAGTTGACCCAGACTCTTCCTTGAGGGAGTTTGAAAAAACCAGAGGGGCTCATGCTATGTTTGGATTCTTGGAGAAGGTATATACATATTAGCTAGTTAGAGAAAAGTAAGTTGTAGGTGATAAGGAACAGGTAGGGAAGCATATATCGTGTGTTATGAGAGCATACATATTATATTTGGTTGGCATTGTCATTTTTATGGACAAGAGTGCCACTTATGTGGATGTCCTCTACCTACGATACTTTGAGGACTTTTAGCGGATCCATGAGTACAACTGGGGGGCGCTTGTTTGGTCTACTTGTACTCTAATTTATCCGAGAGCTATAGGTGGAAGTAGAGGAAAGTGACAGATAACATCACACTTTTTACGGTAATATATATTGGTCTCTTAGTGTTTATGTGTCATTTTCATTACATTTTTGCAACGCCCTTACTAATGATTTATGTGTTCTAACACTTTTCAGGCTTGGATCCTCCAGTACTTCCCACGCATCTCTGGCTAGTTGTGTGTACCGACCTATATTGAGGATATTTTGCGTGCTTCTACATTTTCACCACTTAGAGGGAACATGACAACATAGTTGTTTTGAGTGAATCTTGACTGTTTATAGTAGAGGATATACATTTTAACATCTATGTCGATCATCGTGAGATGCTACCGTTTGACGACATAATCTTATACTCGAGATGGTTAGCTTACAATTCACGTCTGACATTTCCTCATATTCTTGAGCATGTCATATGGAAGTTCGGCTACACCCTGAATATTCCTATAAACCTTATTGTCTCTGCTCCTCCCGCTATGACCTATAGAGATATGGATGCCATGTTTGATGATTATATTGTTCATATGGTACTAGAGGAGGTACATAGTACCATAGTTGAGAGAGACTGGAGCTATCTAGACGGGTACATCAGGTGGTTCTTTAGGGTGTCACATACATATATGGTGCAGGATTCTCTAGGAGATCCATTGAGGCCAGCTCATCAAGAGATACTAGAGAAAGAGCAGACTATGTTATATCATGCTTATGATGTGTTTCTTAGATGTCATCATACTATGGAGATTGTGCAAGAAGGTATTGACAGAGGTATCTTTCTTGATGGTTCTAAGGTGAGGGAGATACTAGATGCCATTATGATGGAGGCACGAGAGGCACTGATGAACCGGAGACAACTTCAGAGCACGAGGGGACAGGAGGCCGAGGAGCTCGAGTCCGGCATACATAGTAGTTGATAGTATTTGTAGTTTGGATTTATGTTCAGTTTTATTTTATTTTTACTTATTTCAACTTCATCGTATATTTCAATTTTATTGTGTATATCATGATGACTTATTTTGACTTTGGATTATATATGTATTTTTTTGCATATCAGTTGTATGGTTTAATGCTTATCACAAATAAGGGCCTTAACATTTATAAATTGTCATTTTCATTTGAGTAACCATAAAACTAACTTAACTTATATTATTTTGACTATTTATGGAGATGGATCTCCGTAAATACTAAACGGAGATGCATCTTCGGATTAATAAATTTTTAAAATAAACCTTCCAAACAGGGATGCATGGGATGCATTTTAAAATATTTCAGAAATGCATCTCCTGATTCGTGTTTACAAATATGTTGGTATGGCTCAGTGGGATTCATGGGGTGTATTTTGAAATATTTTTGAGATGTATCTCTAGATCAGTTGTAACGTTTTGACTTATGACAAGGGTGCGTCGGGAGATACATCTCCGGAACCTGAGGGACATTCTGGATTTTCCATAGGGTGTTTTTCCACCCTATAAGGTGGGATAAGAAATCCCCTTTTTCCAATCGATTAGATAATCAATGCAACTCATGAATTATTTTCTTTCTTGGTAAACTACTATATAAGAGAGGCACACCCTGACTTCAAATCACGCCACTTTCCAACATTTTCATTTTTTTTAGAATTTAATCTCTCTCCCTCTCTTTGAAAAATATTTTATTCACTTCTAATTGTCTTAGTGCTACTAAGTGAAGCTCGACATGTGAAGAAGATATTTTTGTAAGTGGTTGTGTTGGTCATTTATATTCTTAAGGGTGTGATATCTTTAAGAGATTAAGTTTGGTTCTTGAGATCAATCTGTTATAAAATCTTTGTTCTTGGTTTATTAAGTTTTACCGGAAAAAGCTTTGTTTTGGTTATTAAGAGCCATAAATGTCTAAACAGTTTAATAGTTTATCCTGGGTTAAAACTTGTCATTTAGTTGGGGATAAGCCTATTAAAATATAAAAATATCATATTGTATTAAGGTTCGTGGGTATAACCTTTAAAAGCTCAAAGTCTATAATGAAACTCTCAAGAAGATCTCTTGGGGACAGGACTAGGCCAATGTTTGGTCAAACCTGTATAAATCTCTGGTGCAATCTTTCTAACCCTATCCTTTTATTTTTTGCAACTTACTTTTTAATATTTTATTTTCTTTGTGATTACTCACCTAAAAAGTACTAACACGGTCTTAACTAAGAAAGGATAAAATTAATCACGAATTTTGAATACCACAATCCCCCCTCCTCGTGCTTGAAGTCACTTGTTGGACTTGGGGGCAAGAAGAATCAAAATTAGAGGTGACTCGGAATTAGTTATTAAACAAATAACCAAAGAGTACATATGTATCAAACAAAATTTGATAATGTACTTCGTCATTATAAATCGATTATTAAAGCAGTTAGATTTCGTAGATATTAGTCATGTGCCTCGAGCTGAATATCGAGAGGCCAATGATTTGGCACAAATTGCTCCAGGTTACAAGGTGCCTAAAGGGAAATTGGAAGACTTGATCTAGGTAAGAGGAAGAGTCTTAGCGACGAGGTTATCTCCGTTAGACCTATCAACAACAAAATTGGGTTTTGCAGACTCTGAAAACTTTAAAGTTTTTACCATTGAGCATCTGACTAATACAAATTGGCGAAAACGGGTAGTTGACTATTTGGAAAACTCAATGGGGTCGACTGACCGTAAAATTAAGTATGGTTATTTAAGCTATTTCTTGACAGGGGATGAATTGTTCAAGAAGGTGTCAAAAGGAATTTTGCTAAATGCTTAAGTGAGAATGAGGCGTATTTAGGTGTGTCGAACGTCCATAGTAGAGCATGTGATGTCCACTAGGCTGGACATAAGATGAAATGTTGTTGGTTTGGCAAGGAGTTTATTGATCTACGATGCTGAAAGACTATATCAAATTCGCCAAAGGGTGCCAGGAATCTCAAGTACATGCATGCATTAGGAAATTCCAGCAAGCGAGTTACATGCTATCGTGAAACCTTGACCATTCTGAGGTACATCTTAGTAGGAATTTATTATTTTACTAAGTGGATAAAAGTGATACTTTTGGTTAATGTGGACCAAGAGGCTATCATAGATTTTATCCTAAAGCATATTATATATAGATTCGGGATCCCTGAGACCATTACAACTGACCAATGGTCTATATTTACTGGGCGAAAGATGCAGGAGTTTACGTCTGAAGTAGGGATTAAGTTATTAGCATCGACGCCTTATTATACTGAAGCAAATGGCAAAGTCAAAGCGGCTAATAAAATAACCATTAGCTTGATTAAAAACATGTGGGGGCAGAAGCCAAAAAATTGGCACAAGATATTGGACCAAGTTTTGTAGGCATGTCGAACCTCTCCTAAAGAGGCGACAAATACTACTCCTTTTCATATGACCTATGGACACGACGCTGTAACACCTCAAAATTTGCCCTCCTCTCTTGGGACTAGCTTAACATATTGCATATCATTTTTTAGGTCATTAGGCATTGCATATTGCATATCATGTGGTTACATTGTGCAAGCCAGTTTCCCAAGTCTTGATCAGAAGATAGGAGGTTATGTGCAAGCTAGGGTTTCATTGGACTGGTCATCAATCATATGAGGATGTGAAGGTCCAAATTAGGGTTTTGTGATTCTCAAAGGAGATTGGTCTTGATCTTGGTGGAAAGGATGATTCATCATCATCATGGTTTGTCATCATCAAGTGTTTGATCAGGATACCTTGAGATTAGGGTTTTGACCATTGGTCAACCCTAATCAATTGCATTGGGCCAATCAGGGCATGGCTAGGAGATGGGGTCTATGATGGATATGGGGATCATTTCATGATTGTATTGAGCTTATGGAGGCTAGGGTTTCACCCTTGAGCCATTTCATCAGAGAATTGGGGCTCAGATTGATCAGTGCATTGCCAGATTCATCTATCAGTTGAAAAGTCAATTGTGGTCAACTGTGCTTGATCTTATGGATTCGGAGGTGGGAGAGAGTTGGATACACTTCATTCATGTTGGAACAAGTGTTATTTGACATTGCAAAGCTCAAGAATGGAGAAAATAAAGTCAGAACAAAAATTGCCAAAAATAGAAAGTGACTTGTAATGGAAGTTTCCAAAAATGGAAAGTTTTTGACCACAAAATTACATGTCCAAGGAAGCTTCAAATGAAAATTTGTTCAACATGAAAGTTGTAGATCTTGGTCTCACCTTTCCAAAAAGTCCAAGAACTTGAAATTCCCATGTACGGTTGACAAGTTATGATCCATTCAATTTCAAAAAAGACCTATAATCAAAGGGGCATAACTTTCACATGGAGTGTCCAAAATGAGTGATCTTTTTATGAGCAAACTCCATTTCACATGTACTTTCATGGTGCATAATCAAAATTCATCAAAAATGGTCAATGCAAAAGGTCAATTTTCAAGTGCACTAATTAAAATCCAAGGGCAAAATGGTCCAACTTGAGAAATACTTGGAATTTTGGAATGGGAGTTTTTGCAACACATCACATATGCCAAATAGAAGTGGTTTGAACTGTCATGAGTTTTCAAGGATCAATATTTGGCTAGGCTATTTTTGAACCTTCACTTAAAATGCATTTTTGGCATGACATAGTGAAAATGAGAAATACAAAGCCATTTAACATGAGACAAAAGCCAACACACTCCAAATGCAAAATAGAAGTTGTGTGAGCTGTTAATGCACTGTTGCATTGCCAATTCACAAAGGTCATTTTTGGACTTTCACATAAAAGGCAATTATGCTAATCACTTCAAATTTGCTAATTAAGATTAGTAGATTGGATTAGCATTGGTATAAATCACTAATTGTAACAGAATTTGTTAACCACAATCACAATTCTCAAGATCCATAACAGAATTTCATCAAATTCTCTCAAACTCTCCAAATTTTCATCAAGCTTTTTTCAAGATTTCTTCATCAATTCTTGATCAAATTGAGCGATTCTTTTTTATTCATCTTCAATCAACCTTGCTCTACAACTGTTTTGGTGAATTGAAGGAAGAAGCTTCAGATTCGAGGACTGTTCATCATAGGTTCATCAATGGCAAATTGAAATTTCTCACACGTGGAGCTGTCTTGGATCAAGCTACGAGTTGCTTTCATCTTCCTCAACCTTCTTCTTCATCTGTTTTGAAGAATTACATCAAGACACGCGCAAATCATCACTGTCTTCACCTACAAGGTTAATTTTCGAATCTCTTCATTTCTTAAACTATGCTAGGGCTTTTGTAGAGCTTGCAACGTAGATGAACATGATGTAATTGGTTTTTGATTTGGTGAACTATTGAATGTGTAATCATGATTTGAAGTTTGATATGCATTTCTTTTTTGGATCGATCCCGTGGCTGTGTTGAGAATTAGATTAAATAGATTACATATCCATGATCCTTGTGTTCATACGGTTCCAATGGTTATAAACATGTTGATTTTGGTGAAGATTCATTGTTCATGATGTTTATGCGTTTTCTGGAAAATTGTTGGTGAAGAACGATGAAATAGTGATGTTTGATCCGTGTTTTTGCCTTGCTGTTTGAATAAGCTGTTTAGCGCCGGTTTTAACCAATCAGAACATTTCCTGGCCATGTATCAATACGACGCCGTTTTGGCGTATTGCTTCAAAATTGCAAAAATGCCATTGCAGCATTAAATTAATTGATTTATTTCATTTCTTTTTCTTTTCATTTTAATTTTGATAACAAACCTTTAAAAATTCATAGATGCTTCAAAATTCATCCAATTTTTGTGAAATTTTTTGTGCCATGCTCATGAGAATGTGTAGAATTTTATGATGATTTTTGTGAAATTTTTGCACGTGTAGAAATTTAATTGGCCTATTGATTTTGTTCATGTGTCATATTTTGTATGTTTTGCCAAATCTATCATGAAATACTCATACCTTTAAAGAAATGGATGAAAATTTTTGTGCTTGTTCTGGACTCATTAATGGTGATTTTCATGTAGAGTTTGTGATTTTTGGATACTTGGTGATGGAGATATGATTTTTTGATTAGAGGTGTGACAATTTGTGTCACACCAAGCTAGGTCAACTTTCTGATTTTATTTAAAATGCTTAGGGATGTTGATTTGAGCTGAAATTTTGTGTGAATGATCATTGATATGTCAAGACAACATGTGATTTTTGCTGGAATTTTTGATGTCATTTTATAATTGATTGATAATTTTCTTCTCTGTTGGCTCATTTTGTGAATTTATGTGACACATGTTGGCATTTTGCTTGTGAAATTCTCATATGGTATTGGATGGAGATGAAATTTGATATGAGCATTCTAGACACATTGTAGGACATCATGGTTTTGATCCCATTCATTTCTTAAATGTTGTCACTGTTTTATGATTTATGGAAGATGGTGCTTGTTTGGATGTCTTGAATTGGCTTGTATAATTGTGTCTGGACTTCTTGATTTTCATTGACCTACTTTCTTTTGTCCAATTGAGCTGAAAATTGACATGCTGTACCTTGAATGTGTCCTGTTTAGGTGTGAATTTTTGTGGAATTAATTGAATTGTTTTGGTTTGCTTTTGATTGAGATAGTTCTGTTTGGTTATTTGGAGTTGCAAATTACATGATTGATGTTAAATTGTGCATGAAATGATAATGGTGAATGGTATGAGCATGGGATCAATTGCATTTGCTTTTAATTTGTTTGAATTTGATTTTGGTTGAATTACACTTGCTGTTTAGAATTTTTATCCCTTTTGGACCCTAGGCTTGGCCTAGTGGTCTAGTTTCTCACATTTGGTTTGGATTTTCAGGTTGAAATGCAAAAGGCTTAAGGGAAAAAGTGCAAGTTGATTAAATTGAGTTTGGTTCGATGTTGTCCACTAACATGACTTTGTTTTATAGGGATTGATGTTTGAGTTTGAGCTCATAGCTTGCACTTATGTGCATTAACTTGTGTTGGCTGTATAGATTGACTTTTGCTGTTTATTGTTGGTTTGTCTGAGTATTGATGATACTTGATTGATTTCAGGTACATTTAGTCGCTTACAGTTCTTTAAGAACTTGCTTGCTGCTGCTTGGTTTTTAAACCATTTGAGGTAGGATTTTCTATTCTCCATGTAGTCTGGAAGACCTGGCCTGTTACTTGGCCAGACAACTGTCTGAAGTCCTCCTTAAGAGGCGATGTTTGTGGTTGTTTACATTTGTGCCCAAGCAGGTAAAGACCTCTATGAGGCAATTGGCGGATCATAGGGATATGCAATCTATCCCCCGCTATTCTATTGAGTCGTCTCTCTGCTCACACCACTGTGTTGACGCATTGGGACACAAACCCAAGATCTTGTGCTGTTGCACAATCGAGTCAGAGTCTTGAGCGTAGAAGGGTCCCTCCATTCTGGACCCACGCTCCTTTGTCTGAAGCTCTCCCTGGTCAAGGATAAGAGCTGTGAAGTCTAATCTTCACTCACCTTTCATCTGCTTCACCTTAGCCCCGCAATGGCAAGGTTAAGAGCGAATACTACCCATGTACAGATGACTTGCCTCGGCAGTCCACCCTTGTTTGAGCCTCACTTGACTGGATATAGTGTGTGCTTTGTGAATACTTGCTTGAAATGCTTGTTTTGATCTGTTGATGCTTGCATGCTTGTTTTCCTGGATAGGATTAGCTTCCAGTTGTGCAAGTAGGTAGAAACCATAACATAGGGCAATGATGCATGATAACACTAGGCTCGAGTACAGCTCCCTGGTAGTATGTCTCCCCTTGGTTTCTGGCTAGAACTTCTTTCCCTTTCAGGGGAACTACGTCGCCCTGGTCCTCATGCCAGATGAGGTACGTAGGCAGGAGACCGTGCGAGGTCTCTCCGGGCACCCTTTTCTTTTTTGCGTGTGTTTTGTTCGGCAGCTATCAGGCTCGAGTTCCCGACTCCCTGTTAGTCTGTGTGTGCCGTTTCTTCTAACATCTCAGCGTCTCTTCTGGCTTGCTTGATGACTTGTAGGCTCGAGTTCCCGACTCCCTACTAGTTTGCATGTTCTTCCTTTCCCTTTCAGGGGAACTACATCGCCCTGATCCTCGTTCCAGACGAGGTATGTAGGCAGGAGACCGTGCGAGGTCTCTCCGGGCACTTTTTTTCTTTTTGTGTGTGTGCTTGACAGTTATAGGCTCGAGTTCCCGACTCCCTATTAACTTGTTTGGTTGTTGTGTGCTTGGAAGCTGATGTAAGTCCATCGAGTGGCATTCGGGTTCTAGTGTGCGTGTGTTTGGTTCGGATGCCGATGTAGGTCCAATGATTGGCGGTCGGGCTCCACGTTTGCCTTCTTGTGTGTGTTTTGGTTCGGATGCTGATGTAAGTCCAAGGATTGGCATTCAGGCTCCATGTTTGCCTGTGTTTGTGTTTGCTTGTTTGGCGTGCGTGAGCCGAACTACGGCAGCTCTGATTCTCGTTCCAGACGAGATACGTAGGCATAGGATGCGACGTCCTATCGAGCTCTCTTCCTCTTAACCCCACCTGTGTTGTCTTCGGTGCGTGTGTGTGTGTGGTGTTTTAGCAACCTTTTCTTTTCTTAGAGCGTGGATCCCGTCGAGTACGACGGACGTGAGGGGTGCTAATACCTTCCCCTTGCGTAACCGACTCCCTTACCCTTTCTCTTTGGTCGCGAGACCATGCTTTTTCCAGGTTTCTCTGAGCGTTTCCTTTCCCTATCTTGGGATAAATAACGCGCAGTGGCGGCTCTGTGTTGTTTTTTGTTTCAGCCCGCCGATTGTTTTTTCGCGGATGCGACAGCTGGCGACTCTGCTGGGGACATCAAGATGTTGACCTGTGCTGGTCCATCTTCCCTAAGCGAGTCCTTCCTAGCGTTCTAGGATAGTTTAGGTTGCTTGTTTTGCTTTATTTATTGCATTTATTATTCTAACAGTGTATATATCTGCATAAATATTTGCATGCATCATACTATCATTCTGCTGTCCTCTGTACAGGTGGTTCCTTGTTTGGGGTGGGTGTTCTGAGTGGGGCTAAAACCCAGGCCCGAGTATACACCTAGGATTAGTGTGGTCTCATGTTGCCTCCTTCATGTTAGGTCAATATGTGCCTGGCAGCATGATGTACCACAAGCCGGACGAGGTTCATTTGATAGTGCTTTCCTCTGTGGAGTATCCACTTTGGTTGAGTTACTTCATTTGAGCTGTTGACTCTGGTGACCGATCATTTCCCGGATCTTTGGTTTAGACGATCTTAAGAGAGCTACAATGGCACACCCGAAAGGGCAAACCCATTGAGTATCTCTGCCCGATTGTCGAGACTATTATCCGCCTTAGGGTGACCTGATTAGAATTTACCTGTGAGGGGAGGGTGATTCTTTCAGATGTTCTGTTGGTGACTCAGATGGTGACTTTTGGTTCCGTTGATCAGAGTCGTATTTATAAGTCGGATTTATGGCC
The DNA here is from genome assembly GCF_024323335.1 of Lathyrus oleraceus. Taxonomy (NCBI): domain Eukaryota; kingdom Viridiplantae; phylum Streptophyta; class Magnoliopsida; order Fabales; family Fabaceae; genus Lathyrus; species Lathyrus oleraceus. Next base: position 129,393,591 of record NC_066583.1, read on the forward strand.
ATTTATTTCAGAGACGCCGAAGTGCTGTCCGTGTTATTTATCAGTGGGGATCCATTTATTTCAGGATTCCCCGGGCCGATTCAGATGATTGTTGGTATCTGTTCAGAGATGGTTAGATGATGATGATGATGTATCTGTCTTCCGTTTATTTCGGAACCCGTGAGTCAGATTTGCGGTTACATTTTCCGTCAGATGGTTGTGATCAGTTCAGAGATCCGGGTTGTGGTTCAGAGCAAATGATCAGATGACTTGGAGGATGGCAATGCATTGCATTCATTCATCAGCATCATTACATCTTGCATTTACCTGCATCTAACACATGTTTATCCATATGCAGGGACATTTTTGATCGAGATCCTGGTTGAGAGACTTTCTGCTCAGAGATGAGGACCGGTTTGAAGCATGATGTTGCCTACAGTTTCTTCGACCCTGAGATTGGTGTGCTCAAGGAGATGATAGCATTGATTACTCCCGACCATGTGGGGATGTTCAGAGAGTCATACGGTAGTATCCTGAAGATGGTTTTCAGACTCACTGACAGTGACAGGAGCGCCATTCATACTTTTCTCCAATTTTATGACCCGGGGCTAAGATGTTTCGTGTTTCCGGACTATTTGTTGGGACCTCTGATGGAGGACTATGCTAGCATTCTGGGTATGCAGATCCGTGATCAGATTCCTTTCCATGTTACTAGGGTGGAGCCTGATGTCCTTGGGATTTCCCGTGCTCTTTATTTGAGTCCGGAAATGATCAAGGAGGGTTTGAAGGAAAAGGGGAAATTACCTGGATTTCATTTGAGTTTCTTGGAGGCTAATGCCAAGGAGCATGCTGCTATGGGTAATTGGAAGACGGTTTGCGCTCTGATTGCTGCGAGCATTTATGGGATTATCTTATTTCCTAATCAGAAGAATTTTGTGGACCATAATGCTATCAGATTGTTCATACAGAGGAACCCTATTCCTACTCTGATCGGAGATGTCTATTACTCGGTTCATAACAGAAACGAGAAGCGGCGTGGGGGTTTGATCAGGTGCTGTGCTCAGCTGCTCTTCAGGTGGTTTGTGGGGTATTTGCCTTCCCGAGGTGCTTTTGCTCATCTTGATCCTTCTGTCAAGTGGTCCTTCAGGTTGATGGGTTTGCGGGCTGATGATATTGCATGGACTCATAATGGTTTGGCAGGACGGGATTTTATATACAGTTGTGGGAGTTTACCTAATGTGCCTCTTGTGGGAGTTCAGGGTTGCATCAATTACAACCCGGTGCTTCTCAAGAGACAGATGGGGTTTGCTGTAGAGGGTCCTCCTCTCAGTCGAGAGATTCAGGAGTCCTTTTACTTCCCAATTGATGGCAATCAGGCCAAGCTGAGGCAGGTATTGGATGAGTGGCGTGATATTCAGAGGAAGGGCAAGGTTCCTTATGGTAAGGTCAACTGTCGGTATTTTCCATTATTTGAGGATTGGTTGCGGAAGAGGATTGAGATTACACATCTACCATTTCCAGGAGGTGATCCTTGGTGTCCTATGATTGAGGGTCCAAGTTCTACTGTCAGTATGGAAGAATTCCTCGAGATGAAGAGAGCTAGAGATCAGTTGCTTGCAGAGAAAACGGAATTGGAGATGACTGTTGCTCGATTTCAGACAGCTAATCAGGAGATTAGAATGAAGATGGAAGATCAAGACAAGCGGCATGCTTTGGAAGCAAAACGTTTCGAGATGGATACTGCCTACTATGGGAAGATCAGCCAATCCTTAGCGTCATCCAACAGGGAGTACGACATCACTAAGGAGAAGCTATCCAGAGCGTCAAAGGTTATTGAAGATGAGAAGAGGAGGCAGATCCTCGTGAGAGATCAGAGGGACGACAGAGTCCGAGTCCTCATTGCTGAGTGGGAGGCCAAACTGAAGGTTAAGGAAGCGGAGAATGTGAAGGTCACCGCCGAGAGAGATCATTACATTGCTGAGAGAGATCACTACTTCAGGCAGATGAAGATTCACCAGAAGGAGGTGGGGAGATTACAGCAGGAGAATACCGAGCTCAGGTTCGCCGCAGAGTTCGCGAAGATGGTTGATGATATAGGGCCATCTGTGGGACCCTCATCAGGCTAGCTTTGTCATTTGTGTTGGATTACCGTCAAGCTTGTTGACGGAATTCATTTGCTTGTATTTCTTTCCCGATTCCGGAGACTTGTATCAGCTGTGATGTATGACTATGGCACTTATTGTGCACTTTGCTATGTGATGGTTATTTCCATTCAGTGATTGATCTTCAAGCTTTATTTGCTTTACTGTATGCACTCACACAAGCACACACGTGGTTGGGGTATCATGCTAAATCCTATATCTCTGATCTGTATGAGGGAATTAAATGCTGAATATCAGAATATTGCGGCCGGATTATTATTTGTCTCAATGAAGCCAGGATCAAGAGACAAAGTGTTCCTCATGTGGATGGACATTGCATTCATGCATAATAACTTGTTTTCTATTTTGCAGGTGTCAGTTTCTAACCTGTTTGATTGACACAGGAATGATGAATCCGTCCAACGCCGACATTCTCGAGCTGAAAGAGAAGATGGGAGAGCTGATTAATGTCATGCAAGAGTTTGCCTTGGGGCAGAAGGCGATTGCCGAGAAGGTGGGGAGGATTGAAGACTGGCTGAAGAAGGGGGAAATACAGGGAAACGCTTCGTCGTCTGGACCGAAGAAATCCCTTGGTAATGACCAGCGCAAGGATGAGGGTGAATCAAGTGTTGTGTATGCCCAGAGAGGACGCGGTAGGGGTCGTTACTACCAGCACACTGCTGCAGTAACCATCCCTGCTGGTAATCAGTCAGTCCGACAGCAACCTCAGCCAACTCCACAGAAGGCACATGGAGCTGGGAGTCAAGTGAAAGGAAAGGGGGTTGATCGCCATTTTGACAAGCCACCTATGCCGTATGCTGCTCTGTTTAAAAAGTTGAGGGATCTTGGGATGGTTCAGCCCAGGATGTTAGCTCCATTGAGATCAGATCAGAGGCCACCTAACTATAATGAGAATGCCAGGTGTGAATTCCATTCTGGTGCGCCTGGGCATAACATTGAGGGTTGTAGAGCTTTTAAGCATACTGTCCAAGACCTGGTGGAGTCCAAGGCCCTCCATTTTTCACTGTTGTTGAATGTTAATGCCGATCCCATGCCGGTACCGGGGCAGGTGATGAGGGGAGTAATCACGGGAAATTCAGATCGCGCCTATGCGGTGAGGGAAGAGACTGACAGTGACTGTGAACTTGAGTCATGGATAAAATCGTGCGTGGCAGAGAACTGGAAGGCTTAAAAAGATCAGCACTGTTACTCATCCTGAAGAGTAGTACTTTCTTGTTTTCAGTTTTATTTGCATGAAAGCCATACGTGTTGCCCGACACGTAATGGTCCATTGTAAGGGCCACCTCATGTTTAAATTTGCATTTTCTGCATCATTAATAAATGGATGTTTTTCAGTCAAAAAGCGGTGTTCCCTGTTTTTCATTTATTTTTGCAGTTTAAAAACAAATAAAAATGGCAATGTTTGTTTTCATTTTTCTTTTTTGATTTGTCTCGTCCCAAAGTCGAAAAATAATTCTCCGGATCTCGTTGATAACAATTTGGTTACACCTCATATGACTTCGACAATCCAATCTATCTTGCTGAAGAAGAAGACGAAGAAGATTGTGATCTGCTGGAATTAGCCAGGTTGTTTAAACAAGAGGAGAGGGTGATTCAGCCGCATGCGGAGCGGATTGAGATTGTTATTCCAAGCACCACCGAGGTCAGGAAGGAAGTGAAATTAGGGCCGCTTCAGAGGCAAGTCGAGAGCAGAATGGTAGCCTTGTTGAAGGAGTATGTGGATACTTTCGCCTGGTCTTATCAAGATATGCCAGGGTTGGATACCGATATCGTTGCGCACAAGCTACCGTTGAGAACAGATTGTCCTCCAGTGAAGCAGAAATTGCGCAGAACTCGACCTGATATGGCAATGAAAATTAAAGAAGAAGTGCAGAAGCAGTGGGATGCTGGTTTCCTTGCTGTCACTAATTATCCGCCATGGGTTGCGAATATTGTGCCAGTCCCGAAGAAAGATGGGAAGGTGAGAATGTGTGTGGACTACCGGGATCTGAACAGAGCTAGTCCGAAGGATGATTTTCCACTACCTCACATTGATGTGTTGGTAGATAATACAGCTCAATTCTCGGTGTTTTCCTTCATGGATGGCTTTTCTGGCTATAATCAAATCAAAATGTCGCCAGATGATATGGAGAAAACAACGTTCATTACACCGTGGGGAACTTTTTGTTACAAGGTGATGCCATTTGGTCTCAAGAACGCCGGTGCTACTTATCAGAGGGCCATGGTGACTTTGTTTCATGATATGATTCATCATGAAATAGAATGTTATGTTGATGACATGATAGCAAAGTCCCAAACAGAAGAGGGGCATTTGGTAGATCTGGCCAAGTTGTTCGACCGGCTAAGACAGTTCAGACTGAGGTTGAATCCGAACAAGTGCACGTTCGGAGTGCGGTCCGGTAAATTGCTGGGGTTCATTGTAAGTGAGAAAGGAATCGAGGTTGATCCTGCTAAAGTAAAAGCAATAAAGGAAATGCCTGAACCAAGAACGGAGAAGGAGGTTCGTGGTTTCTTAAGTAGATTGAACTACATTTCGCGGTTCATATCTCATCTAACTGCCACGTGTGAACCAATATTCAAGTTGTTGAAAAAAGATCAAACGGTCAGGTGGAATGATGATTGCCAAGTGGCGTTTGAAAAGATAAAAGGGTATTTGCAGGAGCCTCCGATTCTGATGCCTCCTGTGGAGGGAAGGCCGCTAATTTTGTACCTGACAGTCCTCGAGGGGTCTATGGGGTGTGTATTGGGGCAGCATGACGAGTCTGGTCGAAAAGAGCATGCCATATACTACCTTAGCAAAAAGTTTACCGACTGTGAAACAAGATATTCACTGCTCGAGAAAACTTGCTGTGCTTTGGTCTGGGCTGCTCGCCGACTAAGGCAGTATATGCTGGTTCATACCACTTTATTGATTTCCAAGATGGATCCAATCAAGTACATTTTCGAGAAGCCAGCATTGATCGGACGGGTTGCGAGGTGGCAAATGATTTTGACTGAATATGATATACAGTATACCTCTCAGAAGGCGATTAAGGGGAGTGTATTGTCTGATTACCTCGCCCAGCAACCTATTGATGATTATCAACCGATGAAGTTTGAGTTCCCTGATGAGGACATCATGTTTCTCAAATCGAAAGATTGCGAGGAACCAATCCCGGAGGAGGGGCCTGACCCTGAATCCGAATGGATTCTGATGTTTGATGGGGCCGTTAACGTGAATGGAAGCGGTGTTGGTGCTGTTTTGGTTACACCGAAAGGATCCCACATTCCTTTTGCTGCCCGGCTAACATTTGAGTGCACCAACAACGTGGCTGAATACGAAGCTTGTATACCGGGTATCGAACCTCGGTGTGCCTACTGGGGCAACGCCTTTCTCGTTGGTGTATGGCATGGAAGCCGTGCAACCAGTTGAGGTCCAGATTCCCTCTTTGAGAGTCCTGATGGACGTGAAGTTGCAAGAGGCTGAATGGGTAAGGACCCGGTATGAAGAGTTAAGCCTGATTGAGGAAAAGAGGCTGGCAGCCATCTGTCATGGGCAGTTATATCGGCAGAGGATGAAGCGTGCTTTTGACAGAAAGGTACGACCTCGGGTATATCACGTGGGTGATATGGTGCTGAAAAGGATCTTTCCTCCTCAAAACGATCGAAGGGGCAAATGGACACCGAATTATGAAGGTCCATTCGTGGTCAAGAAGGTTTTCTCTGGCGGAGCCTTGTTGCTAACGACCATGGATGGCGAGGATTTTCCATCCCCTGTGAATGCGGACGCAGTTAAAAAATACTTCGTGTAAAGAGACCCGCTAGACGAAAAGAATAAAATAGTCCAGGCAAAAATGGGCATCCCGGCGAACCAAAAACAGAAAGAAAGGTTCGGGCAAAAGTTAGGGATATAAAATGAAAAATGTACACCCGGCAAGTCGAAAACCTGAAAAGGCGACTTGGGCAAAAATGGGTATCCCGGTGGACTGAAAACCCGAAAGGGCGGTCCAGGCAAAATGGGGATTGAAACGAACAACTGCGTCTAGCATGATCGTTTGTGCTTTGGTTAAAGCATCATGGATAATACCCGGTAGGGATCAATCAGAATCGTCTTGTTCAGAAGGCAGAAAGCACGGAGAGTCTGAGGACATATGGGGTGTAACCGAGTTGGAACTCGATGAGATCACGGGTTTCACATTGCCATTAGGATAGATTTTTCCTTTTGTGCGCAATTACCTCTTTTCAGGAATTGCTTCCTTTGTATTGCTCATTTGAGCCACACTTTTCCCATCAATAAAATGCATATTCAGTCAAATAATTTTGTTTTTGTTTTCATTACCGCTTTGATTGCAAAAAACATCCAGATATTTTTGATAAAGAATCTTGCATTTTAAGACATACAGGTCCCTTCCAATGCATGCTTATAAGATTGAAAACTTGAAATCTTATTCGGAAGGTTGAGTGACCCAAGTGTTGAAATCTTGACACGCCTGGGGCATGGTTTTATCTAACGATCTGTTTTGCAGGAATTGTTAGGTATTTTCACTCACTTGCAGGATGTGATGTGGAAGCTGTTGAAAAACAAATCTCCATGGAGTCCAATCAGGGACGAATGTATGAAGGAATGACGAGATGACGTTGAGGTGTACGACGATCCTTGATGTTAATCAAGAAGACTCTTCAAAGTCGGAAGACTGGAAAGTTTGTAGAAATTCCCCGTAGGGTCCAATCAATCAGGGACGAATGAATGAGTAGAGAAGCGATGAGAGACGTCGAGACGTCCGATGACCCTTGGAATTAATCAAGAAGACTCTTCAAAGTCGGAAAATTGAAAAGTCTGTATAGTCCCCAGGAGTTCGCTCTCCGTCGAGCGCGGAGCGGTTGGGAATACAACATGATGGAGCAGAAAAGGTCCAGACGAGTCTGGGAGTTCTCAAAAGTGGAAAGCTGATACGAGATTGGGAGGTGGATACCATGGTTCGACGAGTCGACGGGTGTTCTGTACCAACTTTTCTCATTTCCCCAGCGAGGTCCCCAAGCAGAAGTAGAGGACCAACTCCCTAGCAGATCCAAGGTCTATGGATCCCTTAGCCGAGTCGAGGTGGTTATCCCCGGCAGGTTTAAAACGGTGTTTTCTCGGCAGTCAGGCCCGAAGGTTGCCAATGTTTGGTCAAACCTGTATAAATCTCTGGTGCAATCTTTCTAACCCTATCCTTTTATTTTTTGCAACTTACTTTTTAATATTTTATTTTCGTTGTGATTACTCACCTAAAAAGTACTAACACAGTCTTAATTAAGAAAGGATAAAATTAATCACGAATTTTGAATACCACAATCCCCCCTCCTCGTGCTTGAAGTCACTTGTTGGACTTGGGGGCAAGAAGAATCAAAATTAGAGGTGACTCGGAATTAGTTATTAAACAAATAACCAAAGAGTACATATGTATCAAACAAAATTTGATAATGTACTTCGTCATTATAAATCGATTATTAAAGCAGTTAGATTTCGTAGATATTAGTCATGTGCCTCGAGCTGAATATCGAGAGGCCAATGATTTGGCACAAATTGCTCCAGGTTACAAGGTGCCTAAAGGGAAATTGGAAGACTTGATCTAGGTAAGAGGAAGAGTCTTAGCGACGAGGTTATCTCCGTTAGACCTATCAACAACAAAATTGGGTTTTGCAGACTCTGAAAACTTTAAAGTTTTTACCATTGAGCATCTGACTAATACAAATTGGCGAAAACGGGTAGTTGACTATTTGGAAAACTCAATGGGGTCGACTGACCGTAAAATTAAGTATGGTTCTTTAAGCTATTTCTTGACAGGGGATGAATTGTTCAAGAAGGTGTCAAAAGGAATTTTGCTAAATGCTTAAGTGAGAATGAGGCGTATTTAGGTGTGTCGAACGTCCATAGTAGAGCATGTGATGTCCACTAGGCTGGACATAAGATGAAATGTTGTTGGTTTGGCAAGGAGTTTATTGATCTACGATGCTGAAAGACTATATCAAATTCGCCAAAGGGTGCCAGGAATCTCAAGTACATGCATGCATTAGGAAATTCCAGCAAGCGAGTTACATACTATCGTGAAACCTTGACCATTCTGAGGTACATCTTAGTAGGAATTTATTATTTTACTAAGTGGATAAAAGTGATACTTTTGGTTAATGTGGACCAAGAGGCTATCATAGATTTTATCCTAAAGCATATTATATATAGATTCGGGATCCCTGAGACCATTACAACTGACCAATGGTCTATATTTACTGGGCGAAAGATGCAGGAGTTTACGTCTGAAGTAGGGATTAAGTTATTAGCATCGACGCCTTATTATACTGAAGCAAATGGCAAAGTCAAAGCGGCTAATAAAATAACCATTAGCTTGATTAAAAACATGTGGGGGCAGAAGCCAAAAAATTGGCACAAGATATTGGACCAAGTTTTGTAGGCATGTCGAACCTCTCCTAAAGAGGCGACAAATACTACTCCTTTTCATATGACCTATGGACACGACGCTGTAACACCTCAAAATTTGCCCTCCTCTCTTGGGACTAGCTTAACATATTGCATATCATTTTTTAGGTCATTAGGCATTGCATATTGCATATCATGTGGTTACATTGTGCAAGCCAGTTTCCCAAGTCTTGATCAGAAGATAGGAGGTTATGTGCAAGCTAGGGTTTCATTGGACTGGTCATCAATCATATGAGGATGTGAAGGTCCAAATTAGGGTTTTGTGATTCTCAAAGGAGATTGGTCTTGATCTTGGTGGAAAGGATGATTCATCATCATCATGGTTTGTCATCATCAAGTGTTTGATCAGGATACCTTGAGATTAGGGTTTTGACCATTGGTCAACCCTAATCAATTGCATTGGGCCAATCAGGGCATGGCTAGGAGATGGGGTCTATGATGGATATGGGGATCATTTCATGATTGTATTGAGCTTATGGAGGCTAGGGTTTCACCCTTGAGCCATTTCATCAGAGAATTGGGGCTCAGATTGATCAGTGCATTGCCAGATTCATCTATCAGTTGAAAAGTCAATTGTGGTCAACTGTGCTTGATCTTATGGATTCGGAGGTGGGAGAGAGTTGGATACACTTCATTCATGTTGGAACAAGTGTTATTTGACATTGCAAAGCTCAAGAATGGAGAAAATAAAGTCAGAACAAAAATTGCCAAAAATAGAAAGTGACTTGTAATGGAAGTTTCCAAAAATGGAAAGTTTTTGACCACAAAATTACATGTCCAAGGAAGCTTCAAATGAAAATTTGTTCAACATGAAAGTTGTAGATCTTGGTCTCACCTTTCCAAAAAGTCCAAGAACTTGAAATTCCCATGTACGGTTGACAAGTTATGATCCATTCAATTTCAAAAAAGACCTATAATCAAAGGGGCATAACTTTCACATGGAGTGTCCAAAATGAGTGATCTTTTTATGAGCAAACTCCATTTCACATGTACTTTCATGGTGCATAATCAAAATTCATCAAAAATGGTCAATGCAAAAGGTCAATTTTCAAGTGCACTAATTAAAATCCAAGGGCAAAATGGTCCAACTTGAGAAATACTTGGAATTTTGGAATGGGAGTTTTTGCAACACATCACATATGCCAAATAGAAGTGGTTTGAACTGTCATGAGTTTTCAAGGATCAATATTTGGCTAGGCTATTTTTGAACCTTCACTTAAAATGCATTTTTGGCATGACATAGTGAAAATGAGAAATACAAAGCCATTTAACATGAGACAAAAGCCAACACACTCCAAATGCAAAATAGAAGTTGTGTGAGCTGTTAATGCACTGTTGCATTGCCAATTCACAAAGGTCATTTTTGGACTTTCACATAAAAGGCAATTATGCTAATCACTTCAAATTTGCTAATTAAGATTAGTAGATTGGATTAGCATTGGTATAAATCACTAATTGTAACAGAATTTGTTAACCACAATCACAATTCTCAAGATCCATAACAGAATTTCATCAAATTCTCTCAAACTCTCCAAATTTTCATCAAGCTTTTTTCAAGATTTCTTCATCAATTCTTGATCAAATTGAGCGATTCTTTTTTATTCATCTTCAATCAACCTTGCTCTACAACTGTTTTGGTGAATTGAAGGAAGAAGCTTCAGATTCGAGGACTGTTCATCATAGGTTCATCAATGGCAAATTGAAATTTCTCACACGTGGAGCTGTCTTGGATCAAGCTACGAGTTGCTTTCATCTTCCTCAACCTTCTTCTTCATCTGTTTTGAAGAATTACATCAAGACACGCGCAAATCATCACTGTCTTCACCTACAAGGTTAATTTTCGAATCTCTTCATTTCTTAAACTATGCTAGGGCTTTTGTAGAGCTTGCAACGTAGATGAACATGATGTAATTGGTTTTTGATTTGGTGAACTATTGAATGTGTAATCATGATTTGAAGTTTGATATGCATTTCTTTTTTGGATCGATCCCGTGGCTGTGTTGAGAATTAGATTAAATAGATTACATATCCATGATCCTTGTGTTCATACGGTTCCAATGGTTATAAACATGTTGATTTTGGTGAAGATTCATTGTTCATGATGTTTATGCGTTTTCTGGAAAATTGTTGGTGAAGAACGATGAAATAGTGATGTTTGATCCGTGTTTTTGCCTTGCTGTTTGAATAAGCTGTTTAGCGCCGGTTTTAACCAATCAGAACATTTCCTGGCCATGTATCAATACGACGCCGTTTTGGCGTATTGCTTCAAAATTGCAAAAATGCCATTGCAGCATTAAATTAATTGATTTATTTCATTTCTTTTTCTTTTCATTTTAATTTTGATAACAAACCTTTAAAAATTCATAGATGCTTCAAAATTCATCCAATTTTTGTGAAATTTTTTGTGCCATGCTCATGAGAATGTGTAGAATTTTATGATGATTTTTGTGAAATTTTTGCACGTGTAGAAATTTAATTGGCCTATTGATTTTGTTCATGTGTCATATTTTGTATGTTTTGCCAAATCTATCATGAAATACTCATACCTTTAAAGAAATGGATGAAAATTTTTGTGCTTGTTCTGGACTCATTAATGGTGATTTTCATGTAGAGTTTGTGATTTTTGGATACTTGGTGATGGAGATATGATTTTTTGATTAGAGGTGTGACAATTTGTGTCACACCAAGCTAGGTCAACTTTCTGATTTTATTTAAAATGCTTAGGGATGTTGATTTGAGCTGAAATTTTGTGTGAATGATCATTGATATGTCAAGACAACATGTGATTTTTGCTGGAATTTTTGATGTCATTTTATAATTGATTGATAATTTTCTTCTCTGTTGGCTCATTTTGTGAATTTATGTGACACATGTTGGCATTTTGCTTGTGAAATTCTCATATGGTATTGGATGGAGATGAAATTTGATATGAGCATTCTAGACACATTGTAGGACATCATGGTTTTGATCCCATTCATTTCTTAAATGTTGTCACTGTTTTATGATTTATGGAAGATGGTGCTTGTTTGGATGTCTTGAATTGGCTTGTATAATTGTGTCTGGACTTCTTGATTTTCATTGACCTACTTTCTTTTGTCCAATTGAGCTGAAAATTGACATGCTGTACCTTGAATGTGTCCTGTTTAGGTGTGAATTTTTGTGGAATTAATTGAATTGTTTTGGTTTGCTTTTGATTGAGATAGTTCTGTTTGGTTATTTGGAGTTGCAAATTACATGATTGATGTTAAATTGTGCATGAAATGATAATGGTGAATGGTATGAGCATGGGATCAATTGCATTTGCTTTTAATTTGTTTGAATTTGATTTTGGTTGAATTACACTTGCTGTTTAGAATTTTTATCCCTTTTGGACCCTAGGCTTGGCCTAGTGGTCTAGTTTCTCACATTTGGTTTGGATTTTCAGGTTGAAATGCAAAAGGCTTAAGGGAAAAAGTGCAAGTTGATTAAATTGAGTTTGGTTTGATGTTGTCCACTAACATGACTTTGTTTTGTAGGGATTGATGTTTGAGTTTGAGCTCATAGCTTGCACTTATGTGCATTAACTTGTGTTGGCTGTATAGATTGACTTTTGCTGTTTATTGTTGGTTTGTCTGAGTACTGATGATACTTGATTGATTTCAGGTACATTTAGTCGCTTACAGTTCTTTAAGAACTTGCTTGCTGCTGCTTGGTTTTTAAACCATTTGAGGTAGGATTTTCTATTCTCCATGTAGTCTGGAAGACCTGGCCTGTTACTTGGCCAGACAACTGTCTGAAGTCCTCCTTAAGAGGCGATGTTTGTGGTTGTTTACATTTGTGCCCAAGCAGGTAAAGACCTCTATGAGGCAATTGGCGGATCATAGGGATATGCAATCTATCCCCCGATATTCTGTTGAGTCGTCTCTCTGCTCACACCACTGTGTTGACGCATTGGGACACAAACCCAAGATCTTGTGTTGTTGCACAATCGAGTCAGAGTCTTGAGCGTAGAAGGGTCCCTCCATTCTGGACCCACGCTCCTTTGTCTGAAGCTCTCCCTGGTCAGGGATAAGAGCTGTGAAGTCTAATCTTCACTCACCTTTCATCTGCTTCACCTTAGCCCCGCAATGGCAAGGTTAAGAGCGAATACTACCCATGTACAGATGACTTGCCTCGGCAGTCCACCCTTGTTTGAGCCTCACTTGACTGGATATAGTGTGTGCTTTGTGAATACTTGCTTGAAATGCTTGTTTTGATCTGTTGATGCTTGCATGCTTGTTTTCCTGGATAGGATTAGCTTCCAGTTGTGCAAGTAGGTAGAAACCATAACATAGGGCAATGATGCATGATAACACTAGGCTTGAGTACAGCTCCCTGGTAGTGTGTCTCCCCTTGGTTTCTGGCTAGAACTTCTTTCCCTTTCAGGGGAACTACGTCGCCCTGATCCTCATGCCAGATGAGGTACGTAGGCAGGAGACCGTGCGAGGTCTCTCCGGGCACCCTTTTCTTTTTTGCGTGTGTTTTGTTTGGCAACTATCAGGCTCGAGTTCCCGACTCCCTGTTAGTCTGTGTGTGCCGTTTCTTCTAACATCTCAGCGTCTCTTCTGGCTTGCTTGATGACTTGTAGGCTCGAGTTCCCGACTCCCTACTAGTTTGCATGTTCTTCCTTTCCCTTTCAGGGGAACTACATCGCCCTGATCCTCGTTCCAGACGAGGTATGTAGGCAGGAGACCGTGCGAGGTCTCTCTGGGCACTTTTTTTCTTTTTGTGTGTGTGCTTGACAGTTATAGGCTCGAGTTCCCGACTCCCTATTAACTTGTTTGGTTGTTGTGTGCTTGGAAGCTGATGTAAGTCCATCGAGTGGCATTCGGGTTCTAGTGTGCGTGTGTTTGGTTCGGATGCCGATGTAGGTCCAATGATTGGCGGTCGGGCTCCACGTTTGCCTTCTTGTGTGTGTTTTGGTTCGGATGCTGATGTAAGTCCAAGGATTGGCATTCAGGCTCCATGTTTGCCTGTGTTTGTGTTTGCTTGTTTGGCGTGCGTGAGCCGAACTACGGCAGCTCTGATTCTCGTTCCAGACGAGATACGTAGGCATAGGATGCGACGTCCTATCGAGCTCTCTTCCTCTTAACCCCACCTGTGTTGTCTTCGGTGCGTGTGTGTGTGTGGTGTTTTAGCAACCTTTTCTTTTCTTAGAGCGTGGATCCCGTCGAGTACGACGGACGTGAGGGGTGCTAATACCTTCCCCTTGCGTAACCGACTCCCTTACCCTTTCTCTTTGGTCGCGAGACCATGCTTTTTCCAGGTTTCTCTGAGCGTTTCCTTTCCCTATCTTGGGATAAATAACGCGCAGTGGCGGCTCTGTGTTGTTTTTTGTTTCAGCCCGCCGGTTGTTTTTTCGCGGATGCGACAGCTGGCGACTCTGCTGGGGACATCAAGATGTTGACCTGTGCTGGTCCATCTTCCCTAAGCGAGTCCTTCCTAGCGTTCTAGGATAGTTTAGGTTGCTTGTTTTGCTTTATTTATTGCATTTATTATTCTAACAGTGTATATATCTGCATAAATATTTGCATGCATCATACTATCATTCTGCTGTCCTCTGTACAGGTGGTTCCTTGTTTGGGGTGGGTGTTCTGAGTGGGGCTAAAACCCAGGCCCGAGTATACACCTAGGATTAGTGTGGTCTCATGTTGCCTCCTTCATGTTAGGTCAATATGTGCCTGGCAGCATGATGTACCACAAGCCGGACGAGGTTCATTTGATAGTGCTTTCCTCTGTGGAGTATCCACTTTGGTTGAGTTACTTCATTTGAGCTGTTGACTCTGGTGACCGATCATTTCCCGGATCTTTGGTTTAGACGATCTTAAGAGAGCTACAATGGCACACCCGAAAGGGCAAACCCATTGAGTATCTCTGCCCGATTGTCGAGACTATTATCCGCCTTAGGGTGACCTGATTAGAATTTACCTGTGAGGGGAGGGTGATTCTTTCAGATGTTCTGTTGGTGACTCAGATGGTGACTTTTGGTTCCGTTGATCAGAGTCGTATTTATAAGTCGGATTTATGGCCATTTATTTCAGAGACGCCGAAGTGCTGTCCGTGTTATTTATCAGTGGGGATCCATTTATTTCAGGATTCCCCGGGCCGATTCAGATGATTGTTGGTATCTGTTCAGAGATGGTTAGATGATGATGATGATGTATCTGTCTTCCGTTTATTTCGGAACCCGTGAGTCAGATTTGCGGTTACATTTTCCGTCAGATGGTTGTGATCAGTTCAGAGATCCGGGTTGTGGTTCAGAGCAAATGATCAGATGACTTGGAGGATGGCAATGCATTGCATTCATTCATCAGCATCATTACATCTTGCATTTACCTGCATCTAACACATGTTTATCCATATGCAGGGACATTTTTGATCGAGATCCTGGTTGAGAGACTTTCTGCTCAGAGATGAGGACCGGTTTGAAGCATGATGTTGCCTACAGTTTCTTCGACCCTGAGATTGGTGTGCTCAAGGAGATGATAGCATTGATTACTCCCGACCATGTGGGGATGTTCAGAGAGTCATACGGTAGTATCCTGAAGATGGTTTTCAGACTCACTGATAGTGACAGGAGCGCCATTCATACTTTTCTCCAATTTTATGACCCGGGGCTAAGATGTTTCGTGTTTCCGGACTATTTGTTGGGACCTCTGATGGAGGACTATGCTAGCATTCTGGGTATGCAGATCCGTGATCAGATTCCTTTCCATGTTACTAGGGTGGAGCCTGATGTCCTTGGGATTTCCCGTGCTCTTTATTTGAGTCCGGAAATGATCAAGGAGGGTTTGAAGGAAAAGGGGAAATTACCTGGATTTCATTTGAGTTTCTTGGAGGCTAATGCCAAGGAGCATGCTGCTATGGGTAATTGGAAGACGGTTTGCGCTCTGATTGCTGCGAGCATTTATGGGATTATCTTATTTCCTAATCAGAAGAATTTTGTGGACCATAATGCTATCAGATTGTTCATACAGAGGAACCCTATTCCTACTCTGATCGGAGATGTCTATTACTCGGTTCATAACAGAAACGAGAAGCGGCGTGGGGGTTTGATCAGGTGCTGTGCTCAGCTGCTCTTCAGGTGGTTTGTGGGGTATTTGCCTTCCCGAGGTGCTTTTGCTCATCTTGATCCTTCTGTCAAGTGGTCCTTCAGGTTGATGGGTTTGCGGGCTGATGATATTGCATGGACTCATAATGGTTTGGCAGGACGGGATTTTATATACAGTTGTGGGAGTTTACCTAATGTGCCTCTTGTGGGAGTTCAGGGTTGCATCAATTACAACCCGGTGCTTCTCAAGAGACAGATGGGGTTTGCTGTAGAGGGTCCTCCTCTCAGTCGAGAGATTCAGGAGTCCTTTTACTTCCCAATTGATGGCAATCAGGCCAAGCTGAGGCAGGTATTGGATGAGTGGCGTGATATTCAGAGGAAGGGCAAGGTTCCTTATGGTAAGGTCAACTATCGGTATTTTCCATTATTTGAGGATTGGTTGCGGAAGAGGATTGAGATTACACATCTACCATTTCCAGGAGGTGATCCTTGGTGTCCTATGATTGAGGGTCCAAGTTCTACTGTCAGTATGGAAGAATTCCTCGAGATGAAGAGAGCTAGAGATCAGTTGCTTGCAGAGAAAACGGAATTGGAGATGACTGTTGCTCGATTTCAGACAGCTAATCAGGAGATTAGAATGAAGATGGAAGATCAAGACAAGCGGCATGCTTTGGAAGCAAAACGTTTCGAGATGGATACTGCCTACTATGGGAAGATCAGCCAATCCTTAGCGTCATCCAACAGGGAGTACGACATCACTAAGGAGAAGCTATCCAGAGCGTCAAAGGTTATTGAAGATGAGAAGAGGAGGCAGATCCTCGTGAGAGATCAGAGGGACGACAGAGTCCGAGTCCTCATTGCTGAGTGGGAGGCCAAACTGAAGGTTAAGGAAGCGGAGAATGTGAAGGTCACCGCCGAGAGAGATCATTACATTGCTGAGAGAGATCACTACTTCAGGCAGATGAAGATTCACCAGAAGGAGGTGGGGAGATTACAGCAGGAGAATACCGAGCTCAGGTTCGCCGCAGAGTTCGCGAAGATGGTTGATGATATAGGGCCATTTGTGGGACCCTCATCAGGCTAGCTTTGTCATTTGTGTTGGATTACCGTCAAGCTTGTTGACGGAATTCATTTGCTTGTATTTCTTTCCCGATTCCGGAGACTTGTATCAGCTGTGATGTATGACTATGGCACTTATTGTGCACTTTGCTATGTGATGGTTATTTCCATTCAGTGATTGATCTTCAAGCTTTATTTGCTTTACTGTATGCACTCACACAAGCACACACGTGGTTGGGGTATCATGCTAAATCCTATATCTCTGATCTGTATGAGGGAATTAAATGCTGAATATCAGAATATTGCGGCCGGATTATTATTTGTCTCAATGAAGCCAGGATCAAGAGACAAAGTGTTCCTCATGTGGATGGACATTGCATTCATGCATAATAACTTGTTTTCTATTTTGCAGGTGTCAGTTTCTAACCTGTTTGATTGACACAGGAATGATGAATCCGTCCAACGCCGACATTCTCGAGCTGAAAGAGAAGATGGGAGAGCTGATTAATGTCATGCAAGAGTTTGCCTTGGGGCAGAAGGCGATTGCCGAGAAGGTGGGGAGGATTGAAGACTGGCTGAAGAAGGGGGAAATACAGGGAAACGCTTCGTCGTCTGGACCGAAGAAATCCCTTGGTAATGACCAGCGCAAGGATGAGGGTGAATCAAGTGCTGTGTATGCCCAGAGAGGACGCGGTAGGGGTCGTTACTACCAGCACACTGCTGCAGTAACCATCCCTGCTGGTAATCAGTCAGTCCGACAGCAACCTCAGCCAACTCCACAGAAGGCACATGGAGCTGGGAGTCAAGTGAAAGGAAAGGGGGTTGATCGCCATTTTGACAAGCCACCTATGCCGTATGCTGCTCTGTTTAAAAAGTTGAGGGATCTTGGGATGGTTCAGCCCAGGATGTTAGCTCCATTGAGATCAGATCAGAGGCCACCTAACTATAATGAGAATGCCAGGTGTGAATTCCATTCTGGTGCGCCTGGGCATAACATTGAGGGTTGTAGAGCTTTTAAGCATACTGTCCAAGACCTGGTGGAGTCCAAGGCCCTCCATTTTTCACTGTTGTTGAATGTTAATGCCGATCCCATGCCGGTACCGGGGCAGGTGATGAGGGGAGTAATCACGGGAAATTCAGATCGCGCCTATGCGGTGAGGGAAGAGACTGACAGTGACTGTGAACTTGAGTCATGGATAAAATCGTGCGTGGCAGAGAACTGGAAGGCTTAAAAAGATCAGCACTGTTACTCATCCTGAAGAGTAGTACTTTCTTGTTTTCAGTTTTATTTGCATGAAAGCCATACGTGTTGCCCGACACGTAATGGTCCATTGTAAGGGCCACCTCATGTTTAAATTTGCATTTTCTGCATCATTAATAAATGGATGTTTTTCAGTCAAAAAGCGGTGTTCCCTGTTTTTCATTTATTTTTGCAGTTTAAAAACAAATAAAAATGGCAATGTTTGTTTTCATTTTTCTTTTTTGATTTGTCTCGTCCCAAAGTCGAAAAATAATTCTCCGGATCTCGTTGATAACAATTTGGTTACACCTCATATGACTTCGACAATCCAATCTATCTTGCTGAAGAAGAAGACGAAGAAGATTGTGATCTGCTGGAATTAGCCAGGTTGTTTAAACAAGAGGAGAGGGTGATTCAGCCGCATGCGGAGCGGATTGAGATTGTTATTCCAAGCACCACCGAGGTCAGGAAGGAAGTGAAATTAGGGCCGCTTCAGAGGCAAGTCGAGAGCAGAATGGTAGCCTTGTTGAAGGAGTATGTGGATACTTTCGCCTGGTCTTATCAAGATATGCCAGGGTTGGATACCGATATCGTTGCGCACAAGCTACCGTTGAGAACAGATTGTCCTCCAGTGAAGCAGAAATTGCGCAGAACTCGACCTGATATGGCAATGAAAATTAAAGAAGAAGTGCAGAAGCAGTGGGATGCTGGTTTCCTTGCTGTCACTAATTATCCGCCATGGGTTGCGAATATTGTGCCAGTCCCGAAGAAAGATGGGAAGGTGAGAATGTGTGTGGACTACCGGGATCTGAACAGAGCTAGTCCGAAGGATGATTTTCCACTACCTCACATTGATGTGTTGGTAGATAATACAGCTCAATTCTCGGTGTTTTCCTTCATGGATGGCTTTTCTGGCTATAATCAAATCAAAATGTCGCCAGATGATATGGAGAAAACAACGTTCATTACACCGTGGGGAACTTTTTGTTACAAGGTGATGCCATTTGGTCTCAAGAACGCCGGTGCTACTTATCAGAGGGCCATGGTGACTTCGTTTCATGATATGATTCATCATGAAATAGAATGTTATGTTGATGACATGATAGCAAAGTCCCAAACAGAAGAGGGGCATTTGGTAGATCTGGCCAAGTTGTTCGACCGGCTAAGACAGTTCAGACTGAGGTTGAATCCGAACAAGTGCACGTTCGGAGTGCGGTCCGGTAAATTGCTGGGGTTCATTGTAAGTGAGAAAGGAATCGAGGTTGATCCTGCTAAAGTAAAAGCAATAAAGGAAATGCCTGAACCAAGAACGGAGAAGGAGGTTCGTGGTTTCTTAAGTAGATTGAACTACATTTCGCGGTTCATATCTCATCTAACTGCCACGTGTGAACCAATATTCAAGTTGTTGAAAAAAGATCAAACGGTCAGGTGGAATGATGATTGCCAAGTGGCGTTTGAAAAGATAAAAGGGTATTTGCAGGAGCCTCCGATTCTGATGCCTCCTGTGGAGGGAAGGCCGCTAATTTTGTACCTGACAGTCCTCGAGGGGTCTATGGGGTGTGTATTGGGGCAGCATGACGAGTCTGGTCGAAAAGAGCATGCCATATACTACCTTAGCAAAAAGTTTACCGACTGTGAAACAAGATATTCACTGCTCGAGAAAACTTGCTGTGCTTTGGTCTGGGCTGCTCGCCGACTAAGGCAGTATATGCTGGTTCATACCACTTTATTGATTTCCAAGATGGATCCAATCAAGTACATTTTCGAGAAGCCAGCATTGATCGGACGGGTTGCGAGGTGGCAAATGATTTTGACTGAATATGATATACAGTATACCTCTCAAAAGGCGATTAAGGGGAGTGTATTGTCTGATTACCTCGCCCAGCAACCTATTGATGATTATCAACCGATGAAGTTTGAGTTCCCTGATGAGGACATCATGTTTCTCAAATCGAAAGATTGCGAGGAACCAATCCCGGAGGAGGGGCCTGACCCTGAATCCGAATGGATTCTGATGTTTGATGGGGTCGTTAACGTGAATGGAAGCGGTGTTGGTGCTGTTTTGGTTACACCGAAAGGATCCCACATTCCTTTTGCTGCCCGGCTAACATTTGAGTGCACCAACAACGTGGCTGAATACGAAGCTTGTATACCGGGTATCGAACCTCGGTGTGCCTACTGGGGCAACGCCTTTCTCGTTGGTGTATGGCATGGAAGCCGTGCAACCAGTTGAGGTCCAGATTCCCTCTTTGAGAGTCCTGATGGACGTGAAGTTGCAAGAGGCTGAATGGGTAAGGACCCGGTATGAAGAGTTAAGCCTGATTGAGGAAAAGAGGCTGGCAGCCATCTGTCATGGGCAGTTATATCGGCAGAGGATGAAGCGTGCTTTTGACAGAAAGGTACGACCTCGGGTATATCACGTGGGTGATATGGTGCTGAAAAGGATCTTTCCTCCTCAAAACGATCGAAGGGGCAAATGGACACCGAATTATGAAGGTCCATTCGTGGTCAAGAAGGTTTTCTCTGGCGGAGCCTTGTTGCTAACGACCATGGATGGCGAGGATTTTCCATCCCCTGTGAATGCGGACGCAGTTAAAAAATACTTCGTGTAAAGAGACCCGCTAGACGAAAAGAATAAAATAGTCCAGGCAAAAATGGGCATCCCGGCGAACCAAAAACAGAAAGAAAGGTTCGGGCAAAAGTTAGGGATATAAAATGAAAAATGTACACCCGGCAAGTCGAAAACCTGAAAAGGCGACTTGGGCAAAAATGGGTATCCCGGTGGACTGAAAACCCGAAAGGGCGGTCCAGGCAAAATGGGGATTGAAACGAACAACTGCGTCTAGCATGATCGTTTGTGCTTTGGTTAAAGCATCATGGATAATACCCGGTAGGGATCAATCAGAATCGTCTTGTTCAGAAGGCAGAAAGCACGGAGAGTCTGAGGACATATGGGGTGTAACCGAGTTGGAACTCGATGAGATCACGGGTTTCACATTGCCATTAGGATAGATTTTTCCTTTTGTGCGCAATTACCTCTTTTCAGGAATTGCTTCCTTTGTATTGCTCATTTGAGCCACACTTTTCCCATCAATAAAATGCATATTCAGTCAAATAATTTTGTTTTTGTTTTCATTACCGCTTTGATTGCAAAAAACATCCAGATATTTTTGATAAAGAATCTTGCATTTTAAGACATACAGGTCCCTTCCAATGCATGCTTATAAGATTGAAAACTTGAAATCTTATTCGGAAGGTTGAGTGACCCAAGTGTTGAAATCTTGACACGCCTGGGGCATGGTTTTATCTAACGATCTGTTTTGCAGGAATTGTTAGGTATTTTCACTCACTTGCAGGATGTGATGTGGAAGCTGTTGAAAAACAAATCTCCATGGAGTCCAATCAGGGACGAATGTATGAAGGAATGACGAGATGACGTTGAGGCGTACGACGATCCTTGATGTTAATCAAGAAGACTCTTCAAAGTCGGAAGACTGGAAAGTTTGTAGAAATTCCCCGTAGGGTCCAATCAATCAGGGACGAATGAATGAGTAGAGAAGCGATGAGAGACGTCGAGACGTCCGATGACCCTTGGAATTAATCAAGAAGACTCTTCAAAGTCGGAAAATTGAAAAGTCTGTATAGTCCCCAGGAGTTCGCTCTCCGTCGAGCGCGGAGCGGTTGGGAATACAACATGATGGAGCAGAAAAGGTCCAGACGAGTCTGGGAGTTCTCAAAAGTGGAAAGCTGATACGAGATTGGGAGGTGGATACCATGGTTCGACGAGTCGACGGGTGTTCTGTACCAACTTTTCTCATTTCCCCAGCGAGGTCCCCAAGCAGAAGTAGAGGACCAACTCCCTAGCAGATCCAAGGTCTATGGATCCCTTAGCCGAGTCGAGGTGGTTATCCCCGGCAGGTTTAAAACGGTGTTTTCTCGGCAGTCAGGCCCGAAGGTTGCCAATGTTTGGTCAAACCTGTATAAATCTCTGGTGCAATCTTTCTAACCCTATCCTTTTATTTTTTGCAACTTACTTTTTAATATTTTATTTTCGTTGTGATTACTCACCTAAAAAGTACTAACACAGTCTTAATTAAGAAAGGATAAAATTAATCACGAATTTTGAATACCACAATCCCCCCTCCTCGTGCTTGAAGTCACTTGTTGGACTTGGGGGCAAGAAGAATCAAAATTAGAGGTGACTCGGAATTAGTTATTAAACAAATAACCAAAGAGTACATATGTATCAAACAAAATTTGATAATGTACTTCGTCATTATAAATCGATTATTAAAGCAGTTAGATTTCGTAGATATTAGTCATGTGCCTCGAGCTGAATATCGAGAGGCCAATGATTTGGCACAAATTGCTCCAGGTTACAAGGTGCCTAAAGGGAAATTGGAAGACTTGATCTAGGTAAGAGGAAGAGTCTTAGCGACGAGGTTATCTCCGTTAGACCTATCAACAACAAAATTGGGTTTTGCAGACTCTGAAAACTTTAAAGTTTTTACCATTGAGCATCTGACTAATACAAATTGGCGAAAACGGGTAGTTGACTATTTGGAAAACTCAATGGGGTCGACTGACCGTAAAATTAAGTATGGTTCTTTAAGCTATTTCTTGACAGGGGATGAATTGTTCAAGAAGGTGTCAAAAGGAATTTTGCTAAATGCTTAAGTGAGAATGAGGCGTATTTAGGTGTGTCGAACGTCCATAGTAGAGCATGTGATGTCCACTAGGCTGGACATAAGATGAAATGTTGTTGGTTTGGCAAGGAGTTTATTGATCTACGATGCTGAAAGACTATATCAAATTCGCCAAAGGGTGCCAGGAATCTCAAGTACATGCATGCATTAGGAAATTCCAGCAAGCGAGTTACATACTATCGTGAAACCTTGACCATTCTGAGGTACATCTTAGTAGGAATTTATTATTTTACTAAGTGGATAAAAGTGATACTTTTGGTTAATGTGGACCAAGAGGCTATCATAGATTTTATCCTAAAGCATATTATATATAGATTCGGGATCCCTGAGACCATTACAACTGACCAATGGTCTATATTTACTGGGCGAAAGATGCAGGAGTTTACGTCTGAAGTAGGGATTAAGTTATTAGCATCGACGCCTTATTATACTGAAGCAAATGGCAAAGTCAAAGCGGCTAATAAAATAACCATTAGCTTGATTAAAAACATGTGGGGGCAGAAGCCAAAAAATTGGCACAAGATATTGGACCAAGTTTTGTAGGCATGTCGAACCTCTCCTAAAGAGGCGACAAATACTACTCCTTTTCATATGACCTATGGACACGACGCTGTAACACCTCAAAATTTGCCCTCCTCTCTTGGGACTAGCTTAACATATTGCATATCATTTTTTAGGTCATTAGGCATTGCATATTGCATATCATGTGGTTACATTGTGCAAGCCAGTTTCCCAAGTCTTGATCAGAAGATAGGAGGTTATGTGCAAGCTAGGGTTTCATTGGACTGGTCATCAATCATATGAGGATGTGAAGGTCCAAATTAGGGTTTTGTGATTCTCAAAGGAGATTGGTCTTGATCTTGGTGGAAAGGATGATTCATCATCATCATGGTTTGTCATCATCAAGTGTTTGATCAGGATACCTTGAGATTAGGGTTTTGACCATTGGTCAACCCTAATCAATTGCATTGGGCCAATCAGGGCATGGCTAGGAGATGGGGTCTATGATGGATATGGGGATCATTTCATGATTGTATTGAGCTTATGGAGGCTAGGGTTTCACCCTTGAGCCATTTCATCAGAGAATTGGGGCTCAGATTGATCAGTGCATTGCCAGATTCATCTATCAGTTGAAAAGTCAATTGTGGTCAACTGTGCTTGATCTTATGGATTCGGAGGTGGGAGAGAGTTGGATACACTTCATTCATGTTGGAACAAGTGTTATTTGACATTGCAAAGCTCAAGAATGGAGAAAATAAAGTCAGAACAAAATTGCCAAAAATAGAAAGTGACTTGTAATGGAAGTTTCCAAAAATGGAAAGTTTTTGACCACAAAATTACATGTCCAAGGAAGCTTCAAATGAAAATTTGTTCAACATGAAAGTTGTAGATCTTGGTCTCACCTTTCCAAAAAGTCCAAGAACTTGAAATTCCCATGTACGGTTGACAAGTTATGATCCATTCAATTTCAAAAAAGACCTATAATCAAAGGGGCATAACTTTCACATGGAGTGTCCAAAATGAGTGATCTTTTTATGAGCAAACTCCATTTCACATGTACTTTCATGGTGCATAATCAAAATTCATCAAAAATGGTCAATGCAAAAGGTCAATTTTCAAGTGCACTAATTAAAATCCAAGGGCAAAATGGTCCAACTTGAGAAATACTTGGAATTTTGGAATGGGAGTTTTTGCAACACATCACATATGCCAAATAGAAGTGGTTTGAACTGTCATGAGTTTTCAAGGATCAATATTTGGCTAGGCTATTTTTGAACCTTCACTTAAAATGCATTTTTGGCATGACATAGTGAAAATGAGAAATACAAAGCCATTTAACATGAGACAAAAGCCAACACACTCCAAATGCAAAATAGAAGTTGTGTGAGCTGTTAATGCACTGTTGCATTGCCAATTCACAAAGGTCATTTTTGGACTTTCACATAAAAGGCAATTATGCTAATCACTTCAAATTTGCTAATTAAGATTAGTAGATTGGATTAGCATTGGTATAAATCACTAATTGTAACAGAATTTGTTAACCACAATCACAATTCTCAAGATCCATAACAGAATTTCATCAAATTCTCTCAAACTCTCCAAATTTTCATCAAGCTTTTTTCAAGATTTCTTCATCAATTCTTGATCAAATTGAGCGATTCTTTTTTATTCATCTTCAATCAACCTTGCTCTACAACTGTTTTGGTGAATTGAAGGAAGAAGCTTCAGATTCGAGGACTGTTCATCATAGGTTCATCAATGGCAAATTGAAATTTCTCACACGTGGAGCTGTCTTGGATCAAGCTACGAGTTGCTTTCATCTTCCTCAACCTTCTTCTTCATCTGTTTTGAAGAATTACATCAAGACACGCGCAAATCATCACTGTCTTCACCTACAAGGTTAATTTTCGAATCTCTTCATTTCTTAAACTATGCTAGGGCTTTTGTAGAGCTTGCAACGTAGATGAACATGATGTAATTGGTTTTTGATTTGGTGAACTATTGAATGTGTAATCATGATTTGAAGTTTGATATGCATTTCTTTTTTGGATCGATCCCGTGGCTGTGTTGAGAATTAGATTAAATAGATTACATATCCATGATCCTTGTGTTCATACGGTTCCAATGGTTATAAACATGTTGATTTTGGTGAAGATTCATTGTTCATGATGTTTATGCGTTTTCTGGAAAATTGTTGGTGAAGAACGATGAAATAGTGATGTTTGATCCGTGTTTTTGCCTTGCTGTTTGAATAAGCTGTTTAGCGCCGGTTTTAACCAATCAGAACATTTCCTGGCCATGTATCAATACGACGCCGTTTTGGCGTATTGCTTCAAAATTGCAAAAATGCCATTGCAGCATTAAATTAATTGATTTATTTCATTTCTTTTTCTTTTCATTTTAATTTTGATAACAAACCTTTAAAAATTCATAGATGCTTCAAAATTCATCCAATTTTTGTGAAATTTTTTGTGCCATGCTCATGAGAATGTGTAGAATTTTATGATGATTTTTGTGAAATTTTTGCACGTGTAGAAATTTAATTGGCCTATTGATTTTGTTCATGTGTCATATTTTGTATGTTTTGCCAAATCTATCATGAAATACTCATACCTTTAAAGAAATGGATGAAAATTTTTGTGCTTGTTCTGGACTCATTAATGGTGATTTTCATGTAGAGTTTGTGATTTTTGGATACTTGGTGATGGAGATATGATTTTTTGATTAGAGGTGTGACAATTTGTGTCACACCAAGCTAGGTCAACTTTCTGATTTTATTTAAAATGCTTAGGGATGTTGATTTGAGCTGAAATTTTGTGTGAATGATCATTGATATGTCAAGACAACATGTGATTTTTGCTGGAATTTTTGATGTCATTTTATAATTGATTGATAATTTTCTTCTCTGTTGGCTCATTTTGTGAATTTATGTGACACATGTTGGCATTTTGCTTGTGAAATTCTCATATGGTATTGGATGGAGATGAAATTTGATATGAGCATTCTAGACACATTGTAGGACATCATGGTTTTGATCCCATTCATTTCTTAAATGTTGTCACTGTTTTATGATTTATGGAAGATGGTGCTTGTTTGGATGTCTTGAATTGGCTTGTATAATTGTGTCTGGACTTCTTGATTTTCATTGACCTACTTTCTTTTGTCCAATTGAGCTGAAAATTGACATGCTGTACCTTGAATGTGTCCTGTTTAGGTGTGAATTTTTGTGGAATTAATTGAATTGTTTTGGTTTGCTTTTGATTGAGATAGTTCTGTTTGGTTATTTGGAGTTGCAAATTACATGATTGATGTTAAATTGTGCATGAAATGATAATGGTGAATGGTATGAGCATGGGATCAATTGCATTTGCTTTTAATTTGTTTGAATTTGATTTTGGTTGAATTACACTTGCTGTTTAGAATTTTTATCCCTTTTGGACCCTAGGCTTGGCCTAGTGGTCTAGTTTCTCACATTTGGTTTGGATTTTCAGGTTGAAATGCAAAAGGCTTAAGGGAAAAAGTGCAAGTTGATTAAATTGAGTTTGGTTTGATGTTGTCCACTAACATGACTTTGTTTTGTAGGGATTGATGTTTGAGTTTGAGCTCATAGCTTGCACTTATGTGCATTAACTTGTGTTGGCTGTATAGATTGACTTTTGCTGTTTATTGTTGGTTTGTCTGAGTACTGATGATACTTGATTGATTTCAGGTACATTTAGTCGCTTACAGTTCTTTAAGAACTTGCTTGCTGCTGCTTGGTTTTTAAACCATTTGAGGTAGGATTTTCTATTCTCCATGTAGTCTGGAAGACCTGGCCTGTTACTTGGCCAGACAACTGTCTGAAGTCCTCCTTAAGAGGCGATGTTTGTGGTTGTTTACATTTGTGCCCAAGCAGGTAAAGACCTCTATGAGGCAATTGGCGGATCATAGGGATATGCAATCTATCCCCCGATATTCTGTTGAGTCGTCTCTCTGCTCACACCACTGTGTTGACGCATTGGGACACAAACCCAAGATCTTGTGTTGTTGCACAATCGAGTCAGAGTCTTGAGCGTAGAAGGGTCCCTCCATTCTGGACCCACGCTCCTTTGTCTGAAGCTCTCCCTGGTCAGGGATAAGAGCTGTGAAGTCTAATCTTCACTCACCTTTCATCTGCTTCACTTTAGCCCCGCAATGGCAAGGTTAAGAGCGAATACTACCCATGTACAGATGACTTGCCTCGGCAGTCCACCCTTGTTTGAGCCTCACTTGACTGGATATAGTGTGTGCTTTGTGAATACTTGCTTGAAATGCTTGTTTTGATCTGTTGATGCTTGCATGCTTGTTTTCCTGGATAGGATTAGCTTCCAGTTGTGCAAGTAGGTAGAAACCATAACATAGGGCAATGATGCATGATAACACTAGGCTTGAGTACAGCTCCCTGGTAGTGTGTCTCCCCTTGGTTTCTGGCTAGAACTTCTTTCCCTTTCAGGGGAACTACGTCGCCCTGATCCTCATGCCAGATGAGGTACGTAGGCAGGAGACCGTGCGAGGTCTCTCCGGGCACCCTTTTCTTTTTTGCGTGTGTTTTGTTTGGCAACTATCAGGCTCGAGTTCCCGACTCCCTGTTAGTCTGTGTGTGCCGTTTCTTCTAACATCTCAGCGTCTCTTCTGGCTTGCTTGATGACTTGTAGGCTCGAGTTCCCGACTCCCTACTAGTTTGCATGTTCTTCCTTTCCCTTTCAGGGGAACTACATCGCCCTGATCCTCGTTCCAGACGAGGTATGTAGGCAGGAGACCGTGCGAGGTCTCTCTGGGCACTTTTTTTTTTTGTGTGTGTGCTTGACAGTTATAGGCTCGAGTTCCCGACTCCCTATTAACTTGTTTGGTTGTTGTGTGCTTGGAAGCTGATGTAAGTCCATCGAGTGGCATTCGGGTTCTAGTGTGCGTGTGTTTGGTTCGGATGCCGATGTAGGTCCAATGATTGGCGGTCGGGCTCCACGTTTGCCTTCTTGTGTGTGTTTTGGTTCGGATGCTGATGTAAGTCCAAGGATTGGCATTCAGGCTCCATGTTTGCCTGTGTTTGTGTTTGCTTGTTTGGCGTGCGTGAGCCGAACTACGGCAGCTCTGATTCTCGTTCCAGACGAGATACGTAGGCATAGGATGCGACGTCCTATCGAGCTCTCTTCCTCTTAACCCCACCTGTGTTGTCTTCGGTGCGTGTGTGTGTGTGGTGTTTTAGCAACCTTTTCTTTTCTTAGAGCGTGGATCCCGTCGAGTACGACGGACGTGAGGGGTGCTAATACCTTCCCCTTGCGTAACCGACTCCCTTACCCTTTCTCTTTGGTCGCGAGACCATGCTTTTTCCAGGTTTCTCTGAGCGTTTCCTTTCCCTATCTTGGGATAAATAACGCGCAGTGGCGGCTCTGTGTTGTTTTTTGTTTCAGCCCGCCGGTTGTTTTTTCGCGGATGCGACAGACGCAATCCTCCTTGTCGAGATATATTTGCAATCGACAAGGATTCAAAGGCAACATGAAATTCCATTGAAGATTATTGGAGTTTGATGTTAGACGAGTTAGTGGATTTGGATGAAGAAAGATTGAAAGCGTTAAATACAATATTCTGACAAAAGGAAAGAGTTGTTAAAGCTTACAACAAGAAAGTTAAAGCTAAAGCATTCTTAGTTGGAGACATGGTGTGGAAGGTTATCCTACCAATGGATTGAAAGAACATAATTTTGGGTAAGTGGTCTCCTAATTGGGAGGGTCCATTTCAAATTGTTCAAATGTTTTTGAACAACGCATATGAGATCAAAGAATTGACTTTTGATCTTAGGGTCCTAAGCGTAAACAACAAATATTTAAAGAGATATAGGGCTACACTACAGAAGATAAAAATTGTAATGGAATAACATACAAAACCACGAAAGTGCCAAAATGGATAAATATGCTTACAATCCAAAAAGATAATGTCAATGGCAATGCCTTGGGGGAATGCTTAAGAAAGTACAAATAAAGTTATAAAGTTACAAAGAGATTAAAAAGGCAAGGACATTTTGAGCCTACCATAAGTTGCCCTGGCTACGTCGAGACGATGATCCATCAAAGAGATGTTAGAGGTCAAGGTTAGAATTTCATTATCCAAATTCTTCACATTCTCAATGTGTCTGATAACATGAAACTACATCACATTTTTAGACTTGATTTAATTAAATTATATCGTTATTTGATTCAATTTACTTTATATTATTCGATATTACTTGGTATTTTCTTATTATTTATTTCAGGTATCATTATTTAAAGCACGTGTGAAAAAGAAAGAAGAGGGGTGCAAAAAGAGAATTTTCTAGGAAAAGTAGCAAGCTGAAGCACCAAAGCCCAGCCCACGTTTGGAACAAAAGAAATGACTGTCACGATCGCCACGAGAACATGCCGAGCGTCACATCCCAAAACCTAGTGTTACGACCGTAACACATAGTGTGACGGACGTCACACATTTCATCCTATATTTTAGGCTTTACGTGCGTAACAGAGTGAACGTTTTCCCCTAATTTTTCTCCTGCACTCATTGACGCTTTGAACCATACTTAAGACACTTTCGAGGAAGCGGTTATTTGGGGAGGTGAATATAAATAGACCTCACAAAAGCCAATTGAAGCTCTCTCTTCTCCGTGCAATTTTTCCAGCAATATCTTTCCAGCATTATAATTTTCCAGCACTCTAAATTTTCAAGCATCTTATTTTCTTTTCCTTTCTAGTTTAATTTCCGAAGCAAACAATTTATTTTCTCACGATAGTTTCTACACCAGAAACTATTGTGTAATTTTTACTGGATCTAACCTTACGTTAGATCATAGTATTTTATTTCCTTGTTTTTACTTTCCTATCTGATTGAGAATTATGAAGAACAAATCCAACCGGCTTGTGGTGGAGTGTTCGAGCATCGAAGCTAGGAGATAAAATCCAGATTTCTAGTATTTTTCCAGGTTCATTAATTAATTGATTTATTGTTTTAATTTACATATGCTTTGTTCCGCTGTTTATATATATTGTTTGTTTGATATGGCCGTATTTATGCACGATTATTGTTTATGCATGTTTATCATGTCTGGCTAATTAATTTAGATATCGGTATGTAAAGTAAGCGGAATAAAGGAATCCAAATTGAGTTGGTTTAAATTTATTTCAAAATATAGTCACTCTTTTTCTGGTCTCAATTTACAAAGTTAATACCAAGGTTTTTGTACGAGAGTAAAAGACATAAAGAAGTTAAAATCAATAGAACGACGGTTTGAGTTTTTAACTGGACAGTGTAAATTGAACATTAACTTTAAATCAGGGCGAAAGCAATTTTTAAGGTTAATTAAATTCTAATCATTTTCAAATATTATTTTTAAAAGTTAAATGTGAGGACGAGAGTTAAGCATTTAAGTTTAATCATATAATCTAAGTCAACAGAGCGAGAGTTTAAGACGAGGGTGTTTAAACGGTTAGTATTTTCTCAAAAGGAGTTTCTATAGATTCTATTATTTTCAAAAGTGATTTTAGATTTAACGAAATAGTGAGATCGTACATTACAATATAAAGTCATAGTCTAATTCAACAGAGCGAGAGTTTGAGGAAAAGACTTTTAATTAATAGTGTCTACTGAAAAGACTTATTTTAGAATTAAGAAAAATACCAACGAAGATTTGATTCCCTAATTACAACGAACTACATACTGATATCCATATTATTTGATATTTTATCTAGATCCAAATTTAGTTTTACTTTCCCCCCTAATCATTAAAGTATCATCCGCCTTAGCTTTACGCAGTAACCCTAGAAAAACGGTAGATCGATTCATTAAGTCCCTATGGGATCGATATCTTTTAAAACTACGCGATTAGACTGTGCACTTGCAGTTAGTACCCCGATAGACTCACAAAGTCGCGATCAAGTTTTTGGCGCCGTTGCCGGGGAATTTTATTTAGTCGATATCCTAACTCTTCTGTTACGCTGTAGAGACTAAGGCAATTTTTATTTTTTCCCTTTTTCGTTGATTTGTATGCCACACACTCGCTCACAAGGCGAGCCGTACTACTTACGAATCAACGAAGTTGAACGATATCTCCGATTATTACGACGAATTCGGGATGATCGTGCTAGAAACAATCTTCCTCCAATCGAAATTCCTGATCTCAAAAATCTCCTTCCTTCGACGATACCAGCGATGGCCGAACCAGCTCGTGCTCTTCGAGATTACGCTGCTCCATCGCAGGATGAGCCGCATTCGAGTATTGCCCCACCCACAATCGAAGCGAACAACTTCGAACTTAAACCTTCGTTGTTGCAGGCAGTGCAACAGAATCAATTTTCTGGAAATCCTACCGAGGATCCAAACCTTCATTTATCCGTATTTGTCCAATACGCTGACACTGTTAAAGCTAATGGTGTCACTTCAGAGGCAATTCGGCTTCATCTCTTTCCTTTCTCGTTAAGAGATAAAGCTAGAAGATGGCTTCAGTCTCTTCCTTCCAACTCAGTCACCACATGGAATGAGTTGAAGAAAGTCTTTCTTGCCCGATATTTTCCTCCAAGCAAAACAGCTATGTTGAGAGCCCAGATAAATGGATTTAAGGAAAAAGATAACGAGTCTCTTTTCGAAGCATGGGAAAGATACAAGGACATGATGAGACTTTGCCCACACCATGGTTTAGAGGACTGGTTAGTAATTCACACCTTCTACAATGGTCTCTTGTACAACACAAGGCTAACAATAGACGCCGTCGCCGGTGGTGCGCTTATGGATAAACCTTACACCGACGTTTATCAACTTATCGAGAGCATGGCCCAAAATCATTATCAGTGGGGAAGCGACCGAACAATGGTGGAAAAACCTCAAACGAAAGGTGGCATGTACGAGATAAGTAACCTTGATCATGTTAATGCAAAAGTGGATGCTCTTGCCCAGAAAATTGAAAGTTTAAATGTATCACCTCCAGCCACCGTGGTTGCCGTAACTCAAAATTGCGAAGTCTGTGGAATTCAAGGTCACACCCCTACAGATTGTATACTCCTAACAGGAATTCAAACAGAGCAGGTGAACTATGCTCAAGGAAATCCTTACTCGCATACCTATAACTCAAACTGGAAGAACCATCCTAATTTTTCATATAAAAGTAACAACGATTTATACGCACCAGGTCAAGCTCCCAGTCAAGCTCCAACTATACCTCCTGGATATCAAAAGCCGACCCCATATACACCTAACAATAACGTTCCTAGGAAATCCAATTTGGAAATCATGATGGAGAACTTCATAGCCTCTCAACAGCAAACCAATAAAGAGTTCTTAAACCAGAATGTACACACTAGCGAATAGATTAAACAACTAGCAAGTAAAGTAGATGCCCTGGCTACCCATAACAAAATGCTGGAAACACAAATCTCGCAAGTAGCTCAATAACAAGCGCCTACTGCTTCCCCAACTGGTACATTTCCTGGACAGCCCCAACCTAATCCGAAAGGCCACGCTCATGCAATTATATTACAAAGTGGTACAGAGGTAGAAGGACCATCTAACCCAAGGATTGAGAACCAAAACTCTAAAAAGTCAACTGAGGAAGAAGGTAAACCTAAGGAAAAGGAAGAGTGTAATAAGGAAACCGTAGAAAAAAAAGAACCTTATGTACCACCACCGCCTTACAAACCACCTATCCCTTATTCTTAAAGGCTAATTAAAACCAAAAACGCGGGTCAATTTAAAAAAATTGTTGACCTACTGAAACAATTAAACGTCACAATTCCTTTTACAGAAGCTATTACACAGATGCCCTCATATGCTAAGTTCTTAAAAGAAATTTTATCTAATAAAAGGAAACTTGAAGATAGCGAAACCGTTACACTCACTGCTGAGTGTAGCGCAATAATCCAGAATATGCCTCCTAAACTTAAAGATCCTGGTAGTTTTTCTATACCCTGTCATATAGGAAAATTTGTCATAGATAAAGCTTTATGAGATTTAGGAGCCGGTATCAGTGTTATGCCCTTGTCCATATGCAAGAAACTTGAAATGGGAGAATTAAGACCAACTAAAATGTCTGTGCAATTAGCAGATCGTTCCGTTAGATATCCCGTAGGAATTCTTGAAAACGTTCCCGTGCGCATAGGTCAATTCTACATCCCCACCGATTTTATAATTATGGATATAAGAGAAGATGTAGTCACCCCCATTATATTGGGAAGACCCTTCTTAGCAACTGCCGGTGCTATCATAGACGTAAAACGAGGACGACTCACTTTCGAAGTAGGAGAAGAGAAAATTGAGTTTATTCTTTCCAAATTTTTGAAAGCACCTGCAATAGAAGACACATGTTACTTCATGGATATCATCGATGAATGCATAAAAGAAATAGAATTAGAAAATGACAATTTGTCCGACTATCGTGTAGAAGACAGACTGAACCAATGTTTAGCAATAACATCAGATTCTACGCAATGCCTTAAGAAACCAACCCTCGACCTGAAAACACTTCCCAAAAATCTGAGATATGAATTCCTAGACTTAGAACTTGAACGACCAGTAATAGTCAATGCAGACCTAGGAAAACTTGAAACCGAAAAACTCCTACATATCTTAAGAAAATATCCAACCGCATAGGATACAACATCACCGATCTTAAAGGGATAAGTCCTTCTATTTGTATGCACCGCATCATGCTAGAAGAAGACTGTAAGACTTCTAGGGAACATCAGAGGAGACTAAACCCGATCATGAGTGAGGTAGTAAAGAAGGAAGTAACGAAGTTATTAGAGGCAGGTATCATATATCCTACATCCGATAGCAAATGAGTTAGTCCTGTACACGTAGTACCAAAAAAGGGAGGTATAATAGTGATCGAAAATGAAAAAGGAGAAACTATAACTAAAACGAATTGAATCGGGATGGAGAATATGCATTGATTATAGAAAGCTAAACAAAGCAACCCGAAAAGATCATTTTCCTTTACCATTCATAGACCAGATGTTAGAACGACTAGCCAAGCATTCTCATTTCTGCTATCTGGACGGTTACTCAGGTTTCTTTCAAATACCAATTCATCCTGATGACCAAGAAAAGACAACGTTCACATGTCCTTTTGGTACCTTCGCTTATCGACGAATGCCGTTTGGCTTGTGCAATGCTCCTGCAACTTTCCAAAGGTGCATGATGGCAATATTCGCCGATTTTCTCGAAAACATCATGGAAGTCTTTATGGATGACTTTTCCGTATGCGGGCAAAGTTTCGAAGAATGTCTTGAAAACCTAGAAAGAGTTCTAGAACGATGTGTAAAAGTAAACCTAGTACTTAATTGGGAAAAATGTCACTTTATGGTACAAGAAGGAATTGTTTTAGGACACATCATATCAAATAGAGGAATTGAAGTAGACAAAGCCAAAATAGAAGTAATCGAAAACCTTCAACCTCCGAAAACTGTGAGGGAAATACGAAGCTTCTTAGGACATGCCGGCTTTTACCGACGATTCATTAAAGATTTCTCTAAAATAACTAAACCTTTAACCGAATTATTAATGAAAGATGCTGAATTCATCTTCGACAATAAATGTTTAGAAGCATTTCAAACACTTAAACAAGCATTGATCTCCGCGCCCATAATGCAGACCCCGGATTGGAATGAACCTTTCGAAATAATGTGTGACGCAAGTGACTACGCCGTAGGCGCTGTTTTAGGACAACGAAAGGATAAAAAACTTCACGTCATATATTATGCGAGTAGAACTCTAGATGAAGCGCAAATGAATTACGCCACGACCGAGAAAGAACTTTTAGCAGTAGTATTTGCACTAGATAAATTTCATTCCTACTTGGTCGGAGCTAAAATAATCGTTTACACTGATCACGCTGCCATTAAGTACCTCTTAACAAAAAAGGACGCTAAACCTAGACTCCTAAGGTGGATCTTGTTGCTACAAGAATTTGATTTGGAAATCAAAGATAAAAAAGGAACTAAAAACATAGTAGCAGATCACCTCTCTAGACTTGAAAACCTGGAACCGGAAAGAACATCGATCAACGATGATTTCTCGTACGATAAACTTATAGCTAATTTGGAAGAAAATAGAGCTGACAAGCAGGTAGAGACCACCTTGGATGTATGCGTTACACCATGGTACACTGATTTTGTCAATTATTTAGCCGCCGGAGTGGTTCCGCTTGATTTATCCTACCAACAAAAGAAACAATTCTTCCATGACATAAAACATTACTACTGGGACGACCCTTTACTTTTCAAAAGAGGCTCCAATGGTATTTTCCGTCGCGGTATACCTGAAGAAGAGGTAGAAAGTATAATCCAACATTGTCATTCCGCCCCTTATGGTGGACATGCAAGTACATCCAAAACCTGCTCTACAAGCCGGTCTTTATTGGCCAAACATATGGAAGGATGTACATACCGCTATCAAGAAATGCGATAGGTGTCAACGCACAAGAAACATATCTAGACGTGACGAAATGCCACAAAAAGGCATTTTGGAAGTAGAAATTTTCGATGTGTGGGGAATAGATTTCATGGGACCTTTTCCACCTTCTTTCGGTAACAAGTACATACTCGTAGCGGTTGACTACATATCAAAATGGATTGAGGCTATAGCTTCTCCACCAAACGACACACGAGTAGTAATTAAACTCTTTAAGAATATAATCTTTCCAAGATTTGGTGTCCCAAGAATAGTCGTCAGTGACGGTGGATCTCATTTCATATCTAAGATACTCGAAAAATTATTGTTTAAGTATGGTGTAAAACATCGAGTAGCAACACCTTACCATCCTCAAACTAGTGGACAAGTGGAAGTGTCTAATAGAGAAATTAAACAAATATTGGAAAAAACTGTCGCTACATCGAGGAAAGACTGGTCATCAAAATTACCCGAAGCTTTATGGGCATATCGAACCGCCTACAAAACTCCCATAGGAACAACCCCATTTAAGCTTATTTATGGTAAATCGTGTCACCTCCCAGTGGAGTTATGATCACACTAAAATTTACGTATTTTCGACTCCGATTTCACATGCATTCTAGTTATTTTATTGTCATTTTGTTGTGTTATTACTGTGTTTTCCTTTGTTTTCAGGTTTTTACTTTAATCGGAGCCCCCATCGAGAAAAGGAGTGAAAAAGGGCTAAAAACCCTAAAATTCAGCATTTTGTACTTATGGCTTACCCCATGGCGGGCGCCACAGGCCAAGCCATGACGTGTCCAAGTCCAACTTCCTCAACTCCCACGTTTCCCCACTTCATCCACTAAGGCGCCCCACTTTGTGCTTGTGGCGGGCGCCATAGCCTTGTGGCGGGCGCCACAAGAAGGAAATGGTTTCCTCTATTTTCAAGTTGAAGGGCATCCAAGTCAATTCCACCTTTTTTATTTCCCTATAAATAGAAACGCGAATTCAGTTTTACAACCATCCAAACTTAGAGCAGACGAAGATCCAAACTTAGGACAAAGGCAAACTCAGAAGCAACTTTGTTTCACGTAGGCATATATTCAGTATTTTATAGTGGTAATCGCTTCGCATTGGAGTGTTACCACAATTGTGTCATCAAGTCTGTGATAGAGTCTATAATCGAGTTTGGAGCACTTTGGAAGGAAGTTAATCCTGCCGCCATTTTCTTTTCCGCATTGCAATTTACTCAGCCCTCCGATTGGAGCAGGTTTTTATTACTCGCCTTTACTTTATTTATTTCCCGCACTCGCTTTTACTTTATTTATTTCCCGCACTCGCTTTTACTTTATTTATTTCCCGCACTCGCTTTAAATTATTTATTTCCTTGCACTCGCTTTAAATTATTTATTTCCCGCACTCGCTTTACTTTATTTATTTCTCGCACTCGCTTTAAATTATTTACTTTCCGCACTCGCACTACTTTTATTTACTTTAATGCACTTTTATTTTACCATGTCTAACTAAATCTAAAAGGTTAGAATGTAAGGATCGTAATTGAACCAGTAATCCATACAATTGTTCGTAGAAACACTTAAAGGGCTATTTTAACTTTCAACTTAAGTTTTCCCGCACTTCAATTCCGTTGGGTAAGATCGAAAGTCGTCCAACGTCTTTATAAACTTAATTGTTTTTAACTATTTCAAAAACAGCGAAAGCGCTTTGTCTAGTTCATTAGGAGTTTTTAACATCAAGGAGAAAAGAGATTTTAAAACTATTTTCGGACGCGTTTATAAGTTTAGAGTCTAGTTCGTAAGAACCTCTTTTGGTTAAGAAATCCAGGTTATAATACTTTTCAACTTAGTTAAGATACTATATTTCTTAAAAATAGGTTTACTACTCTAACGCAATGCGCGCCTTTTTATAAGTGACAATAAGAGGGTTTGATTAGGGAGTACAACTCGATTCTGAATACGCGAAAGCGACAGTTCCTGTTAAATTAGTTCTTTTCAAAGTAGGAAACATTGCCCATAAGTAGTTATATTAGCAAGTACTTGGATTATCAACTGATTACGTGAATTACATTCGACCCTGTCTTTATAAATTATATTCTATTTTCAATACTTTACTTTTCATTGCACACTACAAAAACACCTATTCTGACTGCCTTTGATAAACACCATAACAACAGATAACGATAAATTGACACTTGGTCTCTGTGGTTCGATAATCTTTTATATTACTCTAACGCGTTCGTACACTTGCGAACACCAAGTTTAACAACGCATCAAGTTAGAACATAAGGCCTATTGGGCTATTAAAAATTTAAATTTAAACTATAAGGCCGCCGGTGAAAAGAGAATTCTAGATATAAACGAATTAGAGGAACTTAGACAAGACGCATACGAAAATGCCAAAATCTACAAGGAAAGAACGAAAAAATGGCATGATAAACGTATATCAAGGAAAACTTTCAAACAAGGCGATGTAGTCCTATTATTTAACTCTAGACTTAAGTTATTCCCAGGAAAACTACGCTCTAGGTGGTCCGGCCCTTTCCAAGTCACTAATGTCTTTACTAGTGGGGCTGTAGAAATTAAAGGAAAATCTATTGAATCATTTATCGTAAACGGGCAGCGTCTAAAACATTATCATTATGCTGAAAACAATGAAGACTCACAAGTCCTGCACTTAGACGTATTGTCTTCAAAATTAATAGATTAACATTTAATAGTTTTATGTCGAGCTTGCGACATTAAACAAAGCGCTTCGTGGGAGACAACCCACAAATTTTTATTTCTCTTTGATTATTCTTTTGATTTTATTCAGTCTTCATTCTTCATTTTCTTTATATTATTAAATTTTTCTTCTTTTCTTCTTTCGGCATCTGGCCAAATCCCGACTAAAATTCTTGTTTTTTTCTTTTCTTTAGTTAACACTGACCTGATGGCACATATTGATCACATGGGTATCAATTTCCGAGAGATAGCTCAGAGACAAAAATTTGAAGAACTTGCTGAGAGAGAGATGCACCCAAATTTTTATGCTGATGATTGTGCAATGACCGTACTTGGGCTAAGAGATAGTGTCCTATATCTGCTGAATCAAATAGGGTGGGAAATCACTCCTATTCGGAGACAATTTGTTACTTACCGGAGGCTAACTCTAGAATTCCTTAGCTCCCTGATTTATTTACCGAACCATGGAAAAGGAATAAACCGAGGTTTCATTCAATTCAGGATGTTCAATATGGAGTATCAGTATAACATTAGAGAATTTACTAACCTCTTAGGGTTCCCTACTTCTTTTGACACATTCACCATGAGCCAAGAGGAACTCCTTGAATATCGAGAGCTTGAGCATTTTTGGGGAAGTTTGACGGGAAATGACAAACCTGAGGAACATGAGTTTCTTTCTGGAAACATACATAACCCAGCCTTTTGTTATTTCCACAAGATCCTAGCACACACTCTTTTTGGGAAAAGATCAAACATTACCACAGTATCACGTGATGAACTTTTCATAATATTTTGTGCTTCCCAGAATCGTCCAGTGAATGATGCCACTTACATGTTAGCGAGTTTTGACCTCCTTGTTCAAGATGACCGTGCACCGATTCAAATAGGAGGATTGATAACTATGATTGCTAATGCTATTGGATTGCGCCAACCCATGCTTGATTTGAACCCTTTTTGTGGTATTCAGCCTATGAATACACTTTTCCTTTTCAACACTATGTTTATAGGAAACCTTGGACCTGAAGAGTTTGAACTATGAATTAACAACCAAGCTTTTTACCTATTCACCATGCCTAGCCCGATGACTAGTGTCCATAACCAAAATAATTGGCTCTACAACCTGGATGGAATACCTTCTCCTGTTAGATCTGTTGAAACCATCCAAGATTATGAGATTCTTGACAATCAGATTTCTAATGCTGAGTCTGATCCGCAGACACCAACTGGTTACCATGATGCTACCTCTCCACCTCATCCTATCCCGTCCGCAGAATCGGCAGTACCTGATCTTAGACATCATATGCCCGGAACTGATTATAATACCGCTATTCAAGCTTTGATGTCAGAACAAATTTATAGTTTCGTTTGGCAATATTTTTAATCTTAGGATTTATTTTTCGCATGTTTTATTTTTATTTTCAGTCAAATACTACATTATGTTTATTTTTATGAAGCTACTGGCATTATTGGTTAAATTAAATTTCATTTTGATTTATGCACTGTCTAAAATTACCAATGATGATATATATTGTATGCTACTACTTACATGGCTTATTAGAAAAAAAATATATATATATTCTATGGTGTAGTAAAGTAGCATCCATGACACACACAAAAAAACAAAATAATAAAAATAACAAATATAATAAACAAAACATTAATAAAAATAAAAAAATTTAATAAAGCACCCACGCATGCTGTCACGAACGTTGTGACCGTTGCATGCTCAGAGGTGTGACGAGCGTAACGCATGCTGTCACGGTCGTCACACCCCCATGACGCCCATCACGCATGCTGTCACGAGCGTGACAACTTGCTTTCTCGTAAATGTTGTTGACCGTTATGACCAGACCGTTACTCCCCTTTCCAATTCCTCTTTACCCCCATTCAACTCACCTCTCTATCCCCATTAATTTTTTCTCACCCACTTCTCTTCCCAATTCCAAAACTCTTCCTATAAATACCTTAACTACATTTCTTCCTACACCACATCATTCCATTCTATACAAAAAAAATTCATCCTCTTTTCCTTTTAATCAAAATGGCAGAGAATCAACATCAAGTGCAATTTGGAAATATTATTTTCCGATCTGAAGATAGTAACTATCAACGGGAGCAGTTCGTTCGGTTTCAGCAACGCGGTGTCACATCTACCAGGTACCCAGATTTCAATTGCTTACAAGAATTAGGATTACATCAAGGTGTGCAATGGCTGCTTAGGCTATCCGATTTAACTTTTCTGTGCACACAAAATCACCCAACATACCCATCACTCACCCTGGAGTTTTTAAGCTCTTATTCATACACCACTCCAACCGGTGAGGACGAACACTTAACCAGTGTCGCAAAATTCCGTATGTTCAACACTGAGTACGCACTATCTCAAGAACAGTTGAGTGCCATGTAACATTTTCCTGAAGGAGACCACGTCCACCCAAGAATCCCTCCAAACTCAGATTGGAACACGGTCGCATTCGAACTTTTTGGAAAAATATCCGGTGTGGTAACCACCAATTGGGATGCATTACTTGCTTCGCACATACACAACCCCACTATCCGGTATTTTATCCGTATTTTTCAAAACACCATCTTTGGAAGAGCCAACAACAGCAAAGTTAACGCGAAAGAATTATTCTTCCTACACTGCATCTTTTCAGCAGATACAAAGGTAAACGCCGCCTCTTTCTTACTTCACCATATCCGTACCCTTTGTGCTCGAGGCAGTCAACCTTTTGTGATTGGAGGATTAATAACCACCATCGCACTCGGTTTAAATCTAGGGGACCGACTTCAGAATTTGCAATCTTTGCCACCCCTGTTTATGGATATCAACTATTGTCGCTCCTGCCGCTTAATCAAAAATAGGGTAGGCGGGAATTATTATCTTATGGTCAATAACCAAGAAATCCCAAGCGTCGTTATGCCTAACATTACACTCACCGATGTTACTAACCCCAACACATTCATCTACGATTTGAATGCTCCCGAGCCTACCATGCCTACACAAGCAAACCCGCCCCCAGACGAGTTTGATGAAATGGAGCAAGGTGATCAAGGTCCTGAACAACATTTTGTCCCACTTAATCCTTCCGATAATGTAGTTGGTCCATCCTCCCGACGTCGTCGAAGAAGAAGGCCTGCAACAAATGATGACATCATGGATGCTATTGAACATCAAGCCCAACGGCTTGATGCCATGCATGCGCAGAATAACGAAGTAATGCAACTGATGTGCTAGATGCAACAACAACAACAAGAGAGAAATGCAATAACCGATCAGAGGTTCACTGACTTGCTTAACAGGTTTGATGACTTGGCAGTACGTGAACGATCACCGGGTCCGAGAACAAGAGGACGCAGGCAGAATTGAGTTTGAGTACCATTTTTTTTTATTTTTTTTTTGAAACATTGGGGACAATGTTTCATTTAAGTGTAGGGGGAAAACTTTGTTTCAGTTATGTTTATTTCCCTTTCAAGTATGTTATTTCCCTTTCAATAAAAAAAGAAAAATTCTTAAGTCAAGTCCCTAATATGAAATTTTTTATTATCTATTCTCCTCAATTTTCTTGAGCCATAACAAAATTCAACACACTCAATAAGTATAAAGGTTGCTTATTTTATAAAACTTGAGTGAAATTAAGACAAAATTATTACCACCCCAACACTTTAACAACCTCAGCATGTTAGATCAGTCTAAGTACCTATTATACCAATTCCTTGAACTTTTAGTCCTATAGTAACCCCGAGTAGTTTATACGAGAAGTCGACACCATCTTAATAGCAAATTACATGGAGAGCCGATGAATACAAGTGAATGATTCCCAAAACAACATATTAAAAAAAATCAGGAAATGCACTAATTAAGTTAGGCGATCCTTACCCGATCATTTAATCCAAAGGTTGTGGACCCTACAAAAACATAGTATGAACGATCCATTGTGAGTTGGTTCAGCGGTTTCTGGTGCTGAACTTGGTAGGGCGGACTACGGTCGGATCCCCCGCAATTTGCAATAGACTAAATAAAGAAGTTATCCAACGTATGTACCAGAACTTCTAACTAAAAGGGGATCAGAATCGCTAACCGGTTACTCCACCATGTGCGCGAAAAGATAAAGGGCTTAATGTGATTTCGCTCGAATGAAAACGGGTGAAATAAGAGTAAAAGAACTAGGCTGAGCTATAATAGCATGACTCGAACTGGTTTGCATAAGGTGGGATTATCTAGTGTTGTTACGGTAGTTTCTGATGTTAAGATTAAACTCAGGTTATTTATAAACGAGA
Source organism: Lathyrus oleraceus (assembly GCF_024323335.1). NCBI lineage: Eukaryota > Viridiplantae > Streptophyta > Magnoliopsida > Fabales > Fabaceae > Lathyrus > Lathyrus oleraceus. Next base: position 129,436,182 of record NC_066583.1, read on the forward strand.
TTTACTTGCAACCTATTACGAATTGATGTGTGTTTGGAAATTTCATCTTGCTTGAGGACAAGCAAAAGTCTAAGTGTGGGGGAGTTTGATAACATGAAACTATATCACATTTTTAGACTTGATTTAATTAAATTATATCGTTATTTGATTCAATTTATTTTATATTATTCGATATTACTCGGTATTTTCTTATTATTTATTTCAGGTATCATTATTTAAAGCACGTGTGAAAAAGAAAGAAGAGGGGTGCAAAAAGAGGATTTTCTAGGAAAAGCAGCAAGCTGAAGCACCAAAGCCCAACCCACGTTTGGAACAAAAGAAATGGCTGTCACGACCGCCACGAGAACATGCCGAGCGTCACGTCCCAAAACCTAGTGTTACGACCGTAGCACATAGTGTGACGGACGTCACACATTTCATCCTATATTTTAGGCTTTACGTGCGTAACGGAGTGGACGTTTTCCCCTAATTTTTCTCCTGCACTCGTTGACGCTTTGAACCATACTGAAGACACTTTCGAGGAAGCGGTTATTTGGGAAGGTGAATATAAATAGACCTCACAAAAGCCAATTGAAGCTCTCTCTTCTCTGTGCAATTTTTCCAGCAATATCTTTCCAGCATTATAATTTTCCAGCACTCTAAATTTTCAAGCATCTTATTTTCTTTTCCTTTCTAGTTTAATTTCCGAAGCAAACAATTTATTTTCTCACGATAGTTTCTACACCGGAAACTATTGTGTCATTTTTACTGGATCTAACCTTACGTTAGATCATAGTATTTTATTCCTTGTTTTTACTTTCCTATCTGATTGAGAATTGTGAAGAACAAATCCAACCGGCTTGTGGTGGAGTGTTCGAGCATCGAAGCTAGGAGATAAAATCCAGATTTCTAGTATTTTTCCAGGTTCATTAATTAATTGATTTATTGTTTTAATTTACATATGCTTTGTTCCGCTGTTTATATATATTGTTTGTTTGATATGGCCGTATTTATGCACGATTATTGTTTATGCATGTTTATCATGTCTGGCTAATTAATTTAGATATCGGTATGTAAAGTAAGCGGAATAAAGGAATCAAAATTGAGTTGGTTTAAATTTATTTCAAAATATAGTCACTCTTTTTCTGGTCTCAATTTACAAAGTTAATACCAAGGTTTTTGTACGAGAGTAAAAGACATAAAGAAGTTAAAATCAATAGAACGACGGTTTGAGTTTTTAACTGGACAGTGTAAATTGAACATTAACTTTAAATCAGGGCGAAAGCAATTTTTAAGGTTAATTAAATTCTAATCATTTTCAAATTTTATTTTTAAAAGTTAAATGTGAGGACGAGAGTTAATCATTTAAGTTTAATCATATAATCTAAGTCAACAGAGCGAGAGTTTAAGACGAGGGTGTTTAAACGGTTAGTATTTTCTCAAAAGGAGTTTCTATAGATTCTATTATTTTCAAAAGTGATTTTAGATTTAACGAAATAGTGAGAGCGTACGTTACAATATAAAGTCATAGTCTAATTCAACAGAGCGAGAGTTTGAGGAAAAGACTTTTAATTAATAGTGTCTACTGAAAAGACTTATTTTAAAATTAAGAAAAAGACCAACGAAGATTTGATTCCCTAATTACGACGAACTACATACTGATATCCATATTATTTGATATTTTATCTAGATCCAAATTTAGTTTTACTTTTCCCTCTAATCATTAAAGTATCATCCGTCTTAGCTTTACGCAGTAACCCTAGAAAAACGGTAGATCGATTCATTAAGTCCCTGTGGGATCGATATCTTTTAAAACTACGCGATTAGACTGTGCACTTGCAGTTAGTACCCCGATAGACTCACAAAGTCGCGATCAGTGTCAAACCCTAACTTTGACCTCTTCATCATGAGCACTTTCTGGTTGTTATTGCAAATCTCATCTTGCCTAGCCTTAGCCTATTGTATCTTGAGTTGAAGCTCTTCGATTTGTTGATCTCACTTAACAATGTTGGTAGCACAAGCATCAAACTCTTTGTTCTCCTCTAAAGAAGCTTTTTCCAGTTCTTTTAATTTGGTAGTAGATACAAGAGCCAAATCCAATTTTGATGATCGACTGACCTTTTTGGCTTCTTGATTATTTGTGGTCTCTTGTTTACGGATAAGATCAGCGGTGATTTGGTCGACAAGAAGTCCAATTTCAATGACAAAGTTGGCTACAAGAGGAGAGACCTTGAGGATGTAAACTTTCTTGAGAAGGTCTTTAATTTTGAAAGCGGAAATGGCATTTTGTGCCAAAGTCTTGAACAATTTTGTTCCAAATACTTGACTTTTTATGGCACACAGAGTTACTTCAACACTTTATATGGTTGATACTCCACCTTATGTCGTTGAAGCACAAGAACACTTGTCGCCAGAACTTCCGCGAAAACTTATCATCATTTTCAAATACTCATATGGTTTGCTTTTCTTGAGTTTATCGAGGTCTTCTAGTGATATCAAAGTTGCTATAAATACTATTGGGAGTTTGTAGTTTGTAATTATGCCAAAGCTTCTGTTGGACGTCTCACCAGATTTGGTCGCAACAGTGGGATTAACTTCGTTAACCTTAAGCCTATCTTCATCTGCTACCTTCCCATAGGCCTTAGGTTCATCTTCATTCATGTGAATCCCCTCATCAGGGTTACAGAAATCAAAAGAAGAAAGATCTTGAGGTTCTTTCTGGGAATCTTCCCATTGGGTATTGCTTCTTGAATCATTTTCCTCTTGATCATCCCCTCATTGGTCACTTTCTGCCTGATCCTCCTCTTTCTGAACTTGCACTTCTTCTTCGACAACATCCTCTTCTTCAAGTCTTGAGCTTTCACTCTCGCTAGAAGAACAAGACTGTTGGGAAGGTTGAACATGGACAAGTGGACTAGGAAGTTTGACATATGGAAAAAATGGTTGATTCACTTCTCCAATTGAGGCTTTGAAAGACTTGGGCTCAATGCACAGAGAAATTGTGCCAGTGTTAGGATCAGGATACTCGATAGCAAATAAGGGAGTATTGGAATGATTATCCTTAAATAAGGATTCAAGTTGAGAACAAAATGTCGAAGACATAAAAAGTTTACTTGACGAAGTAAGAATACCTTATATGTGTTTACGTCGGGACTAGAATTGGCACTTTCAAGGTCGCCAAAATTGATTGGTTTTGATACGTCTGGTTCTTTTTCGACAAGCTAAGGAGCCTTCAACTTTGATTTCTTGGTTTTTTTGTTGGGGTAGTGGTTGAAGTGATTAACGTTTATTGAGAAGTAGAGCCATGAGGTTTTACTTTCTTAACTTTCATCGACTCAGGAGCTTCAGGCGAAGAGTCCTCGACAATGATCTTCTTGACATGGTTTTTGGGAGCGTCACTCTTCTTCTGTTTTTAGGGGGTAACGAAAGGTTTATCGTCGACCTAAAACAAAATGTTAAAATAAGAAAATAATGATGCATGTAGAAAAAAACCTATGTGAAGAGGTGAAACCTTTATTTTTTTATTTTTTGATGGTAAGGCTTTTCCCTGGTGGCGAGCTGCCTCAGCTGCCTCCTTCTCAGCTTGTTGTCGGGCAGCCTTGGCTCTGGTCTATTTTTTACGTTCAACAGTTGTAAAAAATGCGACAAATAGTATGATTCGTGATTCAATGGGAAGTAAAAGGGACAAGTTGATCAAATAATCCTTGGCTTTCCCTCAACTTCATGTATTGGGGTAATAACTTTGACACGCTTTATATCGACATGAAGGTGGCATTGGAAACTATGTAGGTTATGCTCCGACGGAACCATCCTTTGAGCAGGTTTTAAGCTTTCAGTTTTTAACACCTCAAGGTATGACCCATAAACAAACCACCTTGGAAAGGGATGTCAAAATTCCAAAGTTATCTTAGCACTTGGCAAAAGTGGTAACTTGGGTGGATAAAAATTAAAAGTGAACTCATACTTGCCTTCACTCATAACATACGAAGGAATGTCAAGACCGAGGATTTTCTCCATGAACTTATGTTTTAAAGAAGTCGTTACTTTGGATATGGTTTGCCTAAGATCACTGGGCCTATACACAATTTTTAGGTAGCATTGGAAAGTCTGGATCTCCTTTATTTGAGTATATCTACCTTTTTTGAACCTGGCCTGCATGGAAGCAAAAGCAATAGTCAGATATTTCGCCAAAGTTGAAACTTTAAGAAATTCTTTGTTGTAGTAGCTCTTCCACCAAGTGTCAAAATCTAGGGTGCAATAGTAAGAAGGGTGAAATGGAAAGAACGAAAGCTTTGTGACATCAATAGATTGTCGAGACAGATGTTCGACACAACTTCTCTCAGTATAGGGAATGATGCAAACACACAAGTCGCTCTTTCGACTATACAGAGATCTGGGAAGCAGCTGACTCAGTCCAAACTGTCGGGCTACTAAGTTTGGCTGATACCTAAGAATCTTGATGTGCGCCTTAGGATCATCTACATGATCCACCAGTAGTCGTGGAGTAAGGAAAGTTCCCCAAATGGCTAAAAATTCAGTGTCCTGATCAGTGTTAGGAGTAGGGAAGTCCTTAGTAAATCAAGAGGGACCATATTTTCGATTGACAAAAGGAGTCATCAAAGAGTAGAACTTTTAGTGCTTGGCAAACATCAGGACGAACTTGGTAAAGCTTTCATGCAAGGAGCATCCAACATCAGTCGGAGTCATCAAAGTTAGTCGTATCCCTTCAACCTTTCGATTCTTAATTAGCTCAACATCTTCACTTAGTTTAGGTTCGTCAAGCGAAGACTAAAAAGTGGCATTTAGCCACAACTGAAGTAACCATAAAGGTCCCACCAGCAAGAAGTAACCATAAAGATTTTTTTAATATACATGTACATCCTTTATTTTCATACACCCACATCCCTAGATTTTCGTACAAAGAGCATAAGATCATCTGGCTCAGACAGAGGTTTCGACCCTCATGCAGTTCATTAGCAATGGTTATAAATTTCTTCATCACCTTCAGAGATTTGGAACAGAACACATAGCGTGACAATTACAAAGCCAAGAAAGTAATGTGTTCGGCATCAGAAACTTCTTCGCTAGCCTTATTATGATGGTCCTCGATGTAATGACCAATGTTTTCCCATGTGTGGTCTAAATTAATGGTATCTTCATCATTGACATCAAGGTCGAAGGCCTCCCAAGTTGGTCGTAAGCCCGCAATGGCAGCTAAGTCAAATAGAGTACGAGTAACCATCCCACAAGGTAGATGAAAGGTGTTGCTAGTACTCTCCCAGAAGTAGAGGGATGCGACCAATTTTTTTTGGAAATACGAAGGCCCTACCATCGACAGTTGGATCAAATCATATATGCCCATCTTTTCACAGAGTTTAGGCTTCTTCTTTTCAACTTTCTCCAGCCATGAAATATAATGTTTGTGGTGCTTGAAGAGAGGAAAATAGAGAAACACCATGGTTCTTCTTTTCAACTTGCTCATATAGATAATGTTAATCGGGTTATCAACTTAGACAACGGAGGTCACCGTTGTGTCAGTAGAAATGGTATGCATTTTGATTGCAGAAACGACTTCGAAACGTCGATTTTGGTCTTACTAGCTAATTTGGCCAGAAGCTTTTTAGCATTCATTAAAGGTTGTGTACGATAGTAAGCAGGGAATAAGTCCCTTAGTTTTTCAGAGTTTTAATTCAAATCAGAGAGTGAACCCATGAACGCGCAAGTTTTTCTAGAAATACTAATAGGAATGAGTACCTGAGATTGGAATATGCATCGCTTCTCTTCTTCAAGAGGGGGTTCAGGAACATATTCCCGATTCCATGAAACATTGGGTCCTAGAATTTTATGACAAAAAGGTAGTGGAAGCTTGGATCTTGAAGGACCTTTGGTGCTCTTCTTGGATGTTGACATGATCAAATAAGCTAGGAATTTGAGAGAAGTTGAAAGATTTAAAGTGATTTAAGAAAGTCGTTTGAAAAGAGATTTGCAGAAAAATGGAGGAGTTGAAGAAGTTCTGAGGAGTAAAAAAGAGAAATGAAAGAAAGGAAGAAGATTTATAGTGGAAGAAGAAACTCTTCAGTTTCTAAGAGAAACAAGTGTCCATCAACGTCGGACACATGGTACTCATTTACAAGGCAACACAATTTTTTCTCTCTCCAAATCCCCATGATCTCCTGGAGAGGCGGAGGCATTACCATATGTTAGTATCGCACGTCCGGATGTGACCGTTTGGTAAATGGAAATGATTATAGTGACGTCAGTACAATGACAATCCTACATGTTGAAATGAGTAATATTTTCGAGAGGTAATTTGTTAGTTGGGGTTTCGACGTGATGACGTGGATGATGAGTCAATGAATCGAAGACAAGTTGGATACTGCAAAGGAGGAACTTCGATGGTAGAAAAGAAGCAAGAATACAAAAGGAAGAAAAAGTTTATGTGGGAATAAAATAGGGTTTCGACATGTGAGGATGTTTTGACAAAGTTTGTCCCCAAGATCCTGCCGACACCCAAGACTAGCTTTAAGAAGCTAGTCGAAGCCCCTATATATGTTGTGTGATCCAGGGGACTTAGTGAAAATTCATGCAAGATGAAAAGCTATTTCGCTTGACCAGAGGAAGTTGAGGAATAAAATGAGGCTAAATAATTGTCTTCCAGCCTTATCCAAGACAAGAGACGCGTGGAAGTACATCTGGAGACGATTTTGCATGCAGGCAGAATGTGGAGAGTGGGGAAGAAATACCTGTTAAGAATTAGTTATTTAGTTTTATATAAATAATGATTGTAACTTAGGAAAATCCCTATGTTGAAATTACTGCAAAACTCACTTACTCAAAGTATTCATATCAAAGAGAGAAAATAGTGAACTTGAGTGCAATTTTACGTTCATTCACCATTTTATTTATCAAAGTATTTTGCTTATATTTATTTTTACTTTTTTTTTTCAATACTTAGTCGAAACATAGAAAACACTTTATGTCTTGTTCTTCATTTGTTCTAAGACTTATTTTCAAAACAAAACCCTTGAGTGTTTATGCAAACACTACACACGATAATCACAACTTTTGCATGTATGTCCTATGATTAATCTAGTCAATCCCGCGAATGACCTTGTTTAGGAGGACTAACGGTTGTTTTCCAAATTCACAGGTAAACAATGGGATGATTCTAATGAATACTGATTGATGGTCTCTTGTTGATTTGAGGATCTTCATAATTTGTGCTTTCAAACTTAATGTCAGACCCCTTGCCTGAGACATCTGTTGGGACATCAGTCTATTGAGGAGATACGTAATCTTTTTGCTTATCTTCAAGAGTATCATCAATGACAAAATTTATTGACTCCATTATTCTATTGATGGGATCCATCTTCTTTATTTTCTCACGATCTGTCAAGATGTAGCACTTGCTACAAAATACTTGAAAGTATTTGACATCTAGTTTTCTCCCTTTCCACAGTTCATACTGAGTTGCCTTGGTTCCATATCTTATGGCCATGTTGTGAATATGACAAGTTGTGTTCATTGCTTCAACTCAAAAATAATAAAGTAGGTTTTTGGCATACAACATAACTTTAGACGACTCTTGCAAGGTCCTGCATATGCCATATGAGGTCCATATGAAGTAAATTTAAAACTTTGGTGGTGGCAAAATGATGAAGCTTCTTGTGGGACATCTTGGTATGCTTTCCTATGTGGAATTCTCCACAGATTTTCCCTTCTTCAATCTTGAGTTTTGGAAATCCCATGATAGCATATTCAAATACGATATTTCTCATACTATTGAAGTTGAGATGACAAAGTTTTTCGTGCCATATTTTGGTCTTTTCTACCTTGGATATCAAACAAGTTGAGGGCTGAATTTTGTATTGAGATACCCACAAGTAACATTTGTCTTTGGATTTGGATCTTTTCATTAACACTTCTTGATCTTTATTGGAAACAGTTCATTCTGATTTGTTAAAGTTCACATTCAGATCATGATAATATAGTTGACTTATACTAATCAAGTTTGCAGTCGATCCTTCTATCAGTAGTACATCATCAAGGCTAGGGAGACTTGGATATACCAATCTGCCTATACCCTTAATTTTTACTCTTGCTCCATCACCAAAAGTAACATAACTATTAGGGTATGGCTTTAACTCTTTAAGATAGTTCTTTTCTTCAATCATATGCCTTGAACATCCACTATAAAAATACCGATCTTCTCTTGAGGAAACTCTAAGATATGTATGAGCTATAAAACTTGTGGAAGTTACTTTGGGTTTCCACACCTTCCTTGCTTGATTTTTATTCCCTTTCTTTCTGTTGAGCCTTGACTGACAATGAGACTGAGGATATCCATACAATCTATAGCAAAAGGTTCTTATATGACCATATCTTTCATAGTGGTGACATCTCAATGATGAGTTATTGTTTCCTTTGTACTGAGGGTACATATATTGAGCTGGATGTTGAGACATGTGGTCCTTCATCATAAACTCAGTTTTCTTCTAAGGAGAAACAAACTTATTAGTGGGAATTTTGATTCCTTTGTTCATGGATATGTAGTCAAACCTTATACCCTTCATATTCTTGGACATCTTCCCAGCTTCTAAGATTTTATCTAACATATCTAAACTATTGTTTAACATACATATATGTTTTGTCATATTGTCAACTTTGGACTTTAACAATGTGACTTCCTCTTCCAGAATTGCAATGGTTGAGATAAGTTTTTCTTTTTCCATAAGTAAAGCATTGATAGTTTTATTTTATTTCTCTACTACCATGCAAGATTCCTTCCACTGAGTGTGCAAAAGTTTGTATGTTTCAATGAGTTCTTCTTATAAGATATCTTCATCACTAAACCCATTATTAGATTCATATTTCATGTGAAAGCTATCACGTTATAGATATTTCTCCTTCACTTTCATCATCAGAATCAGGACAAGTGATTGCCAATCCTTTTTTTTATTTCTTTAGAAAAGTAAGACATTCAGATCTAATGTGACCAAACCCTTTACATTCATAACATTATGCTCATTTGCCTCTATAAGGTTTATCTTCATCTTTGCTCTTACTCTAGATACTAATGTCTAACACCTTATTTTGGACATTTGTCATCTATTTTTTATCCAACCTTCTTAAAGACTTATTAAACTTTCTCCCAACAATAATTATAACATCTAATAGACTTTCTTCAATTTCATCTTGATCTTCATCGTCTTTAGTGTTGGATACAAAGGTTATACTCTTGTTGATCTTTTCTGACCCGTCATTCATAGCCATAATAAAGATTTGTAGAGAACCAATGAGTTCATCAACTTTGATGTTGCTTAGGTCTTAGGCTTATTCAATAGTTGTGACCTTCATATTAAACTTCTTAGGTAACAATCTAAGGATTTTTCTGGCCAAATTTTCTTTAGACATCTTTTATCCTAAGGCGAAAGAAGTGTTGACAATGTCACAGAGTTTGATGTTGAATTCGAAAATGGATTCATCTTCATTCATTATAAGATTCTCAAATTTTACTGCGAGGAGCTGCAATATTGATATACGAACTTTGGATGTGCCTTCATGTGTAGTTTTAAGAATCTCCCATGTTTCTTTGTCTTCTGTGCATGTGTTGATCAACCTAAACATGTTCTTGTCCACACCATTAAAAATAACATTCGAGGCATTGGAATTTCCAAGTGCTTCATCATCTTCATCATTAGACCAATCAATTCCAGGCTATAAGGTTGATGTTTCATCTTGAGAGGTATTCACAGGGTGTTTTCAACCTTTTATAACAACCTTCCTATTTTTTTGACCATGGATTTGAGAAAAGCAACCATTTTGGCTTTCCAATAATCATAGTTGGCGCTATCCAAGACAAATGGTCTACTAACTGATCCTCCATCCTTAGTGTAGTCCATTTGAACATAAAATATCCATGGATATGAATGCATATGCTAGAGTGGTGCATAAACAATAACACAAATAAAAGACTCAAAATAGAAATCCTAACACAAATATTCTTCAATACTTGCACACCCTTCAAATGTTAGGTTTGAGTCCTTAAATAACAACACAACTTCTGAGATTTTCTTCAATTGGCATAAGATTTTATCACATCCGGATTTATAGAAGATTCTGTTTTGATTTATTTTTTAAATAACCTCCAACAAAAAGATTTGATTTGTTTTGATTCAAGTTTAAATCTCCAAACGATTAGATTTTATCTTATTCTATTTATCAAACAAATCTAATTAACACTTTGCTAAAAGATAACAACGAATCTGGTTGAAATACAACCAATTTTTTTGCCCAGAACAATAACAACCATTACCTATTGACAAAGGCTAAATGTTGCACACATGCTGAAACATCGTGTCCCATATGTGTCATTTCTTCACCAAAATAGTTTGTACACTCCATGTTGTTTTTCATAATGCAACCATTAAAATGAACAACAATTAGTAAAAAATATTTAAAAAAATATAGTAAAAACAAAAAAAAAATGGTAAAAAAGAAAGAACATTCTTATACCATCTTAAAATATGTGGGTGATAACATTTGTAATCTTTTGGGTAGATAATTTGAAAACACATTTTAAGGCTCGAGGATCAAGTTTCCATCTACCGTAACTATGAATATGGACGAACGATGTATACTCAAATATTCTATGAGTGAGGTTACTAGTGATGAACTCATTAGAATAAATCGAAGATAAGACTTGCATAGAAATTTTAGAGTTAAAGATCAAAGACCGTAAAAGGCAAATGATTTATGAAATACAATGCAGTTAAAAGTGCCTTGCTCCAATATTTTTTAGGAATTTTATTTTGAAATATCAAAAAAATGTCTATTTTTTCACTCAACAATGACATTTGATTAGGGTGATTTAACTCATAAAAACTTATGGATAATATTTTCACTTTGACACAAATTCTTAACATATTAGACCAAATCCATATAATACTCGTACCAAATTAATTTCTAACCATGAAGAAAAATTGAGGAAATTGAATAAGAATTCATATGAATTGTAAATGTAATTTATATATTTATTAGATATATAAAAGTTTAATAGACAGTCATAACGAGCTCTTCAAATTTTATTATTTATTAATTTTTATTCAAGATCACATTTTCATATTTTTATTAGTTTTTTAGTTACATTTTTTTTTGGAAGAAAATATTTATAATAATATATTCTAAACTATTGGATTAAATTATAATAATCATAAGTAATAGTTTTACAAAACTTCATCACACGTGTGTATGTATAGTTTAAAAGCAATAGTGTGTATTTTTCATTCTTGTTGCTTCGGTGGTGTTATAAGAAAACGAAACAGACGCAATTCGTTTCTGCACAATCGAAATCGTAAATCAAGATCAAGGATTTGATTTCATTTTCTCTCTCTATTTCTTCGATTCAAGGTTTTTCTTCCATTTCAATGTCGTCGAATTCCTTCAGAGGTGGATCCTTTTACGGCGACGCTGATCCTTATCGATCAAGGTAACAACCATTCTTGATCCTGCAATTTCTTTCTTCGTTTCCCGCAATTTCTTGATATTAACATGTTTGAATTGCAGAGAGGGACTCACCACCAGAACCGCCGCTGCTCCCTCCGATGAAATTCAGTTGCGTATTGATCCTGTCATGGAATTCGACGATGAGATCACCGGTCTTCGTGGTCAAGTTAGAAGATTGAGAAATGTAATGTATCTATCTATCTATCAATCTTCCCCAATTTTACCTACTTTTTCTTTCTATTTATGTACCTGCTTATACACAATATAATAATTGTTCTTTTTTTAAATTATGATTTTTAGGTTTCACTATGTTGGAAAAGAGGGAAAATAAACAGAACCATATAGTTAGATTCATCTTGTATGTGTTTATGCATGTGGAGTTTAATCACTATACACTTGATAATTGGATAGGTTGATAGCTTTTCGGTCAATCTTTGAATGATATAAATCATATGATATTTCATAACTGATGCTTGCATGCCTGCTGCTTCCAGCTGAGTTTATAGAATCTTAGCAGCTTGACTTGTTGTTCAATTATGTGCTGGTTACTTGCTATGTATTTTATTCGTATTAGAATTAGTTTGGTGAAACTGTATTTAGTGCAGAGATTCTTTCTTTTCTCTTCCTGATTTTGTTTCTGATTCGCGATGTTGTACATTTATGCTGCAGGTTGCTGAAGAGATAGGTACAGAAGTCAAGACTCATAAAGATTTTCTGGAACAGATGGTACGTTTTCATATATTTTCTAGACACATACTCACAAAGATGAGCTAGAAAAAAGCATACATGTGCCTATGCCTAGAGTTGCTTGCTTTATGATACCCGCAAAATGGATTTACTATCAAACTTTTAATTCTTTAGGTGTTGAATTTTGAAACACTAACTGGCATGATATGTTTTTCAATCAGAAACTTAATTAGGGTCAGTTTTTTATAATGTGTAGGTTCACAAAACTTGAAGTTAAAATGGGAAATCAGTTGTTAATGCTGCTCTACTATATTTGGAATCTTTGACTTATTAGAAAAGATAATTCCATTGTACAATTTTTTTCTACTTCAGCAATTTATGATCTCTAGTGGACCTCTATGTATGACTCGAATCTGGATGAAGTTTTTACCATCTATCATTGGATTTTCCTTACTTTAGGATGTTAGGTTATAGTTTGGATTGTAAGTAGTGCTTTATGGTTTTGTAGATGAAGATGAATCAAGTTTTACATCAAACTCGCTTTTAGAGTAAAAACATCCAAATATAAATTACTTCACTTCAAAGTTTTAGTTAAAGAAATTTTATCTCAAAGTTGTGTTTATCAAATGCTCTTTTGGCCTTCAAGAAGTTGGTCAGGATTATGGTTTTGCATATAAAGATGAATTACATTGATGAGAACTTTGACCCATGTTATATATTATTTGTATTAGAAAGATTTACAGTTTCTGAAAATGAATATGGAGAAAAAATGTTTTGGCTGGTTTTTCTTGAATATTGATTTGTAGTAGTAATAGATCAGTTATTGATACATCATTTCCCTTATAGAATGAAAATGAAAATGCATGTCTGTCTGCTTAATTTTTGCTTTTATCTATTTTAATGCAGCAAATGACAATGGCAAAAGCTCAAGCTGGGGTGAAGAATAATTTAAGAAGATTGAACAAGAGCATCGTGCGCAATGGTTCAAATCATATTGTTCATGTGATCGCTTTTGCATTGATCTGTTTCTTGATTGTGTATCTTTGGTCAAAGATGTCCAGAAAATAAGGCTTCACAGGGGTCTACTCCTCCAGCATTGTAGTTGAAAAGATTTCATCCAAGTCCTTCTTTCAATGACTCACAACGATGCCTAACTTTGTTGTATAGAGAAACTTTGTAATATACTTTGTGTAACATACTAACATATCTTGGATCGAAGTAGGTTTTTGTGTGAAGAAAAAAGATAATATGGTATTTAGTAGTTTGCATGTCACGTTTTCATTTGGTGTAAAATTACCATCATTTAGAAAGAGGAGAAAGATTTTTTTAATATACATGTACATCCTTTACTTTCCATACACCCACATCTTCATATATTAATTGGGGGTAAGTCAGGAATGTAACTAATACTTTAACTGGGGGCATTAATATATTTTGATATATTCATTTCTTTTTTAAATTAAAACTTTAAAAATAATTATAACTTCTTGTTTGTACTTGCCACACATCTACATGCTTGTTTGTACTCCAAGTAAGAGCACAAAACACCACAACAAAGTAAAGGGGGTGAAAATACTAATAAAATATATAGTGATAAAAAATAATTCAATGGTAGCGTAAAAGTAAAACCTCACTTTCATATATTTCAATTACATAAATCAATACAATAATTACTCATTAACATCCAAAACAACTCATTTGCACAACCTTTATGTAATGCAATGCGACAACAACTCAACTCATGTATTTGGTATCAATTCAACAAATGTTCTTCATACGAATCAGGTCCCAACATCTGAACTTCGAGCCCACTCATCTGAGCTCCGGACAATTCATTAGTCCCAACATCTGAATTTGTGGCTCGCCTCTTTCACAACAAAGACAACATATGATACAATATAATGTAATGCACAACCACAACAACACAACAACAGATTTACAGTTTCACATCTAACTGTAAATAACATCAAAGTAGTCCCTACAGTTGGACTATCCACCACAATCTCGATTATATGTTCGTCAGATTGTTATCTCATCATCAACATTATTCAACATCATTAAATTAATCAAACAACGAAATTAATCAACCAAAATTCATCGAAAAACACCAAACAATAGCCAAACATCGACCGCACGACAAAACAACACCAAAAATCCAATTTAACAAGTCAAAACACACTCACTGACACGTTAATAGACATTTAGTCACTTGGGTGACAGTCGTCATCATCCTTTTCCCTCAACTGTCACCCATATGACGACCGACAAGACCCAACGCTTGCCTGGAGACCAAGACGGTCTCCCCATCAGACCGCTGACGACCGTCAGCATCCTAAGGTGCATGACGATCATCTCGTCATGCAGGTGACATCCCCCACCTCTGTTACAGAAGCAGAATTTTCATTTTACTATGGAGTTCAGTCCATAACTCTGATTTTCCACCCTTCAATCGATCATAAACATAAAAAAAAACATGTTATCCTTAAAACATCATATACATATCGATTAGCACACAATTTCATGAATTAATCATAATTTTTAATACTTTATTCATCATTTTCATGTCAACCATGTGAACACAGCTCATACCACTTTTATGAATACAAATATCTAATTTTCATGGTAAATCAACACACAAAATTAAGGATAATTTCAACAATCACCAAATTATCATAACAATTTCATTCATATCATCAAATATTCAACCATGGAAGAAAATGAAAAAATCTAATGGAGATTAAGGAATTCTCACTATCCATCATGTAATTAACACCATATTTATAGTAATTCTCCTTACCTTAGATTTTCATTTGCAACTCTAAGCTTTGGCTATGATGATTTCCTCCCAAACCCTTGTTCTCACGTTGCCTCTTGTCTCAAAATAATACGTACTGACAACTCTTAGATTTTTTAATTTTTTTAATTAAAAAACCTAATTTAACCTTCTAATAATCGTATCTTAACCCCAACTTATTATAATTCTCACCACTTACCTTATTTTACTCATAATTTCTATTTTCCACCCAAAACATCTATTTTATATTTAATTTTAATTTTATTTATTTATCTAATTATTTAATAAAATAACTAAACACTTTTCTATCAATCTCAACATAGCATAAACATGCAAAAAATCAAATCATCAATCCAATGCATATAAAATTCATTTTAATAAATAAATAAAGCATAAATTCAATTAAATAAATAGTTTAAAGAAAACAGAGTGTTATAATTCTCCCCTAAAAAAATATTTGAACTAAATAGCTCTGGATAAAACTCTCTCATTCGACTCTCCAGCTCTCACGTCATGTTGCATCCAGCAGGTCCTCCCCAAACAAATTTTTCCAAGAAGACCTTTTTACCTCTCAAGTGTTTCACTTCCCGATCATCGATTCACACTAGTGATGCCTTCACAGTCAAATTATCTCTCACTTGCACATCATCCATTTGAACCACAAAAGACTCATCTGGCACATATTTCCGAAGTTGAGACACATGAAATACACCGTGAAGATTTGAAAGAGATAGTGGTAAATCAACTTTGTATGCCACTTCCCCTTCTCGCTTTAGAATCTGATAAGGATCAATAAAATATGGAGTGAGCTTTCGAGACTTCAAAGCTCGACCAACACCAGTTACTAGAGTAACTCTTAAAAATACATGATCTCCCTCTTGGAATTCAAGTGTTTTCCCTCTCATGTCATGATAAATCTTATGGTGACTCTACGAAACTTTTATCTTTTTCTGAATCATTTTGATCTTCTCGGTAGTCTATTGAACAATCTCAAATCTAAGCACAGCACTTTGACCAGAATCATACCAACACAAAGGTGTCTTGCACCTTCTACCATACAAAGCCTCAAATGGTGTCATTCTAATACTAGAATGAAAACGCTTGTTGTAAGTGAACTCAACCAATGGTAAGTAACTTTCTCAGATACCTCCCTGCTCCAAAACACAAGCTCTTAGCAAATCCTCCAAAGACTGGATAGTCCTTTATGTCTGAACGCCTGTCTGCGGATGATAAGCGGAACTCAACTTCAGCTTAGTACCCATGTCTTCCGGCAAACTCCCCCAGAATCTCGATGTGAATCTCAGATCTCTATCAGAAACAATACTCGAAGAAATACCATGCAAGCTAACAACCTTCTCAATATACATTTCAGTCAACTTTTGCAATGAATAACTGGTCTTAATTAAAATGAGATGAGCCTATTTAGTCAATCTATCCACTATAACCCAAAATGAATCATTACCCTTAGAAGTCTTAGGCAAACTCGACACAAAATCCACGGAATACCATCCCACTTCCATTCAGGAAGAACCAATGGTTGCATCAAATTCAATGGTTTCTGATGTTCAATCTTCGACTTCTGGCAAGTCAAACACGCATAAACAAACTCAGCTATATCCTTCTTCATTCCTGGCCACTAAAACATTTTCTTCAAGTCTTGATACATTTTACTAGCACCGGGATGAATATCAGACTACTTCTGTGACCTTCTTCAAGAACACTCTTCTTAAGTTCCGGAACATCAAGCACACAAACTTTGTCACGGAAAAGCATAACACCATTATCATCTATTATAAAATCGCCTTCTTTACCTTGATTGATTAACACTAACCGGTCAATCAATCCCAAATCTGATTTCTGACCTTCTCTGATTTCTTTGAGAATACCACTAGTCAGCTTCAACATACCTAACTTCACACTGTTAAAACTCCTTTCATAAAACAGACTCATATATTTGAATTGTCGGTTAACTCGAATTCTTGAACCATAAGCATCGACATATGCAACAAATTTGTGGTTAAAGCATTAACTAAGACATTGGCTTTACCAGGATGGTAACTCAAACCAAAATCATAATCTTTCAGAAATTCGAGCCACCTCCTCTGCCTCATATTCAACTCTTTCTGATGGAACAAGTACTTAAAACTCTTGTGGTCATTTAACGCTTCAAATTTTGAATCAAATAAATAATGCCTCCAAATTTTTAACACAAACACCACGACTGCCAAATTTAGATCATGGATAGGATAATTCCTTTGATGAACTATCAATTATCTAGAAGCATAAACCACCACCTGACCATTTTGCATAAGCACACAACCTAAACCCATCTTCTACACATCACAATACACAACAAAATATTCACTTAGACTCGGCAAAATCAAAATTGGTGTTGGCGTCCACTTTTTCTTGAGTTATTGAAAACTATTTTCACACTGGATACACCACACAAAAGTTTGACCCTTTCGAGTCAACTGAGTTAAAGGCAAATCCAACTTCGAAAAGCCTTCGATAAACCTTTTATAGTAACCAGCCAAACCCAAAAAACTTTTGATCTCAGAAGAAGGCTTCAAAGTTTCCCATTGCAACGTAGCATCGGCCTTTGATGGATCAATAATAATACCACCACTAGAAATTACATGACCAAAGAAACTCACTTCTCGTAACTAGAACTCACACTTAGATAACTTTGCATACAACTTCTTATCTTTCAATGTCTGCAATACAATCCTTAGATGTTCTGTATGATCTTCATCTGATTTCAAATATATCAGAATATCATTGATGAACACAACAAAAAATTGATCTAAGTATGGATGGAATATTTTATTCATATACTCCATGAACACTCCAGACACATTAGCCACATCAAACGACACCAGAAAATACTCATGGTAACCATACTTTATTCTGAAAGTAGTCTTCAAAATATCGTCTAACTTCATACAAATCTAATGATAACCCGACTGCAAGTCAATCTTAATGAACATGCAAGCACCAACTAGCTGATCCATCAAATCGTCAATTCTCGGAAGAGGATACTTGTTCTTGATAGTAACCTTATTCAGTTGTCTATAGTTAACATACAACCTTATGCTACCATCTTCCTTCTTAACTAACAGCATCGATGCTCCCCACGGAGAAACACTCAGTCGAACAAACTTCGTCTAAAGTAGATCCTCTAACTGTTTCTTCAGCTCACTCAACTTTGAAGCAGACATCTTATATGGCGCCATCGATAGAGGGCTAGTACTAGGTACTTAGTCTATAGTGAACTCAACTTCACATTCTGGCGGCAAATCACTAATGTCATCTAGGAACACCTCAGAAAACTCACCAACAACAGTTAGATCTATAATCGTTCTCTCACTTCCCTCTCTCAAGGACGCGAACACCATGAACACTTGAGCACTCTCTCTCAAGGACATCCCTACTTGCCTCGTGGTCATGAAACTTGATCTTGTACTCCCCTCAGATTCAAGAAACTTCATCGATTTATCAAAACAATTAATATGCACATGGTTGAACTCCAACCAATTCATTCCCAGAATAACCTTAAGTTAACTTAGAGGCAAATAAACTAAGTCAATCCTAAAATCTTTACCATAAATTGTCAAAGGAAATTTCTAACACACCAACGAAGTAGTCACTGAACCATTAGCTAGGGTATTAATGACCATGCCTCCATTCATAACAGACACTTCAAATTCAATCTTTTCACACACTCAACAAATATAAACGATTATGTCACAACCGTAATGATAATACTAATCAAAGGAATATTATTAATAAAGAATATAACTCGAATCAAGTTATCAAATGTAGTAGTCTCTGCTCCAGACAAAGCAAAAACTTTCCCTCTAGAGTGAGCCTTCTTAGGTTTCTCACATTGAGTACTAATATGACCATGCTCTCCATAATTATAGCAAGTCAGACTATTACTCTTACATTCGACAACTCCGTGACTTGGCTTCCCACACTTAAAGCAATTCACAATTGTGCTTTTGCACTCAAAAATACGGTGTCCAAACTCACCACATTTGAAACATCTCACAGAAACAAGAGTCCTTCCCCCACTTTTCTCTTTCCCACCTGCCTCCTTCTGATCAGCCTTATGTTTACCCTTATTGGACGAATTCCCATAAGGTTTCCCACTATTCTTAGCCTTCCCTTTATTTTCACTGAGACTCTTATAGTGAGCAGATTGGGATCTTCTATCCTCATCATATATTCTGCACCTATTTACCAGCACAAAAAATTGGCGGATCTCCTGATATTCAATACCTTGCTTGATCTCGGAACGCAACTTGCTCTCAAACTTGATACACTTATGTCCCTCGGTAACTACAATATTATAGCATGGACAAAAATTCATCAGTTCTTCGAACTTAGTAGCATACTCAACAATTGTCGAATTCCCTTATTTCAGTCTAAGGAACTCGATTTCTTTCTTACTGCGCATGTCCTCTGGAAAGTCCTTATATAGAAAATTAGTTTTGAACACAACCCAAGTAACCTTAGTACCTTCATATAACATTCTCTGATGCGCATTATCCCATTAGCCTTCGGCCTCCTCTGACAACATATAAGTACCAAACAACATTTTCTGGTCCTCAGTGCAATCCATCACTGGAAAAATATTCTCAATCTCTCTGAGCCATGTCTGAGCACCTTCTGGATCATATCTTCCCTTGTAGTTAGGTGGATTGTGCCTTTGAAACTTCCTAAATCGACATAATTTATCACATATATTCTGCTAATTTAGTTAGGCCTGCAATGCCCAATTCATCATTTTCAGAGCATCAACAATAGCTTGATCGTTTCTTCCTGTAATCACATTTTTGCACACCAGTAAACAATTATTAGAAGAAAAATGCATCAAAAATGTTCATATTGTTGGTGTAAGCCCTAGAGGCCAATACTTTTGGTACTTGTATCGAATTATTTATTAATAATAAAAGGCTTTTTCTTTATTATGTTTGTTTAATAAAGTCCCTAGAATAGCTAGTCCGTTTAATGTATCAAGTGTGACTTAATCATGAGATCACATTAAACATAAGGACATTATTCTTAAAGTATATGTAGTCGAGCTTTATTGTGAAATGGGATAACATTAAAGCATTAAGACTATTATGTATATAGACTGATGATCACATCTCATGGATCATGGATAAGGAGTTATCAAGTCTTAAACGTATGTATGAATATTAAGAGTAATATTTATACTAGATTGACCCGCTATGAGAATACTATATAGAATGTTATGTAAAGTGTCATAAGTTATTCTCATGGTGATAATGGTGTATACCACCCTTCGACCTGAAACCACTATGGACCTTAGATGTAGAGTCAAGTGCCTTATTATTGATCAAACATTGTCCGTAACTGGATGACCATAAAGACAGTTAATGGGTACTCCATGAAGCATGCTAAGGGACATGAGTGACCTTAACAGGATAAATGTCTATGGGCCCAATATTGAACTGGACAAGGATGACACGGTTTATGCCTTGTGTTCAATATAGACATAAGGGCAAAAGGGTAATTGTACACATAAGTATTATCACAAAAGGATTTGTCAGATCACATGACATTTTCATGTCTTGGGTAGCAGTGATGTGTTGCTAGATACCGCTCATTGTTTATTATGTTAAATACGTGATTTAATATAATTGCCAATGCCGCGAAAACCTACAAGGTCACACACAAAAGGACGGATTGATGAGAGATAGAGTAACTAAGGAACACCGTAAGGTACGGTGCACTTAAGTTAATTGTAGAACATCGTAAGGTACGGTGTACTTAAGTAGAATATGAAATATGGTAAGGTGCCATGCGCTTAAGTGATTTTGGCATATTATAAGATATGGGCCACATACACTTAAGTGGGCGTTTTAGCTTATAGCTCACACAAGTGGTTCTATAAATAGAACCCTTGTGTAGAAGAATTTGAGTAGTAGCAATTTCATTTCTCTCTCTCTCTCTCACACACACTCAAAGCCTTCATTCGTAGCAGCTAGCACGGAGATTGAAGGAATCCGTTCGTGTCGACTGAGCAGAGGCGTTGTCATCGTTCAACGTTCGTGATCGCTCCGTAGATCTACATCAAAGGTTTCAATCGTCATAAGAGGTAACGATTCTATCACTGATCATGCCCATTTGTAAGGATCACTAAAGGAGAAAATTTTAAATTCCGCTGTGTTTTGGATCGCTATTCTCCTTCAGTGGTATCAGAGCCACTTACGAAACCATGCATCTGATAGCTGTTTATTTTCTATATTAATATGATTAAAAGACAGAATGAATCAAAGAATAAACGAGTAATTAAATTTGGCATCATGTGTGTACGATTTGGATGATTGATGTTGACTATGCTTCGGAATTCGACATTAGTATGGTGAAGCAACGATACATCGATCGTCCATAGGTTATGCAATTGAGATCGATCAAGTTATATATATGATATAAGTAATCCTGATGCAAAATACGGTATATATGATATATTATTTCTGTTTCGTTCATTCAAACACTTAATAGTTGTTTTCCTTTGAGCGATCAATGGTCGTTTTCTTCTTGATCCGACATTAGTATGGTGAAGCAATGACCTATTGATCAATCATACTGAATCAACAATCGAGGTGTATTTGACGGTCTGAAATTGGTGCATTAGGATTAATGACGGCACAAGGGTTGTGTTGTCAAAGAGTTATGCGGTTGAGGGCCTGTTGGATCACTTCTGTTGACAGTTTCGAAGCGCTGATTTTGGTCGCGTGTCGTTCGTGATGGGCCTGTGACGGTCGTGACAGGCTGGACGTGACGGTCCTGACATGCTTTGTGAAGGTCGTCACATTCACAAAGTCTGTATTCTCTGTTTTTCTGTTTTGTGACCGGGCAGCGGAACCCCGGCTAACTCTGCGTAGTGTGATCGATCGCCGAAATTTAACTTGGTTTTAATTAATTAAAAGAATTAAAATTAATAATAATAATAATAATGCGTTTATTATTATTGTCTTGTGGTGATCGGTTATGGCCTTAGTTTTCCTCTATTTTGTTTTGGGATTTTAAAATACGACATGCGTGTCGTGCCTCTCTTTTAATCTCTTAATGTAACTTCTTTTCTCATCTTACTCCCTCATATGTAAAACGGGTTTCTTTTATATAATGTAATGTTATGAAGAAAGAGAAGAATTCAATATCAAAGGAGGATAACCTTGAAGATCTTGCTTGGAGAAGCTTAGATCGTTATTAGGTTAGCTTATGTTCTCTCATTGGCTTGGGAGAACAATTGCGCTAGGGGTCATAATTGTTTCATTATTTATGTTGATGCATGTGAATGTATGTTGATGCATGTGAGAGAAGATTTATATGATAAATAAGCCGGTGAGATCAGAATAATTGCAAATTCCCTCTAGTTAAATATTAAGTTTATGCTTTCCAAGTTTTAGCACTCATCAAGACTAGTATCGAATAATGTAGGTTTCGCCTACGCGGGGTGCATGTTCTATATTAGTAAGGTGCAATGGGATAATTGTAATATCCAATTGTTAAAACAATGGGTCAAACTTAACTAAACAAATTATAATAAGATTATATATGTTTAGAAGTAAGAGTTGGAAATAATCCATGTGATGGATTGGAATAAAGAGTTATTCACCCAACTAAAATATTCGAGAGTTGTATTAGATACAATTGGAAGGAGTTCCTACCTAAATAACCTAGTTTTGTGTAATCCGCCTACGCGGACTTAAAACAAAGTGAAATGTGGATCTCGACCCACTAGAAAATCTTCCAACGGGATTTTCCGAATCAAATGGTGAGGGTCATTTGTTTTGAGTAAAATAGTGGGAGCATATTTAATTAAAGGCTTAATTAAATATGTTATTGATACTTATATTTTCATTATTTTCATGTAGATTACCATCACAACAAACACCTCTAACAACATTTTACAATCAATCCTTGATAAGGAAAAATTGTCTGGGACAAATTTTCTGGATTGGCACCGAAATCTGAGGATTGTCCTCAAACATGATAGAAAGCTGTATGTCTTGGAGAAACCTGTTCCTGAATAGGAACCTCATAGTTCTGCACCTAAGGCGGAAAGAGATACTTATAAGAAGCATGTCGATGATGCCAATGAAACTGCTTGTCTCATGCTAGCTACCATGAACTCGAAGTTGCAAAAGCAACATGAGAACATGGCAGCGTTCGATATGATCGAACACCTGAAGATGCTCTATCAAGAGCAAGTAAGATATGAAAGGTTTGAAGTTTCAAAAGCCCTTTTTCAAGGCAAGTTAGCTGAGGGATCCCCTGTAGGTCCCCATGTGCTCAAGATGATTGGGTATGTGGAAAACCTTGAGAGGTTGTGTTTTCCCCTCGGAAAGGAACTTGCGACTGATTTGATCTTGCAATCGTTGCCAGATAGATTCAATTAATTTGTCCTAAATTTCAATATGAATGATATGGAAAAATCTCTTCCTGAACTGCTAGCCATGTTAAGAACTGCAGAATCTGAAGTCAAAAGGGAAGTCCATTCTGATGATCGGAAATGGAAAGAGATATAATAAAAGACCCACCAAGTAGGGTGATAAAGGGAAAGGCAAGGAAGTTGCCAAACCCAAACCCATTGTTGCTTCTTTGAAGCCTAGTGGACGCATAGCAAAGGAAGGCACCTACTTCCATTGCGGTAAGACCAGACACTAGAAGAGAAACTGCCCAAAGTACCTGGAGATAAGAAGAATGGAGTAGAGACTTCAACTTCAGGTATTTTTGTTGTTGAAATTAATTTATCTACTTCTGCATCATGGGTATTAGATACTGGATGCGGTTCTCACATTTGTACCAATGTGCAGGGGCTAAAAAGGAGTAGAGATTTGGCAAAAAGTGAAGTTGACTTACGAGTTGGCAATGGAGCAAAGGTTGTTGCTTTAGCCGTAGGAACTTATGTATTGACTTTACCTAGTGGTTTAATAATTCAGTTAGAGAACTGTTATTATGTACCTGCAATTAGCAGGAATATTATTTCCGTTTCTTGTTTGGACAAGTTTGGTTTTTTATTTATAATAAAGAACAATTGTTGCTCAATTTATTTGAATGATATATTCTATGCTACTGCACAAATGAACAATGGATTATATGTCCTTGATCTTGAAATGCCTATTTATAATATTAATACTAAAAGGATGAAACCCAATGAGTTAAATCCAACTTACCTTTGACATTGTCGATTAGGCCACATAAATGAGAAACGCATTTCCAAACTCCATAAAGATGGACTCTTGGACTCTTTTGATTATGAATCATATGACACATGCATATCTTGTTTAAGTGGAAAGATGACAAAGTCTCCATTCACAGGAAAAGGTGAAAGAGCTAATGATCTTTTGGCCCTCATACATACTGATGTATGTGGACCACTGAACATACCAGCCAGAGGAGGTTTTCAGTACTTCATCACATTTACTGATGATTTCAGTAGATATGGTTATGTGTATTTAATTAAACACAAATCAGCGTCCTTTGAAAAGTTCAAGGAATTCAAGAATGAAGTACAAAACCAACTAGGTAAGAATATTAAAACTCTTCGATTAGATCGAAGTGGTGAGTATTAAAAGCCTGGAGTTTGATGACCATCTGAAAGAGTGTGGGATCCTATCCCAACTTACTCCTCCTAGAACACCCCAATGGAATGGTGTATCTGAGAGAAGAAATCGAACTCTATTAGACATGGTCCGATCCATGATGAGTCAGACCGATCTTCCAAACTCCTTTTGGGGACATGCACTATTGACAGCAGCTTACACATTTAACTGTGTGTGAAGTCATGGCTTCTTGATGATTTTGATGATTACAACATCTCTAAACAATTCTCATGTGAAAAGATCAAAAAGTTTTCAAAGACTTGAAGTGAATTGAAGTGGAGTAAAGATTCAAGTGAAGTATATCATTTCAAAGGATCAAGTATCATCATTGGTATATCTAAAACTTTCACTAATATGACATACAAGTGTTCAAATATTTATTCCATGATATCTTGGTTCATATAGAAAATTAGGATGTATTGCATTTCATTTTTCACATTCTGCCAAATTCTATTTTTCAAAACTGGGCTTCAGTAACCGGTTACCCACCGAGCAGTAACCGGTTACCACTGTTGTTTTTCAAATATTTTTTGGACGTTGGAAGCAAGTAACCAGTTACCCACCGAGCAGTAACCGGTTACCACTGACGAATTTTGGCAGATTGGTGCATTTCTTCATTCAAATGTTTTCTTTGCATTCCTTTGAATCATGCATCCTTTCATTCATCATACTCTTTCAAAAAGGTGTTTGTAGCAATATATAAACATCATTACTCATTTTTTATGACCACCTCCTTTCTTGCAAACACTTTTAATTAATCATTCTTATAAAAACTCAGATTTTTATCAAGTGTCCAAAAACTTTCTTAAAAAGTATTCTTTGCATTAAACCTTCATATACCTTGATAAGAATACATATCACTTGGTTTGAACACTTGTATACTACATTGAGTGATTGATATCCAAAGGGGAAGATTAATCCAAGTGATTAATATATTCAAGATTCATCATCAACTTTTTAATTAAGTTCAGATTTTTGTATCATACCTTGTTGTCCAGGATTGTTGGAAACAAGTGAAGTGTTGAAGAGGATTGTTCTTCCTACACTTGATTACCTATAGGTTAGATATTAAGCATCACCATTGGTGTGAGTAGGCTGTACAATAATTCTAACTATACTGAAATCTCTTTCGAGTCGAAAGGGGAGTGGAGTACCTTCGGAGTGTGAAGGGAACCACTATAATTTCCGGTGTCCTTTTACTTTCCGCAATTTATTTTTCAGCACTTAAACGAAAAATAACCAAGAACCGGAAACAAGATCGAAGAAATTTGTTACCACCTAATTCACCCCCCCCCCCCCTCTTAGGCGCATTTACAACTTACATTTGGTATCAGCGCAAGTTATAGGTAACTTGTTCCTAAAGATTCAGATGGCTTCCGCAAACAATGATCGTGTATTTAAAGATGGTGGTGGTAGTAACAAGCCCCCTTTGTTTTCCGGTCAATATTTCGACTTTTGGAAAATCCGTATGAAGGCACATTTAGAAGCACAAGGAAGTGACATATGGGAGGAGGTTCAAAATGGTCCTTTTATTCCTACAACGGTTGTCAACGATGCTAGTTCAACAAAGCCACAAGGATCATGGGATGATGATGATAAGAAAAGGGTTCTCTATGATAAAAAAGGTGATTAATATTTTACAAAGTGCACTTGGAATGGATGAATTCTTCCGCGTCTCAACATGTACAACGGAAAAGGAAATATGGGATACTCTTGTAGAAACTCACGAAGGAACGACCGAAGTCAAGAGATCTAGATTGAACACGTTAAGTCAAGAGTACGAGTTATTCCGAATGCAACCGGGAGAATCAATCCTCGACTTGCAAAAAAGATTTGTGCATTTGACAAATCACTTGAAAGCACTTGGTAAGACACTAACTAATGATGAACTTAATCTTAAAGTGCTTAGGTCTTTAACAAGAGAATGGAAACCCAAAGTGACGGCGATTTCCGAAAAGAAAAGTTTATCAACAATGACATCCGCTACTTTACTCGGAAAGCTTCAAGAATATGAGACGGAACTTGGACTATTGGAGAAACATGAGGTCCAAGAGAAGAAATCCAAGAGCATTGCCTTAAAAGTTGATTCCAAAGTTATGAAGAAAGAAGACAATCCCGAAGAGGACGAAAACTTTATGCTTCTTGTAAAAAGACTAGGAAAATATTTTGGTGCAAAAAGTTCTTCATCGGATTCCGATAGTGATCAAAGCGCAAATCTAACATTGATGGCATCACATCATTTCGACGATGAAGACGATGAGGTTAGTAGTAACTTTTCAATTTTTGATAATGATGCTCAAGGAGCAATTGATGAACTTTTAAGTGAATGCAAAATTCTATACAAAACCATTTCATCTCAAAAGAATCAAATATCAACTTTGGAAGAAAATATTGAGAAAATGAAAAATAATCTCAAAGATGAAAAGGAAGAATTAATCAAGAATTTTGCATGCACTAAATGTGAGTCACTTGCTTTTCAAATAGTTCAATTGAAGAGAGTTATTGAAAGATATGAAAAAGGTCAAATCGGATTGGAACATGTTCTTAGTAGTCAAAGATACTCAAATGATAAAAGTGGTTTAGGTTATTCAAATTTTGCTAAACAAACTTCTAACAAGACCATTTTTGTAAAAGCTAAAGAACAAATTCCTTTAGATAAAAGTAACAAGCCTAAAGTGGTTCATCAATATAATAATAGGAAAAGGAACAAATCTTATTATAAAAAGAAATCTTATTCCCCTAGATATAAAAGCAACTTTGAGCCTACATGTTTCTATTATGGTATTAAAGGTCATACTCCTAATGCATGTTATGTTAGAAACTTTAGTGTTGCTCAAGGCCATTATGTATGGGTTAAGAAAGGAACTAACTTTGAAGGACCCAAAGCAATTTGGTTACCTAATAAAACTTAACTCTGTTTTGTAGGTATGCTTGAAGACCTCCCCAAATCAATGGTATCTTGATAGTGGGTGTTCAAGGCACATGACGAGTGACTTAAACAAATTTTCACATCTAACGCTTAAGGCCAAAGGATATGTTACTTATGGTGACAACAACAAAGGAAGAATCCTTGACGTAGGCATCATTGGTTCACCGTCTTCAACAACTATAGAAGATGTCCTATTTGTAGAAGGTCTAAAGCATAGTCTCCTTAGCATTAGCCAATTGTGTGACCGAGGTTTCAAAGTCAACTTCACTAAAGATGAATGTTTGATTGAAAATGAAGTTACTCATGAAGTTATGCTAAAAGGTAAAAGAGTTAATAATATATTTCAAATCTCTTTAGATAACTTGTCTTTGAATGTTAGGTGTCTCTTGGCAAACAACAATGAATCATGGTTATGGCACAAGAGGTTTGCTCATATTCATATGGAGCACTTGAATAAATTGATCAAGCATGACTTAGTCATTGGATTTCCGAAGATCAAATTCATCAAAGATGGGTTGTGTGGTGCTTGTCAAAAAGGAAAGCAAACTAAGTCAACTTTCATTTCCAAGAATGTGGTGTCCACAACTAGGCCACTACAATTGTTGCACATGGATCTCTTTGGTCCATCGAGAACAAAAAGCTTCGGAGGTAACGTTTATGGATTAGTTATTGTTGATGATTTCTCTAGATATACTTGGACATTGTTTTTAGTGCAGAAAAGTGATGCCTTCAAAGCATTCAAGAAGTATGCCAAGCAGATTCAAAATGGATTAGTTATTGTTGATGATTTCTCTAGATATACTTGGACATTGTTTTTAGTGCAGAAAAGTGATGCCTTCAAAGCATTCAAGAAGTATGCCAAGCAGATTCAAAATGAGAAGTCTCTTTCATTTATCTCCATTAGAAGCGATCATGGTGGAGAATTCCAAAATGCCTCATTCGAAGAATTTTGTGAAGAACATGGAATCTCACACAACTTCTCCGCACCAAGAACTCCACAACAAAATGGTGTCGTAGAAAGGAAGAATAGGTCATTAATAGAACTTGCAAGGACAATGCTAAGTGATTCAAATCTTCCTAAGTATTTTTGGGCGGATGCGGTGAGCACGGCATGTTTTGTAAGTAACCGTGTTAATATTCGGCCTATTTTCAAGAAAACCCCTTGTGAACTTTTCAAAGGGAGAAAACCAAATATTTCTTTCTTTCATATTTTCGGGTGTAAGTGCTTTGTCCTCAACAACGACAAAGAAAACCTTGGTTATCATTTTTGTGAATGAATGCTTATTATGTTTGTGAATGTATGACTGTTTTTTTATCAAGTCTTTTCCCAACCTTTTTGCTAATGACAAAGTGGGAGAAGAATTGCTTGTTGTTTTTGTTTCTCTAACATTTTGTAGGAAAGATACACATTTCCAAAGCTTTGCTCATATTCCAAAAGAAAGGGGGAGCACTTGCATAGGGGGAGATATCCTTGGATTAGAGAAACAAGTTTAGAATCAACTTTCAAGTAGTGAGTTGTCATCATCAAAAAGGGGGAGATTGTGAAGTCATGGCTTCTTGATGATTTTGATGATTACAACATCTCTAAACAATTCTCATGTGAAAAGATCAAAAAGTTGTCAAAGACTTGAAGTGAATTGAAGTGGAGTAAAGATTCAAGTGAAGTATATCATTTCAAAGGATCAAGTATCATCATTGGTATATCTAAAACTTTCACTAATATGATATACAAGTGTTCAAATATTTATTCCATGATATCTTGGTTCATATAGAAAATTAGGATGTATTGCATTTCATTTTTCACATTCTGCCAAATTCTATTTTTCAAATCTGGGCTTCAGTAACCGGTTACCCACCGAGCAGTAACCGGTTACCACTGTTGTTTTTCAAATATTTTTTGGACGTTGGAAGCAAGTAACCGGTTACCCACCGAGCAGTAACCGGTTATCACTGACGAATTTTGGCAGATTGGTGAATTTCTTCATTCAAATGTTTTCTTTGCATTCCTTTGAATCATGGCATCCTTTCATTCATCATACTCTTTCAAAAATGTGTTTGTAGCAATATATAAACATCATTACTCATTTTTTATGACCACCTCCTTTCTTGCAAACACTTTCAATTAATCATTCTTATAAAAACTCAGATTTCTATCAAGTGTTCAAAAACTTTCTTAAAAAAGTATTCTTTGCATTAAACCTTCATATACCTTGATAAGAATACATATCATTTGGTTTGAAAACTTGTATACTACATTGAGTGATTGATATCCAAAGGGGAAGATTAATCCAAGTGATTAATATATTCAAGATTCATCATCAACTTTTTAATTAAGTTCAGATTTTTGTATCATACCTTGTTGTCCAGGATTGTTGGAAACAAGTGAAGTGTTGAAGAGGATTGTTCTTCATACACTTGATTACCTATAGGTTAGATAGTAAGCATCACCATTGGTGTGAGTAGGCTGTACAATAATTCTAACTATAGTGAAATCTCTTTCGAGTCGAAAGGGGAGTGGAGTACCTTCGGAGTGTGAAGGGAACCACTATAATTTCCGGTGTCCTTTTACTTTCCGCAATTTATTTTTCAGCACTTAAACGAAAAATAACCAAGAACCGGAAACAAGATCGAAGAAATTTTTTACCACCTAATTCACCCCCCCCCCCCTCTTAGGCGCATTTATAACTTACACTGTGGTCCATCCAAAAAGGTTGAGAAGACATCATATGAGATATGGAGTGGTAAGAAACCACATATGTCTTACATGAAGATTTGGGGTTGCGAAGTTTATGTGAATCGACAAATTTAAACTAAGTTTGAGCCAAAATCTGACAAATGCTTATTTGTGGGGTATCCTAAAGAAACAATAGGGTATTACTTCTACAATCCTTCTGAGGGCAAAGTGTTTGTCGCTCGAACTCGAGTTTTCCTAGAAAAGGATTTTATTTCCAAAGGAATCAGTGGGAGGAAAGTAGAGCTTGAAGAAATTAAAGAATCACAAAGCATTGATACACCTATGGAGGAATTAGAGCAGGAAACACAAGTAGTTGTGGAAGAGCAACCTGCTCAAGTAGAACAAGACCAGCGTAGGTCAAGCAGGATATGTCACCTACCTGAGAGATATGGATATCTCATAACTGATCAAGGTGATGTATTACTCATGGATTAAGATGAGCCTGTGACCTACCAAGAGGCCATAACTGGTCCCGAGTCTGAGAAGTGGCTAGAAGCCATGAAATCTGAAATGGATTCCATGTACACAAACCAAGTTTGGACCTTGGTAGAGCCTCCTGTAGGAGTTAACCCTATAGGATGCAAGTGGGTATTCAAAAAGAAGACTTACATGGATGGTAAGGTACATACCTATAAGGCAAGACTGGTTGCAAAAGGATATAAACAAATTCATGGGGTTGACTATGATGAAACCTTTTCACCAATTACAATGCTTAAATCTGTTCGGATTTTACTTGTTATCGCTGCATATCATGATTATAAAATATGGCAGATGGATGTCAAAACTGCTTTCCTTAATGGGAATCTTCTTAAGGATATGTACATGACACAGCCTGAAGGATTTGACATACCAGAAGAAGCCCAAAAGATATGTAAGTTACAAAGATCAATCTATGGATTGAAGCAAGCTTCCAGAAGCTGGAATCTTCGTTTTGATGAAACAGTAAAATAATATGGATTCATCAAGAACGAAGATGAGCCTTGTGTCTACAAGAAGGTTAGTGGGAGCATGATCGTTTTCCTGGTATTATATGTAGATGACATATTACTCATTGGAAACGATGTCCCTACCCTACAACAAGTAAAGTCTTGGTTGGGGAAATGCTTTTCTATGAAGGACCTAGGTGAAGCAGCCTATATATTAGGAATCAAAATCTATAGAGATAGATCACAAAAACTGCTTGGCCTAAGTCAGAGTACATACATAGACAAAGTGTTGAGACGCTTTAATATGCATGATTCCAAGAAAGGATTCATACCTATGCAACATGGCATGTGTCTATCAAAAACATAATCCCCTTCAACTAAGGAAGAAAGGGATCGCATGAATAAGATTCCATATGCATCTGCAATAGGATCTATCATGTATGCCATGTTATGTACTCGACCAGATGTCTCGTATGCTTTAAGTGCAACGAGTAGATACCAATCTGATCCTGATGATGCTTATTGGGTAGCTGTCAAGAATATCCTTAAGTATTTGAGAAGGACTAAGGACCCATTCTTGATATATGGAGGTCAGGAAGAGATGGTTATAATTGGATACACCGATGCTAGCTTCCAGACAGATAAGGATGACTTTAGACGCAATCTGGTTATGTGTTTTGCTTAAACGGTGGTGCTGTGAGCTGGAAAAGTTCAAAGCAAGATACAGTTGCTGATTCTACAACCAAGGCCGAGTATATTGCTGCCTCAAGTGCAACAAAGGAAGTTGTTTGGATCAAAAAGTTCATTAGTGAACTTGGCATAATTCCTAGCATTGTGGATCCCATTGGTCTCTATTGTGATAACAATGGTGCTATCGCACAAGCTAAGGGGACTAGATCTCACCAACGATGCAAACACATACTTAGGCGTTATCACCTCATTAGAGAGATAATAGATAGAGGAGATGTGAAAATATGCAGAGTACCTACACTTGACAATATTGCTGACCCACTGACAAAGCCTCTTGCGCAGCAGAAGCATGATGGCCATACTAGATCTATGGGAATTAGGGGTATACCTGATTGGCTCTAGTGCTAGTGGGAGATTGTTGGTGTAAGCCCTAGAGGCCAATACTTTTGGTACTTGTATCGAATTATTTATTAATAATAAAAGGCTTTTTCTTTATTATGTTTGTTTAATAAAGTCCCTAGAATAGCTAGTCTGTTTAATGTATCAAGTGTGACTTAATCATGATATCACATTAAACATAAGGACACTATTCTTAAAGTATCTGTAGTCGAGCTTTATTGTGAAGTGGGATAACATTAAAGCATTAAGACTATTATGTATATAGACTGATGATCACATCTCATGGATCATGGATAAGGAGTTATCAAGTCTTAAACATAGGTATGAATATTAAGAGTAATATTTATACCGGATTGACCCGCTATGAGAATACTATATAGAATGTTATGCAAAGTGTCATAAGTTATTCTCATGGTGATAATGGTGTATACCACCCTTCGACTTGAAACCACTATGGACCCTAGATGTAGAGTCGAGTGTCTTATTGTTGATCAAACGTTGTCCGTAACTGGATGACCATAAAGACAGTTGATGGGTACTCCACGAAGCATGCTAAGGGACATGAGTGACCTAGATGGAATTTGCCAATCCTGCGTAACAGGATAAATGTCTATGGACCCAATATTGAACTGGACAAGGATGACACGGTCTATGCCTTGTGTTCAATATAGACATAAGGGCAAAAGGGTAATTTTACACATAAGTATTATCACAAAAGGATTTGTCATATCACATGACATTTTCGTGTCTTGGGTAGCAGTGATGTGTTGCTAGATACCGCTCATTGTTTATTATGTTAAATACGTGATTTAATATAATTGCCAATGCCGCGAAAACCTACAGGGTTACACACAAAAGGACGGATTGATGAGAGATAGAGTAACTAAGGAACACCGTAAGGTACGGTGCACTTAAGTGAATTGTAGAACATCGTAAGGTACGGTGCACTTAAATAGAATACGAAATATGGTAAGGTACCACGCGCTTAAGTGATTTTGGCATATTATAAGATATGGGCCACATACACTTAAGTGAGCTTTTTAGCTTATAGCCCACACAAGTGGTTCTATAAATAGAACTCTTGTGCAGAAGCATTTGAGTAGTAGCAATTTCGTTTCTCTCTCTCTCACTCAAAGCCTTCATTCATAGCAGCTAGCACTGAGATTGAAGGAATCCGTTCGTGTGGACTGAGTAGAGGCGTTGTCATTGTTCAACGTTCGTGATCGCTCTGTAGATCTGCATCAAAGGTTTCAATCGACACAAGAGGTAACGATTCGATCACTGATCATGCCCATTCGTAAGGATCACTAAAGGAGAAAATTTTTAATTCCGTTGCGTTTTGGATCGCTATTCTCCTTCACATACATATGTCGCATACTAGGGAACAAACAACATGACAAATGTTGGGCCGGATGGACCAATCAGGCTCCGATACTACTAAAGTAACACCCTAAGACCCCCACTCAAAATTTACGGAATACATAAATTATAAACAACTATTTCACAAGGATGACACACAATCTCCACATTCAACATGCTCTGTAACCCTTATTAAAATAAAATATTTAATTAAAATAACATGCCATCACATGTTCTTCGTTACTTAGACTCATCGCGACAGAATTAATCATTAAAAACAACTACTTAATCAAATAAGTCCAAATATAAATTTTATTTAAAATTAAACTCAATCAGGGTAATATTCCTTTAACATCAAAGCAACTCAACACCAGGACTTATAACATTTAATCTCACAATAATAACTCATAATAAAATAAGACATAACGTTCACCTGCACAACATTGCAGATCAGAGCAACGATGATCAAAAATGCATAAAACTGGAAAGAAAGAATAGCCTCAACGCCATCCTTCAGCTCTAAAACAACTACTCACCTACCTACTTGTTTGTACCTCAAGAAGAAGCACATAACACCATAATAAAGCAACGGGGTGAGAATACGCTCGAAATATAAAGTGGTGCAAAAGAATGCAATGGTAGCCTAAAGGCAAAACGTCAACTTCCATACATTTCAATTACACAAATCAGTATAATAATTACTCAACAACACCCAAAACAGCCCACCTACATAACCTTTATATAATGCAATGCGACAACGACTTAACTCATGCATTTGGTACCAACTCAATAAAGGTTCTTCATACGAACCGGGTCCTAACATCTAAACCTTGATCCCCCTTATTTGAGCTCTGGAAAAATCAATAGTCCCAACATCTGAACTTGTGACTCACCTCTTTCATAACAACGACAACATATGATACAGTACAATATAATGCACAACCAGAACAATGCAACAACATATTTACAATTCCATATAAATAACAACATCAAAGTAGTCCCTATAGCTGGACTACCCACCACAATCTCAATTATGTGTTCATCACATGATTATCTCATCATCAACAAAACTCAACATCATTAGATAATCAAACAATTCAATTAATCAACAAAAATTCACAAAAACACACCAAATAGCAGCCAAACATCAACGCACGACAAAATAACACAAAAGATCCAACTCAACAGGCCAAAACGGACTCATTAACACAATGACGGACAGTCTGTCACCTGTGTGACACCTGTCATCAACCTTTTCCCTCATCTGTCACCCTAATGACGACCGATAAGGATCACCACTTGCCTATAGACCATGACAGTCTTTCCGTCAGACTGCTGATGTTTGTCAGTGTCTTAAGGCGCATGATGGCCAGGTCGCCACAACCGGCAATGATCTAGCTTGTAGCTCTCAACCTTCTGCTCTATAGATTACTGACTCCTTTCTCATTGGGGGGAAGCAATATTGGTTAGCCTCAAAACCCGCAAGATGACGTTTCTGTCAAGATCCACAAAAATAAAATTTCACATTTAAATATAGATCACAATTATGAAGAGCTCAAAGACGATTACGAAATTGATTTATGTATCTGGGATGATAGTGATATTAAATAAGATTTCAAGGAAAATCAAAATTTCATAATTGAAATACTTGTATCAGATAAGCTAATTCACAAAGGCTCCATATCTTCTACTCTTGCAAACATTTGGTGTGACCCTAAAGGGATGAAGATAGCAACATTGGAACCTAGATTTTATCGCATTTATATGGAAAATAAAAATGATATAAAATGTATTATCAAATGAGATCCTTGAGTATTCAAGAATGCCTGGATTTCTGTTAAACCATGGAATTCTGAAATATGCTATAAAGATTGGCATTTTGATATTGTTCCTAATTCGGTCCAACTGTTGGGTATTACCTCAAAAATCAAAACAAAATAAATGGGTGAGAAGATTGGAGCTACAACTGGCCAGGTTTTGGAAGCAAAACTTTATCTTTTTCCTATGCAAGTTACCATAATAAAAAATTTGCTTTGACATCAAAAAACCTCTCAAGCTATGCATGCACATAGGAAATAAGAAATAAGGAACTACCTGGATTGACTTTTGATACAAAAAAAAAATCCTATGTTCTGTTTCAATTGTGGAATCATTGGCCACAATGAGAAATTTTGCCCAAAAGACAACATGAAAAACCCAGACTCAAACATAAGAAACCCCTTTGGACCATGGCTCAGGTCCATAAAATTTGACAAAATAATTAAATATAAAACAAAAAGATTGTTCACTTGTTATCCCATGAATTCTGTGTGTGGATTTATGCGCTTGCATGTATAATTAAGAGGTGATCAAATATGGTGAAGCTTATGGATAGTAAGGTACAATTTAATCAGCAACTACTTAGATTTTGATGATGCATGGTTTTGATGATGAAAATTTAGTTTTCATGATGCATGGTTTTGATGATGACCATACTTGAAATCAAGTAATGACAAATTTTAGTTCAAGCAATCAAAGATGCACAAGGTGGATTGATCAAGCTATCCTTCAAAATCGAGCTAAATTTAGAGTCAACATAGTAGTCTAACGACTCTTAAGTGATGACTTAGTATTTATAATCAACGTTAGTTTAAACTACCAATATCTCAAATTATGGTAACTATTAATGAAATATCTAAAGCATCGTCAAGAAGACTCAAAGATCTTATGTGATGCTAAAATCAAAGATGATAAAATCAAGACTTGAGGTTTTAAATTGTGAAAGAGAGAAAGTGTAAAAGCTCGTATGATCGTGTCTGTTTGAGTGGGTATTGAAATAATCAATGGGTTAAATAAATAACCTAATCGATTGGAAGTATTATGGCTAAATCACACACACTTAAAACATTTAGAAGCATCCCGCTTTTAATTAAGAACAACAAAATAATGTTGTTGAGGTCTAGCCAATTGATTTGGGAAATGTTTAATTGATTATGAGACTTTTTGCAATTGTCTAATTTATTAGATCTTTGGCTTAATCGATTAGATAATGCCTAATCGAGTCTATAATCTATTGTGACATTCTCTTAATTATTGATAACGACTCTCTATCTAAACCTTCCATTTTGGGCATGCATTACATAATTGATTAGATCATTTAATTGATCCATTGATTGTTTTAAAATTTACATAATTTTTTGGCCTACAAATAGATAGCTTCTCTACTATTTAAAATCATCCCGAAAACATAAAAATTTTAACTTTTCATTTCTCTCATCACCCCCTCTTAATCACTTTTTCTTTTCTCATATTTTTAGCTATAGTACTTTGAGAGTGTTCTTGAGTTTCAGTGAGGATATTGTTTTGGGTGGGGTAATAAATATAAATCTACCAAGATAGTTTTTCCTTTTGAGTAAACTATTATTTCTTGGGAAGTGATTATTTTGGTTGAGAGTTAAACCATTGAAAAATCTCTTGTTTGTATTTGGGGGATTTGTCAA
This sequence comes from Lathyrus oleraceus, assembly GCF_024323335.1. Taxonomy (NCBI): domain Eukaryota; kingdom Viridiplantae; phylum Streptophyta; class Magnoliopsida; order Fabales; family Fabaceae; genus Lathyrus; species Lathyrus oleraceus. The sequence goes on from NC_066583.1 coordinate 129,473,307, forward strand.
AGTCTTTATTTGGTCAGTGAGCTAGCCATTAAAGAAAATATATCTTTTGGGTCCGTGAAGATCATCTAGTGAAAAGTATTCACAACAGTTCCTGAACTCAGTCAGGTTAAAAGCTTTATTGGTTCGAGATCAACCTAATGTGAAATCTCTCTCAATTTTTATGTTCAGTTTGATTAAAAACTCAAAATGTTCGAGATCAACCCGATAAAAATCTCAGTTCAGTTCATGGTTAGTCCGTATAAAACGTCGGTTCAGTTCGGAGGATAGTCAACTCAAAACTCTATTTTGGTTTGAGATCATCCTGTGCAAAATCTCTACTTGCTTTGAAGACTAACTACTTCAAACCTGGTTGTTGTTTGATTTTTAGACTAACTACTTCAAGCTCGGTTGGTTGTTTGGATAGAAATTATCCTGAAAACTTTACTTTCTTGTATAAAATAGTCCGTAGACTTAACATTCTAAAAGCTCTTAGGCAATAATGGACACTCTCAAAATTATTTCTTAGGGAGAGGAGTATGTCTCTTCATTAGACCAAACCCCTATAAATCTCTGATGTTATCTCTCTTCCTTTATATCTTTTATTATTCACTTAATTTTTTTATTTTGAATTTCCACTGCATATTTAAAATGCTTTTGATAAAATATTCTCAAACTCTAAATTTAAATATGATTTTGTTTAAATCAACAATTTTCAAACTTCCACAATTCACATTTTCTTATGTATAAAGTCACATGTTAAACAAATAGTATCAGAGACTAACTCTTGTTTAAAGAATGATTGTCTCATTAGGAAGATTACTTCCATCATTGTTTTTAACAAGAAGAATTTACTAAACATACATTCACCTTTTAATGATGATAAATTTTTTAATTATAAAAAAATAGAATTAAAATATTCATTCAAAGTTTTAATTTTAAATTGTGAAAAACAATAGTCAATGGAGAACCTCTATCAAATTCAAGAGATATTATATTGATTTTGAAATTAAACTATCTCATAATTACTTAAAGTTAAACTATTTCACAATCAATCGTCTTAATATTTTCACTACAATTGATTTTGAAATTAAACTATCTCATAATTACTCAGAGTTAAACTATTTCACATTCAATGGTCTTAATATTTTCATTACAATCAGGGCCCTTTGTTTTAGCTTTTTTTATAATCATTTTTATAGAACTTTAAATAAATACTTCAAATAAAAAATTGATTTGAATAGTTGTTAATATATTATTTTAATTATTTCATCATTTTATTAAAACTTTTTTGATATCAAAATTTCAAAAAAAAAATCACTTAATTTTAAAACTATTCCAAATAATTTTTTATAAAATATTATTTTAAAATAAGAATTTTAAAAAAACTTACAATTTTATTATATTTAGATGTTTATAAAATATCATAATTAGTTTTTCAATTTATAAAAAATGAACTTTCATTTTTGAAAAATATTTTAAATAACATTTTTACAAAATCATTTTTAAAAATACAAAAACAAAATCTATTTTTTTTTAAATTAAAACAAACATGTCCTTAGTGTAGTAAGTCAGAGCCTTTGTGTGGTAAGTCAGAGTTAAATTATCCCCAATAAAAAACACATGTATATTGTAATCTAAATTTTAAAACACAAGATTCTCAACAACAACAAAAAATACCTCATCTATAAAATTAGTAGACATACTCAAATAAGTGGTTACTCAAATGTTGATTGGCGGACTCACCCATTGAGGCAGAATATAGGGTCCTAGTGGATATGGATCCTCAACGGCGACTAGATGGTCCAACTCAGTCACAATCATTCACTTTAATCTAATAGATACAGTCAACAACATTAATTAATATATGGAAAGCTAAGATTCGAACAGGAAGAAAAACACATGAGAGGGGGAGCCGAAGAGGATCCATTTCAAGGTCCCAGTGGTAGTAATGTGAGAACATTTGGTTGATACAATTATTCAAAGAGTTTCAATATGAAAAAGCAAGACAAATGACACTTATTTCCAACAATCAAGTTGCATTGCTTATTGTCTCAAATCTAATTTTCCAGGAGAGAATCAATAATAAGATTGATAGTCATTTTGTTATAAAGGAGATCAAGTGAAACATATTCTACTTGACAAAACTGTGGACGGAGTAAGAACATGGAAATAATAGATTAATTCTCTATTTACATAGGTTGCACAATTATTTCAGTTGTCGGTCAACTATTATTGAGGTTAACGAGCAAAGGGAAAAATCTTCTCAATCTCTCGGAATCATGTTTGAGCACCTTATGGATCACATCTTCCCTTGAAAGTAGGTGGATTGTGTCTTTGAAAGTTCCACAATCCACAGAATTTATCACTTATATTTTGCTAATTTAGCTAGGCCTGCAATGCCTAAGTCATCGTTTCCAGAACATCAATAATAACTTGATCATTTCTTCCTCCAGTCACATTTTTGCACATCAGTAAACAACTATTAGAAGAAAAATTCATCGAAATTGTTTATACACATGTCACATACTAGGGTATAAACAACATGACAAATTTCGGGCCGGATGGACCAACCAGACTCCGATACTACTAAAGTAACACCCTAAAACCCCCACTAAAAATTTATACGGAATACATAAATTATAAACAACTATTTCACAAGGATGACACACAATCTCCACATTCAACATGCTTTGTAACCCTTATTAAAATAAAATATTTAATTAAAAATACATGCCATCACATGTTCGTTGTTACTTAGGCTCATCGCAGCAGAATTAATCATTAAAAATAACTACTTAATCAAATAAGTCCAAATATAACTTTTATTTAAAATAAAACGCAATCAGAACAATATGCCTTCAACATCAAAGCAACTCAACACCAGGAATTATAACATTTAGTCTCACAACAATAACTCATAATAAAATAAGACATAACGTTCGTCTGCGGAGTGTTGCAGATCAGAGCAACGATGATCTAAAATGCATAAAATTGGAAAGGAAGAATAGCCTCAACGACATCCTTCAGCTTTAAAACAACTACTCGCCTACCTGCTTATTTGTACCTCAAGAAGAAGCAAATAACACCACAACAAAGCAACGGGGTGAGAATACGCTCGAAAGATATAGTGGTGCAAAAGAATGCAAGGATAGCCTAAAGAAAAAACATCATCTTCCATACAGTTCAATTACACAAATCAATACAATAATTACTCAACAACACCCAAAACAACTCACCTGCATAACATTTATGTAATGCAACGTGACAACGAATCAACTCATGTATTTGGTAGCAACTCAACAAAGGTTCTTCAGACGAACCGGTTTCTAACATCTGAACCCTGATCCCCCTTATCTGAGCTCTGAAAAAATCAATAGTACCAACATCTAAACTTGTGACTCGCCTCTTTCACAACAACGACAACCTATGATACAATACAATATAATACACAACAACAACAACATATTTACAGTTCCACATCTAACTATAAATAGCCAATTGATTTGGGAAGTGTTTAATTGATTATGAGATTTTTTGCAATTGTCTAATCTATTAGATCTTTGGCCTAATCGATTAGATAATTCCTAATCGAGTCTATAATCTATTGTGACATTCTTTTAATGATTGTTAAGGCTCTTTATTTAAACCTTCCATTTTGGGCATGCATTACCTAATTGATTAGATCATTTAATTGGTCGACTGATTATTTTAAAATTTACATAATTTCTTGGCCTACAAATGGAGAGTTTCTCTATCATTTCAAATCATCCCAAAAACATAAAAAAAATTAACTTTTCATTTCTCTCATCACCCCCTTTTAATCACTCTTGCTTTTCTCATATTTTTAGATATAGTGCTTTGAGAGTGTTCTTGAGTTTCAGCGAGGATATTGTTCTGGGTAGGGTATAATTATAAATTTACCAAGAGTAGATTTTTCTCTTGAGTAAATTATTCTTTCTTAGAAAGTGATTGTTTTTTTTATGAGCTAAACCATTGAAAAATCTCTTATTTGATTTGTGAGCTCGCCATTGAAGAAAATATATATTTTGGGTCCGTGAAGATCGTCTAGTGAAAAGTATTCACAACAGTTCCTGAACTCAATCAGGTTAAAAGATTTATTGGTTCGAGATCAACCTGGTGTGAAATTCACTCTGTTTTTATGTTCAGTTCGATTAAAAACTCAAAACGTTCAAGATCAACCCGATAAAAATCTCGGTTCAGTTTATGATTTGTCCGTATAAAACCTCGAGGATAGCCAACTCAAAACTCTATCTTGGTTCGAGATCGTCCTATGCAAAATCTCTACTTGCTTTGAAGACTAACTGCTCCAAACTATTGTTTGGTTTTTAGATTAACTACTTCAAGCTCTGTTGGTTGTTTAGATATAAATTATCCTGAAAACTATTTTCTTGTATAAAATAGTTTGTAGGCTTAACCTTCTAAAAACTCTTAGGCAATAGTAAAAACTCTTAGGCTTAACAGAATATATTTTTTATTTTCCACTTAATGTTTTTACTTTGAATTTCCACTACATATTTAAAACACTTTTGATAAATTATTCTCAAACTCTAATTTTGAATATGATTTTGTGTAAATCAATCATTTTCAAACCTCTACCATTCACATTTTCTTATGTATAAAGCCACATGTTAAACAAATAGTATCATAGTATAGCTCTTCTTTAAAGAATGATTGTCTAATTAGGAAGATTACTTCCAACACTGTTTTTAACAAAAAAGACTTTACTAAACATACATCCACCTTTTAATGGTGATAAATTTTAATTATGAAAAGATAGAATTAAAACATTTGTTCAAAATTTTAATCTTAAATTATGGAAAATAATAGTCCATGGAGAAACTCTATCAAATTCAAGAAAAATCATATTGCATTTTCAAATTAAACTCTCTCATAATCACTCAAATTTAAACTATTTCACATTCTATCGTCCTAATATTTTCATTACAATCAGGACCCTTTGTTTTAGCTTTTTTTTTATAATTATTTTTATAGAATTTTTAATTAAAACTTCAAATAAAAATTTGATTCGAATAGTTATTAAAATATTATTTTAATTATTTCATCATCTTATTAAAAAAAATTGATATCAAAATTTCAAAAAAAAAATCACTTCATTTTAAAACTAAAATGATATTTTATAAAAAATAATTTTAAAATACAACTTTTAAAAAAATTTACAATTTTATTATATCTTGATGTTTATAAAATATCAAAATTAGTTTTCCAAAAATTTATAAAAAATGAATTTACATCTTTTAAAAATATTTTAAATAATTCTTTTACAAAATCATTTTTAAAAAAAAAAAAAAATCTATTTTTTTAAATTTCTTAGTGTGGTAAATCAAAGTTAAATTATCCCCTATAAAAAACACATGCATATTGTAATCTAGGTTTTAAAACACAAGATCCTCAAAAAAAATATATCATCTATAAAATTAGTAGACATACTTAGGTAAGTGGTTACTCAAATGTTGGCAGACTCACCCACTTAGGTAAGTGGTTACTCAAATGTTGACAGACTCACCCATTGAGGCAGAATATAAGGTCCTAGTGGATATGGATCCTCAGCTATGGTCCAGCTCAGTCACAACCATTCACTTTAATCTAATAGATACAGTCAACAACATTAACTATGGAAGGCTAAGATTGGAGCATGAAGAAAAACATGAGGGAGCCGGAGGATCAATTTCCGGGTCCCACTGGCAGTAACGTGAGATCATTTGGTTGATACAATTATTCAAACGCAAGACAAATGACACTTATTTCCAACAATTCATTGCTTATTGTCTCAAATCCAATTTTTCAGGAGAGAATCAATAATAAGATTGACAGTCATTTTGTCATAAAGGAGATCAAGTGAAACATATTCTACTTGACAAAACTGTGGGAGGAGCAAGAACATGGAAATAATAGATTAATTCTCTATTTACATAGGCTGTACAATTATTTCAGTTGTCAGTCAACTATTATTGAGGTTAACGAACAAAGGGGAAAAAAAAGTGCTGCAATTATATCACACACTAAAAAGGAACTCTTAGAAGACCCAGGCCAAACTTAACATGGGATGTCAGCATGTAAAATCCACTTTTTCCCACAGCTAAAATAGTAAAGACAGTCAAGTGGTGTCAGCCTGTCGTTATGTCAAAATGCTTTACAAAGGTTGTTAGCCTTCATGTTAGATGAACCTTGCTGAACTATGGGGCCGGTGGGACTACACAACCTGCTCCTCTTTGGTTCAGATATCCTCACATGGGAAATTGCAGTGGCAAGTGCATCAATCAACGCACATTCATCCTGATCATCTGAATTGCAACTTTCAGAGGTTAAAAGCTCACTAAGTGAGCCATTATCTATCAAGTTTCCTCCTAACCTAGGTTCTGGTGCCGCGATAAGCCGTCTGCAAGCACCACCAGTTTGATTCTTCAATTTTGCTTTGATGGGCAGCATCGTCAAGGATTGGGCAGTGTAGAACAAAATCCATGGATGCCCTGAAATTGGAAGACCGAATATTTAGTATAACATGCAAAGACAACTTTATTACAATCAAACAATATTTTGTCACTACGTTTCTTCAAAAAAGTATTTAGGAATATTGAAAAGAGTATCATAGGTATTGATAAGGAACATTCGAACGAAATAGATAGTATACTAAAGCATGAACATATTCACCATTCTACCCAAAAAATAAAAGATAAATTAACACGAGCAGTGCAAAAAGGTTGGTTGGTAAAGCTTGTTGTAGGAAAATCTTCAATTTATTGAAATTCCTTGAGTCGGCACAACAAAAGATAAACATGAGAAAAAAACTTGGAACTACCATCAATTTTCATTTCAATAGAAGAAATTAAAATCAGAGGCACCCAACAACAGATTTTCATGATCTATAATATGAACTTACTAAGTACTTCATCAGCTGATATCCTGGTTGAGGTATCCCTTGACAGCATTCTCCCAATAAGATCTCGTGCAGGTTTAGATATTGATTCCCACATCCCTGCTTGGAAATCTAATTTGACAGTCTTAATAGCCTCAAAAACAGCTTCCAATGAATCTCCCTGAAATGGAAGGCAGCCAATCAACAGAGCATGCAGGAGCACTCCAGCACTCCATATATCAACCTTCTCAGAGTATTTGCCCGACAATACTTCGGGGGCAACATATGCAGGGCTTCCAGCCAATCCAGTCAAGTTTTGACCTGAGAAACAAATTTTAATCTTATAAGACATTGCTTTAGCAAATAATATTTGACTGATAACTGCACCAGATTAAAATGTCATCTGTGTTAATAAAGTTAGTAACTACTTGAAAAAAAAATAAGAACAATTTTTCCCTACCATAAGAACAAGTTAAGTCCAAACATATACCAGCCTTTTCCCTATGACCCTGTTGCACACCACCAACACATTTTACAAGAGTAAACCATCAATTTACCCTCCAAAGATTGGGATGTTGCCACACTAGCCCTTCAAAGACTTCTGTGACCAAATTAGTCCCAAACATTAGTGTTACTTTGGTAGTTGTTAAAAGAAATTTTCACCAAATTAGCCCCTCAAGGAAAAATAATAGTCACCATATTTGTCCATGTGAAAGACTGAGGTGGCGATAGTAAAGAACTAACTTGCTGATAATTTTGCATCTTTGAGGTGCTAAATTGGGTGATAATGGTTTTGGAGGACCAATATGACAACGTTCTGGCGGTTCACGGCAGCAAGCAAAAAAGTATAATGCATAACAAGTATGCCAAAAGAAACCTCAGAATATTAATTTTTAAACAAAAAAGTAAATATATGTCGAGAACTGTGAAGTGTAAACATAAATTATCATGCTACCAAACAAAAATATGAGAACATAAAGATTAATAAATTGCTCAAATAGTACAGAACCGAGGAAAAAACCATAATAGTAAAGGATGGATAGAAAAATCATAATAACAGAAGGAATGAAGAATGAGAAGTGGAAAATGAGCTTTGTCAGAAAATAGAGGCCGGAGACTACAGTACAGGTCACCAGCTGAAGAGCGAGGGGAGTGATTAGGAGGCTGCTCAATAGTGACGGTGAAGAGCTAAAGAGATTACTCTATTATGAAGGTTTACTATGTGGGTCATGTGTTCAAAAATACGGGTTTTAGAGTTTGATAGCGCAGGTATGAGGCTGCTAAATAGTATGAACTATGACGGGCTGAAAGAAAACAGAGTATTCCAGCTGAAGAGTTAAGGAGAGTGATTAGGAGGCTGCTCGATAGTTTGACGGTGGAGAGCCAAAGAGATTACTGTCATTAGGGTTTACTATATGGGTTATGTTTTTAAAACAGTGTTCTCAAATTGCGGCGACATGGCCGTTATTGCCGATATACGTGGCAGTTTTTGGACTCGCCGCAATGGTCAATATCGGCCGATATTGCGGGGTTTTCCGCTATAACAGCACCGCAAAGCAGCTGGTATGGCGGGATTTTAGCTCTCCGCCATGTACCGCTATCCGCCATCAACAACACTGTTTTAAAAATACGGGTTTTAGAGTTTGATGGGGCAGGTATGAGGCTGCTCAGTTGTATGAACTATGACGGGCTGAAAGAAAACAAATGAGTATTTCAGCTGAAGAGTTAAGGAGAGTGATTAGGAGGTCGCTCGATAGTTTGACCGTGGAGAGCCAGAGATTACTGTCATTAGGGTTTACTATATGGGTCATGTGTTTAAAACAATGTTTTCAAATTGCGGTGACATGGCCGTTATTGCATATACGTGGCAGTTTTTGGGCTCGCCGCAATGGTCAATATCGGCCGATATTGTGGGGTTTTCCGCTATAACGACACCGCAAAGCAGCTGGTATGGCGGGATTTTAGCTCTCCGCTATGTACCTCTATCGACCATGTACCACTATCCGCCATCAACAACACTGGTTTAAAATACGGGTTTTAGAGTTTGATGGGGCAGGTAGGAGGCTGCTCAGTTGTATGAACTATGACGGGCTGAAAGAAAACAAATGAGTATTTCAGCTGAAGAGTTAAGGAGAGTGATTCGGAAGCCGCTAGATAGTTTGACGGTGGAGAGCCAAAGAGATTACTGTCATTAGGGTTTACTATATTATATGGGTCATGTGTTTAAAACAATGTTTTCAAATTGCGGTGACATGGCCGCTATAGCCGATATACATGGCGGTTTTTGGGCTCCCCACAATGGTAAATATCGGCCAATATTGCGGGGTTATCCGCCATAATCCGCTATAACGGCACCACAAAGCAGCCGGTATGGCAGGATTTTGACTCTCTGCCACGTACCGCTATCCGCCATCAACAACACTGGTTTAAAAATACGGATTTTAGAGTTTGATAGGGCAGGTGTGAGGCTGCTCAATTGTACTACTCCGTACCAATTTATAAGCAAAAATCCAATATTTCACACTTATTAAGAAAATATAAAATTTGATGTCTTTTTTGAAATATGTTTTTTTGGGAAGATGTAAAAACAATTTTGATTGGTTGTTGTTTATGGATAAAATGAGAGAGAAATCAAATTAAATGCACTTTGTATTTAATTTTCCCTTGGAAAAGATGAACTTTTTAGAATAAAATGGTTAAATGAAATAAAGTTGATGTTTTTTGCTTATAATTTGTAACAAGAAAAATGGGTGTTTTTTTCTTATAAATTGGTACAGAGGGAGTATGAACTATGACGGGCTGAAAGAAAACAAATGAGTATTCCAGCTGAAGAGCTAAGGAGAGAGATTAGGAGGCTGCTCGATAGATTTGACGGCGGAGAGCCAAAGAGATTATTGTCATTAGGGTTTACTACATGGGTCATGTGTTTAAAAATTCGGGTTTTAGAGTTTGATGGCGCGGTATGAGGCTGCTCAATTGTATGAACTATGACAGGCTGAAAGAAAACAAATGAGTATTCCAGCTGAAGAGTTAAGGGAGTGATTAACGGGTTGCTCGATAGTTTGACGGAGAAGAGCCAAAGAGATAGCTCGATTATTAGGGTTTACTATATGGGTCATGGGTTTAAAAATACGGGCTTTAGAGTTTGATGGCGCAGGTATGAGGCTGCTCAATAGTATGAATTGTGATGGGCTGAAGAGCTGAAGAGGTTAATCTAATATTAGGTTTAACTATTCGGATCATGTGTTTTGAAGGACGGATCAGTAATGTGTTTTTATGGGCTGTCGGGTCGTGATACCTATCAACGACCTCCCTCCACTAACTGATAAGCTTTCCATTTAAATCTTTACACGATTAATTTTGTGATTAATTTCGCAATAAAAAATCAGTAGAAAATTTATGCGCCGATAAGGACATCTGGAGGATCAAAGTGAGCGTTTAATTTTATTCCATTTTTGATGATGAACACGGAAAACTTGCGAGAGATAGCCGAGCAAAACGAAACCCCGCCATTTTTTATTCCTAAAACATTTTGAAATTAAAAACAACCAATGATGGAATACAAGGAAATTGCAAATAGTTGCAAAAAACAACACTACCAAAACTCACGAGTACAAGTTGAAAGCTGATTGTGATAAACACTTAAAATTATTTTGTAAACAATGTCATAGGAAATCAAAAAAGCAAGTACAGTCTAACATAGATGATCACAATGCAGATTAGATACCTAGTGGATTTTTTTTTAACAAGAGAACGCTATGAAAGGATTCGGTCAAAGTTAAATGCATTCACACACATAAAAGGAAAGCAATATCGAGATCAGTTTTGCAAATTACCTTCCGAAATTCTCATGGCGAGTCCAAAATCCGCAAGCTTTAACTTTCCTGATTTGGTGAGCAGAATATTTTCAGGTTTGATATCTCTGTGCACAACTCCCATGTCATGACAATACTTGATGACTAACATCACTTCCTTGAGTATGTTAGCAGCCCGCTGTTCTGAATAAGGTCCATCCTTAACCATTTGATCAATCAGTCGTCCCCCAGAGCACAATTCCATCACAAGATGAAAGGATTCTTCTTCTTCGTAAACTGCTAGCAGCGTCACAACCCCAGAATGTCCAGACAAGTGTTGCATTATCTCAACCTCACGATGAACAGTCTCTTCTCCCTTCCTCAAAGTCTTACATGCATATTCCGCTCCACTAGCCCTAGACCAACACAGATAAACAGATCCAAATTTACCTTGCCCGATTGATTCACCGTAAACATAATCATCCTCAATCTTCTTCTTCCTTCCCATCTGAGTAGCAACATCAATGCAACCTATCTTCCTCTTTAAACCTCTACTCGGGGTAAGCAAAGACGACGTCCCGAACGGCGGCGCAGTAGCAATGCCAGCAAGCCTACTCTTAAAAGAGCCAGCAGGCTCGGTACCCGCATCTTCTTTGCACCTTTTCTTCAACCTACAACAATCTTCCAGCGAGTAATGAGACTTCAAATTCGAAGACTCAACAGAGCCAGAACCACGATCCAAAGGCAAAATAACATCACCCAGATTCCTAGATGCATCAGTCTCACTTCCTTTCCTTTTCTTCCTCATAATTATGAAATAGATTCACAAACAATCACACTCAATCTTCTCAAGATCACACCTACATACCACCCCCACCAACAACTTGTCTCAATTCTAACACACTTCAGAATTATCTTCTACAAACAAAACAAAAAATATCAATCATACAAAACCAAATACATAGAAAATAAACAGTTGGCAACAAAAACCAAAAAAAAAAAAAGATTTATCGATTTTTTTACGTTAAAGAACAAATATTAAATAAATGAGTGAATCGAAATTCTGAAACGATCAAAAGACTAACCGCGTTAGCAATGATAAAAACAATATACGAATGCATGAGATTAGAAGAAAAAAAAGAAGAAAAAACCTGAAGGGTTTGGAGTGGCGCGAAGAAAACGGCAATGACGGTGATGAAGAGATATAAAGTTGCTAAATCTGAATAAGTAAGGGAAATCCCGAAGAATAATGGAGAAAATCTGGTGAAGGGTGAAGAATAGAAAACCCTAAAATTCTCCGATGGAAGATTTGGGGAAAATCCCTTTGAATAAGGTTTTGTGATTGTGATTGTGATTTTGTGTGAATAATAGAACAAGACTCTCTCTCTCTCTAACTATATATATTGTGTTGTTTTCGTTTTGTGATTTTAAGTTGCGTGTCCATTTTTTGTTGGTTATTGTGTTTCTTGCTTACTTTGGCTGCTGGGAGATGGGATATAGTGAGGGCGAGACCACGGTAAGAGGATGGGACTAGTTAGAGTGAAGAGGAGTGTGGTATTGATTTTCTTTGCTTGAAACCGACAACAAAGGGTTCTATTGTACGACACGTGACTTAAAAGGTAACACCTGACAAAACACGCTGACTCACGTGCCTCGGCAATCGTCTCTCACCTGATTTCCTGCGTTTTTCTACACCGAACGACCCCACCCACACTTGGAATAGTAACATTCTTTTTCAAACTTTAATATTTTTTTTTAGTAGTAGCTAAATTATTGTTATTGATATATTTTACTTGATTGTTTTTTTTTATATGATAAAAATTAGGCATAATTCATAAATGGTGCTGTGCTGAGTGCTGACATGACACGAGAGAGGTCGTGAATATTAAGCTCGTAAAAGCTAAAAAAAATGTTTGTATCTTTTTTGAAATCTAGAGATAAGATTTTCTTAGCTTTAGAGTCAAACATGGTTATATGGACTTAAGGGATGTGGCATAACTCAAACAAAATGGTTTACTACATTTTTTTTTTAACTTAATGGGCTCATACTTAAAATAACATTACTTTTTCACGCTGTAATAAATTCAGTGATAACTAATTATCATTGATATTTTTTACTGATTTATATAATAAAATTTATTATAAATGGAGTGATCGGTCGAGTGTACCTTAGACTTTTATCATTAAAATACTCATAATAGGGAAAAATGGTAATATGGTTTAGATAACAAAATGATACTATATATGTTTTAATGTTTATATATATTTTGTAGTCATATATATATATATATATATATATATATATATATATATATATATATATATATATATATATATATGATATTATTTGATCGATTAATATGATAAATTAAAATAATAAATTATAAAACTTAAAATGTAAATTATTTAATTCAACTGTTTATATTTTATAAGACTTAAAATAAATCATATCATCTACTCGTACTCATCAAATATTGATTGCTTTTTTTAAATATTAACCGATAACTGTCATGAACAATTGGATGTTTGTCTCTCAATAATAAATTGTATTTATTAGATTGTCTATATGATGTCCTATAAATAGATTAATTTGATTGTAGAAGATTATACAAATGAAATAATATAGACTAATTATTTTCATCTTTCTCTCTTCTATTTTATCTTCTTTCTCCTTATTTCCTAACATGTTATCACCGAAGCTCCACAACTTAAAAGGTACTAATATATTTCTTTTATATGTATTTTTATATGTTATTTATAGATATATTGATTAAAAATAAAAAGAAAAATTAATGATGATTTTCATGCATTCCAGAAGAATTGCATGAGTAATGTTAATGCATTCATAAGGATAGCAAAGATAATATATATATTTTATTTATAGTTCCCGAAATTATCAATCAGCCAAACATTTTTTTTATATAGATCCTGAAGAATTTATCAAAAATCCCTAAAGAATATCAAAATAAATTATTAATATCTTAAAAAAATTATCAGCAAGATGATGCTAAAATAACATTATATAATTTTTAAAGAATTTATAGTATTTGAAAATTTTATAAAGCATCCTTAAAGGATTACACAATGAAAACTTTTTTTTCTTCTTTATCTTGAATTATAAAAATGTGTACGTTATGGTTCTTGAAGAATTATAAATATTTATATTATTGTAAAGTATTTTTAAAAACTTTTTAACTTTGTTAGAGTATCAATTATTACTCTTTTAAGATATTATAAATTATATCTAGTATTACTTATTTTATATTATTATACATTATCTACATTTAAGACTTTCTTTTTCATGTCTTTACTATTCGCACTACAACAAACAAGACCTTAGACAGCGCTTTTTTTAGCCTTAGACAGCGCTTTAAAGCGCTGTCTAAACCTCCGCTGCTATAGGTTTAGACAGCGCTTTTTTAAATCTTAAAAGCGTTGTCTAAGCCCCCCCTTAGACAGCGCTTTGGCCAAAAGCGCTTTATAAGACCCTCTTATTTTAAATTTTTTAGGTATACCTTAGACAGCGCTTTTGAAAAGCGCTGTCTAAGCCCCACCCCCTTAGACAGCGCTTTGGCCAAAAGCGTTTTCTAAGACCCTCCTATTTTAATTTTTTTAGGTATACCTTAGACAGCGCTTTCAAAAAGCGCTGTCTAAGCCCCCCCCCCCCCCCCCCCTAGACAGCGCTTTTGCCTAAAGCGCTTTCTAATCCCCCCCTTAGACAGCGCTTTTTACAAAAGCGCTGTCTAAGGTATACGAAAATTTTTGAAGCTTTTGTTTTAAACCACATTTTTTCCAGGTTTATAAACCAGAATTTCTACCTGTTTTCAACCAGATTTTGACAGACAATTATCACATTTTATATATGCCATTTTGGCCTTTTTTCTACCAATTTTTGGCTAACAAATATATATATATACCAATTCAAACCAATTTTGCCTTAAATGTATCAACATAAGTTGTTTAATTAATAAAACAAAGTAGACCGGATTTACCTAATATATGTATTGACAACGGTGACGCCGATTTCTTCATGACTAAAAACTTGCATGAAGTCTTCATTACCAATCATTTGGTCGTAATCAAAGCCGAAAATCCCTACCTCCATATGTACATTCCGAACACCTCCGGTCGGTATATCGGTCATCTCTAGAAATGTCCTGAGGCACGACCTATACTTGGTGGTAGGTTTTTTCCTAGCTACGGTCTTCTTAGCACCAGAACTTTTTACCCGTGCGGAGGCGTTGCTAACCTCCTTTTTTTGTTGTGCGGAGGCATTGCTAACCTCATTTTCTTGAAGCTACATGTCATATAAATAGTTAGATCAAATTAAGAATGTAACAACTTCCATGAATATATGTCATATAATTGTATATTACCTCTTTTCTTGAAACCGTGGACTCGGTATGCCGTGGAATCGCATTATCTTTTGATTTGGATTTTGTGGGAGTCTATTTAACATAACCAAGGAAAATATGTAAGTAAAATTTTAAGCATAAATTTTAAACTTTGAATATACACATTAAAGTTAACATAAGTTTTAAGCATACCTCATATCCTACGCATATGAGGTTTGTCGGCCATGCAACAAACGAACCTACTGCTTCGTGCACCGTTGTTGCATCCGAATCATCGCTAGGATATGGTAATGCTGCATTCGGCTCAACTGCAATATCAACTGATACCTTCAAACATCCAGCAGGGAGCTCTCTAGTGTGGAGTAATACTCCGCTAACGTTATGCACTTTTCCCTTGCCAACCATCCGATAGTATGGTGACGACAAATACAGCTGACAATGGAAAATGCCCTAAAACCAATAATAACAAGAAATCGTTAATGTGTATATATGTCAAATACATAATTTAAGCAAATAGTTCAATTTAAGACAATTATATGTAATTACCTCTGGAATGTTCGGCTGAAAGGTACAGTTGATACTGTCTTTGTCCGAAGCATCTCTGTATACTGTTGAGGCGCTAGCCTCTCTTTCTCTCCTCAATGCATCAAGCTCAGCTTGCATGGCTTCCAATCTTGCATGAAGCTCCCGATTACTAGGAGCCTTTCCTTTTTTAATACTCAGGGAGGTCGGAGTGACTCCAAATCCCTTACCCCTCACCCGACCAGAATACTCAGGGACATCTAATGCCCGACTAAGTATGCCCTTAGTATCATCGGGAGATAAAGACTGAGATAACTCCTCCTGAAAAATCAGATGAATACCGTATACTTGTCAAATATTTGTGTATAAAAATGTTATTCAATTAATGAAAAAATGTTATACTTACACATTTCTGGTATACGTGTAAAACTTCTTCTTGAGGAACTCCAGATTTGCCCACACGGGCTTCCTTCCACAAAACATGTGCAGGAAGAGATGTTTCTGAACTTTCCTCCTTCTGCAGCTACACATTAAGTCATACAATTTGATCAGATAAAACTAATATATGATGAACAAATTTGTTATCGCAATTTATAAATACTTACCATGGATTGTTCTAAGCGTCCATATCCGACACGTCCTTTTCGGTACGGATATGCGGGACTTGATGCTCTTTCCCGATTTGTAGCACTTATTCTTTGAAAAACCGGGTCTTGTCTTTTGGATTTGAAAGCTTCCCATTCTTCAGCCGATATCAAACTTTCATATTTTTTAGGAAGCTCCGCATCCACAAAATTACCATCCGCATCCTTAAGGAACTTGGATGATAAAAATGTCCGAAACCCTCTTAGAAGCTTTCCGGCCAATTTCATACAAAAACCTCTTCTTTCTTCTTCGATGTTAAAACATCGCTAAGAAAAACATACAGATTGATAGTTAGTATCGGTAATTGAAAAAACATAATTGATACCGTATAATTAAGGGCCAAATGATTGTACCTTTATCTCACTCCAAATTTTTTCTTTGGACTCATTCAGCTCTTTGTTTCTCCAATCATCACATGTAATGGGAATTTCATTCCTTACTAGTGCACCGATAAAACTAGTTAAGGTATGCCCATTAGGTTCTATAAGTTGTCCCTGGTTGCTCCAATAGACATCTAGTATGATGCCTCGAGATCTTCCTTGGACCACCCTTCTCATTACTGTGATGCCTCTTCGAATTTCTTCTTCCGCGGATACTTTTTTACTAACTTCCTCATGTTGGTCATCAGTCATGTCTAACCTGTAATAAACCAAGGAAACCATCAAATATCAAATATAACTAAGGTAGTATCTTTGAATATCCTAACAATTATAAAGTTCAATTCATTTTAAACTTCAAAAACCTATACATAACCAATGTTAATATAAACTTCAATAACGTATCCGATACGCCAATATACCAACTTTAATTACCTCATCACTTTCATTTTTTATATTACAAGAATCAAACTTTTTCTATTACAATATACCTATAACTATACCTATAACTATATTAGAGTTCGTTCAATCATTTCATGGGAGAAATCTTGTTCCTTTAGAATGAAAGTGAGATGAACAACACTTTCACAGTTAAAAAGAAAAAAAACTACCTATTCAATCTTCAAGTATAATCACTAAGGAAACATGAAGTTTGAACAATATTGAACATCTAAATCCAAAATGATATTTAGAGTTTAAAGTCAAGTAGACACAGACACTGTAACAAAACAATGTATGAAATTTAATACTACCTACCTACCTTTTTATTTCTCATTCAGTTAGGGTTGGCAATTGAGCATCAACAGTGTATTTTACAAACAAAAAGAGCAAGCATTGAACCAAACAAAATAACAGAGCATGAAAAATACTGATGAAGTTATTTACAAAGAATAATACACTAAACTCAGTCAACAAGATTATGCACATTCTCAACATTAGTAAACTACCGCAAGATTATAAACATTCTCAACAAGATTATAAACATTCTCAACATTCTCAACAAGATTATACAGTAGAAACGAAGAAATGAAGAAATATTGAAGAACATACCGCAAGAAATGAAGAACAGTAGAAACGAAAAACGAAGTCAACACCCAAATGTCGAGACACGTACGATTCTTCAAACACGTTCAATGATTGAAACCGAAAAATGGAAGTGTATTCGTGTTCGCTGTTATGGTTTTCGCTGTTAGGGTTTCAACGTTCGCAGGAGGGAAAACAAAAGAACAGAGAACGAAAATAGAAATGGAGTCTGAAATTTTATTTTAATTAGACCTTAGACAGCGCTTTTGTGGAAAGCGCTTTCTAAGGTATGCCTTAGACAGCGCTTTCCAAAAGCGCTTTCTATACCCCCCCTTAGACAGCGCTTTTGGTTTTAATTTTTTTTTTAATTTAAAGACTTTAGACAGCGCTTTATCAAAAGCGCTGACTAAGGTCTATATTTAAAAGCGCTTTCTAAAAGCGCTGTCTAAGGGGGGTCTTATACAGCGCTTTTAGAAAGCGCTGTCTAAGACCCCCCTTTAGACAGCGCTTTCATTATTTTTTTGGAACATTTTCCGTGTTTTATTTTAATTTTAACCTTAGACAGCGCTTTCTTTTAAAAGCGCTGTCTAAGATGCGCTGTTAAAAGTCATTTTTGGCGTAGTGTCGTAATTGTAATCGGATTGTGTTGATCATATTAATTAGGTTAAATTATACTATTGATCCCTCTTCTTTAGTCTACTTGCGAATTTAGTCCCCTCATTTTCATTTTAAACGGTTTCGATCCCTATCCCAATTTTGATCCAAAACAGGCTTATGTGGTTTTTTTTAATATGTGTCATGTCATTGTATGATGCGACATGGGCTTGAATTTAATTAATTGTTATCTCATATTATTTGTTAGATCATAAAGTAATCAAAACATAAAATTTAATAAAAATATAAAATTAAAATGGAAGACATAAAGACATAAACAAGAATGAAGAACATTTGCATGCAAAACGTAGAACCAGACAGAATGAAAATGGAATAACAAACCCAGGGAGACCGCTAATGGGAGAACAAATAACACATCAAGGTATAACGAAGAAAAATCAGTCATAATCCCATCAAACATTGATTTTGAAAACATCAATTTCATTTCCAAGTAATATGGTGCCCTAAATCTCGATTTATTACTCTTTTGTTTAGGATCTTCGAAACCCCTAAATTCCCTTTGATTTCGCTGGCTGAAAGGTCTTACTATTATATCAAACCTTCATCTTGGACTAAGGAAGATCCTAAGTTTTGTTCTAGGTATGTTGATTATTGATTATGGATTGAGTTTTTGCTGTTTTGAAATTAGCTTAATATTTTTTAGGTTGATTATTGAATATTTCTTAGTTTTTGTGTTGGTTTCCATGATGAGATGTTGTTTTGAATAGTTTTTATTGTTTCAAATTTTACTGTATTTTTTTGGTTTGTTCTAGGCCAACTAATACAAATGCATTTAGAATAAGGATTAATCATGAGGAAAACTTAGTTCATTATACTTGCAAGATTTATGCAAATGGAATGGTAGAAGAAATGGATTGAAAATTTGATGTGGATTTTATGTCTTATAAGGACTTTATCAAGGTTACTAATAATTTGGGTTATGTGATAATCAAGTGCATGTGGTATCATCATCCAAAAAATTTATTTGAGCGTGGGCTTAAGCCTCTTAAAATAAGGATATTAATGAAAGTTCTTGGAAAGACATGATGGAAATTTCACCTCCCATATGGACTAGATCTGCCATTGTCATTTGCAGGTAGATAACATGTGTGAGGCGATCAACATGGCTATATTGGAGTACAAAGACAAGACTATCATCACTTTGCTCGAAGGTTTAAACAATTACATTATAATTCGGATAGTGAAGTGAAATAATCTCATGAGTCGATTCAGAGGCACAATTTGTCCTAAGGTGGAACAAGTAATAGAAAGGTTAAAGCGGGCAGCTGATGGTTGGACACCAACTTGGCATGTAGATGATGCATTCAACATCTTTAGTGTGACCAATGGTATTAATACTTTCGAGGTGAATTTGCAACGACATTACTACGCATGTCGTAAATGGGCTTTGAGGGGAATACCACGTGTCCATGCTATTGTTGGAATTTTACATAACAAGGTTGAAGTAGATCCCTTTGATATAGGCATGTGTTTAAAATGTTTTTGACCTCAACTTATATGCATTATGTTTCTGACCTCAACTAATGTGCTTAATATGCATTATAAACTGAACTGCACTATGGATACGCATTATGTTTTTTACCTCAACTGATGTGTTTAATATGCATTATGAACTGAATTGTACTATGGATATTGTATATGTTTTTGACCTCAATTAATATGTTTAGTATGCATTATGAATTGAACTGCATTATGGATATATGTATATGCTTTTGACCTCAACTGATGTATTTAATAAGCATTATAAACTGCACTATGTTTCTGAACTGAACTGACCTCAACTGATATGTTTATGAATTGAACTGCATAAGTGTATCATATGAACTTAAATGAAGTACCTAGTGTATCATGTTGATTGTATCATGCTTAGTGTATACTTAAATTATCTTTATGTTTCATGCTTATAAATTGATGTATACTTGAACTGTCTTTGTGTATCATACTGAAACTGAATTGAAGTTACTTAAACTGATCTGTCTTAGTGTATCATGTTGAACTGATGTATACTTGAATTGTCTTTGTGTATCATATTGAAACTGAAGTATACTTAAACTGCAATATTTGAACGGATGTATGTGTTACAAAATGTTTCAGGAAACCAGGCTTCTTTATAACTTATTCGTATATTGTGTTGCCATCTAATGGACCAAGACTATGGCCTGCAACTAATGGGGGAAAAACTAACCCCCCGATTATGAGAAAAGCTTTGGGTAGACCTAAGAAGAAAACAATTATGACCAATGATGAACCAACTTCAAGCAATGTACTATCAAGAAATTTGAACACTATTAAGTGTAAAAGTTGTGGGACTTTAGGACACAATTCAAGAACTTTCAAAGGGAAAATAGCGGTGGATCGACAACTAGAAAAAGGTAGTAACAAGGTTAACAAGATTAAGAAGCAAAGGAACACATCAACCAAAGAATCAGCTATTGTGTTGACACAAGGATCACAAGAAAATAATTCATAGAATATGTTTTCAAATGTCTTTTTTTTGTGTAATGGTTTGACTACTTTAGAATGAAGTTGACTATTTTGTGTAATGGATCATATGTTTATTGTAAAACCTACTATGACTCTTTGTAATTCATCCATTATTAGTGAAGTATTAACGTTTTCTCATATAATATACAATGACTTTACAATGACAACAACATTATGCATCAAGTATACATTACTACTAAACTTCATTCAAATCCCATTAACATTACAAATTGACCTCATTTTTGTGTCAATACAATGAATTTACAATGACAGGAACATTATGCATCAGTTAACATTATTTTATGTCAGTTAAAAGAATAACAACATAACTTCATTCAAATAACATTAACATTACAAATTAACCTCATTAGACACTGGGTTTACAACATATCCTTATTAAAATTACAGTAACATTATAATAAATCCTCACTACAATACACTGATAGTAACATAACTATAATATCATCATTATTTGTTCAACATAATTACATCAAGTTTTTTTTTTATCAATAGGATGATCAAAACCCTAGTCAAAACCATAGCAATAACCAAAATCTTGATCTTCTTTTTAAGTCATTCATTAATCTTCTTATCTAAACCATCATTCTTATTTAATTCATTAACCTTCTTCAAAAGTGGGTTAATCACTTCTCGTGACTGGTCTGGGACTTGCTTATCATACCATTCAAAAAATTAACATCCTTTCCTTCCTTGTAGTTGAATAATACAAAAAAAAAACATGTGATATTAGGGATAATCCAAAATTTTGACTTTAGAAGATGAATATTGTTGATTGGGAATTTCGACATCATGCTAAAGCTAATAAACAAAGAAGAGAGAATGCTTTTGAAGATATTTCTGATTTCGACATAAAGAATATGGTATGAGAAAGTCAATCGAAGTTTGCCTTGTGTAAGAGGGGATTGCTATGTGACTTAGAAGTATTCCTAAGTTCAAAATGATATTTTGACAGAAGAGTTCATTCGCCACCTATTTGAATTTGAATGAAAGAGGGATAACAGTATTTCATTGTTATCTACTTTTGAAGAAAAGACGCGTGGAGTGTTGTCTCGAATTGCAGACATGCCGAGTGCGACGTGTCAGTGCCTGAGAGAAAAGTCATTGGTAACGGTTATTTCGATTTAGTATATATAGGAGTCTTAGTGTTAGGATTCAGAGTGTTCAATTGTTGTACGATCACTCAGTATTACTCAAAGTATCTAGCGCGTTGAGAAACGAGTACAATTGAGAATGTACGTTTGATAACATCACTTTCTTTATATCTATCAAAGTTTATTTATACCTTTTGTCCAGAATTTATCTTTTATTACAAGTCATTTATCAAGCGCTTTTTTACACTTTCTTTATATTCTGCAATTTATCCCTTTGAAAACGCATTAAACAAACATTCTTCATACATGAATACTGTCAAAGTGTTCATCCTTTTTCAAATATAATTTTAAACAATAGCACATGTCACTGGATCAATCTGGTCGATCCTGTGAGTAACGGAAGTGTCCTTAATTTGGAAGATTGGCGGTTGTTTACCAATTTTCATGGTAAACAAGTTGGCACGCCCAGTGGGGCAGTGCTAGTGTTTTAAAATAAATTTCTTCTTTGAAAATCTTTATTCGTTCTTCATTTTTTTAGTATCTCTCAGTATAACTTCGTTTCATGTTACTGTGAAGTGGTAAAGTAGCCACAACCAACGAAGATAGACCAAGGAGAAGATACACGGGGAGAATGGTGAATCCATAAAATAATCAGAATCCTC
Organism: Lathyrus oleraceus; assembly: GCF_024323335.1. Lineage (NCBI taxonomy): Eukaryota > Viridiplantae > Streptophyta > Magnoliopsida > Fabales > Fabaceae > Lathyrus > Lathyrus oleraceus. The sequence goes on from NC_066583.1 coordinate 129,495,830, forward strand.
TAAATAGTGATGGAGAACTGTCATACCCCAAAATTTGCCCTCCCTTTTTACTTCTCATCTAACCTATAACTCGATTCATCTACCATCATCCATGTCTCATTCATATTCATTCATTCATTCATTCATTCATGATTAACATATGTTAATAGGTATCATGGATTCAGGGTTTATGGTTGATAAAATCAGGGTTTTGGATTGAAGATTATGGTATTGCACATCATATGGGTTGAAGCCATAATTCCTGACTTTCTTACTATAGGATCTTATGTTTGACCTTCTGTGTATCTGGCTTGATTTTTAAACCCTCATGGTGGGCCCATGGTTTGAGATTTTGTTGGTGGAGTTTTGTGTTTGGTTTGAAACCCTAATCAAGGGTAATTGGTGTTCAAATGCCTTGCTTGGTAGACTTTTGGATTGGTGATTAATCAAAACCCCGGGTGTTAGACGCTTGAGGCCTTGGAGTTTGGGTTTGGGGGTTTAATTCGTATAGAACCCTAGTTTGTTGGTTCATAAGGGTTGTGAGCCTCATTGCTTGGTGTATGCTTTTTAAAACCTTGATCAGATATGCCTGAAATTATTGGTTTAGTTTGAGGATTGTGAAACCCTAGCTCATGGGAGAGGTTGTTTGGTCATTATGATCTGCATCATGTCATTCATTAAATTCACTAGAGGATTATGGTTTCATAGCATTAATTGTTCAAGTTCTCATATGGATCTTTCAAGATTCATGCATTGGTTTAAATGATCATGGTGCATTCAAGTTTTTCATGCTTCATTCATGATCCATTGACTTCAATTTAATGATACATTCAACTTGCATTGATGCATGCTTTATGGTGCATACAAGATCTTTGTTTCAAAGTGATTTCAAATTGGAATTTAGAGGGAAATGATAATTTGAATTAAAACATGTTGCATTGACCATAAGAGTTTTTCTCATTCAAAGAAGACTTTCATTTCATTCATACAAGATCATTTTACATTGTCCACTACACATTACATTGACAAATCTACAAAGAAATTACATTTTGGCATAAGTTAACTTTTGGTCAACTGTTGACTTTTTGGTCAGCCAGTTGACCAAAGTCAACTCACCATTTTTTTCTTATCCTAGACCCTAATCCTCGTCGCTTCTTCAAGAAATAGTCACCCTTGCATTGTCCCATCATTCATCTTCATCCTACAAAATAAGACCAAAACAAATGTCAAGCAATGCATCATGTACATTAACAACCTATGACCATCATTTATATTACATACTAATCAACACCACATGGCATAAACCGATTCCATTATAACACATCATGGAAATTGATTACATAGCAGCATGTGTATATGCAATTCAATTCACAATGACATCTTAATCGCATACTTAACAACAATCATCCAACGCAATTTATCATATAGCAAGCATACATCATCATATTCCACGAAGTCGGTCTCGCAAAGTGACGAATCAGACAGTTTTGGAGATTAAGGATCAAATTATCAGAACCAGAGCATACCTGGGATTTTTTCCACCAAGCAGCACCTCATACTTGGTGAAAGAGTTGAAGATGAGAATTAAAGAGATGGATCACGTTGTTGGATAAGCTACCAAGGATTCAGATATTTCAAGGAGTACTTTGCAGAAAATGAGACACATGGAGGGTTCACTGTCTAAAGCCAATCGTGCTATCCCAGACTGCTCAGCTGCTAAGCTCCATGCGATGAATGGTAATACTGTGGAACAAGTTTGTTCTCGTCAACACGAAGTAACCCATCTTGTTCATCTTGTTGTAAGGACTGCCCAAAAAAAAACTTTCATTGTCTTTCTATGAGGCTGACTGCTGAATATTTTTCCCTGAAACCTGAGAGAGAGCTTTCAAATGAAAATAAGATACATCTTCCAGATCTTTATCATTATACTGCCTTCTCCGACGATGTTCTGGCATGTGCAGTTGTTGTAAACTCTACTAACTCTACTGCCAAGGAACCAGAGAAACTTGTTTTCCATAGTGACTGATTCACTCAACTTGCCGGCGATCTCAATGTGGTTCTTTTTAAATCCTCCTGGCAAAGCCACAGCCCATATACAGAGCACAGAAAACTTTGAATGGTTGTCCAAGTACAATACATTCAAGAAACAAAATTCCAGTGATCCCAGATATACTTCTGAATTGAACTACCTCCGTTTCTACTTGCCGGATATCTTCCCCACTCTAGATAAGATTCTGCTCTTTGATCATGATGTGGTGGTGCAACAAGATCTCAGCATCACATTGAAGCTCAATAAGCAAATCAACTTAAACCTGCCGGATCAAAACACGACAACTCAACCCAGGATTAAAATTCCATTGCAACGCATCATAAAATCATAACAGGCCAGGAATACCTGTATGATTCGATCAGTACATCACCGCCGTGTTCCATATTCGTGACAGTTGCCACGGTCGTTATCTCAGCGGCAGCACATTAGCGGCAATCCTCACAATTCTAGTTAGCTAAGCATTGACAATTGGCATGACCGTAACGCATCAGCCTTGGCATATTAAAAAGCCACAAGCGCCCTCATCCTAGTTAAATGACAGCATTATCCCATTGAAACAAAATCAAGTCAGTTAACTAATTCTAAAGAAAAAAAAAACTCAATTCCAGTTCAGAATCAATTAACTGCAGGTTAACTAATCATTCGGTAACAGTAAAACGAAATGGCCAATCACCACTCTCTTTCACAAAATCAATTCATGTTCACTCAAAACTAAATGTCAAAACAAATTAACAAACAGAATTTAACTCATTTAGCACCATCTAACAACATTCTCAATCTATTCTCCGTCCCTAACAGAAGATAGAACGGAGGAAGAGGCGACTTCACTCGATTTGACGTAACAGTAGCACAGAAGGAGAATAAGAGGAAGGCACTGGAAAGCAGGCGGAGGAAGGAGAAGATTCGTACCTGGTTGCAAGTGGAGCTTCAATCTGGTGAGTTCTCCGATTTGTTTTCAATACTGTGTTCCTTCTGTTTTGCACACGAATAATCCCGAAACGAGTCAACTTGCGAACCTTCGAGTTGATGGTGGAACAATGTGAACCACGGAACGTTGCGCATCTTCAAACATTCAAATCTTTGAACCGTGATGAGTGATAAAGGCGAAGCCAAGGAGAACGCGTTTCCGTTGGAGCTTGTACGTTTTTATCGTTTGGGATCGAAGATGTTCGAACGCGGCTGTGAGACGCAAAGAGAGGGAAGAGCAAAAACGCGTCGCAGATTATTTGAAGAATCGCTTTTCTGCTTCTGCTTCAGCTCATGAGAAGCGTGGATTCTTCATTCCACCATACGCGCCTCTTGGACCCGTTTGGATTTTGCACATCGGATTCCTCTGTCCGCTACCCCTTCGAATTGGGGCCTACACCCCCACAATCAGGCCCATTTGCAGTTTTTTAAAATTATTTTGCTAATTTTTTGTTTTAGTTAGTAAAATTGGAATTCAATTTAAAATATTAAAATTAGATTAGTTCAACTAGAAACATTAGAATATTATTAGTTAGATATTAAAATTAATTTGAGGATTAGGAGTTAATTAGAAGATTAAATTTTTTTTAGAAATAATTTGATTAGTCTAGTAGAATTTTAGATTTTAGGAATATTAAAATTTGAGTTTGTTTAGTATAATTTTTAGAAATATTAAATTTAGATTAGTATGTTAGATAATTAGATTTTAGATTTTTAATTAGATAATTAGAATTAGATTAAAATTTTAGAATAATTAGAATAGATTAGATTTAATTGTTTTTTTATCAGGATTTTCATGTTTAGAAATTAATCCATGACTTGTGAATTGACTAGTTTGCCCCTAGGTTTAAAAATAACCTAATCTTACATGCTCCTCTAGTTTTAGGACTTATAGAATTTTCTAATTGGTCAATTAATCTAGGTTGTTGCATATGCATTGTCAGCTGTTATTTCTCATGTGATTAATTTTGATCTTAATTCATGTTTAGATGGATTTTAATCTTTAGAATTAATTTCCATTTAATTGACCTTTTATTTTTTGCAATCCCTTGTACTTTCCATATATCCCCCCCCCTTTGGATGTACTTTTTTACTTGCTTTCCTTACTCTTGTTATTGCTTGTTATCTATCCATTAGACATTAGGAGTGATCATTATTTCATAATCAATAAACAAGTCCTTGATCCAACGTCAAACGGTTCTTTCTCAAATTAAACTCAAAAATATAATAAGATACGATTATGATTGTATGTCACGAGCCTTATGTGGTAAAGAAAGGATGAGAATGGAGCTTTCCTACACTCGTTCAGAGTACCTTGAACACAAGACGTTTGGCTTGGTAGTTCGAGATACTCACTTTTATCCATAGTCTTTACTGCAATCCAAAGTCAAGAACATATTTTCTTCAAAAACTAAAAACAACATCAACTCATTCAAACCTTTTGTTTGAGCCTTAGGGCATCACTTTCTAAAACCCTTCTTCAAGGTATAAAAAAAAAACATTTTGTACCCACGAATTACAGGGCTCTGATTTCTCACTTCAACAAGTGAGCATACGTAGGCACGAGGACCCAAATCCTTGGCGAGCACACTAATTTAAAATTTATCTCCACTCCGCAAACCTTTGGCAAGTAAACATTTCGATAATGACACTCATTCAAGCGTAAACATCCCAAGTGGTTCTCATGGAGTACCATGGATGTGAAAGGTGCTAATACATTCCCCTTGCATAACCGACTTCCGAACCTATTTGTGGTCGCGATGACCACTCCTTGGGGTTTTCTCGATATTTTCTCTTTCATTTAGAATAAATAAAAACGATGGCGACTCTGTATTTTTCGCGTAGCGACAAGAACCATCCCTTGCATCTGCGCCAGGGGGAAGTACGGTCGCAGCGTCTGCTACAAAACTTGTACCATCCACGGCGAATTCGACACATGTACAGTCGATGGCCCATAGTGGGCTTATTCTGTCTTATGTGGGGCCACAAGGCCCACCAGTAGATCGTTTAGGAACGCAGGGTCCACCAGTGACCCCTGTAACACCCTTCTAAATACCCCAAATATTTAATTAAAACAACAACAATTAAATCATACATATCAGAGTAAATATTGCAACTCAAGGGTGTCACATAACAACTTCTTCACAAATTTCAACATAAAAGCAGTCATACTCAATTTTATTCAACATAAAAACTTCTTTAACAATACGCAGCGGATAAAATATTTCAACATCTGTAATTCATCAAAATTAACATTTATTCAACAATTCAAACATCCCGTCCCGATGTTACATCTATCAGAGCATGACCCCCTAACCACACTAGACTTCAAGCACTAGCTTCTATTCGACTCACTGCTCGTTACCTGAAAAATATTGTAAGGGTGAGTCTCTCAATCCATATAACAAATATTATAAATCATCATGTTATGTTAAGTAATTCTACACGTTAATCACCCAAATCATATCATGCATGCGGTAACGGCACAGTCAACTCAATTATCACATTCAAATACAACGTAAATGCAACTCAATAACAACATAAAATGCAACTCAATGAGACTCGACTCTTGATGCATGTGGTACCATTTGGAGTAAAACTCCCAACTTAAAATCATTGCCAGTTTAGTGGGCATCAAGGCATAAGCCTTCAACTTTCAACTTAAAATTTTGCCAATCCAGGCCAACGTGGTGTGAGCAAAAGCCCCATAATTTTTTTGCCAATCCAGGCCAACGTGGTGTGAGCAAAAGCCCCGACTTAATGCATATGAATGTATATGGCATGTACGACTTGAAACTTCAACAACATAATAATAACAGCAACACAACAGCTTTTTCAACAAAACAACTTATAATCAACTTTGGCTCATCAGCCTACAACTCAGTAATTTTCAACAAAGCAACTTAAAATCAACTTTGGCTCATCAGCCTACAACTTAATATTTTCAACAAAACCACTTATAATCAACTTTGGCTCATCAACCTACAAATCAGTATTTTCAACAAAACAACTTCTAATCAACTTTTCAACATATTTGCATCAGAATTTCACAACATAAACCCAACAATTTATTCATCGAAATTAACTACAATAGGCCAACTACCAATTGCATTTTACAACATAAAAATCAACTATTTTTCCACACTGCAACAGTGTTAACCGGTTAACGCTATAGGTTAACCGGTTAACGCAGGAAAATACACCTCCAGGCAAAACGCAACAGTGTTAACCGGTTAACGCTATAGGTTAACCGGTTAACGCAGGCAAAACTCAACATTTTCTCAATTTATAACAGTGTTAACCGGTTAACACCCTGGGTTAACCGGTTAACGCAGGCGAAACAGCAGTTCCTGCGCTAACACAAGGCAGAATGCAGAGTTTCCGCATTTTCCGCCGTTGGAGGACTTCCGGACCTCCGATTCCAAATCCGTAAAAAGCGGTACGTTCAGAATCTCACAACTCACGCAACTACCGGTCCGATCTCAGCTTAAATTCAACTTATTCATTATAATATTTCAGCATCCATAATCTCAATTAGGGTCAAATTAACAGTTTATCACTACCCATTACATGTTAATCGATAATACCCGTTAAACGACGATAAACCCCCCTTACCTGAGATAATCTGGCAAATCTCTGAGCTTCAAGCTTTTCCGTTCTTCGACCTTGCTCTCTAGCTCTTCCTCTTCTCTGCAGCTTCTCTGTTTCTCACGTGAAACCTTTTCCAAAAAAATGAAAACCTTTTCTTTATTCCCACTTATATATTTTCCAAATAATTATTATTAATAATAATAATAATCCAATAATCCAATTTATTTAATTAAATTAATAAATATATTATCAACTTAATTAAATAATTCTTTTTCTTTATTTGGGGTGTTACAACTCTCCCCCACTAAAAGAGTTTTCGTCCTCGAAAACATACCTCAAGCAAATAACTCTGGATAAGACTCCCGCATCTGACTCTCCAGTTCCCAAGTCACATTGCCACCTGCTGGTCCTCCCCAAGCTACCTTCACTAAGGCAATCTCTTTACCCCGCAACTGCTTCAACTCTCGATCCTCAATCCTCATAGGCGATGTTTCAACAGTCAGGTTATCTCTCACCTGTACATCATCTACTTGGATCACATGCGACGGATCATGAATATACCTCCTCAACTGAGACACATGAAAAACTTCATGCAAATTCGCAAGTGACGGCGGTAAAGCGATACGATAGGCTACTTCTCCTATCCTCTCCAAAATCTGATAAGGACCAATAAATCGAGGAGTCAACTTCTTTGACTTCAAAGCTCGACCAACACCTGTTATCGGAGTAACACGAAGAAACACGTGATCTCCCTCTTGAAACTCAAGTGACTTCCCCCTCTTGTCATGATAACTCTTCTGACGACTCTGAGCAATTCTCATCTTCTCCTGAATCATCTTAATCTTTTCTGTAGTCAGTTGAACAATCTCCGGTCCAACCACAACACTCTCACCGGACTCATACCAACATAACGGTGTCCGACATCTCCTACCATACAAAGCTTCAAACGGCGCCATCCCAATGCTCGAATGAAAACTATTGTTGTAGGTAAACTCAATCAAAGGTAAATAACAATCCCAAGTACCTCCCTTCTCCAAAACACAAGCTCTCAAAAGATCCTCCAATGACTGAATCGTCCTCTCAGTCTGACCATCAGTCTGCGGATGATATGCAGAACTCAATCTCAGCTTAGTTCCCAAAGCCTTCTGCAAACCTTCCCAGAACTTCGATGTAAATCTAGGATCTCTGTCCGAAACAATACTCGACGGAATACCATGCAGACTTACAATCTTCTCAATATACAACTCAGCCAATTTCTCTAACGGATAATCCATTCTGATCGGAATAAAATGAGCCGATTTCGTCAATCTATCAACAATCACCCAAATGGCTTCAAAATTCTTACTTGTCCTCGGTAAACCAGAAACAAAATCCATACTGATACTATCCCACTTCCACTCTGGAATAGCCAACGGTTGCATTAGCCCCGACGGCTTCTGATGCTCAATCTTTGACTTCTGACAAGTCAAACAAGAATAAACGAAACTCGCGATATCTCTTTTCATTCCCGGCCACCAAAATAACTTCTTTAAATCATGATACATCTTCGTAGCTCCAGGATGAATACTCAACCCACTACGATGTCCTTCTTCAAGAATACTCTTCTTAAGTTCAGTAACATCCGGAACACACACCCGACTACCAAATTTCAAAATACCATTCTCATCAATTCTGAATTCGCCACCTTGACCTTGATTTACTAGAGTCAACTTATCAACCAAAAGCATATCAGATTTCTGACCCTCTCTGATCTCCTCCAGAATACCACTTGTTAACTTCAACATTCCCAATTTAACACTGTTGTGAGTACTCTCACACACCAAGCTCAAGTCTCTAAACTGCTCAATTAAATCCAATTCCTTTACCATTAGCATAGACATATGTAATGATTTCCGACTCAATGCATCAGCCACTACGTTTGCTTTACCCGGATGGTAATTCAAACCAAAGTCATAATCCTTCAGAAACTCTAACCATCTCCTCTGTCTCATATTCAGCTCTTTCTGATCAAACAAGTACTTCAAACTCTTATGGTCACTGAAAACCTCAAATCTTGACCCGTACAAATAATGCCTCCACAACTTCAGAACAAACACCACAGCTGCCAACTCTAAATCATGCGTCGGATAGTTCCTCTCATGAACCCTCAGCTGTCTTGAAGCATAAGCTATAACCTGCTTATTCTGCATCAACACGCCACCCAAACCCAACAATGAAGCATCACAGTAAACTTCAAATGATTCCGACGAACTCGGTAATATCAGAATAGGAGCAGTAGTTCCACAACAAACTTGTCTAGAAAATCCTATTCATATACTCCATAAATACTCCAGGCGCATTAGTCACACCAAAAGGCATTACAGAATACTCATAATGTCCATACCTTGTCCTGAAAGCAGTCTTCTGAATATCCTCTGTCTTCACACGTATCTGATGATACCCAGATCTCAAATCTATCTTGCTGAACACACTCGCACCAACCAACTGATCCATCAAATCATCAATCCTCGGCAAAGGATACCGATTCTTGATCGTCACTTTATTCAGTTGCCTGTAGTCCACACACAACCTCATAGTACCTTCTTTCTTCTTAACCAACAGCACTGGCGCACCCCACGGTGACACACTCGGACGAATAAATTTCTTATCCAACAGATCTTCCAACTGACTCTTCAATTCAGTTAACTCAACAGCAGACATACGGTACGGAGCCATCGATATCGGCCTAGTACCAGGTACCAAATCAATCGAGAACTCCACTTCGCGTTCTGGCGGTAATTCATTCACTTCTTCCGGAAACACATCAGGAAAATCACACACCACGGCTAGATCACAAATCACCATCTTATCCTTGGCCTCCAAAGTTGCTAACAGCATGAACAACTCTGCTCCCTCAGCTACTGCCTCATCCACTTGCCTTGCTGATAGGAACAAACTCTTTCCTTCTTCAATCTCAGGGAAGATCACCGTTTTCTCAAAACAATTGATAGAAACTCGGTTGAACACCAACCAGTTCATACCCAGAATAACATCAATCTGCACTAGTGGAAGACACACTAGGTCCATCCCAAAGTCTCTACCAAAAATACTCAAAGGACAATTTAAACAAACCGAAGTAGTAGTCACTGAACCCTTCGCAGGAGTATCAATTACCATACTTCCAAACATCTCAGATATCTCTAACTTAAGTTTCACAGCACAATCCAAAGATATAAAGGAATGAGTCGCACCTGTGTCAATAATAGCTACAAGAGGAAAGCCATTAATATAACACGTACCTCGGATCAAACGATCATCTGCAGAAGTCTCAGAACCCGATAAAGCAAAGACCTTGCCTCCAGACTGATTCCCTTTCTTCGGCTTCTGACACTGACTTCCAATATGCCCTTCTTCACCACAATTAAAACAAATCACTTCTTTGTGCTTGCAATCAGCTATTGCATGCCCAGTCTTACCACAGCGAAAACACCTCTTTACTTCAGCAGTGCATACATTACTCTTATGACCAGCCTGACCACATTTGAAGCAAACTATACCCGTAGGAGCACCTCCCCCACTAGCTCTCTGAGTCGGAGCAGCTCTTTGTTTCCCTTTCCCAGCTGGAACATCATACGGCTTGCCACGGTTTTGATGTTGCTTGCCTCTGCGATCACTGACAATCTTGTAATGAGCATTATTGTCTTCTTCAAATATCCTGCAGCTATCAACCAATTCAGTAAAAATGCGTATCTTCTGATACCCAACAGCCTTCTTAATCTCAGAGCGCAAACCGTTTTCAAACTTGATGCACTTTGAAAATTCAGCACCAGCACCAGTGTAATGAGGATAAAATTTGGACAGCTCCACAAATTTCGCAGCATAATCAGTAACAGACATGTTTCCTTGCTTCAGCTCAAGGAACTCAATTTCCTTCTTGCCACGGACATCTTCTGGATAATACTTCCTCAGAAATTCCCTACGGAATACATCCCAAGTAACGACTTCACCTGCCACGGTCAACCTCTCGTGAGTTTCTAGCCACCAGTCATCAGCTTCGACTGCTAGCATGTGAGTACCATACCGAACCTTCTGAGCCGGAGTGCAATCCATAACACGGAAGATTCTCTCAATTTCTTTCAACCATCCCAAGGCTGCATCTGGATCATGCTTCCCTTTAAACACCGGCGGATTCTCTCTTTGAAAAGTCGCCAAGCTACGTGATCCAGCATCTCCACCAGCATTTGGCAAGTTCTGCACAGCTTGTGCCATTGCTTGCATTGCGGCAGCCATTGCAGCGTCATTTCTCCCAGCCATTTCAACTTATCAACACAACACAACCTAAAGTTAGATCGGTAACAATACATAATTGTTAGACAGAACGACACGACAACTGGCCGGACAGACCGACCTGCTCTGATACCACTAATGTAACACCCTTCTAAATACCCCAAATATTTAATTAAAACAACAACAATTAAATCATACATATCAGAGTAAATATTGCAACTCAAGGGTGTCACATAACAACTTCTTCACAAATTTCAACATAAAAGCAGTCATACTCAATTTTATTCAACATAAAAACTTCTTTAACAATACGCAGCGGATAAAATATTTCAGCATCTGTAATTCATCAAAATTAACATTTATTCAACAATTCAAACATCCCGTCCCGATGTTACATCTATCAGAGCATGACCCCCTAACCACACTAGACTTCAAGCACTAGCTTCTATTCGACTCACTGCTCGTTACCTGAAAAATATTGTAAGGGTGAGTCTCTCAATCCATATAACAAATATTATAAATCATCATGTTATGTTAAATAATTCTACACGTTAATCACCCAAATCATATCATGCATGCGGTAACGGCACAGTCAACTCAATTATCACATTCAAATACAACGTAAATGCAACTCAATAACAACATAAAATGCAACTCAATGAGACTCGACTCTTGATGCATGTGGTACCATTTGGAGTAAAACTCCCAACTTAAAATCATTGCCAGTTTAGTGGGCATCAAGGCATAAGCCTTCAACTTTCAACTTAAAATTTTGCCAATCCAGGCCAACGTGGTGTGAGCAAAAGCCCCATAATTTTTTTGCCAATCCAGGCCAACGTGGTGTGAGCAAAAGCCCCGACTTAATGCATATGAATGTATATGGCATGTACGACTTGAAACTTCAACAACATAATAATAACAGCAACACAACAGCTTTTTCAACAAAACAACTTATAATCAACTTTGGCTCATCAGCCTACAACTCAGTAATTTTCAACAAAGCAACTTAAAATCAACTTTGGCTCATCAGCCTACAACTTAATATTTTCAACAAAACCACTTATAATCAACTTTGGCTCATCAGCCTACAAATCAGTATTTTCAACAAAACAACTTCTAATCAACTTTTCAACATATTTGCATCAGAATTTCACAACATAAACCCAACAATTTATTCATCGAAATTAACTACAATAGGCCAACTACCAATTGCATTTTACAACATAAAAATCAACTATTTTTCCACACTGCAACAGTGTTAACCGGTTAACGCTATAGGTTAACCGGTTAACGCAGGAAAATACACCTCCAGGCAAAACGCAACAGTGTTAACCGGTTAACGCTATAGGTTAACCGGTTAACGCAGGCAAAACTCAACATTTTCTCAATTTATAACAGTGTTAACCGGTTAACACCCTGGGTTAACCGGTTAACGCAGGCGAAACAGCAGTTCCTGCGCTAACACAAGGCAGAATGCAGAGTTTCCGCATTTTCCGCCGTTGGAGGACTTCCGGACCTCCGATTCCAAATCCGTAAAAAGCGGTACGTTCAGAATCTCACAACTCACGCAACTACCGGTCCGATCTCAGCTTAAATTCAACTTATTCATTATAATATTTCAGCATCCATAATCTCAATTAGGGTCAAATTAACAGTTTATCACTACCCATTACATGTTAATCGATAATACCCGTTAAACGACGATAAACCCCCCTTACCTGAGATAATCTGGCAAATCTCTGAGCTTCAAGCTTTTCCGTTCTTCGACCTTGCTCTCTAGCTCTTCCTCTTCTCTGCAGCTTCTCTGTTTCTCACGTGAAACCTTTTCCAAAAAAATGAAAACCTTTTCTTTATTCCCACTTATATATTTTCCAAATAATTATTATTAATAATAATAATAATCCAATAATCCAATTTATTTAATTAAATTAATAAATATATTATCAACTTAATTAAATAATTCTTTTTCTTTATTTGGGGTGTTACAACCCCCCCAAGGGGAAATCAATTTTTTAGGCCTTATGTGAGTGGTTTTACGATGCTTGTAAATAGTCGTGAACAACCATTTGGCATGCCAATTTCGATGATGGTGAATTTACATAATTCGACGTCAACATATGCAGACCTACTGATGAATGCATCTTCACCATTGCATGGGTCTGGGTCTGGTGTGAACAATTTGGGTCAAAGCCAACCCTTAGGAATGGGTCTTCATACCTAGATGTCCAATCTGACCAATAATTCTGCAGCGGTGTTAAGGCAACAAATGGAGTAAAGTAACCACGAAATGATCCAGATGCTAACCCAAACAATGGGTACAATATTCAACCCATTGATCCAAAATACTACCCAATCAAACCAACAAATGGTTGCATAATGACACGCATTGCATATTTCTTTGGTGTACCACAACCTCCTCGACACCCTCAAAGGGAATTTATAAGGGAAAACCAAGGATTAGCCATCGAGGATGACCTTATCACTAACCAGATCCCACGAAATGCACCATAAGCAAATATGGTGAATCAGGGAATAGGAATAGAACCAACCATGGTCGAAGACCCTAGGGCTGAACAACAAATCCCAAGGGAAAGAGAACCAAGGGTAGTAATGGTGAATAGGCACCAAAATGTTGACGAATTCATACAACAAATTCGAAGTGATGATATGGCAACAGATAATAATCTAACAACCATGGTCGAAAGAATCATGGCGCGAAATGGGGTAGATGTTGGCCTTCACATGTCAAATTACACATCACAATTTATCTGAGTATGTTCTGCAATCGGAATTACCCACTAGATGGAAAGTTTGTAAGCTCACTAAATTCTCTGGGGATACTAGTGAGTCTACTGTAGAACACGTGGCCAAATACCTCATAGAGGCAGGGGAAATTGCAAATAATAAGAGTCTTAGGATAAAATATTTCCCAAGTTCCCTTATGAAGAATGCCTTCACATGGTTCACCACATCACCAATGAATTCCATTGATACTTGGACTCGTTTGGAGAGACTGTTCCATGAGCAATTCTACATGGGACAGTCGAAGATAAGTTTGAAATAAGTGGCCAGTATCAAACAAAAGTTTACTGAGTCAATAGATGATTACTTGGATAGGTTTCATTTGCTTAAGGCAAGATGCTTTACGCAAGTGCCTGAGCATGAGCTGGTCGAAGTGGTCGCTGGTGGCCTTGATTATTTTATTAGGAAAAAATTGGATACCCAATACCTTAGAGATATGGCCTAATTGGCTGATAGAGTATGTAGAACGTCTGAAGGCCGAGAAATCCAGAGCAAACAAAAATAAAAGGAAAGATAGAATAACCTATTTCGAATTAGGTGATGACAAACCTAAAACGTATGGTGATCAGGTAGCTTTCGATGATGGCGAGATCGACATTGCTGAACTAAAACAAGGGCCACCTTATTCTTGCAAAGTCTTAGCCCTTTCAAATGGGAAGAATCTAGTCTAATCAGATAAGAGTGATAGGTTCCCTAAGAAAACTTATACCTTCGACGTCACCAAATGTGACGAAATCTTCGACTTACTTGTCAAAGATGATCAGATGATAGTGCCTCATGGCGCTAAAATTCCTCCTCTAGAACAAAGAAAAAAGAGGGGGTTTTGTAAGTATCATAATTTTTTGGGCCATAAAACTTCACAATGTTTTCTTTTCAGGGATCTTGTGCAAAGTGCTATTAGGGATGGAAGGCTCAAATTTGGGGACAAATCGAAGGCTCCAATGAGGATTGATGCAAACCCTCTTCAGATCGCTGATGCTCACTACACTAAACCATCCATGGTCAACATGGTGGATATATCTGAAGATTCTAGAAAGAATTATGACATGGTCGAAGTTGCGGATGACTTTAACGAGGAAGCTACTCAAGGTTTCACCAACGAGGCTGCTGAGGGTTTCGTTCAGCAAGTCACTGAAGGTTGCAACAAATGGGCCACTGAGGATCACCGTCAAATGTTCCCAACAGAAACCACTGAGGGTTTCGACAAAAAGGTCACTAAGGATCTTAATAAGGAAAATGTTGTCAATTTTACAACAAATGAAACCATTGAAGGTTTCATACACATAAACATGACTGAGGCCACTGAGGGCCTTAAGGTTAAATTGCATGAGTTGGACATCGTTAAGGATGTCAACATGGGGGCTAACATGGTCTAATTGACCCAAAAGACCGTTGCAATGGAGGTGGATGAAGAAAGCCTCTGACAAGAAGAATACAGAAAAATGGCATACCCCAAACAAGAGGAAGGGTTGGTCGAATTCCTCCACAGGTGCTAGAGGAAAAGGTCAGAAGTGATGTTGTGCCCAAGGTGCAGTTCAGTATTCGACAAGAAAGTTGCAGAGAACCTTGAAGGGGTTCGACTGGCCAATAAGGGGAGAAATTGGAGAGACCCCAGAATTAGTCAAGTGTCCGACGGCAGGTGGGATCCCAGAAGGGGAAACCAAAAAGGACTACCTCTTCAGGCAAATAGTCCTTCAACTTATAGGCCCACTGCTGAAGCCCCTAGAGATAGGTGGAAGAAACCAGTCGAATGAAGAGGACAAGGCCATCAAAAATGGCAAAACTTTGATGTCGAAATACGGTCCTCAATAGCATACTGAAAGTAGTTTCAGGCGTCGAAACAAGTGGCGTATCATTCAGAAAATTACAAGGGAAAAAACCCAATGTCCAGATCCTAGTGGAGAAGGCAACAATGACAAAGGAAAGCCGAAAAAGAGGCTACAGAACATGCGAAACCTGAGTCCAGTAGCAACACACCACTGAAACAGGAAAAGATGGAAGAAAGAAAGTTGTCGATAGGAAGTTGTTTTCTCCTCAAAAGAAGGTGCCTGCAAAGAAGTCTAATCATAACGAGGACATGATGACAGATGACTTCGATTCAGATTCGAACACCTCTTTAGACATTGCTTGCAATGTGGTATCCGTACTTCCCAGAGAATATGACCAAGTCATGGAAGTGGAAGAGCCAGAAGATGTGGCTGAAATGGAGATGGCTAGACACAAGCCTGTGTGTTATTACAATATGAATAATGGCTATGTAGAAGAACAACATGCCTTCTTCGAAAGGCCAGATGAATCGATGAAAAGTCATTTGAAAACTCTTTTAATCAGAGGTAAAATAGGAAATGTGGGGGTAAATAAGATTCTTGTCGATGGTGGAGCAACAGTTAACCTGATGTCGCACTACATGCTAAAAAGGTTCAAGAAGGATGACATCGACACAAGGCCCCACAACATGGTTTTGTTGAATTGTGAAGGAAAAGTCAGAATAATAGTGAGGGTAATACAAATAGACCTCATTGTCGGCACAATAACAAGGTCGACAATGTTCATGGTGATAGCCTTAAAGGCCAATTATAATTTGTTGTTGGGTAGAGAATAGATTCATGGCATAGGTGCGGTCCCTTCTTCGATGCACCAGAGGATCACCATCTGGTGAAGCGATGGAATCGTAGAAAATATAGAAGCAGACCAGAGTTATTTCATGGCCGAAGTTAATCATGTGGACAAAAGTAACTTTGAGAAGAACCTGGCCCACATAACACCTTGCAATCCGGCAGGGTTCGACTTCTCACCTGCTGACAACAAATTTTTCTCCCTCTATCTATACCCAACCCATGGGTTTCAATGGGATAAAGAAGTTGTAGGCGAAGTAGACTTCGGCTATGGAGGTACATAAGGTATCTAACCCACGAGTTGGGGAAGCGAATTCGGTGATGATGTCTGATCCAAAGACATTAGAAAATATTTCAGCTTATGCAGTCGAAAATAAATTGAAAGTGGCCTTGGAGGCCGAAGTTAAATACATGGTTGTCGAATCCAAAACGATTGAAATGTACTTGGAAGGTCCTAGTAAGGACTTTGATCTAGAACCACCTGATAAGGTCCGAGGCAAAATGCAAGGCCAGAGGCTCGACGCCATATATGATGATGAGCCTTTGGTTTTCGAAAAGGATTCGCTGGCGAATAACACGAAAATGCTAGCATAATATCCCATAGAAGAAATCGACTTGGGGAAAGGTGTAACACCCTAAACCCCGGATAATAGATTTTAAATAAAAAATAACAAGAAAATGATGTTACTCAATCATAAATACTTCATAAATCATAAAACAACAGATATTGCACAACAGAAGTTTATTTAGAAACACCATAAAACATGTCTAAATAGAACTGAATTAATACATCATAATCAAAATCTCATAATAGTTGATTGCAAACAAATCAAAGTAATGCAAACGAACGCCCTTATCCCCAGTGTTACAGATCAGAGAATTCTTATTTGAAAATTAGAATATACGGAAGATAAAAGTCTACTAAGAGGCAATAATCATCTCACTGCAACAACGAACTGCAATACTGCTAATTACCTATGCAAAGCACACCACAAAACCAACAAACAAGAAAGGGGTGAGAATATACTTACATATAGTAACAATGTGATTTCAGCAACATAATGACATTAAAGAAACACAATAATCATACATAAATTATATATATATATATATATATATATATATATATATATATATATATATATATATATATATATATATATATATATATATATATATATATATATATATATATATATATATATATATATATATATATATATATATATATATATATATATATATATATATATATATATCAATTCCAATCACAAACACACATCACAATAAAATGCAATGCTATGATCCACCAACTCCATCACTTATATGCATGTGGTACCAAAAATATACCCACCAATGGATCTGAGGCCACCAAAATGGACCGAAGTCCCACCTAAACTCCAAAATACATGAATGCATGGTAATATGAATCACGAATATGCATTTCATTGACAAACATCATAATTCACCAAAATTATGTATAATAATACTCATAAACACCAAAATTATCCCAAATGATATCACTAAAATATGTTCCATTCACGAACCATAAATTATCCAATAAGGATCACCCAAATTCAAATCACCTAAAATTTTATTTATTAAACAATATATTCATTTTTCTTACACCCAAATTATTTAGTTAATTATATTCCTAAAAGTGAGTTAAATATACTAATATTTTTATAATATTTTATAAAATATATATTTAATTACTTTAGGACTATTTTATCACAATTTCAACTAAGAACAAATATTTTGCTAGCTTTAACTTTATTTTAAAAAAATATATTATTATTCACCAGAAAGTTTAAACAAAATTTGAAATTTATTATAATCAAAAGGTTAATCTTTATGACATTGCCAAAGGTCTTTAAATACATAAAATAAAGAAACTCTAATGAGACTTATGGGTTTTAATTATAAACAAAATAAATAAATAAAACAAATAAAACATAAATTGCTAAAATTTCATAAAATAGTAAAACATTGTTTTTAGAATTTAAACTAGCTTAAACGGCTTAAAAACCGAATAATCACCGTTCACATTGAGTTTTTGGGACGATTCCCTTTTCGAAAATATATAATATGAGGTATTCTCACATCGGATGCCAAACTTGCGTAAAATTCTACCGAACCACTCTGAAGCGCGACTTCTCCTTCGATACGTGCAATCAACCATCCTACCTCAGATTTTCCAAGTTTCCGTCTCCCAATGTCGAATTCTTACAACATATCATTCTTAATGACAAATTTCCAAAAGTTATGATTTTCCCAAAAGATTAATTTTAGAGTTTTTAGATTTTCCCCAAAAGGGTTACGGTTAACAGAACCATAAAAAAGACAAAGAATGACCAAATGTCCAAAAGTGACCAAATGGGATTATCCCATTTGGGCACAAATCGTAACAATGACTTCCAAATGTTGGAAATCCCCTAAAATCTATGGAGAATTTCAATCAATCTTGATGAATAAGATTGTTATCACCCACACAATAACAACGAAAAGAAAGAATAATGGAGAAAGAGAGAGTGTATAGAACGATGAAGGAGAAGAATAATAAATTTCTGCAGAGTTTCTCTCTGCCCACAAACTGTGGAAAACTTTTTATTCACTTTGCAACTGCAAAATACTGTGAATACAATATTATAAATGCTCTATTCACCTCTATTACAAAATAAGGGTTACTCTCTCTATTTATAGATTAGGTTAACTTGGACCTCAAGTCAAAGCCCAAAATAGCTAACACTACTAAAATAGGCATAGGTGGTTCAACACAAGGAATTATAATTCAACACACCACCTAATTTATTGTGTCTAAGCTATCTACATTCATCATAGCTCTTAGCCTTTTGAACACTTCGACCTGCACTCCCTTCGTCATGATGTCTGCAATCTGATTCTCAGTTTTGCAATGTTCCATATTCATCTTCCCATCTTCTACCTGCTCTCGAAGATAATGGAACCTCATTTCGATGTGCTTGCTTCGACCATGTGCTATCGGATTCTTTGCCAAATTGATAGTTGACATGTTGTCGATCTTCATGGTAATTGCTCCATGACTCTTCGTTGTTATCTCTTCGACCAGATTCACCATCCATGTTGCTTGACATGCACAAAGAGAAGCAGCTATGCATTCTACTTCACACGATGATAATGCCACTACTAGCTCTTTTCTCGAACTCCAAGCAACTGGAGCACCACCTAGCATAAACACATAGCCAGCTGTGGATTTTCGACCCTCAGCATCACTACACCAACTTGAGTCGGTGTATCCCACTAATTTGCATTCTTTTTCTTCATCAACTGCAGGAAACAAAATGCCATAGTCGAGAGTTTCTTTCAGATACCTTAGTATCCTCTTTGTCGCTGCTAGATGTGATACCTTTGGCTTCTGCATGAACCTACTCACCATACCCACACTGTATGCTAAGTCAGGCCTTATGTGGTAAAGGTATCTAAGTGACCCAATAAGTCTTCTATATTGGGTTGGGTTGACATCATCTTCATCTGAATCTTTCGACAGTTGTAATCTGGGCTCAGCTGGAGTCGAAGTTGGGTTGCAATCTTGCATCTCAAATCTCTTGAGAATTTCACCTGCATACCTTCTTTGATGAATCATCAAACCTCTACCACTCTTGTAGAATCCGATGTCAAGGAAGTATGAAATGTCACCCAGATCTGACATTTCAAATTCCTTGTTGAGATCACCTTTGAAGTCTTCAATCTCCTTTTTGCAGTTACCTGTTATCAACAAGTCATCGACATAGAGGCATAGTATAAGCAATTCACTATTTCTTCTTCTTACATATATTCCATGTTCATATTTTCACTTCGCAAATTCCTTCTCCCTTAGAAAACCATCTATTTTCTTGTTCCAAACTCATGGAGCTTGTTTGAGTCCGTACAGGGCTTTATGCAGCCTGTACACCTTTCTTTCTTCACCATGTTTCACAAACCCAGCTGGTTGTGCAACATAAACTTCTTATTCTAATGGGCCATTAAGAAATTCACATTTCACATCCATCTGACACACCTTCCAGTTGTTCATGTTTGCTAGACCAACAACCAACCTGATTGTTTCAATCCTAGCAACAGGTGTAAAAACTTCATCGAAGTCGATTCCTTCTTTCCGAAGAAATCCTTTCGCCACAAGTCTCGCCTTGTGTCGAGTCACTTCTCCTTTGGGATTCAACTTCACCTTGTATACCCACTTGACATCGATTGCCTTCTTGTCTTGGGGCAATTCGACAAGTGACCAAGTGTTATTGACTTCGATTGACTTTAGTTCTTCGTCCATTACTTTCATCCACTTCAAATCTTTCAATGCCTCAACTGGATTGACAGGTTCAACATCTGTGTAGAAAGCATAATATACCAGCTCACCTTCTTCATCGACCATATCGTCTGATGTAATCACACATTCTTGCAACCTTGCAGGCATGTGTCTCGTTCTTTGATTTGTACTTGCTTCACCTCCGACTTCTTCCTGTTGAACTTCTCTTTTGACTTCACTAGCTGGTTCATCATAAAAGATTCTCACTAAATCTTTCTTGACATTCTTAGTCCAATCCCACTCCTTAAGCTCATCTGTGATCACGTCCCTGATGATAACTACTTGCTTATTCATTGGGTCGAACAACTTGTATCCTCCAGTCAAATAATATCCTATCAGGATCATCTGACTGGAATTGTCATCAAGTTTTCTTCTCAACTGATCTGGCACATGTCTATGTGATATAGATCCAAACACCCTCAGATGACTCAAGCTAGGCTTGACACCATACCAACATTCTTCTGGCGTGATTCCTTCTAGCTTCTTCATCGGACATCTGTTCAGAATATATATCACAGTTGACACAGCTTCTCCCCACAATTCTTTGGATAGATGCTTTCCTTTCAACATACTTCTAACCATATTCATAATGGTTCTATTCTTCCTTTATGCGACTCCATTCTTATGTGGAGTGTAGGGTGGAACCACCTCATGCATAATCCCTTCTTTCATACATAATACATCGAAGTCTTTCGACACATATTCTCCACCACCATCAGTCCTGAAAATCTTGATCTTTCGACCGCTCTGTCTTTCGACCATAAATTTAAACTTGGAAAATACCTCGATCACTTCACTTTTCTTCTGGATAAGGTAAGACCACAGTTTTCGACCGAAATCATCTATGAATGTAATAAAGTATTTGTCACCTCCAATAAAATCCACCTGGAGAGGACCACATACATCAGAGTATATGACTTCAAGAATTGCCTTCGACCTGTTTCCTGCGTCCTTACTAAAGATGTTCTTATGATGCTTTACTTGCACACATTCTTCACAGACTTCGTTTGGAATGTCGATTTCTGGTAATCCTGAAACCATATTTCTTCTCTTCAAATCTCTGATGTCTTTGAAATTAAGATGGCCAAGTCTGTAATGCCATATCCATTCATCTCTGTTGGCTGCTGTTGTAGGCACTTATGCTCCATCACATTTAGTTCAATCTTGAATGTTCTATTCTGAGACATTGGAGCCTTCAAGATCAACCTTCCATTTGAGTCGAGAACTCTCATCATCTTGTCTTTGATCGACACCTTGTAGTTCTTTTCGACCAATTGCCCTATGTTGAGCAAATTACTCTTCATGCCCGGTATGTACAACACATTTGAAATTACTGACCTCTTGCCATCTTTCCTCATAATCAGAACATCACCAACACCTTCAGCTGCTAGAGTGTTGTCATTTTCAAATTTCACCATGTTCTTCATTGAGGGCTTTATGTTGACAAACCAATCTTTTCTTCCAGACATGTGTGATGAGCATTCTGAGTCCGAGTACCACTGGTCCTTGAATCTCTCTTCTTCTTTTGTTGTAACCATCAGCAATGTCTCTTCTTTTTCATGTTTCGCCAGCTTTGCATAAGGTTCTTGATTCTTCTACTTTTCTGGACAATCACTAGAATAGTGACCATACCTTTGACAATTGTAACACTGAATGTGAATTTTGTATGGCTTTTGACCACCACCTCTTCCTCTACCTGCAACACCACCTCTTTGGTTTCCTTGGTTCCAGGGTTTTCTCTTATTCGACCAGTTTCCTTCTTGCTGATTTCGACCAGTCGAATTATTGTAACCTCATCTGCCTTTGTTGCCATTTCAGCTACCTTTGCCTTTTCTTTCTTTTGCTGATTGAGCCTGAAAAGCCATATCACTTTTCGACTTCCCTGCAGCTCTTTCAGCCATTCTTTGTTCATGAGATTCAAGTGTCCCTTGAAGCTCTTCCTTTGTCAATTTTGATAGATCTTTCGACTCTTCTATGGCTACTACCATGTGGTCAAACTTTGGAGCCAACGACCTCAAGATCTTTCCAATAACAGATCTTTATGTCAACACTTCTCCACATACCTTGATTTGATTCACCAGTTTCGTAACCTTGGTGAAGAAATCAGTTATGCTTTCAATGTCTTCCATTTGAAGCAATTCATATGTTCTTTTGTGAGTTTGTAACCTCACCTCTTTCACCTTCTCCGCGCCTCCAAACGATTTCTTCAGAATTTCCCATGCTTCTTTCGCTGACTCTGCATCACTAACCTTTTCAAATTTATCTACATCAACACATTGATGGATTATAAATAGAGCTTTATAATCTTTCTTCTTCAATTCTTTATGTGCAACCTTTTCTTGATCCGTCGCGGCTTCTGCAAGCGTTGCTACTTCTTCCTTCACAAGATCCCAAAGATCTTGATAACATAACATAACTTTTATCTGCTTGCACCAATTCTCATCATTGTTGTTCTTGAGAATCAGAAGATTTGCTGGAAAATGCCCGTTTGGATGATTCGTTGCCATGGTGATTTTCTTCCCACGAATCGTTTCAACCGGAGCTCTGATACCAGATGTTGGAAATCCCCTAAAATCTATGGAGAATTCCAATCAATTTTGATGAACAAGGTTGTTATCACCCACACAATAATAACAAAAAGAAAGAACAATGGAGAAAGAGAGAGTGTATAGAACGATGAAAGAAAAGAGTAATAAAATTCTACAGAGTTTCTCTCTGCCCACAAACTGTGGAAAACTTGTTATTCACTTTGCAACTGCAAAATACTGTGAATACAATATTATGAATACTCTATTCACCTCTATTACAAAATAAGGTTACTCCCTCTATTTATAGATTTAGGTTAACTTGGACCTCAAGTCAAAGCCCAAAACTATAAAAGGCCAAAACTATAAAAGCCCAAAATAGCTAACACTACTAAAATAGGCATAGGTGGTTCAACACAAGGAATTATAATTCAACACCAAAACCAAAATTTCAAATATAAAACATATTATTCCTACAAAACTCTACATACCAAAGGGGTTGGGCCAAACCCCATACGGTCAGAACAAATCAGCATAATAAAATATTTGTATTTTGATTTGATACATTTCACAGAGATGAAAATAAGAAAAACATGGCGTTGATGAGAGGGTAAGGGAACCCTCATCATTCTGCTGCCTAAAACTCACCCTATAGTAAGCAATCTCCCTCTTACCTTATCGATTGAGCTTTCAAGATCTTGATTTTCCTCCCTCTCCAAATTGCTGCCTCAGGATCGCTCCCAAAATGGTATACCCAAACTCAGAGGAGCCGTTTAGCGATATGCGTCAAACCTTAATTTTTCCCTAACCGTCACACTCTCCTTACAATATATATATTATGTTTAACCCAATTAAAGATTAATTCCCAAATATTTAATCCCAAACAAAATATTTATTTTATTGATAAATAAAATAAAATAAATCTTAAATTAAATAATTATTCAATTAAGCGTTACACCTTTAATATTTAAATAAAATATTTATTTGATTTTAAAAGGAAAATATATTTTTAACATAAGGTGTCACCCTATATTTAAATAATTAAATAATTATTGCTATAAACCTCAAATAATTATTATCGTTATTTTAAACAATTAAATAAAATATATTGCTCTTAACCAAATATTTTAATAATTATTAAATTATTAAAATACCCTCGAATACTCTAAAACTTCATAAAACACCAAAAAAATACACCAACATCACATAAATAAATTATCAAATAATTCATAAAATGCTATAATTAAATAAAAACAATTAAATAAATTAGGGTCGTTACAACTCTCCCTCACTTAAAAGATTTTTGCCCTCGAAAATTACATGGTGAAAACAACTTTGGGTAGAATTCTTTCATCCTGCTCTCCAGCTCCCAAGTCATGCTACCTCGAGCAGGTCCTCCCTAAATGACCTTCACTAGAGTAATCTTTTTGCCTTGCAACTGCTTAACCTCCCAATCCACGATCCAAACAGGAGCTGCTTCAACAGTCAGGTTGTCACGAACATGCACATCGTCCATCTGGATTACGTGCGAAGGATCATGGGCATACTTATGAAGTTGCGACACATGGAAAACATCATGCAGGTCAGAAAGAGACGAGGGTAAGGCCACACGATAAGCAACTGCTTTAATCCTCTGAGTAATCTTATACAGTCCAATAAAGAGAGGAATGGGCTTCTTAGACTTCAGGGCTCTTCCAACACCAATCACTAGAGTGACTCTCAAAAAAACGTGATCCCCATCCTGAACTTCAAGATCCTTTCTCTTTTTATTATTGTGACTCTTCTGCCTACTCTGACTTACTTTGACTTTCTCAGTCGTCTGTTGCATAATTTCTGGTCGAAGTACAATGCTCTCTCCAGAATCATACCAACATAGAGGAGTCCTATATCTCCTGCCAAACAATACCTCAAATAGTGCCATAATAGCTGTTATTGTACGCGAAATCTATCAAAGGCAAGTAACTACCCAAGTACCGCCATGCTCCAGAACATAAGCCCTCAATAACTCACCCAAAGACTGGATAGTCCTCTCTATCTGTCCATCAGTCTGTGGGTGATACGCTGAACTCAATCTCAACTTAGTACCCAAAGCATCTTGTAAGCTTCCCCAAAAATATGGATGTAAACCTCGGATCTCTGTCAGAGACGATATTCGATGGAATATTATGAAGCTTCACAATCACCTCAATGGAAATCTCTGTCCATAGATATGTTATCCCACTTCCATTCTGGAATATTCAACGGCTGCATCAGTCCAGATGGTCTCTAATGCCCGACTTTAGATTTCTGACAAATTAAGCAAGAATAACAAAATTGTGCAATGTCCCTCTTCATTCTTGGCCACCATAACATTTTCTTGAAATCCCAATACATCTTAGTGGCTCTTGGATGAATACTCAAACTGCTTCGATGACTCTCCTTTAAGATCATCCTCTTAAAATCTGGCACATCAGATACACAAACTCTGCCTCGAAACTTCAGAATTCCATTCTCATCAATTTGGAAATCCTTATCATTGTCTTGACCAACTAATGTTTTTCGATCAACCAAAGCCAAATCCAATCTCTGTTTCTCTTTGATCTCTTCAAGAAAACCAATGGTTAGCTTCAACATGCCCAATTTCACACTATTCGAAGCCACTTCACATACTAAGCCCAAATCTCTAAATTGTTCAATCATTTCTAGCTCTCTGACCATCATCGTCAATATGTGCAAAGATTTCCTGCTCAAAGCATCTCCTACCATATTGGCTTTACCAGGATGGTAATTCAAACCAAAGTCGTAGTCCTTCCAAAAATTCTAACCATCTCCTTTGTCTCATGTGAAGCTCCTTTTGATCAAAGAGATAATTCAAACTCATGTGATCACTGAAAACTTCAAATCTGCAACCATATAAGTAGTGCCTACAAATATTCAGAATAATAACAACCACAACTAGCTCCAAATCACGTGTAGGATAATTTCTATCGTGAATCTTCAGTTGTAGAGAAGCATAATCCACCACCTGCCCATTCTGCATAAGCACTTCACTTAAGTCAATCTTAGATACATCATAAGAAACAACAAACGATTATGTAGAATTAGGTAGAATCAACATTGGTGCAGTTTCCAACTTCTTCTTCAAAGCTTGAAAATTTTCTTCACATTGTAGATCCCATACAAAAGGTTGACCCTTCAGAGTCAATTGCGTCAAAGGTAAGGCCAACTTTGAGAAATCATCAATAAATCTCCGATAATAACCAGCCAAGCCAAAAAAACTTATGATCTCAGTAATCATCTTCGGAGCCTTCCACCGTAACACTGCATCAACTTTAGAAGGATCCACCACTATACTGCCACTGGAAATCACATGACCCAAGAAGCTAACTTCCCACAACCAAAATCCACATTTAGATAGTTTCACAAACAACTTCTTTTCTTTTAAAACCTTAAGTACAATTGAAATTCTAGTTATCAGACTTTCGATGTCACACAGGTTGTTATGACATCCAATTCTGCGCAGACAAGAATTATGCATAACTTAAAAAGTAAGTGCAGTAAATAAAACAAGTAATTGTTTACCCAGTTCGGTCCAACATGACCTACGTCTTGGGGCTACCAAGCCAGGGAGGAAATCCACTATTAGTAGTATTAATTCAGACCTTAAACAACTGTTTAACCCTATCACTTAATACCTACCCAATGAAATTTCAATCTTACACTAAGATCAGAGTTCCTACTCACTCCCCCTCAATCACCTCAGTGATTACAACCTTTAATTAAGATTAAAGACAATTGTGAAGTCACACTTCAAACAACTCTTGATTGTGCTTAACAGCTTTAATCAAGATACACATCACTCACGCTTAAAAGCTTCGAGTGACACAACACTTACAACTCAATGAACACCCTATACCAATGCAATCATCTCAGTGATAATAGCTTGGCTTACAAGTTACGTCTAATACAAGACATACAAAAATACAGCAGTGAAGTAAATTGGACAAATAAAATCTTCACGCCTAAAACCCCTAGTTCTGAAAGAAGGATTGCCATCCTTTTATATTGCAGCACTTGGGCCTTGTACTTGTATTTTCCTGAATTTAAGGTCACGCGAGTTCCCCTAAATTCCACATCTAGGTTACTAACAAATAGGCTATTTGTTAGGTTCATTAATTGTAGCTTAGTTGTTGGTTTCCTGGATTTTAGCTCAGCTGTTGAATTCCTGAAGAATAGCCTGAGAAAAATGTTGAAATAGAAAAACTAAACAACCTACAATTTAGCATACGCTGTCAGGAATGAATGTCACAACATTCAGTTTGACGTCCAAAACATAGACCATATGCTAAGTCTGTTTTTCCTGAAAACAGACTGTACAAATTTGTTGTACTGTACATAACCAATCTGTCCATACTTCAGTATCAACGTACATTAATAAATGTCAGAGCATCCAATTTGACATTCACACATAGAGCCTTACATCAGGTCTGTTATCCTCTTGATAAGCAGACTGAGCTGCATACTGAAATGTAGCAGAAAACCAATCTGCCTATTGTTCAGTATATGCTGTCAATGATGAATGTCATAACATCCAGTTTGACATTCAGACAGTAGGCCTTATGCCAGGTCTGTTATTTCCTTGATAAATAGACTGAAAATAAATACTGAGTTATAGCAGAACACCAACTGTTTTATTCCTCAGTATCTGCTGACAGGGATGAATGTCATAACATCCAGTTTGACATTCAATAAATCCTGTATTAGCTAAACCTGTAGTATACTACTCAGAATGTCATGACATCAGCCAAGACATCAGAGTACAGCTAGATATTCTAACATACAATGCAGTCAAGCAAACATCTCCACAGCATGCCATGACATCAGTCAAGACATTAGAATCCAGCTAGTGTTTTACCATACAATGCAGCCAATTAAACATCTACAAACTCCCCCTTTGGCAAATTTTTGGCTAAAACACTTTGGTCTCACAACAGAGTCCATAGCAGCGGAAATCTCACATCTAGCAGAAAATTAACCTAGCTAATACACTCAGAGTAGCAGCACACTCACACACATGGAAGTTAAATAAAAACTTCACATATCAGCACACATACAGAAGTTAAATAAAAACTTCTAATTGCAGCACACATAAACACACTCACACTCATGGAAGTGGAACATCAGCTGCAGCACAACCTCTGGATTAGAGGATCTTGAATATCTGTTTAGCAAAACAATCTGTTGTCCTGGGGCATCACAGGTGTTACTCCCCCTTTTTGTCAAAAATGTTGCCAAAGCAACACTTTAAATTACAGACCAACATAAACAGAATTACACACAAATGACAGAATTACAGACTTGATTTTATTCATCAGCCTCATCATTAGTGCCATCATCAGAACTGGCCTCCTCCTCACCCTCTGAGCTTTGCCTTGCAGCTCCATCTGTATCCTCTACTGACATCTCCAATTGAATAATCAGTTTTTCCAAAGTGAGCTTCCTAGCCTCCAGCTCTTTGCAAGTCTCTCTAAGCACAGCAATGACAGCACCTTTATCTGGTTGGTTGCCAACATTGGATGTTTCTCCAGTTGTCATGACAATGTCAGGGACATGCTTACCCAGGAACAGTTTGTAATTGAAGGCCAACGGACTCTCTCTTCTTTTCACAAAGTCATTGTCTGTCAAGATGTTTGGGAATTGATTCAGCACAATGCCACATATGAGAGAAGGAAAGGCTATAAGTCCCTTCACACTGAAACTCCCAGCATGTTTCATGGTCTGATCAAATATGTAGGTTCCATAGTCAAACTTTGCCTTGGTTCTAACAGCATAGATGAACTTTCCAAGCATCACAGACACAGTTGACTTGTGATTTGTGGGCACCCAGTTGGCAGCTCCAACTTTGTGTAGCATAGCATACTTCACACTGAGTTGGCTGGCCACCAGCTTACCTTTAAGAGGCCACTTCCTGACTTGATTTGCAGTGATGACTTGACAGATTCTGTTGTCAGTCACTTCAAGCTCTGGTTGCACTACATCAGCTCTTCCTAAATACAGATTGATTACTGAGGGAGAGAAGTTCACACACTTGCCTCGCACATAGACCTTTCTGAATTCTCTGGACTTCCCATCTGCATATTCCTCAGACACATTGAGAATGAACTCCTTCACCAAAGTCTCATAGCATTTTGGGAGTTGAGTTACAGTTCTCATTAGCCCTGCCTCTTTAATAAGGTCCACAATCTCCTTACACTCCATGGCATTTTGAGCTAGTTCCCTCTCCAAGGCCAGCCTCTTGTGATAGACATACTTCCACCTGTTCACACTAGAGGGAAAATGGAATGACACATTGTCAATAGGTACCTCTGGAACACTAGCAGCAAGCTTGCTAGTGGTTGGCTTCTTCTTAGACAGAGATGTTGTGACATCACATGGGACATTTGAATCAGACTCCACCACAACAGTCTTGGTCTTCATTTTCTTGGGCACCTCTTTGCTCCAAGATTTTGCAGGTCCATGTCCTTTCCTTTTGAGGGAACTCTCTGTCACCTTTGGATTGGGAGAAGTTGCCACATCAACCTCCCTTGTTGGGGACCTCTGCACCACAGTCTTCTTCTCTCTCCTAGTCTTAACCCTTTTGGCTATGCTAGGGACAACTGAGGTCAACAGTTCATTATCAGAGAACTCTTCCAGATTCATTGTGTCAGCATTAGGGTTGTCACTGACATCTTGGGTGACACATATCTTCTCACCTCTCACACTGTCTGAGGGTTTGTCAATTTTTGACCCCTCATGAGCATCAGGTTGCTCAGCATTGTCAGAGACATTCTTTCTTAACACGACTGCGTTTTCTTGACATGCAACATTATCAGGTATGATCGTGTTTAGGGGAACTGAGACCCCAGGAACCTTATGATTACCATACAGAATTCCAGTTACCAAGGTTGCAATGGAATTGTGAACATACCTTGAACCTTCTTTGGTTTGTTCATCAAGCGCGAGCGCTGAGGAGAATCCGGAGACCGTTTCTTTAGGTCTTCTTGCATGGGACGAAGTTGCAGCGTCAGAAACAGGATCCTCCCGATTAGGGTTGCAAGACTCAGTGCTGGGGGAATCAGACATGGTCGTGTAGGAGGTTGAGTCGGATTGGTGCGACATGATGAATATCTCGGAGGAGAGTTGAACAGTTTCTTTGGAAGAAAGTTTGCAAGACTGAGAGTTGAAGCGATGGAATAGTAAATGCTTGTTGCACGAGTAATGTCTATTATTTGTTGACCACTCAGAGTGCACTATTAATTGTTTAATAAGTTGCCTTACTAAACAGTGACTAACTAACCTCATTAGTTGCTATAATTTCTCAGAGGCGCACATTCCTTCTTTGCCCCTAACTTTGTCAAACTGAGTAGCACTCAATGTCATGACATTCTGAGTGACATTGTACTCAGTCTGCATCAGGTTCATACATACCCGTGATGAACACCTGCTACCAGAAGCTAGATACTTAGCTTCTACAGTGGACAATGATACACACATCTGTTTATTCCTTGCTACTGCACCATTTGTATGATGACCAATAGGTGACAGTGACTCACAGCTTTCAATCATACATTTTCCACAGTCTGTTCTTTTATCCATAAGCAGATTTGGGATTCCTCTAATTGCTCCCTTGGATATGATCTTCTTCATTCCTTTTAAATGAAGTTGTCCAAGTCTTCCATGTTCCAGCTTCACTTCCTACTCTCCCTTGGCTTCCCATAGATAACAATTATCTTTGGATCTGGCTCCTATCATCACTTCCTGATTGCAACCATTCAACACCACACATCCTCCCCTAGTGAATTGCACATTGAATCCTTGGTCACACAGCTGGCTTATGCTGATGAGATTAGCAGTTAGTCCTTTTACTAACAACACATTCCTCAGTTTTGGAACTCCAGGACAATCCAGCTTACCAACGCCCTTGACTTCTCCTTTAGCTCCATCACCAAATGTCACATACCTGGTGGCATGGGGTTGTAGATCCACCAATAAGTTGCTCATTCCAGTCATATGTCTTGAGCAGCCACTATCAAAGTACCAGTCTTGTCTAGTAGATACCCTTGGAGATGTGTGAGCTAGTTTAGCAACACATTGTTGATTCTCACTGGGGAGATTAAGCTTAGATGCCTGCTGCTTAGATCTGACTTGAGGTGTCTGAATAGCAGCCCATTTTTGTTTCTTAATGGGGGCATTATGCTTAGAATCCTTCTGCTTCGGTCTGACTTGAGTAGTCTGGTTAGGATAACCATGCAGCCTGTAGCAGAAGGGTTTTATGTGGCCAAATCTACCACATTAATGACATCTCCATCTCTGAAATTTTTTCTTCTGATGATTACTCATTCTGGTTCCCTGATGTTGAGACATCGGTTGTGACTTCTGCTTGAATTTCTGAACTTCAGCATTTGATCTTTTGAGTTCAGTTGAAGATTTCTTAGCAAAGCCCAAACCAGACATGGTTCCTGACTTCTGTCCCACCTTTAGAATCTCTTCCAAGGTGTCAGTTCCTTTATTCAACATTCTGATGGATTTAGTCATTCGTTCTAGCTTAGATGTCAGCAAAGATATCTCACCATTCAGACCATCTATGACTTTCAGCTGCTTCTGTTTCTCAGCTTCCAGCTCTTTGATGAGTTTCTTATGCTTTTCTCCTTGGATACACACTTCTGCACTTTTAACACATAGGTCTTTATATGAAGCAGCAAGTTCATCCAAGGTAAGCTCATCTCCGCTTGAGTCATCATCTGAGGCACAGACACTGGTCAGAGCAGTGACATGTTTGGCAGATTCTCCTTCAGATTCACTCTCAGAGTCTCATTCTGACCAGGTGACAGATAGCCCTTTCTTTTGCATCTTGAGAAAGGTAGGGCATTCGGCTTTAATATGACCATACCCTTCACATCCATGACACTGGATTCCCTTGCCTTGAGTGACCTTTTCTTCATATTTTGACTTTCTACTGATGTCATATGAAGAGTTCTTGACATTAGGTCTACCCTGTTGATCAACCTTCTTTATGAACTTGTTGAACTGTCTTCCAAGCATGGCTATGGCTTCTGAAATGCTTTCATTTCCTCCAATGTTTCCTTCTTCTGAATTCTCTTCAGTATTTGATACAAAAGCTATGCTTTTGCTCTTCTTTTCAGCATCCTCACATAAGCCCATTTCAAAGGTTTGGAGAGAACCAATGAGCTCATCCACCTTCATATTGCAGATATCTTGAGCCTCTTCTATGACTGTGACCTTCATAGCAAATCTCTTTGATAGGGACCTGGGAATCTTTCTTACAAGTTTCTCTTCAGCCATTTTCTCACCTAGGCCACCAGAGGTGTTTGCAATTTCAAGAATATTCATGTGAAAGTCATGAATAGTCTCATCCTCTTTCATCCTCAGATTTTCAAACTTGGTGGTCAGCATCTGAAGTTTGGACATCTTCACCTTGGAGGTACCTTCATGAGTTATCTTGAGGGTATCCCAAACTTCCTTAGCCAGCTCACAGTGGTGCACCAGCCTGAAGATGTTCTTACTGATTCCATTGAACAATGCATTCAAGGCCTTAGAGTTTCCAAGGGCTAATGCCTCTTGCTCCTTGTCCCACTCTTCTTCAGGAATTTGCACACTGACTCCATCTTCACCTGTCTTCGTTGGATGTTCCCATCCTTTGTTGACAGCTCTCCAGACTTTGCTATCTAGAGACCTTAAGAAGGCTATCATACGAGGCTTCCAGTCATCATAGTTAGAACCATCCAACATGGGTGGTCTATTTGAGTGTCCTATATACTTGTCCATGCTACTAGAAAGTAACTTCCCTAGATCTCACCCAGAAATTAACAGGCAGGGTGCCTGCTCTGATGCCAATTGAAATTCTAGTTAACAGACTTTCGATGTCACACGGGTTGTTATGACATCCATTTTTGCGCAGACAAGAATTATGCAGAACTTAAAAAGTAAGTGCAGTAAATAACACAAGTAATTGTTTACCCAGTTCGGTCCAACATGACCTACGTCTGGGGGCTACCAAGCCAGGGAGGAAATCCACTATTAGTAGTATTAATTCAGACCTTAAACCAACTGTTTAACCCTATCACTTAATACCTACCCAATGCAATTTCAATCTTACACTAAGATCAGAGTTCCTACTCACTCCCCCTCAATCACCTCAGTGATTACAACCTTTAATTAAGATTAAAGACAATTGTGAAGTCACACTTCAAACAACTCTTGATTGTGCTTAACAGCTTTAATCAAGATACACAGCACTCACGCTTAAAAGCTTAGAGTGACACAACACTTACAACTCAATGAACACCCTATACCAATGCAATCATCTCAGTGATAATAGCTTGGTTTACAAGTTACGTCTAATACAAGACACACAAAAATACAGCAGTGAAGTAAATTGGACAAATAAAATCTTCACGCCTAAAACCCCTAGTTCTGAAAGAAGGATTGCCATCCTTTTATATTGCAGCACTTGGGCCTTGTACTTGTATTTTCCTGAATTTAAGGTCACGCGAGTTCCCCTAAATTCCACATCTAGGTTACTAACAAATAGGCTATTTGTTAGGTTCATTAATTGTAGCTTAGTTGTTGGTTTCCTGGATTTTAGCTCAGCTGTTGAATTCCTGAAGAATAGCCTGAGAAAAATGTTGAAATAGAAAAACTAAACAACCTACAATTTAGCATACGCTGTCAGGAATGAATGTCACAACATTCAGTTTGACGTCCAAAACATAGACCATATGCTAAGTCTGTTTTTCCTGAAAACAGACTGTACAAATTTGTTGTACTGTACAAAACCAATCTGTCCATACTTCAGTATCAGCGTACATTAATAAATTTCAAAGCATCCAATTTGACATTCACACATAGAGCCTTACATCAGGTCTGTTATGCTCTTGATAAGCAGACTGAGCTGCATACTGAAATGTAGCAGAAAACCAATCTGCCTATTGTTCAGTATATGCTGTCAATAATGAATGTCATAACATCCAGTTTGACATTCAGACAGTAGGCCTTATGCCAGGTCTGTTGTTTCCTTGATAAACAGACTGAAAATAAATACTGAGTTATAGCAGACACCAACTGTTCTATTCCTCAATATCTGCTGACAGGGATGAATGTCATAACATCCAGTTTGACATTCAATAAATCCTGTATTAGCTAAACCTGCAGTATACTACTCAGAATGTCATGACATCAGCCAAGACATCAGAGTACAGCTAGATATTCTAACATACAATGCAGTCAAGCAAACATCGCCACAACATGTCATGACATCAGTCAAGACATTAGAATCCAGCTAGTGTTTTACCATACAATGCAGCCAATTAAACATCTACAACAATACAAAGATGTTATGCATGCTCTTCATATGATTTAGAGTAAATAAGAATATCATTAATGAATACCACAACAAACTTATCTAAGAACTAGTGAAAAGTTCTGCTCATATACTCCATAAATACACCAGGCGCATTAGAAACTCTGAATGGCATCACCGAACATTCATAGTGACCACACCGAGTTCTAAAGGAAGTCTTAGAAATAACTTCATATTTCACTCTTATTTGATGATACATAGACCTCAAGTCAATCTTACTAAACACACATGCTCCCCCTAGTTGGAGACATTCTATACGGTGCCATAGATACCGGTCTAGTTCCTGGTATCAAGTCAATGTTGAATTCCACTTCTCTTTATGGTGGAAAATCATTAATATCGTCTGGAAACACCTCTGGAAAAGGACACACCATCGGGAATTCATCTATCTTTGCTTTACTTTCAGCCTTCAGAGATGCAAACATAGCGAAAACTTGTGCTTCATCCTTTAGTAGTTCCTCCAATTAATTAGCAGAATCTTGCAACCATGCTTGAGCACCCTCTGGAACATGCTTTCCCTTGAAAGTTAGAGGTTTATTTCTCAGAAACCTATTCAAACCACGATCACCTCCATCAACTTGTTGATTCTGTTGCCCATCACATAGGCCAAAGCTTCCAATGCATCAACGATAGCACGGTCGTTCCTTCCAGCCATATATCTCTATCCAAGAAAGTAACTATTAGAAGAACCAATGTGTTGACAAAGTTTAACTAAACTCGTCACACAAAAGGAAGTAAATAATTAACGAAATATTGGCCTGTTGGATCGACTATGCTCTGATACCACTATGTAACACCCTAAACCCCAAATAGTAGATTTTAAATAAAAATAAAAGGAAAAAGATGTTACTCCATCATAGATACTTCATAAATCATAAAACAACATATATTACACAACGGAAATTTATTTAGAAACACCATAAAACATGTCTGAATAGAACTGAATAAATACATCATAATCAAAATCTCATAATAATTGATTGCAAACAAATCAAAGTAATGCAACCGAATGCCCTTATCCCCAGTGTTACAGATCAGAGCATTCTTATTCGAAAACTAGAATATACATAACATAAAAGTCTACTGAGAGGCAATAGCCATCTCACTGCAACAACGAACTGCAGTCCTGCTAATCACCTGTGCAAAGCACACCAAAAAACCAACAAATAAGAAAGGGGTGAGAATATACTTACATATAGTAACGGTGTGATTTTAGCAATAGGATGTATATCAATTCCAATAACAAACACACATCATAATAAAATGCAATGTTATGATCCACCAGCGTCCACTGAACGGAAAGTCAGGTATCATGCTTTAAGATTAGAGAAATACAATAGTAGAATATTTAGAAAATTCAACAACGTCTACTGAACGGAAAGTCAGGTATCGTGCTTTAAGTTACATTCTTATGGGAAACAAGTTATTCAAGAAGATACCTGAAGGAGTCTTACTTAAATGCCTTAGTGAATATGAGGCATACATAACCCTCTCTAGTGTCCATATTGGGGCATGTGGGGGCACATCAGGTGGGTCATAAGATGAAGTGGTTATTATTTTAACAAAGAATGTATTGGCCTACTATTGAAAAGTATATTTTCGACAAATATTTTAATATCGTATCCACAAAGATTGGTTGTTATTACCGCCGTTCTATAATCCAAATTGTTATAAGTTTAGAGAGTAACCAAGTTGTTTTGTTTGAAAAGTTATCTTTCGAGTAAAATGTCACTAAAACAATAAACTAGTTTTAATCAAATGTAAAAGGCTTGGCAAGATTGGAGTTCACTATTCAAATTGCTTATGATTCCTTATGACAACTATATAGATTCAAGATTATTGATGATGTTCAAATATCCTCTCAACATCATTTATGTCTAAATGATATTGTGATAATCACTATATTAATCTTTAGACGGTTTCTCCACCTAACTATCAATATAGCAATCTTTAATGGTTGATACAAAAGAAGAGTAGTGAATAAATCTATCTATACAACTTATTCACTTGTCATACCCCAAAGTTTGCCTGTTAATTTTTATGATAAATTGATTCATGCACGACATTCATTTAACATTTGCATTCATTCATTAGCATACATTCTCATATAAATTATAAATTTTAATTTATTTATTATGTGATACAGATATAAAAAATAATAATGATTTTGGTTATCTGTAGGATATAAATAAATTTTTTATATATAAATAAAATAGTTTTAATTTAATGATAAATAAAAATAGATTTGAATTTTAATTGTATAATTAAAATTTTAAATTAATTTTATTTGTTAAAGCTCATTAAATTATAATAACTATTTTTTATAATTTAGTGACTCATGTTCCATTTATTTATTATTTATAAATAGTATTTATTTAGTAATTCACGTTTTTTACTTAATAAAATTTATTTAATAAGAGTAACATTTTTTTAAGCCCATAAATTATAAAATAATTTTGGTTGATATAAGTAAGAATAATTTTGATTTTTTTTAAATGATGAAAGTAAAAATAGAAATAGGTTTAAATTTTAAATCAATTATGTAACTAAAATTTAAATTAATTTTTATTTAAATTATTCATTATTTATAATAATATTTGTATTTAATAAATATTTAGCAAGGTTAAACTCTAACTCTCCTAAAGTATAGGAAGGAATCCAAATATTTAGCAAGGTTAAACCCTAACTCTCCTAAAGTATAGGAAGGGATCCAAATATTTAGCAAGGTTAAACCCTAAATTATAGGAAGGGATCCAAATATTTAGCAAGGTTAAACCTTAATCCACACCATTATAAATACTTCATATGGCTGCAGCAAAAGGGGGAGGAGGAAAAAGAGGAGAGATACAGGATAAGAAGATACACAAGGTAAGGCAGAAGCAAGAAGATTCACGGGCAGGGAAAAGAGAAGCAACCATAAAGCACTCATAGCTTGAATAAGAACAACACACATACAGTGAGCAAGCTAGAAGAATCAAATCCCCAGTAAGTGTTCATTATGGAATTTGCATCCAGCATGATTACCTTGCAATACTCCTTAATTCATGCATGAATAATATTTGGTATAATATATATATTGAGATGATGTATTCATGGTTTGGTGGATGTTGATATTGCTTTATTCAAGTATGCATCTGTTCTTGATATGTCATAGCATGTTGGAGAAATTTTGTTTGCATGATTAAAGAATTATATCTGCCATTTAATTATTATTATATGAGTGTTGTTTCTAGCATGATTATGTTTATTTCACATGCTGTTATTACATAATAATGATGATGATGATATAATGGTGATAATATAAATCATTGGTTGTCTTTAACATGTATGTGTAAAGGTTTGTTTTATCATTATCACTTGCAGTAAAGAGAACTAATACATGAGTAAAATAATATAAGCTTCTTGATTTGTGCATGGATATTTTTATTATTGTATGATGATTACATATGATCAAAATGTGTGTGGTTTGATATAAGATGAAGTTACAGGTTTGTTGTATTCACATGAAAGAAACATCATGAGAAAAAATAAAGTAGCTTGCCGTAAGAGAGAAAGTTGTAACATGCATGATGGTGTTGTGTCAAAATGGAAAAATCCATGTAGAATTAATATATATTTTAATGAAGGCGAATAAATAACGAATGGACCAACATGGCTCGTTGGTAGCTCCTCCCTCACTGCGTTTTACTATGTTTACTCCCTTTCCACTACAATTAATTCACCACTATTTTTCTATTATTAAAATAAAACCCATTAATTAATTTTCTAATTAATATATTATATTAGTTATTTAAACTAGGATATAATTTAATCTAGTTTATTAATTAAATTTTCATATATCACTTAATTAATTAAAATGGGCTATTTTGAATAATAAAAATCTAATAATATTTTTTCTTCCTCTTTTCTTTTAAAATTTCTATCAATTTAGTCTAAGTTTTTCCATAAATTCATAAAAAAAAAGTTTCTATTATTATAGACTAAACATATTCTTAATTCATTCTTAAATTTAGTTTATTTATTTCATTGGTCATGAACTTTCTATGTAATAGATTTAATTAGGATTTTTTTTATTTCTTTCTTTTTAGTTTAATTAGGTTTTATTATTTTGTATGCCCTTTTAATTTTGTACTCGTTAATTAAGATTTAGATATTTTATATCCCCTTTTAAATTATGTACCCCCATCCCGAAGCCATGTAATAGCGTAGTCTTATTTTTCGCACTTTAATTTTTCCATACTGTGAATATAACTGTCTACATGTATGCTAGTAGGATTGCATGGAAAGATAAATAATCGAACTTAGATAAATTAATTCAAGATAATATATCCGAATCCAATCATTTCCACACTTGCACCTTTAGGGTAACCCTCTCTTTGTTGCCTTACGATATTACGGTCATGTCCCGCGAATGTGGGGATACCCTTAGCAAAGACCCTTTTGATTAAATCATCATCATCCCTAAATAGATAAGTCATAGTCCCTTCGATCAAAAGGTCAATGTCCCTACAAGATAAATCATAGTCCCTCGAACGTTGCCTTCGAATATATGACCTTGTCCCTCGAACGTTGCCTTCGAATATATGACTTTGTCCCTCGATGACCCTTCGTTGTAGCCTACGATTAAATGATGATCTTCTCTTTGAATGCTAAGGTATCCTTACAAATGTTGCCTTCAATGACCAATCGACGACCCCACGATGTCCCTTTACATCCAAAGGATAAGACTACTTACTTCTCAATAGTAAGGACAATTTTACCCTCCTAAGGATAGGAAATACCTATAAAGACCTTGGTTAGGTATAACTCTTAAATGCTTGCTCACAGCTGAAAATACTTTTCACACCTCACACTTTTCAAAACATCTTTTAGAAAATCACCACTTGGTATACATTCGCACCAGAATCATCGCCGAGTTATATTTTTCTAAACATCTTTCAAAATCAAACGAGATAAACACTTTGTATACATTAGTACAAGAATCATTACAAAGTTAAACTCTCCTTTCAAAATATTTTCTAAACACACCACATTTCTCAAACACTTTCTCAAACAAGGAAAACATAAGTGAGTTAAGCAATTAAGAGCCCATGGATAACCATGGATACAAAGGGTGCTAACACCTTCCCTTTGTATAATGTACCTCCCGAACTCAAAATCTAATCAAGGTCTTTCCTGTTCTTTTCCGCCTTTCCTTATTCGATAAAAGAAAAGTCGGTGGCGATTCTTGCTATCCGCAACATTGCTTTTCAAAGCAAAAACACAAAGTCAGTTCACCGTATCACAGAACTGGCGACTCTGCTGGGGAATCTTAAAAAGAGAGGTTACCTTAAAGATAAGATCACTTATGTTTTCGAATTGTTTCTTTGTCTGATTTACTTTTAAGGGATTGTTTGGGTATTCTATGCTTGAGTGAAAGATCCTACACCCGGATCTAGTGTACCTTAGGTAAGTAGCAAGAGATCATCGCGACTGTCCGGCGTATACTGGAATGGTTAAAATGATGGCTACGGTTAATGTGACACTTTGGATGTCCTGATGTTCCTCATGTTTACTTGAGGAAAAATTTGGCGTCTGCGTGGTGTCATCAAAGCATTAACCAGACCTTTAGAACCCTAATTGACTCATCCTAGCCATTAGAAAGTAGTGAGATAACTGACTTCGGTTCCGACTGGGGTTGGTTGATACTCGATACTACACTCTTTGAGATTGGACTTTAGGGAAATTTTGGTCAACCGCTTGGTGTTGCACTGAAGTGGACTTAAGGAAAGGTCAATGATTTGAGATCCTTCTAGAACCTGGTTACTATTCTAGGACAGGTTGAACCAACCAAACTTCAGTGGGAAGGGTACTTACCTATGGAACTCATGCAAGCCTTAAAACCTAGGAATGATTGTGGTGTGACTTGTTTGTGCTTGTTACTTACTTGACATCATAACATCATAATATCATGACATCATGGCATTGTACTAACCATTTCGAGGACTTAGGGATATTATGATGTTATGCTCGAAGAGATGGTCCACATGAAATAATTATCCAAGACACTGTGTTTGACTATGACAACGATTCTCAAGGTCTTCGTTAAAGGTTTGTACGAGCTTGGGGCATGGTGAAAAGAAGTACTTTAGGACAAAAAAACTCTATTCCTATGGAACCTTATCTCAGATGGGTACGCACCAGAGCTTGTGAGCTTATCATGCCATATCTTGCAATCGGACCTCTGATTGTTGAACCAAAAGTTGAAGGAGGTACCCCTCAGATCATTCCTTATCCAGATATGCCTACCAATGTTGAAGAATTGAAGAAATCTTGGATCCAGTTGAGAGAGGAAAGGGATACTTTTGAAGCTCAGTTCTATGCTGAAAGGAAGAAAGTATTAGAGCTCACCAGCCAGCTTAATGAGGAACGAAGTCTCAATGCATATCTTCGCCCAAAAATAAGCCGTCCCTGGGAGACTTGAGCTTTCATTTTTTCTTGTAATGAACATTGATTAAAGAAATTATTAATAAAAGTTCCCCTTTTTGGTGTTTTACGCAAAGTTAAATTCCAAAAGTCCTTGAAAACATTTCATACATTGCATAGCATAACATAACATTGCATAGCATAACATAACATTGCATAACAGGTACTCTAAAGGATCAATGTTCTCACGGTCTTCCTCTCAAACCAAAAAATGGCCCTCGAACAAACTGTCAAGGATCTCCAGGCTCAGAATGCTCAATTCCAGGAGATGATATTGAACTTATCCAAGGGGCAGGAGGAACTGAAGACTATATTGCTCGAGAAGAAGAAAGACAAGAAATCTGTGAGTTACATTAACCCGGGAAGAAGGCTTAAAGGACAGGCTCCAGGAGTCAAAATTGGAATTCCGAAGGATAAAGAAGATGAGACAGAAAATGATTCGGAAGATGAGAATGCTGATCCCTTCAACCCTGAGGACGACTATGAAAATTATGAAAATGAACAGTACTCTCCGAAAGATGATAAGTATAAGTTGCTGGAAGAACGTATGCTAGCTATGGAGGGTCAGAAGGCGCCCGGTCTGGATTTCAAAAGCTTAGGTTTGGTCTCTGATGTGGTCATTCCTAGGAAATTCAAGGTCCCCGCTTTCACTAAGTATGATGGTGCGTCTTGTCCTCAGATGCATTTGAGAGCTTATGTGAGAAAGATCCAGCCGTATACTACTGATAGGAAGCTATGGATCCATTTCTTCCAAGAGAGTCTGTCTGGCACACAGTCAGAGTGGTATTATCAGCTCGAGAGCTCTAACATCCGCACCTGGACTGATTTAGCGATAACTTTCTACAAGCACTACCAGTATAATTCTGAATTAGCGCCTACTCGGCTACAGCTGCAGAATATGACTATGGGCTCTAAAGAAAGCTTCAAATAATATGCTCAAAAATGGAGAGACTTGGCTGGCAGAGTCAAACCCCCTATGACTGATCGAGAATTAGTGGACAT
Source organism: Lathyrus oleraceus (assembly GCF_024323335.1). NCBI lineage: Eukaryota > Viridiplantae > Streptophyta > Magnoliopsida > Fabales > Fabaceae > Lathyrus > Lathyrus oleraceus. The sequence goes on from NC_066583.1 coordinate 129,537,825, forward strand.
GTTCATGGGTACACTGACTGGCCCATTCTACAGCCATCTATTGGGAAGTTCCTCATCGGGTTTCACTGAACTTATATTGACGGGTGAACGTGTTGAAAGCGACATTCGAAGTGGAAAGATACAGGCGGCTACCTCTGCAAGCACCAAAAAGTCCTATCAGGTGAAGAATGAATCAAATGCTGTGTACGGTTAAAGGGGTCATAACAAGAAAAATCGTGACCATATTGTTGGAGCAGTTACGATTGCAGCACCGCCATCTCAAAACTTCCAACACAGACAAGACAGGCCAAGAAGGCGGTTTACCAAGATCAATATGACTTTAGCACAAGCACTGCAGGGTATGCTAAAAGCAAATTTAATTACCCTCAGAGATCCTCCTGCAAATCCCAACACTACTTCTCCTCGTTATAATCCCAATGCCAGCTGTGCATATCACTCCGATAGCCCCGGGCATGATACAAACGATTGTTGGTTGTTGAAGAATAAGATTCAGGATATGATCGATGCTGGAGAAATTGAATTCGATCCTCCGGAGACTCCTAATGTCATCACTGCTCCTATGCCTAATCATGACAAGACTGTTAATGTTGTGGATGACAATTCTCACATTACTAATGTAGCTGACTTAGCATCTCCTCTCCTGATCATCAAGAAGAATTTATTGCAAGCTGGTTTATTTCCAGGTTGTGCTGAAAATTGCGATCTCTGTATACTCCGACCCAATGATTGCTTGAAGTTGAGGAATGGTATTCAACGGCTGATGGATGATCGTACAATTCTCTTTGAAAAGATTCCTAAAGTGGAAAACCCTATTGAAGAAATATCTGTGATTGCTAGGTCCAAAGTTCCAGTGAAGATTACCGCTACTAGAGTGCCTGTGAAGATTACTGCTGAGCCCAAGGTAGCTCCCCTAATTATTACTGCACCTGGTCCAGTACATTATTCCTCAAGCAAAGCCATTCCGTGGAATTATGGAGGTGATGTTTACATCCACGGCATAAAGCAAGATGATAATTCTGCTAATCCTAATGACGTTGACATTGTTGGGACTAGTAAAATTACTCGAAGTGGAAGGATCTTCTCTCCAGAAATCTCACCTCCCGCCCCTGAAACTCGAGGAAAGGGACCAGTAATCAATCCTTCTCAGTCAAAGACACCAGCCGAAGTTACTACCGAAGATGTTGCCAAGCAGGAAATGGAAGAAATGCTGAAAATCATCCGTAAGAGTGATTTTGATGTGGTAGAACAGTTGGGGCATACTCTGTCTAAAATTTCGATGTTATCCTTGTTGTTATCTTCTGAATCTCATGCCAATGCGTTGATAAAATTCTCGAAGACCGCTCATGTACCTCAGGAGACATCTGTCGATCAGTTAGAAAATTATGTTGCTAACTTGGCTATTGATAATGGCATAGGCTTTTCTGATGCTGACCTGACACCAACAGGAAAGAATCACAATAAAGCTCTGCATATCTCCATTGAGTGTAAGGGGATCACCTTGTCTCATGTGTTGATCGACAATGGCTCTTCTTTGAATGTGCTACCAAAAGTTGTGCTCGATAAGCTTGACTGTAAAAGCATTAAACTGAAACCTAGTGACGTTGTGGTGCGTGCTTACGATGGTGCGAAGAGTGTTGTCCATGGTGAAGTGGTTCTCCCTATCATGATAGGACCTCAAGTCTTCAACACTACCTGTTACGTAATGAACATTCGTCCTGCCTATTCCTGCTTGCTGGGACGCCCTTGGATCCATGGGGCAAGTGCTGTAGCTTCGTCTCTCCATCAAAAGCTGAGGTATCCAATAGAGGGCAAGATAGTCACTGTGTGTGGAGAAGAAGAGTATATTGTCAGTAGTGTGAATACCTTCAGATACGTCGAGATGGATGGTGAATTCTTTGAGACTCCTTCTCAGTCATTTGAAGTAGTTCCTCCGACCAGTCCTGTCCTTAAGCCAACTTCCCGTGTGCCCAAGGTTATTCGTGTTCCTCCTGTTATGATTTCTCTGAAAGATGCTCGAGTCGTGGTTGAAGATGGTGGTCGTACTGGCTGGGGTCAACTGATCGATGTACCGTACAAGTCTGATAAATTTGGCCTGGGGTTTAGCTCTGAAAAGATAGTCAAATATCAGATTAATGATGTAGAAGATGCTGATACCGATTGCGACTTGGATAGCTGGATTTTCCCAACAATTGGTGACGGACTCAATAATTGGAAGGCTGAAGACACTATCCCGATTTCCTTTAGTCAGGAGTAATTGTTATTGCTTATTTTAGTGTTTCAAAATTTGTAATTTTTATTATGAACAATTGAACTTCCTAAAGCATTGTGTCTATGCCCGGGGCATAATAGCTAATTTGTTAAGGGTTTTGTCATTTTCATAAGCATATTCACATTCAATAAATCAATGGACTTTTTGCATTCAAATATTGCGCTCTTTATCTTTCCTGTCATCTTTCAAATAAGCTATGTTTTCTTACACACACTCACGTAACAAATTGCAGATCCATATCCACTCTGGATCCTGTTGATAATAATTCTGCTACTGTTAATTATGGCTTTAAAAATCCGATCTACCAAGCCGAGGATGGAAGTGAGGAAGATTGCGAAGTGCCTGGAGAGCTTGCCAGACTGTTACTGCAAGACGAAAAGACTATACAGCCGCATGAGGAATCAATTGAAATTGTAAATCTGGGTACTGAAGTAGACAAGAAAGAAGTCAAAATAAGAGCAGGCTTGGAAAACAGTGTCAAAGAAAGATTGATTAAGATGTTACATGACTATGTAGAGATTTTTGCTTGGTCTTATGAAGACATGCCAGGACTGGATACTGATATAGTAGTACATCGTTTGCCGATGAAGGAAGATTGTCGTCCTGTTAAGCAAAAGGTTTGTCGCATGCGTCCTGAAATGTCTGAGAAAATCAAAGCCGAGGTTATGAAACAATTTAATGCAGGTTTTCTAGCTGTTACTTCTTATCCTCAATGGGTTGCTAATGGGGTACCAGTGCCAAAGAAGGATGGTAAGGTGCGAATGTGTGTAGATTACAGAGATTTGAATAAAGCAAGTCCCAAAGATGACTTTCCACTTCCGCACATTGATGTTCTGGTAGATAACACCGCTCAACACAAGGTATTCTCATTCATGGATGGATTCTCAGGTTATAACCAGATTAAGATGGCACCTGAAGACATGGAGAAAACTACGTTTGTGACGCAATGGGGCACTTTCTGTTACAAAGTAATGTCATTCGGTTTAAAGAATGCAGGGGCAACATACCAGCGTCCTATGGTGGTTTTGTTCCATGATATGATCCATCATGAAATAGAGGTATATGTGGATGACATGATAGCCAGATCTCATACTGAAGAAGAACATCTTGATCATTTATACAAACTGTTTGAGAGGTTGAAGAAATACAAGTTGAGATTGAACCCGAACAAATGCACCTTTGGAGTAAGATCCGGTAAACTCTTGGGCTTTATTGTCAGTGGTAAAGGAATTGAGGTTGACCCGGCTAAGGTGAGAGCTATTCAAGAAATGCCAGTTCCCCGTACAGATAAAGAAGTCAGAGGTTTCTTGGGACGCTTGAATTACATTGCCCGATTTATCTCCCATTTGACTGCTACTTGCAAACCCATCTTCAAATTACTAAGGAAAAATCAAGAGATAATATGGAATGATGAATGTCAAGAAGCTTTTGACAAAATCAAGAAGTATCTCCAAGAACCTCCAATTCTGATGCCACCAGTTGAAGGAAGACCTCTAATCATGTATTTGACCGTGTTAGAAAATTCAATGGGGTATGTGCTGGGGCAACATGACGAGTCTGGTCGAAAAGAGCATGCAATATACTACCTTAGCAAAAAGTTTACCGACTGTGAAACAAGATACTCACTGCTTGAGAAAACTTGCTGTGCTTTGGCTTGGGCTACTCGCCGACTAAGACAGTATATGTTGAATCATACCACTTTATTGATTTCTAAGATGGATCCTATCAAATATATATTTGAGAAACCTGCTCTCTCCGGAAGAATAGCAAGATGGCAGATGATTTTAACAGAGTATAATATCCAGTATACTACCCAGAAAGCAATCAAAGGAAGCGTGTTAGCTGATCATTTGGCTCATCAAGCAGTTGATGATTACCAATCTATGAATTTTGAGTTCCCTAATGAGGATGGTATGCTTGTTACTGATTATGAAGAACCTGGACCGGATGAAGGACCCGAACTGGGATCCCGATGGACTATGGTTTTTTATGGATCTTCTAATGCATTGGGCAATGGTGTTGGTGTTGTAATTATTTCTCCCAAGGGTTGCCATACGCCTTTCACTGCTAGACTATGTTTTGATTGTACCAATAATATGGCTGAGTATGAAGCATGTATTTTGGGACTCAGAGTTGCTATAGACCTGAGAATCAAGTTTTTGAGTGTGTACGGAGACTCAGCCTTAGTAATCAGGCAGATCAAAGGAGAATGGGACACTAAACATCCGAATCTCATCCCTTATCGAGAGCGGGTGTTGACATTAATCCCATACTTTGAAGAGATTACATTCGAACATATTCCACGAGAAGAGAATCAGTTGGCAGACGCATTGGCTACCATGTCATCTATGTTCAGAGTCAGATGGGACAATGAAGCTCCCATGATCACCATTGAACGATTAGATGAACCAGCATATTGTTATGAACTTAATGCTAATGAAGTAGAAGAGAAACCTTGGTTCCACAAAGTAAAAAGATATTTAGAAACTCAGGAATACCCTGAAGGGGCATCCATCAAGGACGGAAAATTTCTGAGGAAGTTCTCCGCTAAATTCTTTTTGAGTAATGGAGTATTATACAAACGTAATCATGATTCGACTTTGCTTCGCTGTGTGGATAAAAAGGAAGCAGAAAAGATTATGGAAGACATGCATGACGGTATTTTTGGGACTCATTCTAGTGGACATACGATGGCCAAGAAGATTCTGAGATCAGGGTATTATTGGTCTACCATGGAAGCTGATTGCCACCAGCACTCCAGAACTTGTCACAAGTGCCAGATCTATGCGGACAAAGTACATGTACCTCCTGCTCCATTGAACGTGTTGACAGCCCCTTGGCCCTTTGCAATGTGGGGCATTGATATGATTGGAGAGATTAAACCTACTTCTTCTAATGGACATCGTTTCATTCTTGTTGCTATTGATTACTTTACGAAGTGGGTAGAGGCAGCCTCATTTGCTTCTTTCACCAAGAATGTGGTGGCACGGTTCATCAAGAATAGTCTTATTTGTCGGTATGGCATCCCTGAAAGAGTTATCACTGATAATGGTACTAATTTGAACAACAAGATGATTACTGAACTCTGCACGCAGTTCAAAATAAAACACCATAACTCTTCTCCGTACCGGCCAAAGATGAATGGCGCCGTAGAAGCTGCTAATAAGAATATTAAGAAGATTATACAAAAGATGATAATAACATACAAAAACTGGCATGAGATGTTACCATTTGCTCTTCATGGTTATCGCACTTCAGTACGCACTTCGACAGGGGCAACTCCTTTCTCTTTAGTCTACGGAATGGAAGCCGTTTTACCAGTGGAAGTTCAGATTCCCTCTCTAAGAATTATGAAAGATGCAGGCTTAGATGAAGATGAATGGATTCAGACTCGACTCGATCAGATAAATTTGATTGATGAAAAGAGACTTGCGGCTGTTTGTCATGGACAAATATATCAGAAGCGCATGACCCAGGCATTTAATAAAAAAGTCAAGAGACAGGTGTATCAAATTAGCGACTTGGTGATAAAGCGTATCACTCTACCACAAGGTGATCCTAGAGGCAAATGGACTCCCACATACGAAGGGCCATTTGTAGTTAAGAAGGTATTCTCTGGTGGAGCCATGATGCTTGCTACAATGGATGACGAAGATTTCCCGCATCCCGTGAATGCGGACATAGTTAAAAAATACTACGCATAAAAGAGACCCGCTAGGTCGACATATCTAGGCAAAAGTAAGGGCATCCCGGCGAACCAAAAGGGTTCGGGCAAAAATTAGGGATAAACATATAAAAATGTACACCCGGCAAGTCGAAAACCTGAAAAGGCGGCTTGGGCAAAAAAGGGTATCCTGGTGGACTGAAAACCTGAAAAGGCGGTCCAGTCAAAAATTAGGGATTAAAGCGTATGACTATGTCTCGTTCTCGGTCAGCTTCACCAAAGTCAAAGAGACTGAACAAGCCAATCACTTCTATCCGACAACAAGAGATGAGATGCTTGAAGACATAATAGCAGTAGTAGAATTAAAATCAATAGGACTTTTTTTCATAGTTGTTTGTTCTTTGCTTTCTTGACAATTTCCTCTTACTAGGATTTCTGTCTCCTTGTATTAAAATTGCTTGTTTATAGGCCCTCTTTCAAAATCAATACAATTTTATTTCCATAAATATACTTTTGTTTTACTTTCCCCGTTTTGTTCGCATAAACGTCAATTGATTTAATTCGAATTAATATATGCATTTGAATATGATTGATGTTTACCGAAAATACATGCATAAAATAGAAATAGCAATTACTAAAAGAATTTAGGATCAAGGATAAGGTTTAACCATGCGTTCTAACAAATCCGGTTGCAAATCCTATTCCCCAGCAAAACCAGTTATTCCCAGAAGAAATTGGCACTACTAGACAGACTGGTCATCTCTTTTATCCCTAGTCAGGTTCTATTGAATATTTCTATCATCAGACAAAAATCAAATATCCTCAGCTAAGAAAGGGTCATCAATACAAATATCTCCAACCAGAATACCGGGATTTATTTTCCCATGGCAAAAAATTTCAGACGCATAATTCATTCATGCATCATTTCACAGCATATACATGCATGCAATGTTCGCATTTATTTTCAAGAGCATAAAACATCTCATGAATCATAACATGGCATGAGGCTAACTCTTTTTTTTCCAGGTTAATTATCCTCCTGATACAATCAAAATAAAGATTCATTCAGACATATATCTTTATCGATTACATTCAAGATTCAGATACATCTTTCAGATATAATCCATATGAATATTCATTCTGACAAGCATTCTGATATCTTCCTAATGATGGCAACTTTAAGCCCATCCCAGACATTTATTGCAAATACAACATATACAAATGTTATCAGATATAGCCTAACATACGGCTCATTCTGATTCAGCCTAACGTATGGTTCCATCAACTGTTCCAATACGGTCTAGCGTACGACCCATTTGGATATTCATCCCCTCAGATACTACCTAGCATACGGTACATTCTGAAATGTAGTCTAGCGTATGACTACCCCTTTTATCATCAGATACAGCCTAAAGGACGGCTCATTCTGCTACTCAGATATGATCTAGCGTATGATCCATTCTGATCTTTTATCCTCAGATACAGCCTAATGGACGGCTCATTCTACAACTCAGATACGGTCTAGTGTACGACCCAGTCTGGCTCTTCTCATCGGATACTACCAAGCGTACGGTACATTCTGAAATATAGTCTAGCGTACGACTACTTTTTATCGCCAGATACAGCCTAACGGACGGCTCATTCTACTACTCAGATACGATCTAGCGTACGATCCATTCTGATCTTTATTTCTCCAGATACAGCCTAACGGACGGCTCACTCTGCTACTCAGATACGGTCTAGCGTATGACCCATTCTGATCCTTATCTCATCAGGTTCAGCTCACCCTAATATCACCTAATGGATGACTCATTATACGGTCTAGCGTACGACCCAGTGTGACACCCATGTCTTCAGATATGGTTTAATGTATGACGCACTCTGAAGCTCTCATCATCAAACTTTCTGGATGGCATCTTTAAGCCCATCTCCATCAAGACTATCTTTTAATTAACAAGTGCAAATTTTTGGGGCATTCTAAGTGTTCAATAATCTTCCACCTCCAGATCACGAATGACGTACATACCATTCTAATTCTCTCGGTTTAAGAATATTGAACAGGGGCAGCTGTCATACCCCAAAATTTGCCTGTTAATTTTTATGATAAATTGATTCATGCATGGCATTCATTTAACATTTGCATTCATTCATTAGCATACATTCTCATATAAATTATAAATTTTAATTTATTTATTATGTGATACAGATATAAAAAATAATAATGATTTTGGTTATCTGTATGATATAAATAAATTATATATATATATATAAATAAAATAGTTTTAATTTAATGATAAATAAAAATAGATTTGAATTTTAATTGTATAAATAAAAATTTAAATTAATTTTATTTGTTAAAGCTCATTAAATTATAATAACTATTTTTTTATAATTTAGTGACTCATGTTCCATTTATTCATTATTTATAAATAGTATTTATTTAGTAATTCACGTTTTTTACTTAATAAAATTTATTTATAAGAGTAACATTTTTTAAGCCCATAAATTATAAAATAATTTTGGTTGATATAAGTAAGAATAATTTTGATTTTTTTTTAAATGATGAAAGTAAAAATAGAAATAGGTTTAAATTTTAATTCAATTATGTAACTAAAATTTAAATTAATTTTTATTTAAATTATTCATTATTTATAATAATATTTGTATTTAATAAATATTTAGCAATGTTAAACCCTAACTCTCATAAGGAAGGGATCCAAATATTTAGAAAGGTTAAACCCTAACTCTCCTAAAGTATAGGAAGGGATCCAAATATTTAGCAAGGTTAAACCCTAAAGTATAGGAAGGGATCCAAATATTTAGCAAGGTTAAACCCTAATCCACACCATTATAAATACTTCATATGGCTGCAGCAAAAGGGGAGGAGGAAAAAGAGGAGAGATACAAGAGAAGAAGATACACAAGGCAAGGCAGAAGCAAGAAGATTCACGGGCAGGGAAAAGAGAAGCAACCATAAAGCCCTCATAGCCTGAATAAGAACAACACACATACAGTGAGCAAGCTAGAAGAATCAAATCCCCAGTAAGTGTTCATTATGGAATTTGCATCCAACATGATTACCTTGCAATACTCCTTAATTCATGCATGAATAATATTGGTTTAATATATATATTGAGATGATGTATTCATGGTTTGGTGGATGTTGATATTGCTTTATTCAAGTATGCATCTGTTCTTGATATGTCATAGCATGTTGGAGAAATTCTGTTTGCATGATTAAAGAATTATATCTGCCATTTAATTATTATTATATGAGTGTTGTTTCTAGCATGATTATATTTATTTCACATGCTGTTATTACATAATAATGATGATGATGATATAATGGTGATAATATAAATCCTTGGTTGTCTTTAACATGTATGTGTAAGGTTTGTTTTATCATTATCACTTGCAGTAAAGAGAACTAATACATGAGTAAAATAATATAAGCTTCTTGATTTGTGCATGGCTATTTTTATTATTGCATGATGATTACATATGATCTTATTTTATGTGTGTGGTTTGATATAAGATGAAGTTATAGGTTTGTTGTATTCACATGAAAGAAACAGCATGAGAAAAAATAAAGTAGTTTGCCGTAAGAGAGAAAGCTGTAACATGCATGGTGATGTTGTGTCAAAATGGAAAAATCCATGTAAAATTAATATATATTTTAATGAAGGCGAATAAATAACGAATGGACCAACATGGCTCGTTGGTAGCTCCCCCTCACTGCGTTTTACTATGTTTACTCCCTTTCCATTACAATTAATTCACCACTATTTTTCTATTATTAAAATAAAAGCCATTAATTAATTTTCTAATTAATATATTATATTAGTTATTTAAACTAGGATATAATTTAATCTAGTTTATTAATTAAATTTTCATATATCACTTAATTAATTAAAATGGACTATTTTGAATAATAAAAATCTAATTATATTTTTTTTCTCTTTTCTTTTAAAATTTCTATCAATTTAGTCTAAGTTTTTCCATAAATTCATAAAAAAAAGTTTCTATTATTATAGACTAAAAATATTCTTAATTCAATCTTAAATTTAGTTTATTTATTTCATTGGTCATGAACTTTCTATGTAATAGATTTAATTAGGATTTTTTTTTATTTCTATCTTTTTAGTTTAATTAGGTTTTATTATTTTGTATTCCCTTTTAATTTTGTACTCGTTAATTAAGATTTAGATATTTTATATCCCCTTTTAAATTATGTACCCCCATCCCGAAGCCATGTAATAGCGTAGTCTTATTTTTCGCACTTTAATTTTTCCATACTGTGAATATAACTGTCTACATGTATGCTAATAGGATTGCATGGAAAGATAAATAATTGAACTTAGATAAATTATATCAAGATAATATATCCGAATCCAATCATTTCCACACTTGCACCTGTAACACCCCTTTTTCTACCCCAAAATATTTAACATATAATCAGAGTAAATAAGCACGCATATAAACAAAAGGGCGTCACATCGACGTTTTCAAAAACTAAAAGCTTTCAAAAACCAACAATACACCTGGTCATTTAAAATAACACATCTCAATTATCATGAATATTCAAGAATATGCGTTCGCAGCGGAAAATAAAGAATACTCATGTATTTCATAAAATGATCCATGTCCCATACCATGATCATCTCTCAACAATCATCTCAAGATAACGTAACTCAAGTAATAACATACTGCATCTCCAATGAGATATGAGATCGATACTACCAATCTACCCAGTGTTACATGACCAGAGCATTGACTCATTACCTAATCGTCAAACTAAAATACGGAAACTCTCCAGCTAATCTCGAGCGAGCTACCGTCTTCTTACTTCAGTGATACTACTCTGGAGTATCTGCACGATGCCCATGTAAAGGTAACATTCAAACAGAAAGGGTGAGAATTCAAATCATTATGAAATAGAATAATAAGTCACAATGATTAAATAAACAATTAAAGGAATTCATCACACCTTGGATAATCATGTCAATAATATTAACCAACATTTATTTCACACGTTTCAAACATACATTAACACTCAAGAAGTTAATACTAAAATTCAATGCAATATTCTCAAATATACACATAATCACAATTATCACATAATCACATATTTCACCCAGTTAAGTATCCAAACATCACCAAATTCAATTACCATATCTCATACACACATCACAATCACAACCATGCAAACATTCAACTATCACATAACTCTAATGTGACTCAATGCAAGACATGTGACTCTATGCATGTGGTACCATCTACTACCTCGCCTATTTCCATTAAGGATCAACGAGTGCTCATCTACCTCGCCTATTTCCAATTCAGGATCAACGAGTGCTCATCTACCTCACTTGTTTCCAATTAAGGATCAATGAGTGCTACATCTACCTCACCTGTTTCCAATTAAGGATCAATGAGTGCTACATCTACCTCACCTATTTCCAATTAAGGATCAATGAGTGCTCATGTGAACCCACAGTTTCACCACTTCCACAATGAAGTCGACCATGCTATGAATGAATGCACACATACCAACACATATGCAATTAAGATCATCTCTACCATCTTAACATTCCACATATCACCATAACTCAACTCTATGAATTATCCATCAATGGTACATATACATATTCATAACAACATATCATCCACAATTACATATACACATTCATAACAATATATCATTCACAATCCACCAATGATACATATACACATTCATAACAATACATCATTCACAATCCACCAATGGTACATATACACATTCATAACAACATATCATCCACAAATCCACCAATGGCACATATACACATTCATAACAATATATCATTCATAATTATGCATCACACCCTTCATCATGCAATAACCAATTCATGTTACCACATGAATAATATCAACAAATAACAACAACTCATCAATATCTTAACATCATCGACATAACAACATAATTATCACGCAATCATATTACAACAATGCAACGATTCATCAACCAAACGTATAACCCAATATATTTATCAATACAGTAGGCATGTGAATATTATTAAAACATATTAACAATCAAAACCATGTTTTAGGTATGAGCATTAGCTTTCTAACGCTTCAAACGCCACCAAAATCGGACTTACGAGTTAAAAGTTATGATCAAAACCGTGCACGAAGGCATTACTAAAAATTGTTGTTTATTAAATTTTCCAACATAGTTTTCATCTTCTTCAACCCCCCGAACGTCCATGAAATAATCTCTAAAATTATTTTATTCCTGAAATAAAGTTATAGCCCTCTGTTTCAGCTATCCAACGCTTCAAACGGCACTCGATTTGGACTTACGGATCAAAAGTTATGACCAAAACGATTTCGACAATAAAACATAAAAACAGGCCGCGAGTGTGACGGACAGCATGCAGAATTTTCTGCGGTTTTCATCGTTGGAGGACTTCTGGACCTCCGATTTCAATTCCGTAAAAAGCCAAACGCTCAGAAAATTATAACTCACACAATACTCCAAATATATAACGTTAATTTGCAGTTTTAACACAATCAATCACCACAATCGAGCATACTCATCAAAACCTAACAATTCCAAACAACCATACAAAATTAGGGATTTTAACCTAAACATACATCTATCCATTGACCCAATCATACTAACCCATAATAATAAGGATTCCCCCCTTACCTCTTCAATTGTCTGGAAACCCTAGCTCCTCCTCTTTACTTTTCCTCTCCTCTTTCTCTATTGCCTTCAAATGATCAATGAATCCTAATTCTCACTCTCCTCCCCTTTATTTATAGTATTCTATTTGAGCTTAAATCATGATATCCATCTAATTTAATTACTAGGCCCAATAAAACCTAATATTTAAATATCTCTATTTAAATTTAAATAAATTAAACTACTCACTATGCACACCAAGTTAGTTCATTCAATTATTTAATTATATCAACTAAATAATTAATTAACACACCAAATTAATTAATATACTCGATCATTATACTACCTAACAACCGATTAATTACTTAACACTCCAAATAATTAAATATAATATAATAATAATAATAATATACGAACTAATTACTAAAATTGGGTTGTTACAACTCTCCCCCACTTAAAAGATTTCCGTCCTCGAAAATTCCTCAAACGAACAACTCCGGATACGATTCCCTCATCTTATCCTCGAGTTCCCAAGTAATATTGCCATTGGTGACTCCGCCCCATATCACTTTCACCAAAGCAATTTCCTTACCACGAAGCTTCTTCACTTCTCGATCTTCTCTAATCTCGTCAAGAATGCCACACGTAAGCTTCAACATACCAAGCTTAACACACGAAGACGTCGCTTCACAAACCAATCTTCCTTAGCACCAACCTCAGGAAAATAATCGTCTTCTCGAAATAGTTGATATACACCCAATTAAATTCTAACCAACACCATCCTCGAATCCGACCTCTCTTCGGGTTCAGGAAAAGCACAACATTCTTAAAACATCGACAATGTTCTCACACACATGTCGCATACTAGGGAACAAACATAACTAAACAACTTGGCCGGACGAACCGACCTGCTCTACTACCACTAATGTAACACATTAGTGACTAATGACCAACTGGTCGACCATGCTCTGATACCACTAATGTAACACCCCTTTTTCTACCCCAAAATATTTAACATATAATCAGAGTAAATAAGCACGCATATAAACAAAAGGGCGTCACATCGATGTTTTCAAAAACTAAAAGCTTTCAAAAACCAACAACACACCTGGTCATTTAAAATAACACATCTCAATTATCATGAATATTCAAGCATATGCGTTCGCAGCGGAAAATAAAGAATACTCATGTATTTCATAAAATGATCCATGTCCCATACCATGATCATCTCTCAACAATCATCTCAAGATAACGTAACTCAAGTAATAACATACTGCATCTCCAATGAGATATGAGATCGATACTACCAATCTACCCAGTGTTACATGACCAGAGCATTGACTCATTACCTAATCGTCAAACTAAAATACGGAAACTCTCCAGCTAATCTCGAGCGAGCTACCGTCTTCTTACTTCAGTGATACTACTCTGGAGTATCTGCATGATGCCCATGTAAAGGTAACATTCAAACAGAAAGGGTGAGAATTTAAATCATTATGAAATAGCATAATAAGGCACAATGATTAAATAAACAATTAAAGGAATTCATCACACCTTGGATAATCATGTCAATAATATTAACCAACATTTATTTCACACGTTTCAAACATACATTAACACTCAAGAAGTTAATACTAAAATTCAATGCAATATTCTCAAATATACACATAATCACAATTATCACATAATCACATATTTCACCCAGTTAAGTATCCAAACATCACCAAATTCAATTACCATATCTCATACACACATCACAATCACAACCATGCAAACATTCAACTATCACATGACTCTAATGTGACTCAATGCAAGACATGTGACTCTATGCATGTGGTACCATCTACTACCTCGCCTATTTCCATTAAGGATCAACGAGTGCTCATCTACCTCGCCTATTTCCAATTCAGGATCAACGAGTGCTCATCTACCTCACCTATTTCCAATTAAGGATCAATGAGTGCTACATCTACCTCACCTGTTTCCAATTAAGGATCAATGAGTGCTACATCTACCTCACCTATTTCCAATTAAGGATCAATGAGTGCTCATGTGAACCCACAGTTTCACCACTCCCACAATGAAGTCGACCATGCTATGAATGAATGCACACATACCAACACATATGCAATTAAGATCATCTCTACCATCTTAACATTCCACATATCACCATAACTCAACTCTATGAATTATCCACAAATGGTATATATACACATTCATAACAACATATCATCCACAATTACATATACACATTCATAACAATATATCATTCACAATCCATCAATGATACATATACACATTCATAACTATACATCATTCACAATCCACCAATGGTACATATACACATTCATAACAACATATCATCCACAAATCCACCAATGGCACATATACACATTCATAACAATATATCATTCATAATTATGCATCA
This sequence comes from Lathyrus oleraceus, assembly GCF_024323335.1. NCBI lineage: Eukaryota > Viridiplantae > Streptophyta > Magnoliopsida > Fabales > Fabaceae > Lathyrus > Lathyrus oleraceus. The sequence continues at coordinate 129,552,853 of NC_066583.1, forward strand.
CACCCTTCATCATGCAATAACCAATTCATGTTACCACATGAATAATATCAACAAATAACAACAACTCATCAACATCTTAACATCATCGACATAACAACATAATCATCACGCAATCATATTACAACAATGCAACGATTCATCTACCAAACGTATAACCCAATATATTTATCAATATAGTAGGCATGTGAATATTATTAAAACATATTAACAATCAATACCATGTTTTAGGTATGAGCATTAGCTTTCTAACGCTTCAAACGCCACCAAAATCGGACTTACGAGTTAAAAGTTATGATCAAAACCGTGCACGAAGGCATTACTAAAAATTGTTGTTTATTAAATTTTCCAACATAGTTTTCATCTTCTTCAACCCCCGAACGTCCATGAAATAATCTCTAAAATTATTTTATTCCTGAAATAAAGTTATAGCCCTCTGTTTCAACTATCCAACGCTTCAAACGACACTCGATTTGGACTTACGGATCAAAAGTTATGACCAAAACGATTTCGACAATAAAACATAAAAACAGGCCGCGAGTGTGACGGACAGCATGCAGAATTTTCCGCGGTTTTCATCGTTGGAGGACTTCCGGACCTCCGATTTCAATTCCGTAAAAAGCCAAACGTTCAGAAAATTATAACTCACACAATACTCCAAATATATAACGTTAATTTGCAGTTTTAACACAATCAATCACCACAATCGAGCATACTCATCAAAACCTAACAATTCCAAACAACCATACAAAATTAGGGATTTTAACCTAAACATACATCTATCCATTGACCCAATCATACTAACCCATAATAATAAGGATTCCCCCCTTACCTCTTCAATTGTCTGGAAACCCTAGCTCCTCCTCTTTACTTTTCCTCTCCTCTTTCTCTATTGCCTTCAAATGATCAATGAATCCTAATTCTCACTCTCCTCCCCTTTATTTATAGTATTCTATTTGAGCTTAAATCATGATATCCATCTAATTTAATTACTAGGCCCAATAAAACCTAATATTTAAATATCTCTATTTAAATTTAAATAAATTAAACTACTCACTATGCACACCAAGTTAGTTAATTCAATTATTTAATTATATCAACTAAATAATTAATTAACACACAAAATTAATTAATATACTCGATCATTATACTACCTAACAACCGATTAATTACTTAACACTCCAAATAATTAAATATAATATAATAATAATAATAATAATATACGAACTAATTACTAAAATTGGGCTGTTACAGCACCTATAGGGTAACCCTCTCTTTGGTGCCTTACGATATTATGGTCATGTCCCGTGAATGTGGGGATACCCTTAGCAAAGACCCTTTTGATTAAATCATCATCATCCCTAAATAGATAAGTCATAGTCCCTTCGATCAAAAGGTCAATGTCCCTACAAGATAAATCATAGTCCCTCGAACGTTGCCTTCGAATATATGACCTTGTCCCTCGAACGTTGCCTTCGAATATATGACTTTGCCCCTCGATGACCCTTCATTGTAGCCTACGATTAAATGATGATCGTCTCTTCGAATGCTAAGGTATCCTTACAAATGTTGCCTTCAATGACCAATCGACGACCCCACGATGTCCCTTTACATCCAAAGGATAAGACTACTTACTTCTCAATAGTAAGGACAATTTTACCCTCCTAAGGATAGGAAATACCTATAAAGACATTGGTTAGGTATAACTCTTAAATGCTTGCTCACAGCTTAAAATACTTTTCACACCTCACACTTTTCAAAACATCTTTTAGAAAATCACCATTTGGTATACATTCGCACCAGAATCATCGCCGAGTTATATTTTTCTAAACATCTTTCAAAATCAAACGAGATAAACACTTTGTATAGATTAGTACAAGAATCATTACAAAGTTCAACTCTCCTTTCAAAATATTTTCTAAACACACCACATTTCTCAAACACTTTCTCAAACAAGGAAAACATAAGTGAGTTAAGCAATTAAGAGCCCATGGATAACCATGGATACAAAGGGTGCTAACACCTTCCCTTTGTATAATGTACCTCCCGAACTCAAAATCTAATCAAGGTCTTTCCTGTTCTTTTCCGCCTTTCCTTATTGGATAAAAGAAAAGTCGGTGGCGACTCTTGCTATCCGCAACATTGCTTTTCAAAGCAAAAACACAAAGTCAGTTCACCGTATCACATCACTACTTGAAAGTATATTTTATGTCAAGACTTAAATAATCTCTTTCAACAACTACTCAAATCTCATATTCAATTTAGGGCAAAAATATCATTCAATACATCAACAATCTTTCATCATATATAAGATTTAAATGGAATACATAAACAAATAAGAATAGCTACTACCTCCAATCTTGACAAAATGGGGTTTAGCTCTTCATCATCATTTTGGACAGCCAAAGGAAATGAAGAATAAAACTCTGTTTTTCTCTTACAAAATATCAAACTATCAATGAAAAAAATGAACAATTTCCATTTTGTTTTCTAAAAAGGGTTGACCGTTGTGGGGAGTTCCCTAATGTGCCACTCCTTGGCATAAGAGGGGGCATTACCTACAACCCTTCTTTAGCTCTACGTCAGTTTGGTTACGCTCGGACTGATGGTCCTCATGACATGCTTATTCAGGGTATTGTGTTCGACTACGACAACGATCTTCAAGGTTACCGTCAAAGGTTCATACGAGCATGGGGTAAAGTGAACACGGTTGACAGCAAGACTCTGGAACCCAAGTACACTATTCCTATGGAACCATATCTCAGATGGGTACGATCTCGTGCTCAGACTCTTATGATGCCATATCCTGCTATCCTGCCAGTTACCATGGAGCCTGTTGCTGAAGGAGATACTTCTTACATCATTCTTCATCCAGACATGCCCACTGACATGGAAGAGTTACAGAGGTCCTGGATCCAGTTGAAGGAGCAAAGAGATACTTTTGAGATTCATTACAAGGCAAGTCAGGAAAGAATCCTGGAGCTAACAAAACAACTTCACGAGGAGCGGAATCTCAACTCATACCTCAACACAAAGAGGAAACGTCTATGGGAGACTTAAAACCCCATTTTTTGTATTCATTTCATTTTTATTGTAAGCCCAAGGGGCAAACAAGTTTATTACTAATAAAAGTTTACTTTTTGGTGGTTTAAACAAATTTAAATCCTACGGTCCTTGAAAACATTGCATAAGCATCTACATACCATATTATTGCATCGCAGGTTTCTTATGAACAGGTATCTTATCTTCTCGCTGTTTATTTCAGCAGAAATGGCTCTTGAACAGACTGTCAAGATCACTTCCAAGGGTCCTATCAAAATTACTACTGAAGGCCTGGTGAAGACTGTTGCTGAATTTAGAGTGCCTCCCATGATTATTACCACTCCTGGCCCTATTCCTTATACTTCTGATAAAGCTATACCCTGGAATTACGGTTCTGATGTTTATATCCATGGTGTTAAGCAGGAACCTTTGACTGATACACTTGTTACTGATGATAACCTTGATGTTGATAATATTGCTGGATCTAGTAAGATCACCAGAAGTGGAAGAATTTTCTCTCCTCCAGCTACCTCAAAAAATACAGTTCTTCCAACTACTACCTCCACTTCTGAGCCAAGTACTGATGCTCGAGGCAAAAGTCCTGTGGTTGAACCTGTGCAAGCTGAAGCACCGACTGCTGAAAATCTCTCTAAACAGATGGAAGAAGTGCTGAAGATCATTCGTAAGAGTGATTATGATATTGTTGACCAGTTGGGGCATACTCCCTCCAAAATTTCCATGTTGTCTTTGTTGCTGTATTCTGAGGCTCATGCTAAAGCCTTGATCAAATTCTTAAGGACTGCTCATGTACCAAATGAAATTTCTGTGGATCAATTTGAAAATTGTGTTTCACATCTGACTTATGATAATGGGTTAGGTTTTTCTGATGTTGACTTGACTCCTGCCAAAAGAAACCATAACAGAGCTTTACATATCTCCATTGAATGTAGGGGCACTACCTTGTCTCATGTGTTGATAGACAATGGCTCTTCATTGAATGTACTTCCCAAAGAGGTTCTGAACAAGCTCAGTCCTGAAGATGCTGTGTTAAGATCAAGTAATATAGTGGTGAGAGCCTTTGATGGTTCAAGAAGAGTGGTGCATGGAGAAGTAGACCTCCCGATCAAAGTAGGCTCTCAAGTCTTCGATTCTACCTTCTATGTAATGGATATTCGTCCTGCGTACTCTTGTTTGCTTGGGCGCCCCTGGATCCACGGGGCAGGTGCTGTGACCTCCACTCTACATCAGAAGTTGAGATATCCAGTGAAGGGAAAGATCGTAACTGTTTATGGAGAGGAAGAATATATGGTCAGTCATGTGAATACATTTAAGTATGTTGAAGTGGAAAGTGAATATGTTGAGACTCCTTGCCAGACATTTGAAGTAGTTCCTTGGGTCGTTCCCGCTACTGAAGCTCTTCCTGTGGTTAAAAGAGTTCCTGTGGTTACCAGAGTACCTCCTACAATGGCTTCCCTCAAAGATGCTAGAGCTGTGGTTGAAGAAGGTGGTTGTACTATTTGGGGTCAGCTTCCCGACATTCCTTACAAGTCTGACAAGTTTGGTCTGGGTTTCACTGCAGAGTCCCAGAAGGTTGTTCGTCGTGCTCGTGCTGTTCGTATCACCAATCCAGGGAACATGAAAGATCAAATCAATGCTGTGGGTGACTATAATGAAGACTACAATCTGGATAACTGGATTTTTCCTACTGTGGGTGATGGGCTCAACAATTGGAAGACTGAAGACGTTATTCCTATCTCCTTTAGTCAGGAGTAAATACTATTACTGTGTTGTTATTTTTAAGTTTGTAATTAAACTTTTAAGCCTTGTGCCTTACCCGGGGCACAATGGTATGCTTGTTTCGGGATGTCATTTCATTTGCATACTTCATTCAATAAAAATCAATGGACGTTTCGTTTTCGTAAATATTGGGCTCTTTGTTTTTCTTTTATTTTATTTTCATCAGCTATGTGTTCCTACACACACCCACATCACTAAAATGCAGATCCTCATCCACTCTGGATCCTGTTGATAACAGTTCTACTATTGCCAATTATAATTTCGAGAATCCGATCTATCAAGCTGAAGATGGAAAGGATGAAGATTGTGAAGTACCTGTAGAGCTTGCTAGGTTATTACAACAAGAAGAGAAAGTTACACAGCCGCATGAGGAATCAATTGAGGTTGTAAATCTGGGTACTGAAGTAGACAAGAAAGAAGTCAAAATAGGAGCAGGCTTGGAAAACAGTGTCAAAGAAAGATTGAGTCGGATGTTACGTGACTATGTAGAGGTTTTCGCTGGAAAAATCAAGAGATGATATGGAATGATGAATGTCAAGAAGCTTTTGACAAAATCAAGAAGTATCTCCAAGAACCTATAAATCTGATGCCACCAGTTGAAGGAAGACCTCTAATCATGTATTTGACCGTGTTAGAAAATTCAATAGGGTGTGTGTTGGGGCAACATGACGAGTCTGGTCGAAAAGAGCATGCAATATACTACCTTAGCAAAAGGTACCGACTGTGAAACAAGATACTCCCAGCTCGAGAAAGCTTGCTATGCTCTGGCTTAGGCTGCTCGCCGACTAAGACAGTATATGTTGAATCATACCACTTTATTGATTTCTAAGATGGATCTTATCAAATATACATCTGAGAAACCTGCTCTCTCCGGAAGAACAACAAGATGATTGCTGAACTCTGCACGCAGTTCAAAATAAAACACCATAACTCTTCTCCGTACCGGCCAAAGATGAATGGCACCGTGGAGGCTGCTAATAAGAATATTAAGAAGATCATACAAAAGATGACAGTAACATACAAAGACTGGCATGAGATGTTACCCTTTGCTCTTCATGGTTATCGCACTTCAGTGCGCACTTTGACAGGGGCAACTCCTTTCTCTTTGGTCTACGGAATGGAAGCCGTGTTGCCAGTGGAAGTTCAGATTCCCTCTCTAAGAATCATGAAAGAGGCAGGTTTAGACGAGGATGAATGGATTTAGACTCGACTCGACCAGATAAATTTGATTGATGAGAAGAGGTTGGCAGCTGTTTGTCATGGTCAGATGTACCAGAAACGGATGATCAAAGCTTTCAATAAGAAGGTTAAGCCAAAGGTATATCAGGCTGGTGACTTGGTAATCAAGCGTATCATACTACCACAGGGTGATCCTAGGGGCAAGTGGACTCCTACATATGAAGGACCATTTGTGGTCAAAAGAGTATTCTCAGGAGGTGCCATGATGCTTACTACTATGGATGGTGAAGACTTTCCACAGCCTGTAAACGCAGACATAGTTAAAAAATACTACGCATAAAAAGAGACCCGCTAGGTTGACTGGCCTAGGCAAAAATAAGGGCATCCCGGCAAACCAAAAGGGTTCGGGCAAAAATTAGGGATATATATAAAAAAAATGTACACCCTGTAACACCCTTCTAAAATACCCCAAAATTTAATTAAAACATCAAAACATAAATCAGAGTAAATATGCAACTAAGGGTGTCACACTTGACACTTCACACTGTGTTCCAAAATATCTGGTCATACTCATTTATTTATCAAAATAAACATTTGCATAATTCGCAGCGGATAAAGTCTAACAACAATGCAAAACATGTAACACATTACATGTAAACTTGTCCAACAATCATCAATGAAAAACAAGTAAAACATCCCGTCCCGATGTTACATCTACCAGAGCATGACCCACTAAGGAACTACACTAGACTCCAAGGACTAGCTTCTACTCAATCACTGCTCGTTACCTGAAAAATAGTTGTAAGGGTGAGTTCCTCAATCGATATAATAAGCATTATAAAATATCATGTAATGCTAAGTAAATTAACACATTCATTCACCCTAATCAGATCACACCTTCAGCAACGGCAATATCAACTCATCATCACAATCATACTCAACATAAACATCAAAACATACGTATAATATTGGAACACATCCATTCATATTATACACAATACATACATTATGCAATGAGACTCCATGCATGCGGTACCGACTATTCGTGAACATATAGTTCAACCTCACCGATCAAATCCAGATACGGCTACCAAGCTCACTAGTCCCACTCATTTGAGACCTAGTGACTCACTCACTAATTCCTCACCATGGGAATTAGCTACCACCCCAAGGGCTATGATATGCACGCTAATCACCTAGCATGCAAACATCAACAACAATCCACAATACTCACTCACTAATTCCTCACCATGGGAATTAGCTACCACCATAAAGGCCACAATATGCAAGCTAAATCACTTAGTCATGCAAACATCAACAATCATCCACAATGGACATATGCTCACACTCTAAGCCATAAACAGTCCATTCATAATTTCATACATGATAGATACATTCACAACATTATGCATACCATCGTACATCATCAACATATTTACCACATAATCATATCATGTCATACCACATAATCAATCGCAGTATTAGCACACTCTACTAATACCTATACTGCTCAAAACAACGGGAAATGATCCCTACTCTATCATACATCAGCTAAATTACATTACTCAGCTGAACAACCAAAAACTGCACAACAACAGCACAGAAAAATCACAATCCTGCCCATACGCGTATTGCCTAGTCCCATACGCGTATGGCCCATTTCTCCGCCAATCCCATACGCGTATCACCTGTCTCATACGCGTACGCTACGCGTACCACTTCCCCATACGCGTACCAACAGAGACCAAACCACGTTCAAAACATCATCTTCCTCATCCATACGCGTATTGCCTAGTGCCATACGCGTACCAGACCATCTCATACGCGTATTGCCTAGTGCCATACGCGTATGACCAGAAACCAGATTTCCAGATCTGCTATGGTTTTCTCTGCTACGAGATTCCTCAGATCCAACCTCCCACAGTCCGATTTTTCACAGTAATCGTTCATATCATCTAACACGAATCATACCCTATTCGATTTCACCAATTCTAACATTATTCCATCTAATTCTTATGAATTTCTTCAATTATAACCCATATTTCGTTCATCTAATATTTCACAAATTCAGCATACATCATTCTAATCAGAGTCAAATCAATGGTTTATCACTACCCACTACATGTTATCCCATAATACCCATCAAACAACGATAAACCCCCCTTACCTGAGTTAATCCGGCAATCCTTCAGCTTCAAGCTCTTCCTCCCTTCAACCCTTGTTCTCTGGCTCTTTTTCCACTTTTCTGTCTCTTTTTCCTTTTCACGTGAAAATAACCCTTTTTACCAAATGGAACTCTTTATATATATTCCAACTTTATATTCCAATTTATATTATTCCAATAATAATAATAATTCCAATAATATTCCAATTATTTAATTAAATTAATAAATATACTATTAACTTAAATTAAATAATTATCTTATTTTATCGGGGTGTTACAACTCTCCCCCACTAAAAGAGTTTTCGTCCTCGAAAACATACCTCAGGCGAATAACTCTGGATAAGACTCCTTCATCTGACTCTCAAGTTCCCAAGTCACATTGCCACCTGCTGGTCCTCCCCAAGCTACCTTTACCAAAGCAATCTCTTTACCCCGCAACTGCTTCAACTCTCGATCCTCAATCCTCATAGGTGATGTTTCAACAGTCAGGTTATCTCTCACCTGGACATCATCTACTTGGACTACATGCGACGGATCAGGAATGTACCTCCTCAACTGAGACACATGAAAAACCTCATGCAAATTCGCAAGCGACGGCGGTAAAGCGATACGATAGGCTACCTCCCCTATCCTCTCCAAAATCTGATAAGGACCAATAAATCGAGGTGTCAACTTCTTCGACTTCAAAGCTCGACCAACCCCAGTTATCGGAGTAACACGAAGAAACACATGATCTCCCTCTTGAAACTCAAGTGACTTCCTTCTCTTGTCGTGATAACTCTTCTGACGACTCTGAGCAATCCTCATCTTCTCCTGAATCATCTTAATCTTTTCCGTAGTTTGTTGCACAATCTCCGGTCCAACCACAACACTCTCACCGGACTCATACCAACATAAAGGTGTCCGACATCTCCTACCATACAAAGCTTCAAACGGTGCCATACCAATGCTCGAATGAAAACTATTGTTGTAGGTAAACTCAATCAAAGGTAAATAACAATCCCAAGCACCTCCCTTTTCCAAAACACAAGCCCTCAAAAGATCCTCCAGTGACTGAATCGTCCTCTCAGTCTGACCATCAGTCTGCGGATGATATGCAGAACTCAATCTCAGCTTAGTTCCCAAGGCCCTCTGCAAACCTTCCCAGAACTTCGATGTAAATCTAGGGTCTCTGTCTGAAACAATACTCGACAGAATACCATGCAAACTTACAATTTTCTCAATATACAACTCAGCTAATCTCTCTAACGGATAATCCATTCTGATCGGAATGAAATGAGCCGATTTTGTCAATCTGTCAACAATCACCCAAATAGCTTCAAAATTCTTAATTGTCCTCGGTAAACCAGAAACAAAATCCATACTGATACTATCCCATTTCCACTCGGGAATAGCCAACGGTTGCATTAGCCCAGACGGCTTCTGATGCTCAATCTTTGACTTCTGACAAGTTAAACAAGAATAAACAAAACTTGCAATTTCTCTTTTCATTCCCGGCCACCAAAATAACTTTTTCAAATCACGATACATCTTCGTAGCCCCAAGATGAATACTCAGGCCACTACGATGTCCTTCCTCAAGAATACTCTTCTTAAGTTCGGTAACATCCGGAATACACACCCGATTACCAAATTTCAAAACACCATTCTCATCAACTCTGAATTCACTACCTTGACCTTGATTCGCTAGAGTCAACTTATCAACCAAAAGCACATCGGATTTCTGACCCTCTCTAATCTCATCCAGAATACCACTCGTTAACTTCAACATTCCCAATTTAACACTATTGTGAGTACTCTCACACACCAAACTCAAGTCTCTGAACTGCTCAATCAAGTCCAATTCCTTAACCATTAACATAGACATATGCAATGATTTCCGACTCAATGCATCAGCCACTACGTTTGCTTTACCCGGATGGTAATTCAAACCAAAGTCATAATCCTTCAGAAACTCTAACCATCTCCTCTGTCTCATATTCAGCTCTTTCTGATCAAACAAATACTTTAAGCTTTTATGGTCACTGAAAACCTCAAATCTTGACCCGTACAAGTAATGCCTCCATAACTTCAGAACAAACACCACAGCTGCCAACTCTAAATCGTGTGTCGGATAGTTCTTCTCATGAACCTTCAGTTGTCTCGAAGCATAAGCTACAACCTGCTTATTCTGCATCAAAACACCACCCAAACTCAACAATGAAGCATCACAGAAAACCTCAAATGGTTCCGATGGACTTGGTAATATCAGAATAGGAGCAGTAGTTAACCTTCTCTTTAACTCTTGGAAACCGTCTTCACATCTTGAGTCCCAAATAAATGCTTGCCCCTTTCTAGTCAACATCGTCAACGGTAACGCCAACTTAGAAAATCCCTCAATGAATTTCCTATAATAACCTGCAAGTCCAAGAAAACTCCTTATCTCAGAAACTGACTTCGGAGCTTCCCACTCAGATACCGCTTCTATCTTAGAAGGATCAACAGCAACACCACCTCTTGAAATCACATGACCAAGAAAACTAACCTCTTCTAACCAAAATTCACACTTAGACAGTTTAGCAAATAACTTCTTTTCTCGTAGAACTCCTAAAACCACTCTCAAATGCTCAGCATGCTCTTCTTCAGATTTCGAATACACCAAAATATCGTCAATAAACACCACAACAAACTTGTCTAGGTACGGATGGAAAATCCTATTCATATACTCCATAAATACCCCAGGCGCATTAGTCACACCAAAAGGCATCACAGAATACTCATAATGTCCATACCTTGTTCTGAAAGCAGTCTTCTGAATATCCTCAGTTTTCACACGTATCTGATGATACCCAGATCTCAAATCTATTTTGCTGAACACACTCGCACCAACCAACTGATCCATCAAATCATCAATCCTCGGCAAAGGATACCGATTCTTGATCGTCACTTTATTCAGTTGCCTGTAGTCCACACACAACCTCATAGTACCTTCTTTCTTCTTAACCAATAACACTGGTGCACCCCACGGTGACACACTCGGACGAATAAATTTCTTATCCAACAGGTCTTCCAACTGACTCTTCAATTCAGTTAACTCAACAGCAGACATACGGTACGGAGCCATCGATATCGGCCTAGTACCAGGTACCAAATCAATCGAGAACTCAACTTCACGCTCTGGCGGCAATTCATTCACCTCTTCGGGAAACACGTCAGGAAAATCACACACCACGGCTAGATCGCAAATCACCAGTTTATCTTTAGCCTCCAAAGTCGCTAACAGCATAAACAACTCTGCCCCATCTGCTACTGCCTCATTCACTTGCTTTGCTGATAGAAACAAACTCTTTCCTTCCTCAATCTCAGGAAATATCACGGTCTTATCAAAACAGTTGATATAAACTCGGTTAAACACCAACCAGTTCATACCCAGGATAACATCAATCTGCACTAGTGGAAGACACACAAGGTCCATTCCAAAGTCTCTACCAAAAATACTCAAAGGACAATTCAAACAAACTGAAGTAGTAGTCACTGAACCCTTCGCAGGAGTATCAATCACCATACTTCCATGCATCTCAGATATCTCTAATTTAAGTTTCACAGCACAATCCAAAGATATAAAGGAATGAGTCGCACCTGTGTCAATAATAGCTACAAGAGGAAAGCCATTAATATAACACGTACCTCGGATCAAACGATCATCTGCAGAAGTCTCAGAACCCGATAAAGCAAAAACCTTGCCTCCCGACTGGTTCTCTCTCTTCGGCTTAGGACACTGTGGGCTAATATGACCCACCTCTCCACAGTTGAAATAAGTCACAGTCTTCAACCGGCACTCTGCAGCCAAGTGACCACCTTTTCCACACTTGAAACACTTCTTCTCATTACTGGTACACTCATGGATACGATGTCCAGCCTGACCATATCTGAAACACTTAGCAGGGGCACTGGAGTCTCCCCCACTAGGTCTCCTCATCCCACTCTGTCTCTGGAAACCTTTGCCAACTGCATACGGTTTCCCACGATCATTCTGATTCTTGCCTTTCCTATCAACCCTTTGCTGATAGCTCTATGCTCTGGCCTTGGTATCTTGTTCAAAAATCCTGCAACAGTCCACCAAGTCAGAAAACACTCTGATCCGCTGATACCCAATAGCCTGCTTGATCTCGGGACGTAACCCGTTCTCAAACTTCACACACTTTGAAAATTCCCCATTAGCCTCGTTATAGGGAGTGTAATACTTTGACAGCTCTGTGAACTTAGCAGCATACTCAGTAACAGACCGGTTGCCCTGTTTCAATTCCAAGAACTCTATCTCTTTCTTTCCTCTGACATCCTCTGGAAAATACTTCCTCAGGAATCTCTCTCTGAACACCGCCCAAGTGATCTCAGCATTCCCAGCAGTTTCCAACTCAGTGCGGACAGCAACCCACCAATCATCTGCTTCCTCTGACAGCATATGCGTACCGAACCTGACCTTCTGGTTTTCGGCACACTCAGTCACTCGGAAGATCCTCTCGATCTCCTTCAGCCACTTCTGAGCACCATCTGGATCGTATGCTCCCTTGAACATTGGAGGATTGTTCTTCTGGAACTCACTCAGTTGACGAGCAGCTCCCATTCCCACAACATTCGGATTCCCTCCAAGTACTCCAGCTAGCATACCCAGAGCCTCAGCAATCGCAGCATCGTCTCTACCTCTTCCAGCCATCTCTATTCTGAAAACCCAACAAGCTAAACAATAAGTACTGATAGGGTTACACAACACCTATCACGTACAGGGAAACAGAATAATTACGACTCGACTCGACCGACTATGCTCTGATACCACTAATGTAACACCCTTCTAAAATACCCCAAAATTTAATTAAAACATCAAAACATAAATCAGAGTAAATATGCAACTAAGGGTGTCACACTTGACACTTCACACTGTGTTCCAAAATATCTGGTCATACTCATTTATTTATCAAAATAAACATTTGCATAATTCGCAGCGGATAAAGTCTAACAACAATGCAAAACATGTAACACATTACATGTAAACTTGTCCAACAATCATCAATGAAAAACAAGTAAAACATCCCGTCCCGATGTTACATCTACCAGAGCATGACCCACTAAGGAACTACACTAGACTCCAAGGACTAGCTTCTACTCAATCACTGCTCGTTACCTGAAAAATAGTTGTAAGGGTGAGTTCCTCAATCGATATAATAAGCATTATAAAATATCATGTAATGCTAAGTAAATTAACACATTCATTCACCCTAATCAGATCACACCTTCAGCAACGGCAATATCAACTCATCATCACAATCATACTCAACATAAACATCAAAACATACGTATAATATTGGAACACATCCATTCATATTATACACAATACATACATTATGCAATGAGACTCCATGCATGCGGTACCGACTATTCGTGAACATATAGTTCAACCTCACCGATCAAATCCAGATACGGCTACCAAGCTCACTAGTCCCACTCATTTGAGACCTAGTGACTCACTCACTAATTCCTCACCATGGGAATTAGCTACCACCCCAAGGGCTATGATATGCACGCTAATCACCTAGCATGCAAACATCAACAACAATCCACAATACTCACTCACTAATTCCTCACCATGGGAATTAGCTACCACCATAAAGGCCACAATATGCAAGCTAAATCACTTAGTCATGCAAACATCAACAATCATCCACAATGGACATATGCTCACACTCTAAGCCATAAACAGTCCATTCATAATTTCATACATGATAGATACATTCACAACATTATGCATACCATCGTACATCATCAACATATTTACCACATAATCATATCATGTCATACCACATAATCAATCGCAGTATTAGCACACTCTACTAATACCTATACTGCTCAAAACAACGGGAAATGATCCCTACTCTATCATACATCAGCTAAATTACATTACTCAGCTGAACAACCAAAAACTGCACAACAACAGCACAGAAAAATCACAATCCTGCCCATACGCGTATTGCCTAGTCCCATACGCGTATGGCCCATTTCTCCGCCAATCCCATACGCGTATCACCTGTCTCATACGCGTACGCTACGCGTACCACTTCCCCATACGCGTACCAATAGAGACCAAACCACGTTCAAAACATCATCTTCCTCATCCATACGCGTATTGCCTAGTGCCATACGCGTACCAGACCATCTCATACGCGTATTGCCTAGTGCCATACGCGTATGACCAGAAACCAGATTTCCAGATCTGCTATGGTTTTCTCTGCTACGAGATTCCTCAGATCCAACCTCCCACAGTCCGATTTTTCACAGTAATCGTTCATATCATCTAACACGAATCATACCCTATTCGATTTCACCAATTCTAACATTATTCCATCTAATTCTTACGAATTTCTTCAATTATAACCCATATTTCATTCATCTAATATTTCACAAATTCAGCATACATCATTCTAATCAGAGTCAAATCAATGGTTTATCACTACCCACTACATGTTATCCCATAATACCCATCAAACGACGATAAACCCCCCTTACCTGAGTTAATCCGGCAATCCTTCAGCTTCAAGCTCTTCCTCCCTTCAACCCTTGTTCTCTGGCTCTTTTTCCACTTTTCTGTCTCTTTTTCCTTTTCACGTGAAAATAACCCTTTTTACCAAATGGAACTCTTTATATATATTCCAACTTTATATTCCAATTTATATTATTCCAATAATAATAATAATTCCAATAATATTCCAATTATTTAATTAAATTAATAAATATACTATTAACTTAAATTAAATAATTATCTTATTTTATCGGGGTGTTACACACCCGGCAAGTCGAAAACCTGACAAGGCGGCTTGGGCAAAAAAGGGTATCCCGGTGGATTGAAAACCTGAAAGGGCAATCCAGGCAAAAGTTAGGGATTAAAGCGTATGACTATGTCTCGTTTGGATCACTCATGTAACTTCAACTGATGGTGCTACCTAAATCAAGTTCAAACAGATAAAGATCAATCCAATCGTTTCTGTCTCAACAGCAGAAGATGAGATATTTGAAGATAATGGCAATAGTAGAATTGAAACTCAATAGGATCATTTTTCACATAACTGTTTTCTTTGTTTTATAAAAAATTTACGACGAATTCCTCTTACTAGGATTTCTGTCTCCTTGTACAAACTTGCCTATGTATAGGTCACTTTGTGATATAAATAAAATTTCATCTTTGAATCCAGATTTACTTTTACTCTATTTACATAAGCGAAAACGTCCATTGGTTGTGTTTGAATGTATGTATGCTTTTGAATACGATTGATGTCTACCAGAAATGCATAAAATGCAGTAATAGTATTTACTAAGGATGAACGAGGGTAGTAGTTCAACGAAGCTTCGCCGGTTCATCCCCACTACAAATCCCCAGTAGAGCAAATCTATCTTTATAGATGCTTCGAATTACGTCTCCCCTTGAATTTATGTCCATCTCTTTTATCCTCAGTCGGGATACTCAGGAACTTATTCCTTCAATAGAAGTACGACGAACGAATACGGGAAGTGACAAATACTATACTATCAAACAAGACGGGAATGAGTTCCTCATATTCTTCAGCAACGAATCGGGATTTATTTTCCCTAGCCAGCAGTTGTTATACAAAGATATCCGGACGCTTCAGGCCGCATGATTCATACATACATCATTTACATCATACCATAGCATATCCATAAGTGCATAATACATTTACTTAGATGCACCATGCCATGCATGCATACATATTGCATAAACTAACCTTTTCCTTGCAGGATGGTTATATACAGATAAAATACTATCAACAATTCACAACAGGTCAGAAACGATCTATACGAAGATCTAGTGCTGATACTTAATCATTACTCAAGGTGTCCTTGGATAGTAGGCAAACGGTCTATACGAAGATCTATTCCCTAGTCCAGGATGTTTTCAGGAGAGTTAATCCTGACACTCTTTTGTCCTCAGATAGTAGGCAAACGGTCTATACGAAGATCTATTCCCTAGCCCATGATATTTTCAGGAGATTTCATCCTGATATTCTTTTGTTCTTGGATAGTAGGCAAACGGTCTATACGAAGATCTATTCCCTAGTCCAGGATATTTTCAGAAGATTTAATCCTGATATTCTTTTGTTCTTGGATAGTAGGCAAACGGTCTATACGAAGATCTATTCCCTAATCCAGGATATTTCCAGAAGAGATAATCATCACGAAGATTTATTTCTACTGGTCTATTCAACAATTCAAAACAGTTCAGAGACGATCTATACGAAGATCTAGTGCTGATACTTAATTCAGAAAGAAATCGCCACGAAGATTTGGTTCTGACACTTAAATTAAAAGTATGTTCTTAGATACGATTCAGAGACGGCCTATACGAAGACCTAGTACTGATATCCAGTATCAACATCAAGATATTATCACCTCCTGATATTATGGATGGCGTCTATAAGCCCATCTCCAGTTCTTCCAAGTGGCATCTTCAAGCCCACTTAAGCATATACAGCTAGTCATCAGTGTTACTTTACGCACCGGCGAGTGCAAATTTTTGGGCTTTTGTGTTCAATCCCCTTCAACCTTCCAAGTCACGAATGGCACACAGGCCAATCTAACTCCTCAGGTTTCAGAAAATTGAACAGGGGCAGCTGTTGCACCCCAAAATTTGCCCTCTATTTTTAACTCTAACCAGTTTTTTGTTTCACATTCATTTGCATCATCTTCATAGCATAACATTTTTTTCTGTTTTAATATTAGCCGGAATAATTTCTCGGAATTTACAAACAGACTGGTCAAATTAACTTTTTAACTGTGCCTAAAATTAGTCAACGAAAAAATGTCAAGTTTAAGTTTGCAAATGTCGGTAACATTAATCTGCGGTTCACGTGGTTTAATTTGACATGCTAAAAATATTTTTACGACTATTTTTGGTCATATGTTGATCAGTCTGAGCAGTTTAAACGGTCATAATTTTTATTTCAAAATCCGACCAAACGCTGTATTTTTCCGAGTCATTTATTTCGCGCTGATTATTTTGACGTGTTCATTTTATTTTTTCGAGCATTTTGGTGCCCGACTTTTATTTTTTTTGAGTCTATTTATTTTTATATTGGGTCTAGAATAAATAAATAGGTTAATTAGTTTTTATTTTAATTTTAACTATTTAATTATTTAACTTTATTCAGTTTTTAATTTAATATTGGGTTTCAAAATAAACTTAGGCCCATTATCATTAACCTAATTTGTTCCTATATATATTTACTAGCATGACTGATAGAGGGAGGCCAAAAGACAGAACAAAAAAGAGAAACTGAGAGTGGCTGATCTATACTATCGTACACACAGTTTGGTAATAGTTTATATATGATATATACTTTATCTATTTTGTTGATATATTTGTTACTGTGTTTCAAATACATGTTCATATGTGTGACTGTGTTATGTATTCCAGATACATGCGGTTTGGTTAAATATATCAGGATATCGCCGTTTTGCTTTTTTATGCACATAAGTATAACATGTATAATAATTTGGTTCATTGTATTATGTATTTGATGTGTTTGTTTTTATATAAGTTTTACATGTCTCATAATATATAATATAATATAATATAATAATAATTTTGTTGTTAATAAAAATGCATATGGATCATATAATATATAATTTATAATATGTAACTAGTGTGTTAAATATATATATATTTCTATTTTATGTTATAATTTGATTATGTTTTCGGATCGGATCGTGTCAATACGCCGTTTTCACATATACGTGTATGAGGCGTGACATTTGTGTTATCCGATCCAGTTGCGATGATCGCAATTTTGCGCTAGCAACGCCGTTGTTTTTTTTTAATTCATATTTTTTTTTATATACATATATTTAGATCTGCACATTTTTTTTCATAACTAACTACCCTGATTTTTCCTAAACCCTGACAATTTCGCCACAAACTCTAAATTTCAAACCTAAAACTTTAACCGTGTTATTTCCTCTAAACCATAAACCTTTTCTTAAACCTTAACAAACCTTATTATTATTTCCTATTTTCGCTCATATTTATGTTATTCATACACTGTAACTGCTTCGCCCTTGTAATATTTTAAGTTTTAACTTGTAATATTTTCAGTTTTACTTTTCGCCATCTTTATTATGTAACTGCACCAAAGCGTTGTAATAATTAGGGTTTTATTTTCTGCCATTTTATTTTTCTGCCATTTATTTTTCTGCCATTTAAATTCCTGCCATTGATCCTATATTAACTGCGTGGTTTAGTAATGTAGGGCGTGAAAACCTACTAAATTAATTATTTAATATTTTTCTATAACCTTTATATTTTTTGTAAATAAATAATAAATACTAACTATTTTAATAACTTTTTTTTTACTTACTTATAATAATAAATCCTTATATATTTTGTAAATAAAATCTAATTGACCATTTTTCTAATTGAATAATAATAATAAACCTATTAATCTAGAGATTAATTGAAATACACCGTCAGTGTAAAAGAGTTTTACACCATCAGTTAATTATAGACGTTGGATATTAAAAGAAGTTTGACTTTTATTTTAAAAATCTATAAAGTAATACAAACGGGTGATGGTGATGAATCGATGGTGTAAAACTTTTTACACTGACAGTGTATAGTAATTAATCTCATTAATCTAATAATTTGATATTTTCTATAATCTTTATTTATTTTGTAAATAACTAACTTAATATTTTTCATATAACTCTTTTATTTTATAATTTGTACATTAATGTATTTTAAATTCTTTTATTATTACTAATTTATTTTAAACTCATATTTTTCTAATAACTTCTAAAAAAATCTAACTTGTTTAACCTAAAATAATTTCTTTTAAAAATTCTAACCTTTTTATTATCACTTTATTATTATTGTTATTTTATTATTGTTTTATTACCATTGTTTATTTATTATTTTATTATTATTTGCTTTTATCTATTCTATTTTTGCTTCATTATTTTCCTTATTTTAATTTTGTTTTATTTATAATATTAGGAACAAATGTATAGGTTGTAAATTTATTCTTTCTCGCCTGATTATTATGTATCTGTCCCATAGCCATGTAATAGTTTAGGAATTTATTTTTCTTGCTTTTATTTTTGTAAATATTTATTGCGTGGTTAGTAATTTAGGGAGTGCAAAAAACTAACTGTAAATAATTGAACTTAGAAAATTAAATTCAAGACAAATATCTGAAAAATAACACTCACACACGTAAGTCGATCTTTGATCGCCATCTGTACTTCCTAGGGTATTCCTCTTGGTTGCCTTCTTTAAATGGTCAAGTCCCTCGAAAACAGGGGTGTCTTAAGCAAAGTCCCTTCAAACAGAAAAATCATCAAGTCCCTATAAACTTAAAAGATCAAGTCCCTACGAGGTTGCCTACGATATAATGATCTTGTCCCTTCGGTAAATATGATGATAGTCCCTAGGAGTTGCTAAAGACACCCCTTATGTTGCCTTCATTGACCATACGATGACCCTACGCCCGTCCCTTAAACACATCCAAGATAATGACTACCTATTCCTTAATAATAGGGACAGTCTTACCATTGGAAGAATATACGAGAACACGAAAGACTTAATCTAGGGTAGGTATCTCATAGTTACTTGCTCACACTTTTCAAAATTACTTTTACACCTCACAATTTCTAAACTAGGCTTTGTATACACCCATACGAGGGTCATTACAAAGTACTTAAAGAAATTTTTCTAATCACACACTACACTCTTGCAAACAAACAAAGTGAGCTAAGTAACTAAGAGCCCATGGATAACCATGGATATAAAGGGTGTTAATACCTTCCCTTTGTATAACCTACCCCCCGAACTCAAAATCTTTTTAAGGTCTTTCCTGTTCTTTTATGTCCTTTCCTTTTGGATAAAATAAAAGTCGGTGGCGACTCTTGCTATCCGCAACATTTAACTAAAGTCAGTTCTCCCACCGTGTTACACACACACATCATAATAATGATGAATAACATGAAGGGTTACTTTCACTCATCCAAGCAATTAAATCAACAATAACTCAAATCATGCGATCATCAAAACAAATACCAAATCATGTGAAAAATGAGAATCAAGAGGTCTTTCAAGGGTTGTAATATGGCTTGGGTTACAAGAAAGGATATGATTAAGAGAATTCAACAAAATTGCCTATCCTAAGGGAGCATTTCCATATATTCAACTCTACACAATTTCCATTTCTTTGATCCCTGTCTTTTTTTTTCTTTTTACATCCACACAACCATGAGCATTTTCTTTGTTTTTTCTATCTTTTCTTTTCTTTGCTCTATGGTTTCAAGGGTGATTTCTTTTTCTTGTTTCTTTTCATATTTTCACCCTTTCATAAAAACTCACTTTTCCAAGTTTCTAATCAAATCGTTTTACTTTACTCCCCCAACTTTAGATTCCAAAACCAAATTAATTCAATAATGCTCCCTACTTAGACATAAGCAAAAGGCAAAATTTGCAAACAACTCGGTTTGAGGGTTCGATTGACACGAAAGAAATTAGGATTCATTTATTCACAAAATTTTCAATTGATTTTACACTTATCAATCAAATGAATCCTAAGGTAAGCTCAAAGGGGGTTAACTAAGGATTACTCCTCACAAGGTTCGTTGATTCAAAACTTTTAGGTCAAATGGTTTTTCTCAACAAACAATGCCTCTATCATTTCCAATATTTTCACACAAAAATAGCTTGATGCATGATTTAGCATGATAAGAATGAGTTGAAATAATGCTCGGTTTCCCGCATTTTAGTGTACAATGGAAAGCCTCCTCACAATTGGTTAAGTATTATTTTGATTCAAAAATGACATATATTTCAATGAATTTATGATATGGAATTTGCACACACCATCAAACTACTCATGTTAAGTCTAGAAAGCGATAGAGTGTACCTTGAAATGCCGACACTAATTCTTATCATCACCACTCGAAGTGTCCTATGCTTCTTTCTTTGCGAACATTTCTTGGTTTCTTTAAGCTTGACTTAAGAGTAAGAACAATTAAACAAAAAAATGTTGGTAAACCAATTTGATGGTAACACACTTAAATCTCAAAGAGTATTCATGCAATTATCAAAACAACTAACAAACCAAAGTTTTGGTGAACTAGAGCCACCCAAAAGTACAATCAAAATTTTACAAAAGCAAAAATAATACAAAGAAAACTCAAAATAAAAACAAACTCCTCAAATTCACAAACTCCTCAATTTCACAAACTCCTCAATCTTCCTCCTCTTGGCCACCACCAACAGATCCAAGGACGTCCTCCATCTCATCGCTATGGTTTGCACCACCTCCTGCACCCTCCATAAAAGCTGGCATGCCCTTAGGCCAATTAGCATAAGCAACATATTCCGCTTGGGAAGGAAATGTGCGGGCTTCAGGTGCAAGGAAAGTGTTATGAAATTGTTGTTGCATAGCATCAAAGATAAATGATTGAGATCTCCTAGAGGCCTCAAAGCTCTCACAACAATAATAAGCAAATGCCATCTGATCGAAAGCTGGAGTAGTGCGGGGTCGGGGTCTAGAGGACGAAGTCCCAGCTCCTTTGGCTCTGTCCATCTGGCTCTGGCAGAACCTATTCAGATAAGCATCGTTAATAACACTAGTAATAGAGAAATGTACTTCATCCGGAATGGAAACATTCACCCGTCGGCAAAGTCCCATAATCAACCCCGGGTATGCAAGAACACCTGCTTTACCACCAAATTTTGTTATGCTTATAGCCATCTTGCGCATTTCCCCCACAATGATTGATGCTACCTCAACAGATTTTCCGATCATGATGTAAGACAGTAAACACCCTACATCCAAAGGGATAGTGGTGTTGTGGCTCCTTGGCCGGATATTGTTCAACAACAGCACCAAAAATGCCTTTGCTTCTAGATTCAGATTTTCTCTTTTCCATGACTTTGGGAGTCCTTGATCATTTAAGTCAAATTTCTTTCCTTTAAGGCATAAGGTAGCGCTCACCGCTGGAAGATCCCAAACATTGGCCAATTCCTGGGTACGATACTCGCACCCCTCATTCTCTCCCAAGGTGAGAGGATTACCAAGATATGTGTTAATTGCATCTTTGCCGAAAGAAATAATCTTGCCTCTTACTCTTGTTTGGTAATTGAAAGCTACTCGCTCTTCAAGATGCATAGCATTGGCATAAAACTCTCGTACAATATCATAATTGATTGCCGACTCTGGTTCACAAAGTTTGGTCCACCTTCTTCTCTCAAAATTTGATACCAAATTCCGATAAGTCCCACCCGGTGATAAACGGATGAACCTTTCCGGTTGGATGGTTCTCTTGATTAATTGTTCAAATCGTTCTTCAAGTTCGTCACTTGTGAACCGTCTCAATGAACGAGAAGGACCGGAAGCCGTGGTTTTTGTTCTCTTAGACATCTACAATAAACATCAGAACAACCACACAACAAAACATGAAGGGAGTTAGCAATCAACAGCATAAAACATGAGACTGGAATTTCCCAGTTCGCGGTGCGAAGGCCCGTTCGCAGCGCGAACCCTGCGAACCAGGAAAATTCCAGGAGCCTTCTAGGGTTCCTAAGGTTTGCACTACCAACAGACATAATCACAATCTCTCTCCTCATCCTAGTCTGAATCCACATTAGACATGCAAGGTTATTTCAACTGTCAACTTTCGATTTTTTTTTGCAAAACCCTATTCATACCTAAGTGAGAACCCAAAAGGAATGGGAAGAGAAAATGAAAAGAACAAACATACCTTGTTAAAGAGCACTTGATTCTTTGTTAACAGTTGGGATTTGGGAAATGGAGAGGGAATTTTTTTTTTAGTTTTGGAAGTTTTGGAAGTGGGAGTGGAAAAGAGTTGCTGTTTTGCTGTTTTGAAAATAAAAGAGAGTGGACAGAAAACTAACCTAAACAGAATTTAAGTGGTTCTGCCACACTCCGTTTGCTGGGCCAACTTTGTTCGCGGCGCGAACTGAAGCTTTCCATTCAGTTCGCGGGGCGAACTGAAGGAATTTCTGAAAAAATTAATTTGCAGTGGACAGAACCCAAGTTTCACAAAAATTAACACAATAGAATATCATAACAGCAGAATTGAGAAAATATAAAATGCAGACTTACAACGTTGGGTTGCCTCCCAACAAGCGCTTTGTTTAACGTCGTTTTGAGCTCGACGGTTCAATGATTAGCTCGATCCGACTAGGGAGATAACACAAACATCTCGATTCACTTTGCCACTATGGTAGACTTTGAGTCTTTGTCCATTTACAGTCCAGCTCTCCTGTGACTTTGGATCCTCGACCACAATGGCCCCATAGTGGCGCACTTCCTTGACAACAAACGGTCCTGACCACTTTGACTTCAGCTTACCAGGGAATAACTTCAATCTTGAGTTGAAAAGCAATACCATTTGTCCAACTTGAAACTCTTTATGACGGACCTTTCCATCATGATATGCTTTTACCTTTTCCTTGTAAAGTTTATTCGAATGGTAAGCGTTGTTCCTTGATTCCTCCAATTCATGGAGTTGTCCTTTTCTTCTTTCTCCAGCTAAAGTGGAGTTGAAGTTCAAGAATTTGAGAGCCCATAATGCTCTATGCTCCATTTCTACCGGAAGATGACAAGTTTTCCCATAAACCATTTGGAATGGCGTTAGTCCAATAGGTGCTTTGTAGGCGGTACGATACGCCCACAAAGCTTCATCCAGTTTGAAAGGCCAATCTTTTCTTGAATTCGAGACTGTTTTCTCAAGGATCCGCTTGACTTCCCGGTTAGAAACCTCCGTTTGACCATTCGCTTGTGGGTGGTAGGGAGTGGTCACCTTGTGCTTTACACCATAATGTTGCAAAACTTTTTCTAGAGGTGTATTGCAAAAGTGTGATCCTCCATCACTTATCAACACCCTAGGCACACCAAAACATGAAAATATGTTTTTCTTTAAAAATTTAATCACTGTTTTGGCATCGGCCTTAGGTGAAGCAATTGCTTCCACCCACTTCGAAACATAGTCAACGGCCACTAGTATATACTCATTTGAGAAAGAAGAGGGGAATGGGCCAACGAAATCAATACCCCAACAATCAAAAACTTCTACTTCTAGCATGTTAGTTAGAGGCATTTCGTCCCGTTTGCCTATTCCTCCACTCTGTTGGCATGTATCACAACTCTTCGCGTGTTCATATGCATCTTTAAATAAAGATGGCCAATAAAAGCCCGATTAGAGCACTTTAGTGGCTGTTCTCAAACCGCTATAGTGACCTCCATACGGAGAGTTGTGACAATGCCAAAGGATGTCTCTTGACTCCTCAATTGTTACACACCTTCTCAAAATATTGTCTACACCCACTTTAAACAAATATGGATCATCCCACACATAATATTTTGCATCCTCCAAGAATTTCCTTCTTTGATTACTAGTGAGGTCTTCCGGTGTTAAACCGGTTGCCTTGTAATTAGCAAAATCGGCAAACCAAGGCCTCACTTGAATCGCATACAGTTTTTCATCCGGAAATTCTTCTCTTACTTCCTCTTCTTTGTTTGTAATGTCCACATTGACCAAACGAGACAAATGATCCGCCACCAAGTTTTCGGAACCTTTTTTATCCCGGATTTCCAAATCAAACTCTTGCAATAAGAGAATCCAACGAATTAGTCTTTGTTTGGAATCTGGCTTGGTTAGCAAATATTTGATCGCCGAATGGTCAGTGTAGACTACAACTTTTGACCCGATCAAGTAAGTTCTAAACTTTTCCAATGCGTACACTATAGCTAGTAATTCTTTTTCAGTTGTCGTATAATTGACTTGTGCCTCATTTAACACTTTACTAGCATAGTGGGTAGCATGAAAAACTTTATCTCTTCTTTGACCCAACACCGCACCAACCGCATAATCGCTTGCGTCACACATAAGTTCAAAATCAAGTTTCCAATTTGGTGCCACGATTATAGGCGCGGTGACTAACTTTTCTTTTAAATCAAGGAAAGCTTTAAGACATGACTCATCAAAAAGAAAGTGCGTACCTTTGTTAAGCAAGTTACTCAATGGCTTTCCTATCTTCGAAAAATCTTTGATGAATCTCCAGTAGAAACCGGCATGTCCGAGAAAGCTCCTTATTCCTTTTATATTTGTTGGAAGTGGTAATTTCTCAATGACTTCCACCTTAGCTTTGTCAAATTCTAATCCTTCGGAGGAGATCTTGTGACCCTTGAATTTCCTTCATTTGTTGTGGAAGCTTGGCCATTTGTTGAGTAAGCAACTCCATTTGTTGAGAAAGTAGTTTGTTTTGAGCAAGGATGGCATCATTGGTATTTAACTCAAGAACTCCCGGTTTACGTTGTGAAGGACTACGGTCATGTTGACTTTGACGATCATTGAGTGCCATCCGGTCAATAATGAGTTTAGCTTCTTCCGCATTCTTTGACATAAGAGAGCCACCCGCGGTAGCATCCAAAAGTGTCTTGTGAGTTGATTGGAGCCCATTTAGAAAAATATGGATTTGAGTGAGCTCATCAAAACCATGACCCTTGCATTTCCTCAACATTGACTTGAATCTTTCCCAAGCCTCATTTAGAGACTCGTTGCTTCCTTGAGTGAATACCGCAATAGCCGTTTTGGCTTTCATGAATCGGGATTGAGGGAAATATCTTTCTAAGAACTTTTCTTCTAGCAAATTCCAATCCGTCATCACTCTTGGTGCTTGATCAAGGTACCACTCTTTTGCCTTTCCCACTAAGGAGTGTGGGAACATCCTCTTGAATAATGCTTCTTCACCCGTTTCATCAATTCCCGTAGAACCCGCAATCTCATAGAATTTGATGAGATGGGTATACGGATCTTCATGGTCCATTCCGGTGAATGGATTTGCATAGAGAAGTTGGAGGATTCCGGTCTTCATCTCCGTATTCCTTCCTCCACGAGCAAATTGAGCATTCCTTCTTGGACTATTAGCGGACATTTCGGTACGATTGTCATCCGCCATGTTTCCGTCACAAACCTCTACAACCACTTCTTCAATTTGAACAAGTGCGGAAGTAGATGCTTCTTCTCTCCGGTTCCTCTCTTCGGCTAGTTTCCTTCTTCTTCGTGTTTTGCTATTGAGCTTTCGAAATGTTCTTTCAATTTCGGGATCGAATTGAAATTGCTCCTCGGTAGCTTTTCCTCGCATGCACTAGAATCTACAAAACTAACAAACCAAGTGAAACACAAGAGGGATAGTAATAAAAGTAACAAACTTAAAATAATGAATTATTGCAATGCTTGTAATATCGAACACCAATCCCCGACAATGGCGCCAATTTATTGAAAAGTATATTTTCGGCAAATATTTTAATATCGTATCCACAGAGATTGGTTGTTATTACCGCCGTTCTATAATCCAAATTGTTATAAGTTTAGAGAGTAACCAAGTTGTTTTGTTTGAAAAGTTATCTTTCGAGTAAAATGTCACTAAAATAATAAACTAGTTTTAATCAAATGTAAAAGGCTTGGCAAGATTGGAGTTCACTATTCAAATTGCTTATGATTCCTTATGACAACTATATAGATTCAAGATTATTGATGATGTTCAAATATCCTCTCAATATCATTTATGTCTAAATGATATTGTGATAATCACTATATTAATCTTTAGACGATTTCTCCACCTAACTATCAATATAACAATCTTTAATGGTTGATACAAAAGAAGAGTAGTGAATAAATCTATCTCTACAACTTATTCACTACTTGAAAGTATATTTTATGTCAAGACTTAAATAATCTCTTTCAACAACTACTCAAATCTCATATTCAATTTAGGGCAAAAATATCATTCAATACATCAACAATCTTTCATCATATATAAGAGTTAAATGGAATACATAAACAAATAAGAATAGTTACTACCTCCAATCTTGACAAAATGGGGTTTAGCTCCTCATCATCATTTTGGACAGCCAAAGGAAATGAAGAATAAAACTCTGTTTTTCTCTTACAAAATATCAAACTATCAATGAAAAAAATGAACAATTTCCATTCTGTTTTCTAAAAAGGGTTGACCTTTCCTAAAATGCTCATTTTCATCTAAAGCTGAAAAGCCCCCTAAAACAGATACAGAAATGACAAAACACAGTTGGCCTTGAAAACATCACACTTGGCCAAAACAGCTTGCTGGATTCGCAAGGTTCGCGGCGCGAACTGAAGCTACTTCAGCTTCCTTGCCTTGCAAGCTTCATCCAATTAATCTTCCAAGTGTTAATCTTCAAAATTAGGCCTCCAAATTGCATTCAACACTTCTTCCAAATTATGATCAAGCATTCCGAAGCTCTCTTGCCCAAAAATTCTGAAAAACTAACAAATATGTGAAATAACTACTCAAAACAAAATAAATTAAACCTAATTGCATTTATACAAAATAGTGAGAATAAAAGTGTGTAATTACATCAAAACTTGGTAAAAGGGACCAATAAAATTATATAAAAAGTAATACTAATTGGTCCCTAACACCTACCATGATTAAGGATTGTATGGAATTCGCTAAAGACTGCCAAGTGCATGCAAGCATACAACATGTCCCTGCAAGCGGACTCCACTCCATTATGAAACCTTGGCCTTTTAGAGGTTGGGCATTGGACCTAGTTGGAGAAATTCGATCAACGTCATCTAAAGGTCCAAGATACATTCTAGTGGGTATAGATTATTTCACCAAGTGGATTGAGGTTATACCCTTAACGAATATGGACCACGAAACTATAATCGAATTCATCCAGAAGCATATTATCTATAGGTTCAGAATCCAAGAAACTATTACAACGGATCAAGGTCAATTTTCACTGGTCCAAAAGTCTAGGAGTTTGCTAAGGAAATGGGGTTCAAATTATTGACGTCTACATCCTATTACGCTCGGGCTAATGGTCAGGTCGAAGCAACGTATAAGGTAGTGATTGGGTTAATTAAAAAGCATGTGAGGAAGAAGCCAAGAAATTGGCACAAGACATTGGACCAAATTTTATGGGCATATCGAACCTCCCCTAAAGAGGCTATAAATGCTATGCCTTTTTGGCTAACATATGGTCATGATGCCATTTTGCCAATCGAAATCTACTTGCAGTAAACAAGGATTCAAAGAAACCATGAGATTCCATATGAGTCTTATTGGAACATGATGTTGGATGAATTAGTTGATTTAGACGAAGAAATATTAAATGCCTTAGAGTTATTAAAAAGGCAGAAAAGAGAGTAGAAAAATCATACAACAAAAAGGTTAAAATTAAACTATTTTCAACTGAAGATCTAGTGTGGAAAGTGATTTTACCCATGGATCGAAAAGATAGAACATTTGAAAAATGATCCCCTAAGCGGGAAGTCCCTTTTCAAATTATTCAAGTTTTTTCAAATGGCACATACGAAATTGAAGAATTGGCTGAAGATCGGAGGCTCTTGAGAGTAAATGGGAAATATTTGAAGAAATATAAGCCTGCACTTCAGGAGATAAAAATTAAGAAAGAGTAATTCATGCATGACAGTCGAAGCCAAAATGGTAAAATCAAAATTAGACAGATGGCCAAAATGGCTAAGTCATTACATAAAAAGCCTCAAAGGGCTTAAAAGTCATTACATTAGAACTGAACTGCGTAGGAGACAAACACTTCAAATAAATTCGACCAGTTCAAAAGGGGAGAGATTCTTTCACCGTCTGGTACTTCGACTTCTGAAGTTGTAAGCGACGCTCCCGACCAGATTTGTAATAAGTAAGAGTGTCGATTTCTTATCCCAACTTTTAGGCCCTTTCCACATGATGCAAGCCAACGTGAACTCCCCCCAGCACATCTCCATATAGATTTAGGAGTTTATCTTTGCGCTCCTTAGACTTGACAATTTTGGTTTGCAACTCTTTGATTTGTTACTCCCAAGCTTCAATTTTCTTGTCACAGGCTTCAACCTCCTTCTATTTTTTCTCAGAAGCCTTCTCCATTTCAGCACTTTTTGTAATGGATTCAGCGGCGGCTTCCCATTCTGCTGTTTGGGTTTCTGCTTTGCTTTGAATTTTGTTAGGAGCTTCCCTTATTCGACTAAGGTTAACAACAACATAATTAATCAGCAGCCCCAAATCCATGATAAGATATGCGACTTCTGAAGAAGCATGTACGACATCAATTTGTTTCAGGAGGTTTTTAATCCCGTAGGAGGCAAAAGTGTCATTCTATAAAAGTTGGATCAGGTCAATATCGAATGCCTTCTCTTTAAGTTTCTGGATCACTTTGCTACCATGGCTTGTAGTTGGCCCCCCTGACACTGTCGAAGTGCTACGACTTTTCTCTGACGAGCTACCCCTGGTGCTGATAATGGCTTTTAGATATTCCTATGGATTGCTTCGTTTTATCACTTCTAACTCTGCAGGAGATAATGCAGTGGTAGTGTCAGTCGAAGGTGTTATGGTGTTTTTGGCAGCATCAACTTTCGGGTTGGTCTTGGGCTATTCCGGTGTTTGTCGATCCTCTCGTACATTCCTTTCCTCATCACCATCATCATTTCGTCCTTCATCCTCGTCCTCTGGGGGTTCTATGTCAAAGTTAAACAGGTATGGATCCTCTTCTTCTTCGTCATCATGATCACCCATACCTTGGCTAGTTTCGGGGGAACCATCTTCAGATTCGTCTTCCGAAATTTCCCCAGCATCTTGCATTTTTGCATCTTTTTCCACTAGGACATCTTCATCTTGTTCATCCCCATATTCAAAGCCACTAGTATGGGAATGCTGAGTGATAGTTTTTGGTGGAGAATCTTCCTGTATTTCTGCAGCAACATTGTTTACTTCGCCCATATACCCTTTTTCGGAGTCAACAGGAGTTGTGGGATGACATGTGGGAGCCCCACTGCTTTCAAGGAGGATCGTGACGTCAGTTGGTTTGACGGTTGGATGTTGGGAGCTTCCTGCAACAACCTGAAAATAAGAAAAATATTGGGTGAGTTGAAAGTAGAAGAAGATGCAGTTAATTAGTCAAAAGTTAAGGTAAAGTATTTTACCTTAGGGCCTTCAACTCGAGGACTGGAGTTATCGCTCTCCATTTGTTCTAGAGTCTCCTTCGACTTTGGCCCAGATTCAGCACCAGGTATTTTTAGGGCATGAGATTTCTTTGCCTTGCTAGTTTTTACTTTCAAATGGACAAGAGCACCCTGAAGCTTCAGTTGTTTCTTCTTCCTTTGTTTAGTGGGTTTGAAAGTGTCTAGGGATAGGTCATCGTCATCAGACTCGATTGCTTCAACCTTAGGTTCTTTTAGTTTTCTTTTCTTGGGGGTTAGTGGTGGTTTTCGGCTAGTCTGAGGAAAAAAGAGAGTGCAAATAATTAGCAATATGAAATTGATACATAAATCAAAGGCGTCAATATATGGAATATATATACCTTTGTTGTCGCTCCTTTACTGGTGTCTTCCTCTCTTGCTTCGATGGACTTTTTTGCTATATGTGCAGCTTTCTTGGGCGGATTTTTACAGCAAAAAAGAACCAAATTATTGCAAGATGAAGAAGTAAGAAGGATCAAGAGAAGGAGTGAGTCGAAAAACCTCCCATTCCACACCTCCATAGATTTCAGACTCTACGTGAACATCTTATATGCCAATATGAAGGTGCCCTTTGAAACTGTCCAAGTTGTGCTTAGTCAAAACCACCCTGTTAGCCTTTTTCTGAGATTCTTGTCGAAGGATTTTTATAAAGTCCCCACAGACAAACCAGTCTGGAAATAGAGGGCTAAAAGCCACACCAAATTCATCACTTGGTAGTCGAGGGAATTTATGAGGATACATATTAAAAGCAGCTTGGTACCGTTGCTCAGGTTTAACGTACGAAGGTAATTTTAAAAATTCCAGTTTTTTGGTAAATTTCTCCTTCAGAGTGATTGCTGCATCGCAGACGGTTCGACTAAGATCATTAGGTATATAGGAAGTTTCAAAGTACTTTTGGAATGCTTGGATTTATTTTATGTGATTCAAAATACATTTCTTAACCTTCTCCTTCACATAAGTAAAAGCATTGGTGAGGTGATGATGAAATGCAGAAACATTAAAAATTTCTTCTTCATAGTAATCACGCAGCCAAATGTCGAATTCATGAGTACATAGAAAGTAAGGTTTGAAGGCGACTGAAGTAAGTTTTGTTTGGCCACCATATCTAGCTATTTGTATGCTGCTGGTAGACTTAGTGTGGATTACATTGTAAAGAATGAGGGAATTATTTCTTGCATAAAGAGGTTTTGGAAGGATCTGAATGAGACCAAATTATCGTGCGACAAGATTTGGTTGATATGTTATAAGGGTAACCTGGCTTTTCGATTGGTTAAGCCTTAGGGATAATACCCTGGGAGTAAGGAATGCTTCCCAAATAACGAAGAATTCAACTTCTTTATCTTTCGACGGGGAGGGGAATCTCCTCGTGAACCACTATGGACCGGATGTTCTTGAGGCGAAATGAGTCATAACTGGAGTGAAGTTATAGCGCTTAGTGAACATCATTACGTAATTGGTGAAGCTTTGTTGAAGGTTTCGACCTTCATCACTTGGAGTTAACATAGATAAGTTTGTCCCTTCGGCTATCCTATTCTTCATTGCATCATCATCCACGTCGATAGGGTTGTGAATTAGAAGACATGCTTCAAAACTAGCATTCAACCATAATTATAGCATCTAGAAGGGTCCAGAAAGTAGTAAGTTCCCTTTTATTTGGATGTTTTTAAGGGAAATTACACCTTCGCCTAAAGATTCATAAAGGTTGTCCAAAATCATTTCGCTGAAGCATACGTTGCGCCCATCATGAAGTTGGTTTGCCATTGTAAGGAACTTCTTTGCTACTTGGAGAGACTTCGAACAAAAAACACAGTAAGATAGCCACAAAGCCAGAACAAGAATATGCTCTGTGTCAGAGACTTCGTCAACATCCTTATCATGATAATATGATATGTGTGTGGTAAAGGTAGCCCTAGAGGTGTAGAAGCCAATAGTGTTTTTGGATAGAAAATTTGGATCATAGGTTTCACAAGTGGACTTAAGCCCTGTGATGGAAGCTATGTTGAAGAGTGTAGGCATCATCGTTCCACATGGGAGGTAAAAAGTATGGTGGGTACTATCCCAAAAATATAAGGAAGAAACTAGCATGGTCTGGCAATAACCAGGTCCTACTTTCGACAATTGTATTAAGTCGAAAATACCCATTTCTTTCCAGACTTGGGATTTCTTCTTCTCTATTTTTTCCAACCAACCTAAATAATCAGAAGGGTCCCTAAATAAAGGACAGGATAGAAAGACCCTAAAACCATTATTCATATATGTTAAGTCAATGGGTTCATCGATCGAAGGGTTGCCCTGATTATCTGGGCTAGGGTTTTCCTCAGTATGGGTTTCCTTACTAACCTTAGGTTTTTTGGCGCAAGCTATGGGTTTATACCCGTGGTAAGTTGGGGGAAATTCCTTGAGCTTATCATGATCAACATTTGGATTTGATAAGGGTTCTATCATTGCATGAGTTTTTCCAGAGATAGAAATAGGAATCGATACCTGTGATTGAAAGATTCTCATATGTTCTTCAGTAAAAGGTTGTGGAACATATTGTTGATTACCCATGGTATTTGGACCAAGAATCCTGTCAACAAGAGGAAGACCCTGAGATATTTTAGAATCCTTTATGTTTTTGGTGGATTCCTTGGTAGCTTTTGCAGATGACGCCATTGTTGCGGAAAGATTAAAGGAAGAAGTAAAATGTTTTTTTTGTTTGAGGAAGATGAAGAGTAGAATAAAAGTGTTGTTTGAGGAAGCTCAAAATATGAAAAGTTGGAGAGAAGTGTTAAGTGTACCTATTTATAAGCTGCTGAAGTGGAAGCGATTTTTTGTTGAGCATTACTGGGTGAAAAGAAAATGGGACACGTATCAGTTAAAATGACCATGATAAACGGTAGCATTTAAAGGCTAACCATGATCTCATTGGGGCTAGGAAACATGATGATTACCTAAGGATCCTCACATGGGTTTTGAGGAGACGTTTTGCAAAAGTTGTGACTATGACAGTGACATCATATCAGATGAATAGTTTGTGACGTCGAGTTGGATTGTCAAAAAATGCCATTTTCTTCATTATGTCGAAAAATACATTTTTGGGGGGCAATTTGTTGATTGGGAATTTCAATGTAAGGCTGGAGCTAATAAACAAAGAAGAGAGAATGCTTTGGAAGATATTTCTGATTTCGACATGAAGAATATGGTATAAGAAAGTCAATAGAAGTTTGCCTTGTGTAAGAGGGGATTGCTGTGAGACTTATAAGTATTCCTAAGTTCAGAATGATATTGCGACAGAAGAGTTCGTTCGACACCTATTTGAATTTGAACAAAAGAGGAATAACTGTATTTCATTCTTATCCAGATTTGAAGAAAAGACTCGTGAAGTGTTGTCCTGAATTGCAGACATGCCGAGTGCGACGTGTCAGTGCCTGGAGAAAAGTTGTTGGTAACGGTTATTTCGACTTAGTATATATAAGAGTCTTAGTGTTAGGATTCAGGGTATTCAATTGTTGTACGACCACTCAGAATTACTCAAAGTATCTAGTGTGTTGAGAAATGAGTATAATTGAGAATGTACATTTGATAACACCACTTTCTTTATATCAACCAAAGTTTATTTATACCTTTTATCCAAAATTTATCTTTTATTACAAATCATTTATCAAGCGCTTTTTTACACTTTCTTTACATTCTACAATTTATCCCTTTGAAAACGCATTAAACAAACATTCTTCATACATGAATATTGTCGAAGTGTTCATCCTTTTTCAAATACAATTTTAAACAATAACACATGTCATAGGATCAATCTGGTTGATCCCGTGAGTAACCAAAGTGTCCTTAATTTGGAAGACCAATGGTTGTTTACCAATTTTCACGGTAAACATATATACAAACTAACAATTAGGAATTTAGAGGTACCTTGTACAACCCACACCATAAAACCTTCGCCCTGGATTCTGAGATATCCACGCAGTAATAAGAGGTGAATCCAATTCACAGTAATATTACATCCTTCTCGTCCTAGTTTTGAGAAGAGGAGTTTGATATTTGCACAAACTCAGAATCCATAACAGCTTGAAACACTTTTAACGATTGAAATAAGAACAAGGTTGAAATAGAAATGGCGATGTGAAACGAAGCAGAAAGGGAAGGCGGTGTGAAGACTCAGAAAGCTAGGGCAACAAAGAACATACCAATTTTAAATATAACAATTAAATTAAATATTTTGTTTTTGTTATTTATAATGACTCGACATAAAAAAAAGGATTAATTACTATACACTGTCGGTGTAAAAAGTTTTACACTATCGATTTATCACTATCACCCGTCTGTATTACTTTATAGATTTTTAAAATAAAAGTCAAATTTGTTTCAATATCCAACGGTCATGATTAACTGACGGTGTAAAATCATTTTACACTGTCAGTGTACTTCAATTAAATCCTAAAAAAAATTGATACGTTTGAAAAAAAATTCACATAAACATGTTTTGGATAAAAAATGAGATGAAAGACCAAAATTATTTTAAAAAAATAGGAGGACTAAATCCGTGAGTAGACCAAAACAGGGATCAAAATTGTAATTTAGCTTATTAATTATTATTTGCTAACATATTTTTCTTTTATTATTTGGAATGTTGTTTTGATAGTTTTGTTATTACATTAGGAAATTATTTAAAAATTGGATTCAATTTGTACCCTCTCTCTTTTAATCTTTATATATATATATATATATATATATATATATATATATATATATATATATATATATATATATATATATATATATATATATATATATATATATATAAAATCAAATTTTGAGGACAAAGCTTTTATTAGGATGAGAAAATTATAACACCCCAATATTTAATATATTTTATCTATATGTCGTAATGATTATCTTAAATTATTTGCCTAAACATATATAATTCATTTAAATTTATTATATCATAGAAACGTTAATTTAATTAAGTTTGTGTTTTTTAAAATCACAATGTATTTTTAACAAGAATTTAAATTCTAATAATGTATTTTTTAAAACTATTTTAAATCAATTAAAATATATAATTAATAAATTACTCTAAATATCTGCTATAAAAATAAAAATGATTATGCTTCTTGGTGAATCTTTTATTTCACATGAATACAATTAAAATATAATCCTCTTTTATTAATTTCAATTTTCTTAATTTCATCCGCATTGCCATCCACATTCATTGCGGGGGTTACAATGTTTATACTCCATCCACATTCAATACTATCCACTTTTATAAAAGCACATAACTATTTAATAATAATAATAATAATAATAATAATAATAATAATAATAATAATATTATTATTATTATTATTATTATTATTATTATTATTATTATTATTATTATTATAACTTGTGTCACACTATTTTCAAGGATAAAAAAATGTATTTTTTTTAATAATTATTATTATTATTATTATTATTATTATTATTATTATTATTATTATTATTATTATTATTATTATAACTTGTGTCACACTTTTATACTCCATCCACATTCAATACTAACCACTAATGAAGATATATTTTTCATTGATAGTATAACTAGTCACACTATTTTCAAGGATAAAAAAAATGTATTTCTTTATTTAGTTAAGCAAAATCCTGATGTCAATATTGACACCTCAAAAATAATTGAAGGCTCCGGAAGAATCAATATATTGTTATGTAGAGGAATGTTATTGCACATTGATAATGCATTATATTTCTCCAAGTCTCACATTAGTTTATTAAGTTTTAAATATATCCATTTAAATGGGTACCATATTGAAATAATAGATGAAGGATGTATTGAATATCTTTATATTACAAAACACAATTCAGACATGTATAATGGAAAATCTACTAGCTTTCTCCTATCTTATCTCTTGTACCACACTTATATTAGTACAACTGAAACACATGTTATTGTAAATCAAAAGCTTATAAATAGTGATAACTTTGTAATTTGGCAAGATCGGTTGGACCATCCTGGTTATATTTATGATGCAAAAAAAATTGAAAATTCACGTGGCCATTAATTAAAGAGTCGAGAATTTATTTAGTCAAATAAGTTCTCATGCAGCTCTTGCTCACATGGGAAGTTGATAAATCAATCATCACCAACAAAAATTAGAAATGAATGTATCAAATTTGTAGAGCGTATACATGACAATATTTGTGGGCTAATACACCTATCACGTGGACCATTTAGATATTTTATGGTTTTAGTTGATGAATCAACTAGATGGTCACATGTTTGTTTGTTGTCAACTCGCAATCAGACATTTGCGAGATTGCTAGCTGATCCGATGTCGCGCGCGGGTCAAAACGAGTGTTTTTTTCAAAAACGTAGTACGACGACAATTTTAACTCGGATATCGTTCTCACAAGGATTCTTGATTATTATTATCCAAAGGTAAATCGAATTAGGGGGTTGTTTGGTTTGGTGTTCGATTAAGAAAAAGTGATTATTAAAAGCAATTCTTGAAATAAGCTATTATGAAATAAGTGATTATGAAATAATTCAATCTACCGATTCAGTTCCTACTATCATCGATTAATATAATTTTAATACCCTAAGCGTATTATCTATTCCTATTTGGATACAAACTCAATGACAAGCGCGGTGAAGTTTATGAGATGTATGATCCTATTGTCCGAATTAAGCAAACAGGATAAGTTTTCATGGATTACACAAACATGATTGATCAGACACAAAAACGAATTAAGCA
Organism: Lathyrus oleraceus; assembly: GCF_024323335.1. Classification (NCBI taxonomy): domain Eukaryota; kingdom Viridiplantae; phylum Streptophyta; class Magnoliopsida; order Fabales; family Fabaceae; genus Lathyrus; species Lathyrus oleraceus. The sequence goes on from NC_066583.1 coordinate 129,589,842, forward strand.
AACGTGACATGCCTATGTTAGTGTCATACCCCAAAATTTGCCCATTAATATTACAAGGCATTTCTTAGGCACTCCAATTTATTTTTCGAGGCATTGACCTTAAAGGAACAAAGCCCAGCTCACAACAGGCCCAATCCAGAAAAGGCCCAAACTAGCTTGCTCGCTAGGCGAGCAATACCTTCGCCTAGCGAACCCTTCGCTATACAGCTCGTCTAGCGAAGCTTGCGAATAACAGAATTTTCGGGCTTCATTCTGAGCCCATTAGGTCACAACAAGAGCATTATAAATAGCCAAGCTTCAGTCAGAAAAAGAGGAGGAGGAAAACAGACAAAGACGGACGGAAACCCTGGCATAGAAACCCTAAAGACTAGTCCAGAGAGGTCGAAGTAAAGAAACCCTGACGGCCGCTCATCCGCACCGAAGTTACCGCCGTCCAACTCCACCCGATACCAAAAGCGGTCTGCCAGTTCAGTGTTACAATTCAGCTGCAACAGGTTTGCGCATCGCTATTGTTGTATGCTTCCAAGTTGTAATCTCTAAATACATAATGCATCATAATCGAATTTTTGGATATGTAGTTAGATTTTGCATGTGAGTTTAAGTATGCTTGCCTATCCTGAATGTTTGACCATATTATTTCTGTAATTGAATACCATAAGGCTTGCAGCATGCTGAGATTATACTGTTCTGAAATTCAAAACCCGCAGCCGCTCGCTAGCACATCGCTAAGCGAGCATGTAGCGAATATTCGCTAGGCCTTCGCTAGGCGAGGCAGAGGCGAACGTGACAGTCGCTAATATTTTGGTTGTTACGTCCTATGCTTATCTGATCTATTCTATGTTAATTCTGCGTTGTTTGCCTGACATGCATACTGCTGTGTTCGTTTTGCGGTGTAATCCTCGATTGCACCCTGATTTGGCATTCTAACCCGTTTGCTGAATGTTGCAAAGGTTCACACACCCAGGAAAAGATTGTTGTTTAGGTCTTCCACTTTATTTGTGGGATACCCTTGTGAAGATCTACCCTAAATTGCTTAATTAATTTTAATGTAGTAATTTTAATGTATTATTTTTAATGTATTGATTTTAATGTGGAGATTCATCCTAATTACCTAATTAACTTTAAAATATGGCCTTTAAATATGTGATCTTGGACCTCTCTTTTGCCTTACGATATTACGGTATTACGGTCATGTCCCGCGAATGTGGGGATACACTTAGCAAAGACCCTTCGATTAAATCATCATAAAATAAATCATAGTCCCTCGGATGTTGCCTCGAATATATGATTTTTGTCCCTCGATGACCCTTCGGTGTAGCCTACGGTTAAATGATGATCGTCCCTTCGAATGCTAAGGTATCCTTACAACTGTTGCCTTCAATGACCAATCGACGACCCTACGATGACCCTTTTATATCCAAAGGCTAAAATTACTTACTTCTCAATAGTAAGGACAGTTTTACCCTCATAAGGATTGGAAATGCCCATAAAGACCCTAGGAAGGTATAACTCTCAATTGCTGGATCATAACCTAAAACATTTTCCATCCCTCACACTTTGCAAATCCTAGAAAATCACCACTTGGTATACATTCATACTAGAATCATTACCAAGTTATATTTTTCTAAATCGTTTTCAAAATCAAATGAGATAAATACTTTGTATACATTCATACGAGAATCATTACAAAGTTAAACTCTCTTTTCAAAACATTTTTAAGCAATTCACGAACACTTTTTCAGACAAAATATAAGTGATCCAGCAATTAAGAGCCCATGGATAACCATGGATACAAAGTGTGCTAATACCTTCCCTTTGTATAATGTACCTCCCGAACCCAAAATCTATTAAGGTCTTTCCTGTTCTTTTCCTCCTTTCCTTATTGGATAAAAGAAAAGTCGGTGGCGACTCTTGCTATCCGCGACATTGCGATAAAAAGCAAAACACCCCAAGTCAGTTCACCGTATGACAGTTAGGATCATACAATCAACCAAATTGAATCAATAAATTTCATGCAATCGAATTAAGCATACAAGAACACAAATTATCATTGAAAGGAATTAAACTAAAATTAACATTATAATAATCTCAAGTTTTGGAACCTGAATTACGACAGATCGAATCAGAGGGATTAGTTCTCCATGGAATTCGTACAAGCTTTCAAATTTTCGTGAATAGTCATACCGTGTACTGTTTTCGGCTGCTTAGGTTATAGGAAAAGTAGAATAAACCTAATTTGGTTAAAACATAACCCAGACCCAAACTAAATAACCCAACACAAAATATAAATCTAGTGCTGAAGGGTTCAACGAATTTTTTAACCATTCTACAGTCCGAATTAGCTTCTGACTTCTTCATGAAAGTCGTAGCTCTTTCTCTTACCTTTCCAACGACTGGTAGTATGCCTCGATCCGATACTCTTAGCTCTAGTTATGAATTTATTCGTGCAGACTGCTAATGCTGAAAATAAACTGCGAAAAACAAATAAGTGTAAAAATAAGATAAATTATAAAAACACATTAAAAGGGAAAAATAACCAAACTAAAACATGGAAATGGATAAGTATAAATATATAAGAATATGCATCAAAATGCATTGATCAAATTCCCTCACACTTGAACTTTTGCACTCCGAGCAAAATTTAAAATAAAACAAAGAAAACACAAACATATCATTAGTTACTCATCCTAGGCTACAAGTCTTCTTCGGTTAAGTTTGCATCGATAGGTACTAATCTTGCACACTAAGGATATCATAGGAACACTAATCCATAATTGTGCAGTCATAAACCTCCTGAATACACAAATCAACTCGAATCATGTTATTATGTTAAAGCCTAACTTACTCATCCTTCTTTTTGCTCTTTTTCATTCAGGCGCAATCACATTAAGCTCGTTATCTCCACACACCCATAGCAAGGCAACCGGTTAGTGACTCTGATCCTTTTTGCACGGGATTCTAATACTTACGTGGCATAACCCTTTGCTTACCCAGTTGTAGTTGCGGGGGATCAGACCGTAATCCGCCCTACCAAGTTCAGTACTAGAAACCGCTGAACCAACTGACAACGAGTCTTATTTTCAATTTTTTTGAAGGTTCTACATCCGTTGGGTTAAGTGATCGGGCGAGGGTTACCAAACTTAGAAGGTGCATTCCCTTTTCTTTCTCTTTTTTATTTTTTATTTTTCGGAACACTCACTTATATTCATCGGCTTCCCTGTGTAGAGTGTGTGTGAGATGGTGCTGACTGCTGAAATAAACTACTCAAGAGTTGTCAGAGAATGAGAATTTAAGGCTAAAACATAATAAGAATTCGAATCAATTTCCATATGCAGGAGACTTACGGTGTTAAGACGATACCGATCTTGTGAATTTTTCCCAAGTCTCCGCAAACTAATCTCAAATTAGTCAGTCTATAGCCTAAAACTTTCAAGAAGATGCATTTTTTTTTAATTTTTTTATGACTGAAAACAAACAAAACACTAACAAAAACTAGAAAACAAATGAAACAAACATTAGTAATAAAATGGAATAGCTTCCAGCACTGCCCATTGACTTTGAAAGTCTTGTTAGTACCTACACTTTTTATTTCTACTGCACCATAAGGGAAAAGATTAGTAATAACAAAATGGCCAATCCATTTGGATCGAAGTTTCTCAGCCATAAGCTTAAGGCGGAAGTTAAACAGTAAAACCTGTTGGCCCACAGAAAATTCCTTCCTAGAAATCATTTTATCATGGAAGTGCTTAGTTTTCTCTTTATAAATCCTAGAGCTTTCATAAGCCTCTAGTCTAAGCTCTTTCAGCTGTTGTAATTGGAGTTTTCTTTCAATACCTGCTTGTTGCATCTCCAAATTACAACTTTTCACCGCCCAATAAGCACGGTGTTCTATCTCAACAGGAAGATGACATGCCTTACCCAAAACAAGTCGATAAGAAGACATCCTAATGGGTGTTTTGAAAACTGTTCTTTGGGCCCAAAGTGCGTCTTCTAGACGACGGCTCCAGTCCTTCCTGTTTGGCTGCACCATTTTCTCTAAAACCTGTTTGATCTTCCTGTTTGAGATCTCAGCTTGCCCATTAGTTTGTGGGTGATATGCAGTAGAGACTCTGTGCACAACTCCATACTTCCGGAGCAAAGCTTCCATGGTGCGGTTACAGAAATGAGTGCCTTGGTCACTTATGATAGCCCGTGGTATTCCAAACCTGCAAAAGATATTAGACTTGACAAAATCTGCAACAACTCTAAAATCATTAGTCCTAGTGGGGATAGCTTCCACCCACTTTGAAACATAATCAACAACAAGCAAAATGTAAAGGAAACCAAATGATACAGGAAAGGGACCCATGAAGTCGATTCCCCATACATCAAATACCTCACAGAAAAGCATAGGCTGCTGAGGCATTTCACTCTTGCGAGTGATGTTTGTACCTGCTATCTGGCACTCTTTACAAGTGCGGTAAGTCTCATAAGCATCCTTAAAAACAGTTGGCCAATAGAAACCTGAATCAAGGACTTTTCTTGCAGTTCTTTGCGGACCAAAGTGTCCGCCTACTTGAGATGCATGAGAAAATTTCAAAATGGATTCAATCTCATAATCGGGGACACATCTCCTAATTACCTGATCACTACCAAACTTCCAAAGATATGGATCATCCCAAACATAATATTTGGCATCACTCTTGAGTTTGTGAATCTGTGATCTAGATGCACCTGTAGGAAAAACACCAGCAACAAGAAAATTAACAATGTCAGTAAACCAAGGTGTAGTCCCATGCAAAAGAAAAAGTTGCTCATCAGGAAAGTCATCCTAAATAGGAAAAGGATCTGCATCTCTCTCTATCCTGCTCAAGTGGTCAGCCACTAAGTTCTCAACTCCACTTTTGTCTTTAATCTCTACATTAAATTCTTGGAGCAACAACATCCACCGAATCAATCTCGGTTTTGCATCCGGCTTCTTCAATAAGTACTTTAATGCTGCATGGTCAGTAAAAACAACAACCTTGGAACCTAGCAAATATGATCTGAATTTATCAAGAGCAAAAACAATAGCTAGGAGTTCTTTTTCAGTGGTGGTGTAATTTGACTGTGCAGAATCTAAAGTTCTAGAAGCATAGTAAACAACATGGGTAGCCCTGTCAACCCTTTGTGCAAGGACAGCCCCAACAGCATAATTAGACGCATCACACATAATCTCAAAAGGGAGGGTCCAGTCCGGTGGCTGGATTATAGGAGCGGAGGTCAATGCTTTCTTCAAGAAGTCAAACGCTTGTTTGCATTTGTCATCAAAGTTGAAAGTGACATCATTCTTCAAAAAGTTTGATAGCGGAAGAGCTATCTTGCTAAAATCCTTGATGAAACGCCTGTAAAAACCTGCATGACCAAGAAAAGAACGAATCTCGCGAACGCAAGAAGGATAAGGCAGTGTAGAAATCACATCTATTTTAGCAGGGTCAACAGAAATTCCTTTTTCTAAAATTATGTGACCCAATACAGTTTCCTGATCAACCATAAAGTGACATTTTTCATAATATAAAACGAGATCAGTTTCGATGCATCTTTCTAAAATCAAGCTTAAACTGCTCAAGCATGCATCAAAAGAGGAACCATAGACAGTGAAACCGTCCATAAAGACTTCCATGCAATTTTCAATGAAATCAGAAAAAATGCTAATCATGCATCGCTGGAAAGTGCCAGGAGCATTGCAAAGACCAAAAGGCATCCTCCTGTAAGCAAAAGTACCGAAGGGACAAGTAAAAGTGGTCTTCTCTTGATCTTCCAGTGCAATATGAATCTGAAAGTAACCTGAAAAACCATCAAGAAAACAATAATGTGATTTACCAGCAAGCCGTTCAAGCATTTGGTCAATGAACGGTAAAGGAAAGTGATCCTTTCTCATAGCTTGGTTCAATCTCCTGTAATCAATACAAACTCTCCAGCTATTTTGAACTCTAGTGGGAACAAGTTCATTCTTTTCATTTTTTACCACTGTGAGTCCTGATTTCTTAGGTACAACCTGCACTGGGCTTACCCATTTACTGTCAGAGATAGGATAAATGACACCTGCTTGCAAGAGTTTGGTTACCTCCTTCTTCACAACATCAAGAATCAAATGATTAAGCCTCCTTTGGGGCTGCCTTATTGTTTTCGCTCCGTCCTCAAGTAATATCCTGTGCATGCACATCGACGGACTAATACCTGGGAGGTCGGCTAATGTCCACCCGATTGCCTTCTCGTGCTTCTTTAAAACCTGCAAAAGCTTGTCTTCCTGATCGAAATCAAGGTTAGAAGAAATAATAACATGGAGTTTTTCATTAGTCTCCAAATAAGCGTATTTCAGGTTTTCAGGGAGCTGTTTCAGCTCTAAAGACGGGGGTTGCTTGATGGATGGAATGCTCGGGGAAGCCGGGATGTCAAGGGCATCAACTGCAAAAATAGCTTCATCGGCAACAACTTCACCTGTAGGAAATGTATCAGGCTGCAAGGCAGCATCAATCTCAGCATACACAACACAAAGGTTAGTGTCAGTACAATCAACACATGAGTAAATATCATCGAAACCAGATAAAGATGGAAAATCAAGTGAAAATAAATCAGAACAAGTGTCCTCAACCAGCTCAGATATCAATTCCATATGAAAAACTGAATGCTCTTCCAAGGGGTGTTTCATGGCATCGAAAATGTTAAATTTTACGACAATGTCACCAAATTCCATGGACATGGTTCCATCGTCAACATCAATTTTTGTCTTCGTTCATGAACGGTCTGCCTAAAACGATGGGAACTCTGCTTGTCTTAGTCTCTCCTTCCATGTCCAGAATGTAAAAATCTGCAGGAAAAATTAAATCGTTAACTTGGACAAGGACATTTTCCACTACGCCAGTCGGGTGTGCATTGCTCCTGTTCGCCAGTTGGACGATCAAACCTATATGCTGCAAAGGACCAAGATTAAGGTTATTATAACTAGAAGTAGGCATAACATTAATGCCCGCTCCCAAATCAAGCATGCAATTCTCGAATTTACTATCCCCGATGGTACAAGGGACAGTAAAAGTTCTCGGATCCTTCTGCTTTTGTGGCAAAAGCTGAGTGATGGCTGAAACATTTTTCTCGCCTGTAACTTTTTCAGATGAAGGCTTGGGCTGAATAAAAGCAGAAATATTTCTTCGCAAGTTAACTCTCTCACTTCCTTTAATCCTCCTCTTATTTGTACATAAATCCTTCAGAAACTTTGCATACTTAGGAACCTGTTTAATTACATCAAGAAGCGGAATATTTACCGCAACTTTTCTAAAAATATCCAATATCTCTCTTTCCTTGTCTCCCTCCTCAATTCTTTTATTTTTCAGAACACTATGTGGGAAGGGGACTGGTGACACATACTTCTTTTCTTTAATTTTTTCAGATGAAATAGGTTTAGATGGAGTAGGTTCAGGTTCAGATGTTACCTCAATAATTTTTTTTTATTTTTTCAGGGGCTGTTTCAGTAACCTTTCCAGATCTCAACGAAACCGCACTCACATTAGCATTAGAATCCCTTGGATTGACAACTGTTTGGGCTGGAAGCTGGTTCGACCCTTGGGCTTGCATGTTATTTATTTGAGTAGCAAGTTGTCTCATTTGCGTGTCCAAGGTATGAATGCTAGAATCGGTCCTTTGTTGGAATTGGAGATTGTTGGCGGCCATTTGTTTGACAAGATCTTCTAAGGATGGTCCGGAAGGTGCAGGTGCAACCACTTGAGGCAGGTTCTGTTGTGGGTTTCCATATCGAAGGTTGGGATGGTTCCTCTAATTGGGATGGTATTTGTTGGTGGACAGGTCAGAAGTATTATTGTACCTATTTTGATTGTAAAGGTTGGCTGCATAAGCTTGAGGCAACTCAGTAATGGACTCGTCTCTCAGAATAGGACAAGTATCGATCGAGTGCTCATGAGAAGTACAAATACCATACACTGTTGATGTTTGAGGTTTTGCTACTGCCAGATGTTTGACTAAGGCAGTGAGCTCGTCAATTTTGGCCTCTAAAACTTTGTTGGAAGAAACCTGAATTTGATTCACGCCTTTGCTTTGCACAGAATTGTCTCTAGTAGTGAACTATTGGGAATCAAGGGACATATTTTCGATAAGGGCTTTTACAGCAGTTGGAGTCTTATCAACAAGTGCTCCACCACTAGCAGCATCAAGAATGTTCCTATCCATCGGTATCAAACCCTTATAAAAGTACTGGATGAGTAGTTGCTTGGTGATCTAGTGCTAAGGGCAGCTGGATACCAAGTGTTTGAATCTCTCCCAATACTCGGTCAATGACTCATTACTCTGTCTAATACCACAAATCTCCTTTCTTATCGAGGCAGCTATGGAGGCAGGAAAATATCTCTCTAAGAACACTTTTTCAGGGCATTCCAGCTTGCAATTGAATTTGGCTCGAGATAATATATCCAATCCTTTGTTGCACCCTGCAATGAAAAAGGAAAAGCTCGAAGTTTGATGTGATCTTCAGTGATCCCTTCAGGCTTCAATGGTGTAGAACACACCACCTGGAATTCTTTCAAGTGTTTGTGCGGATCCTCGCCTGCAAGACCACTAAACTTGGGCAACAAGTGTATTAAACCCGATTTTAATTCAAAAGGAACATCAACAACATCATATTCAATACACATGCCATTATAATTCACATAAGGTGCAGCCAATTGCCTTAAGGTTCTATTGTCAGCCATTTCAAAAACAAGTTCAGAATCAGAAGCAAACAAGTTATGCAGCAACAAATAGGAAAATACCGACAATGTCCCTATTAAGAACAAACAATTGAAATACGAAAAAAACGATTAAAATAAAATACAAAAAATACAAAAACACAAAAATTAATCTAATAACGTCAATAAATAATTTTGAGAATTTTTTCAGAATTTTTTGAAACTACCAAAATAGAAAATAAATCATAAAAAATAGAAAAATAGGGAATTTCTGGTTTTTAGGATGACTTCCATTATTTAGTCCCTAAATAGAGGCTTTTGATCCTTGATTTTTTTCTAGTTAATCGACAAAGAATCGGAATAATTTGAGACGATTTTCTAAAAAAAACAATTTTTTTTATCCTAAAATGCAAAAACACCCGAACACAAGAAAGTTAGGGCAAAAACAATGTTAAAACACCTATGACTATAATAATAGTTAGACTATAATAATGGTTAAAATCTACAAGAATCCCCGGCAACGACGCCAATTTGGTCCGCTATCGCGCGCGGGTCAAAACGAGTGTTTTTTTCAAAAACGTAGTACAACGACAATTTTAACTCGGATATCGTTCTCACAAGGATTCTTGATTATTATTATCCAAAGGTAAATCGAATTAGGGGGGGTTGTTTGATTTGGTGTTCGATTAAGAAAAAGTGATTATTAAAAGCAATTCTTGAAATAAGCTGTTATGAAATAAGTGATTATGAAATAATTCAATCTACCAATTCAGTTCTTACTATCATCGATTAATATAATTTTAATACCCCAAGCAGATTGTCTATTCCTATTTGGATACAAACTCAATGACAAGCGCGGTGAAGTTTGTGAGATGTATGATCCTATTGTCCGAATTAAGCAAACGAGATAAGTTTTCATGGATTAAGCAAACATGATTGATCAGACACAAAAACGAATTAAGCAAACCTGACGTGCCTATGTTAGGATCATACAATCAACCAAATTGAATCAATATATTTCATGCAATCGAATTAAGCATACAAGAACACAAAATATCATTGAAAGGAATTAAACTAAAATTAACATTATAATAATCTCAAGTTTTGGAACCTGAATTACGGCAGATCGAATCAGAGGGATTAGTTCTCCATGGAATTCGTACAAGCTTTCAAAATTTCATGAATAGTCATACCGTGTACTGTTTTCGGCTGCTTAGGTTATAGGAAAAGTAGAATAAACATAATTTGGTTAAAACATAACCCATGCCCAAACTAAATAACCCAACACAAAATATAAATCTAGTGCTGAAGACTTCAATGGATTTTTCAACCATGCTACAGACCTAATTAGCTTCTGACTTCTTCATGAAAGTCGTAGCTTTTTCTCTTAGCTTTCCAACGACTAGTAGCACACCTCGATCTGATACTCCTAGCTCCAATTACGAATTCATTCGTGCAGACTGCTAATGCTGAAAATAAACTGCGAAAAACAAATAAGTGTAAAAATAAGATAAATTATAAAAACACATTAAAAGGGAAAAATAACCAAACTAAAGCATGGAAATTCATAAGTATAAATATAGAAGAATATGCATCAAAATGCACTGATCACTAGCTCAACTAATTCGAATAAGAGCTCATTTCCCCAATTATCCTATCAAGAAAATACGTCTTGATAATGCTGTATAATTTTCATATCAAGCCTTTTATGAGTATTCTATGTCTATTGAAATTGACATTGAGCATCCAGTAGCATGTGTTCATACATAAAATAAACTTATAAAATCATTTATGAAATATATTAAATTAATTGCAAGATCACTTATCATGAGATGCAAACTCCTCATTTCTACTAGGGGACATGCAATTATACATGTTGCAACATTGATCCGCATTAGGCCAACAAGTTATCACACCTCTTCCTTTTTACAAATAGTTTTTGGTAATGAACCTAATATTTCTCATCTAAGAATGTTTAGTTGTGTTGTGTATGTCTCAATTTCTCTACCACAATGCACTACGATGGATCCTCAAAGAAGGATGAGAATATATGTTGGATATGAATCTCCATTTATTCTAAAGTACCTTGAACCAACAATAAGAGATTTATTCACTACTCGTTTTTTTACTTTCATTTTGATGAATCAAAATTTCCAGCATTGGAGGGAGAATAAGAAGCTGAAAAAGAAAGATCAGTTAGAATGAATTATCATTATATTATCTTGATCCTTGAACAAAACAATGTGAACTAGAAGTTCAAAAGATATTTCAGTTGTAAAACTTAGCAAATCAATTACCAGATGCATTCATTGATCCAAAAAGTGAGACAAAATCATGTATATCAGCTATAAATGCTCCAATAAAAACGGATGTCCCTATTGGACAATCTAATGAGTCTCAACCACGCATAAAGCGTGGAAAATCAATTGGTTCCAAAGATAAAAATCCTTGAACAAGAAAATAATATAAGATTGAAGATCTTCTTTAAGACTCAATCTAGGGCGAGCCTCCACAAAGAGCTCAACGAGTCCAACTCTCTAAAGATTGTTCAATTTGTTAGTGTAAGCCCTAGAGGCCAATACTTTTGGTACTTGTATCGAATTATTTATTAATAATAAAAGGCTTTTTCTTTATTATGTTTGTTTAATAAAGTCCCTAGAATAGCTAGTCCGTTTAATGTATCAAGTGTGACTTAATCATGAGATCACATTAAACATAAGGATATTATTCTTAAAGTATCTGTAGTCGAGCTTTATTGTGAAGTGGGATAACATTAAAGTATTAAGACTATTATGTATATAGACTGATGATCACATCTCATGGATCATGGATAAGGAGTTATCAAGTCTTAAACATAGGTATGAATATTAAGAGTAATATTTATACTGGATTGACCTGCTATGAGAATACTATATAGAATGTTATGCAAAGTGTCATAAGTTATTCTCATGGTGATAATGGTGTATACCACCCTTCGACCTGAAACCACTATGGACCCTAGATGTAGAGTCGACTGTCTTATTGCTGATCAAACATTGTCCGTAACTGGATGACCATAAGACAGTTGATGGGTACTCCACGAAGCATGCTGAGGGACATGAATGACCTAGATGGAATTTGCCCATCATGCGTAACAGGATAAATGTCTATGGGCCCAATATTGAACTGGACAAGGATGACACGGTCTATGCCTTGTGTTCAATATAGACATAAGGATAAAAGGGTAATTATACACATAAGTATTATCACAAAAGGATTTGTCAGATCACATGACATTTTCGTGTCTTGGGTAGCAGTGATGTGTTGCTAGATACCGCTCATTGTTTATTATGTTAAATACGTGATTTAATATAATTGCCAATGCCGCGAAAACCTACATGGTCACACACAAAAGGACGGATTGATGAGAGATAGAGTAACTAAGGAACATCGTAAGGTACGGTGCACTTAAGTGAATTGTAGAACATCGTAAGGTACGATGTACTTAAGTAGAATACGAAATATGGTAAGGTATCACGCGCTTAAGTGATTTTGGCATATTATAAGATATGGGCCACATAGACTTAAGTGGGTTTTTTAGCTTGCAGCCCACACAAGTGGTTCTATAAATAGAACCCTTGTGCAAAAGCATTGGTGCAGTTGCAATTTTCATTTCTCTCTCTCTCTCTCTCTCTCTCTCTCTCTCTCTCTCTCTCAAAGCCTTCATTCGTAGCAGCTAGCACTGAGATTAAAGGAATCCGTTCGTGTGGACTGAGTAGAAGCGTTGTCATCGTTCAACGTTCGTGATCGCTCCGTAGATCTGCATCAAAGGTTACAATCGCCACAAGAGGTAACGATTCTATCACTGATCATGCCAAATCGTAAGGATCACTAAAGGAGTTTTTTTTTTAAATTCCACTGTGTTTTGGATCGCCCTTCTCCTTCACAATCGGGGGCATACCCCTTCGAAGATTCAAACATTGGGGCAAACCACCTCGAGGTCATAACAAGCTGCTTCTAAACTCCTTTCGAGGTAAATTTCTTTAAAGATCCAATGGACTGGGTCAAGAGAGTTACCAAAGGGCAAGTCCTCTCCATACTTTCGAGTTGCACAAGCAAAAGTCATGTAATGCATCAACAAACGTTAAGTTTAAAATTAGTGTCGGGAAATCATGTTGGAAGTAGAATCCCATCAAATAACCTTTTACCTCAACAAAGAAACATTCATGCAAGGGAATCCTTACAACCCCCTCAAGGGCATTGTTGGAGACATTCAAGTCATTGCATAAATCACCCTCATACATAAATCATCCTCATGCATTAATTATGTCGCTTTGCTCTAGTGTCATGTCATGCATATCATTGCATTCATATGGCATATTCTCATAGCATGGAGCTTGAAGAACCAAACATGATAAATCAGAGACTAATTGTTATTGGCACCTCTCAAAGTCCATCCTTGCTTGGCACAACCAAACTTCAATCATCCATTTGCATTCCTACATTTATTAACCACTACACTTCATGCATCTTCCGTGGGTAGTATATTCACATGATGTTATTTCCTAGTGAATCTTTTCCATTGACCTTCTAATGATGATATTCCCCAGAACGTATGCTGATTTTGCTCCTCAAGCGGAGGTTACCCTAAAGTCTCGTTTAGAAATTTTCCTTTGCATAACTCTCCCTAGTAAGTTTTCTACTGAGAGAGTCCTTTTTTGATTGTTTCCACAACCAACTATTAATTTCATGTTGACCCCCGATTCAATTTTGTTTTCTCGCCCCCGAGTCGATGTTGTTTTGATGTTTAGTCAACCCCCCGAGTTGATATATTCTCGACCCCCCAAGTAGATGTTTTTGTCTTTATTTCCTCAGCCTCGAGTTGGTATCTTGTTATAATTCTCGACCCTCCGAGTCGATGTTGTCTTTACTCTTGACCCCCAAGTCGATGTCTTTGTCTTTATTTCCTCAACCCCAAGTTGATTTATTACCTCTATTTTCTCAACCCCCGAGTTGATATTTTATCGACCCCCGAGTCGATGTCTTTGTCTTTATTTCCTCAAGCCCCGAGTTGATATCTTATTATAATTCTAGACCCTCTAATCGATGTTGTCTTTATTCTTGACCCCCTAGTCGATGTTGTGTTTATTCTTGAACCCCGAGTCATTATCTTTGGCTTTATTCCCTCGACCTCCGAGTCAATGCCATTGTCTTTAAATATCTTATAACCCCTGAGTTGATGTCGTTTTATCTTGATGTCTCTTCAACCCCCGAGTTGATTTGTTATCTTGACTTGTTCTCGACCCCCAAGTCAATATTGTATTTATTTTCTCAATCCTCGAATTGATGTGCCCTAGTGAGTCTTGCACCATTCCCATCATTATCATTTCCCGTGGATCAACATTACCATATATCTCCATATTCCCCAATAGTTTTTCTTTTAGCCAAGAGCTATTGAACGCGAGGTTCTTAGTCAAAAGTAGTTGAATATGATGTCTTCAGCCAATAACAACTTAATATGATCATTTCTTCCCCAGGAGAGTCTTCCTTCAATGAACAAAGTTTGAAGAAAAGTCGAACATGATACTTTATTAAAAATCCATCTCCAATAAAGTTGCATTCATTCATAACCATAAACATATCATTTTATTGCATAAAAGGGCAAAATATGAGTTTGTTTGGTATTTAAACTATCTTTCACCATGATGATTTGAAGACAAGAGTTCTTTATATCCTCCAGTTAAAGATGTTTAAATAGAGGCAACCGTCATACCCCAATTTTGATCCTTATTCATTCAATCAATGCATTCACCATTCATCGACATTTTCTACTCATCATGGCATGCATTTCATTCCGCATTTTATTTAAAATGTCGCTCGGAATAATTTTTCGGATCTAGAGATAGAACGGTTGAATGGATTTGCAAATATGAGACGGATTAGCGGACGAAGAATTTCAAAATCGAGCTTGCAGATGTCATTATTTCTTAATCTACGGTTCGTGTAGTTTAACCTAACATCCTTGTTTTATTTTTTCGACTGCTTTTTTGGGGTCACATTTTGATCAGACTTACTTCAAAATTTGATCAAACATGTCTATTTTCTAGAATTTTACTTTGCACTGATCATTTTAATTTTTTTGGCGTTTTCGCGCTCAATTTATATTCATTTTGAGTCCTTTTATTTTTTATTTTGTATCAAAATGTTTGAATTTATTAAATAGAATTAATGGTGGTGTTATTTCAATTTTATTTTTTAATTATTTTCTATTACTTAATTTTTTCTATTTTAACTACTTTATTTCTCTTTTAACATTAAAAATACCTAAAAAAAAGTAAATTTAGTTTTGATTTATTAAATATTATTTTGTTGATATAAGTTTGTTTTGCATTTGAGTGAACCAGTAAAAAAACAACAACACACAAATGGCGCCCACATGCTACCCTCTCTCTCTTACTTTTTTACAGCAACAACACATTTCATATTACTCCCAAGCCACCTTGAACCTCATTCCAAAACACCTTCATATTATCTTAACCAAAAACTCTCATCTTTTCCTTCTCTATGAATCACAACCATAAACACCTCTATCTACCATTCACCACCTTCATGTAACTACAAACAACTTCTCTTTTTCTTCTTCATGTAACAAACAACACCATCAAACATAATCTCTTCTTTTTGAAACAACAACAACACGAAATTCACCATTATCATCAACTCCAACCTTTGTTTTCCGCCGGATTTCGTCCAAACCATCGGCGATAAACCCAAATCAAACACTTCCTCTTCTTCCGTCCAAACTTTACGTTGTTGCCGTCCATTCCGCATCAAGTCGACCACCATACAATGACGCTTCCTTCACCATAAATTTGTTGGCCTTTTTGGTTCTTTTGTTTTGGTGTTTGATCATTTTGTATGTAGATTGTTGAATTGCTTTTTTTTGTTGTTATTTTTTCTATTATTATAATTTTGATCAATGAGATAGATTTTAATATTTGAGGTTGAAGAAAAAAGAGAAAAAAAAGAGTAGAGGAAGAAAAAACGTGAACAAGAGGAAAATAAAATTTTGAGTTTTGAAAACCCCCTGCCGCGTGTCGGCTCATGAGTTGGGGAAAAAATTTCATAACTCTCTTTCTAAATGTAACAGTCGTCCACGGTTCTTTTCTTTTTATTTATTTTTTAATATATATTTTTTTGTTTTATTATTATTATTATTATTATTATTATTATTATTATTATTTATTATTATTATTATTATTATTATTATTTATTATTATTATTATTATTATTTATAAAATTAATTAATATGCACTATCAGTGTAAAAAGTTTTACACTGTCGATTCATTACTATCACTATTTGTATTACTTTATAGATTTTAAAAATAAAAGTCAAATTTGTCCTAATATCCAACCGTTATAATTAATTGACAGTGTAAAATTCTTTTACACTGTCAGTGTATTTCAATTAAATTCATCTTTTATTATTTTTATGAATTTAATTGATATACACTGGCCGAGTAAAGATTTTTTACATTGTCAGTTAATCATAACTACTGATATATTTGAAAGCTTTGATTTTTATTTTAAACATTTAAAAAGTAATACAAACGGATTATTATGATGCATTGATAGTGTAAATTTTTTTACATTGACAGTGCATAACAATTAATCTCATTTTATTATAATAATAATAATAATAATTATTATTATTATTATTATATTATTATTATTATTATTATTATTATATATACTATTGTTAGTGTTATAATAATAATTATTACTATTACTATTATTACTTATTAATTATTATTATTACTGTTAGTATTATTATTATTATTATGATTATTATTGTTATTATTATTATTATTATTATTATTATTATTATTGTTGGTTTAACCCATTTAATTTTTGCACCCTCTTATTGTATTTACACATTTGTATTTACGTTTTATTTTTATTTTTTTAATAGTTAAATTGGTTTAATTGATTAATTGACTTATTTTAATTTAATTATTGAATTTTAACAATTAATTGGATTATTTAATTAAATCGTCTCATCGATTTTTCACATATGCATTGTAATTTTGGAGTTAAAAATTTAATTTATTTTAGAAACTGCTGAATCACATAGAGTTTATTTACCGATCTCAAAATAAGGTGATTCCTACATGAATCACTTTATAATTGTTTAATATAACGTTAAATTCATTAGTATTTTACCTTTAAAAAAAATCGTTTAAATCATCGAGTTCTTGGATTCTCACAGATGCGTTGCAATTTCAGAGTTAAAAATTCAATTTAACTTCAGAAAATGTTTAAATGACATCAGAATAGGGTGATTCATACATGAATCACTTTACAATTGCTTAACATAACACTAAATTCAATAATTCAAAACTTCGAGTTATTTATGGTCCCCTGTCTTTCTCTTGAGCCTTCTTACAATGAGATTTTTGTTATTTACAATTGTTTATTGAGCTTGTATTATTAATTGTTGTATTGTATCCTTATTCATAAATTATACCCCCATTCCCGTAATGTGTAATAAGTTTACTGTTTTCGTTTATTTTTATGGTGTTAGTTGATTGTTAATTCTAAGATTAAAATCAACCACTTTCAAAAAAGAACAAAAACAAACACTCGATCCAACGTCGAATCTTTTTTTCCAGATTAAATCCAAATTGAATGCAAAGTCGAGCATCTCTCCCGATTAATCCAAACTCTCTTGACAAGTCAACTTACAACACTTGATCCAACATCAAGTCGTTCTTTTTCAAAGCTTTTCACAATAAAAATGGAAGAATCTAATTAGGTTTAAACTTTCTCTTTTTCGAATGTTAGGATACTGCTGTAGAGTTTCATGCTTGAACATTTGACTTCCATATTAAAATACAATAATTATCTGAATTAAATCATTTCTCTTATAGAAGAAAAATATTGATTGGGTATCGACCTTCTCATTCCCGATTACTTGGGCACTGCAGTAGAGCTCCCTGTGTGAATAACGTCTTCTGTTAATGAACTTTAACTTAATTCACCACACATTTTTTATAAATAAACTTTTGGATAAAAAGAGACTGGTTGGGCTTATGCCTCTTCCTTTTCGGGAATTTGAGTACTGCAGTAGAGCTTCCTGTTTGGACGTCTATCTCCACTTAAAAGAAACTCAACTAATAAAACTTATTTTCAGCCCTTGCGTGACTTCAAATACATTTTCAGAAACAAGTATGCTTTATCCATATCGACATGAAACAAACAAAGGCTTCCGCCTCCAAGAGTGAGCGTCAAGTAAAAGTTTAGTCACTTGATATGTCTAAAGGATAACTCCTTAAAAACAATCAACCCACTAGTTATTTCTAAGTAGAACTACATATCCTTGAGTTCTCCATAGCACCTGAAGATACGTAGGAGTAGGATTGAGAAATCTTGTCAGACACCCTTTTAATATTTTCTTTTCTCTTTCCTCACTTGATAGGTAGAAGATCACAAACTAATATCACGGTAACACTATTAGACGAAACTAATTAAATGAGTCTCGTTGGGTACAACGGATGTGAGGGGTGCTAATACCTTCCCCTTGCATAACCGACTCCCGAATCCGATATGGTGGCGACAACCATTTTTGTTATTGTGAATTTTATTGATATTTTCCCTTTCCCCTTTGGGAATAAATAAAGTTTGGTGGCGGTTCTGTGTTATTTCTATTTCTAGTGTTCCTTACGTTCAGGTATTTTTTGCGTCGTGACAGGGGATCGTGGGTCTCAGAACGAATCAGTTATGTTTACCGATCCATTCATTGATGGGTTATGTTTTAGGTCTGTTTCAGATCTCTAGGTTTCAACATTAATAAATATGTATTGTAGATTTATATATATATATATATATATATATATATATATATATATATATATATATATATATATATATATATATATATATATATATATATATATATATATATATATATATATATATATATATATATATATATATTGATCCTATGTTCCTAATAACAAAATAGCAACGAGATCAATAAAACAAAATGTGGAAATTGAATTAGAGGTTTTACCTCCAGCCATTGTTGCAGTGTTGTGAGTGCACTGCCTTTGATTCTTCCAAGCTCTTGCTCTCTCAATATAGATGGTGTATTTCTTTTCTAATGAGAGAAAGCTTTGGGGACCAAAGACTATTTATATGCTTGATTCTACCATCAAGAATTTAAAGCCATTAAAACTCATTATCATCCAATTAAATGGTCATATCAATTTACATTAAAACTAAAATAAATCATACCCTTTTCAGAACCAAAATCCTAAAACTATGGACCATATTAAAATTGGTTTATTATTAATAATTATTATAATAAAAATAAGAAACCGTTACATTCTCCCACTTGGTCCATAGAACTGATTATTGGCATAAATGGGTCATGGAAAACTTACTCAAGAAATAAATATGTGAATCATAGAGATAGTCCCTCTTAAAGCGAGTAGTCTCATCTATGTATTACAACATGTCTATTTTCAAGTATATATCTGTAATGTGGTAACTAACTTGATGAATAAACCAATGTTTACTCTTGGTCCAGATGTAACATATTTTCTCAAACTGATGTGCGCATGAAAATGAGAAAACATCACAATATAAGAGTTTTATTAATAAACTGTATGTATACAATCATAAGGAGGACCCAAGTCCCATGTTCTCTACATGATCCTTAAATTTTATTGGTGGCATGCCCATAGTCAAAGGATCAGCGATCATTAAATCAGTACTAATGTGATTAATAACTACTATTTTATCTTTAACTCTTTCTCTAATGGCTAAATACTTTATGTCGATGTGCTCGCTTTGACTTCCACTTTTATTGTTCTTAGCCATAAAGACAACTGCTGAATTATCGCAAAAAATCTTCAGAGGTTTAGAAATAGAATCCATGATTCTAAGCCCATAAATAAAACTCTTAAGCCATACACCATGAGAAGTAGCCTCAAAACAGGAGACAAACTCGGCTTTCATAGTAGAAGTAGCAACCAAGGTTTGCTTAGTACTTCTCCATGAAATAGCTCCATCAGCCATCATAAAAATATATCCTGATGTTGATTTGCGAGAATCAACACAACCAACAAAGTCAGAGTCTGAATAGCCGATCACATCAAGATTGTCCGTCTGCCTATACATTAGCATGTAATCTTTTGTTCCTTTAAGATATCTCAACACCTTCTTTGCAGCTTTCCAGTGATCCATACCTGGATTACTCTGATATCTTCCTAAGACTCCAACAGCAAATGCAATGTCGGGCCTTATGCATACTTGAGCATACATAAGACTTCCAACAACAGAATCATATGGAATGTTCTTCATTTGTTCCCGCTTAAAATAATTCTTAGGGCATTGATTCAAATTAAATTTATCGCCCTTGACAATGAGTGCAACACTTGGTGAACAATCTTTCATTCTAAATCTCTTTAAAACTTTATTGATGTAGGTTTCTTGTGATAGACCCAAAATTCCTCGAAGTCTATCTCTGTGGATCTTAATGCCAATGACATAAGATGCCTCACCCATATCCTTCATATCAAAGTTTTTAGAGAGCAATTGTTTCACCTCATGTAGAAAACCTTTATCATTGGTTGCAAGTAGTATGTCATCCACATACAAAATGAGAAAACAAATTTTACTCCCACTGACCTTCTGGTATATACATTGATCCATGGGGTTTTCAATAAACCCAAATGAGGATATCGTTTCATGGAATTTAAGATACCATTGACGAGGGGCTTGTTTTAACCCATATATGGATCTCTTAAGCTTGTAAACCAAATGCTCACCACTATTAGAAGAGTGTTGGTTCTATGTGTTGGCAGGAATTTTGGTAAAACCTAGAATGTTCACAACTTGTCACAAGTGTTGTCTTGACATAAGATAACATGTACCTGCAGGATGTTTAAAATGTGATTATGCAGGATTTTACTGAGATGTCAGACCCGATGTCATGACATCTGTATAGAAAACATTCAGTCTGAATGTTATGTATTATGTGATTGTGTTTTTAATGCTAATCTATGTATGATTGATGGGATGGTTGAACGCGCTATCAATCAGTAATTATAACCAGATTTACTTATTTTCCAAAGAGATATAATCAACTATCATGAGAAGATATGAATGGAAAATAGTTTTAGGGTTTTATGATGTCCAAGCCCAACCAACTGCTTCTATATAAAGGACATGGAAAACCTGGTTTTACACACAAGAAATAACGAACGAAATATTGAGAGAGAATAAGGGTTTTAGTCTTGTGTGGTCGTGTGAAATGTAGGCCATTCAATTCATCCATAGATGATTGAATTGGTCTAATTTTTGAGTTGTAATTTGTCCACTCTAAGCTTTGAAGCATGAGTGTGTGTTTACTTGATTGAAGCTTTTAAGTAAGATCAAGTATGTGTCTTTGAAGAGTGTCTTATTTTCATTGTAATTCTTGTTTTATATCATTGTTGTGATTGAGGGGGAGTGAGTAGGATCTCATATCTAAGAGTTCTTAGGTAGAAGTCACACGGGTAGATATTAGGTGAAAAGACTTTAACTTGAAGTTGTTTACTGAGAGTCTTTGAACTGATTTTGTTTAGTGGATTTCCTTCCTGGCTTGGTAGCCCCCAGACGTAGGTGAGTTTGCACCGAACTGGGTTAACAATTGCTTGTGTCTCTTGCATTACTGTTCTTTATCTTTTATCCTGTTTGTATTGTTCAGATATTAGTGTCGTGACATTATCTTCGATATCTCATATCTGATACCAGAATTTCAATTGGTATCAGAGCAGGCATCCTGCTCTGGTTCTGGGTGAGATCTAGGGACGTTACTTTCTGGTACTATGGAGAGAGATGGAGGATCTGTTCACAGACCACCTATTCTGGATGGATCCAACTATGACTACTAGAAACCTCGAATGGTATCCTTCCTAAAATCTTTGGATAATAAGGCTTGGAAGGTTGTTTTAACAGGCTGGGAACATCCAGTTATTACTAAGGATGGAGAAGCTACAACTGATAAGAAGGCTGAGGAACAATGGACCAAGGAGGAGGATGATCTAGCCCTTGGGAACTCTAAAGCATTGAATGCTATATTCAATAGATTAAATAAGAATATCTTCAGATTGGTTAAACAACTGTGAGGTGGCTAAAGATGCTTGGAACATTCTCAAAACCACTCATGAAGGCACCTCTAGAGTGAAGATGTCTAGACTGCAGCTGCTCGCTACCAAGTTTGAAAATTTAAGGATGAAAGAAGATGAAAATATTCATGAATTTCATATGAATATCATTGAAATTGCTAATGCCTCAGGAGCCCTGGGTGAGAAGATGTCAGATGAAAAACTAGTGAGGAAAATACTCAGGTCACTTCCCAAGAGATTTGCCATGAAAGTGACAGCCATAGAAGAGTCTCAAGACATTTCCAATATGAGAGTTGATGAGCTAATTGGATCCCTCCAAACATTTGAGATGGGAATGTGTGATGGATCTGAAAATAAAGTCAAAAGCATAGCCTTCATGTCAAACACTGAGGAGAAAGAGGAGGAAAGTGGTCAAGATATTGATGAAGATCTGGCAAATTATGTAGCATTGTTGGGAAGACAGTTCAACAGACTTCTGAAAAAGATGGATGTAAGGTCTAAGGCTAATGTCAAGAACATCTCATCTGACATCAGTAAATCCAACAATGTTGGAAGAAGAACAAGATCATATGAAAAGCCCAAAGAAGGAAAAGGAGTTCAGTGCCATGAACGTGATGGGTATGGACACATTAGAATTGAATGTGGAACCTACCTCAAGAAACAGAAGAAGAGTCTTGCTGCTACTTGGTCTGATGAAAGTGGAACAGAAGAGTCTGCAAATCTTGTGACTGCCTTGACTGGAAGATGGGGTTCTGATGAAGACTCAAGTGATGATGAAGTGACCTTTGATGAGTTAGCCACTACCAACAGAAAGTTGTGTCACAAAAGTGAAGAAGTGTGTCAACAAGTTGAAAGTCAGAAGAAAGTGATAGCACAGCTGGAGAATGAGAAGGCAGAACATTTGGAAACCATCTCTAAGTTAAAAACTGAAGCAGTAATCTTGAATTCTAAACTGGATGAGATGACAAAGTATGTCAGAATGCTAAACAATGGAACTAACACCTTAGACAAAATTCTCCAGACTGGACAAATGGAAGGAGACAAGTTTGGCATTGGGTTCAATGAATCTAAACCTGAGTGCAGTCACACTGGTAGCAAACCTAAATCCAAACCTAAGTGCAGTCACACTGGTAGCAAACCAGAGATGTCACATCATATGTCACAACATCATAAAGGAAGATAGCAGAAAGGGAAACATCAAAGATGGAGATGTCATTACTGTGGAAAATTTGGCCACATAAAACCATTCTGCTATAAGTTGTATGGCTATCCTAGTCCTTCTCATCATCAACCTAGACCTAAACATCACATACCTGTCAACAAAAAACAATGGGTTCCTAGGACTGGTGTTACAAACCTGATAACTCACACTTCCTTCAGAGTTTCAGACAAAGAAGACTGGTATTTTGACAGTGGGTGCTCCAGACACATGACTGGAAACAAAAACCTGCTAACTGGCCTTCATCCTCATGCCACCAGCTATGTAACCTTTCGTGATGGAGAAAAGGGTGAAATCAAGGGAATTGGTAAGCTTCACTACCCTGGAGTTCCTAATCTTGACAATGTCCTACTTGTTAAGGGACTGACTGCAAACCTAATAAGCATCAGTCAACTATGTGACGAAGGTCTAACTGTAAACTTCACAAAAACTGAATGTCTGATTACTAATAAAGAAAATGAAGTGATCATGAAAGGAGTTAGGTCTAAGGACAACTTCTATATGTGGAGTTCTCAAGAAACTGGTTATTCTTCAATGTGTACTCTAGCCAAAGAAGAAGAAGTAAAGATATGGCATCAAAGATTGGGCCATCTGCATCTTAAAGGAATGAAGAGGATTATATCTGTTGAAGCTGTTAGAGGAATTCCCAACTTGAAGATTGATGAAGGAAGAGTTTGTGGGGAATGTCAGATTGGAAAACAGACAAGGATGTCACACCAGAAGCTCAGACATGACACCACTTCCAGAGTGCTGGAACTCCTCCATATGGATTTGATGGGACCCATGCAGGTGGAAAGTCTTGGTGGGAAGAAGTATGCTTACGTAGTGGTAAATGACTTTTCCAGATACACCTGGGTCAATTTTATAAGAGAAAAATCTGATGTATTTGAAATCTTCAAAGATCTTTGTCTAAGACTTCAAAGAGAAAAAGAAAGTCAAGTTATCAAAATCAGAAGTGATCATGGGAAGGAATTTAAGAGCAGCAAATTTGCTGAATTCTGTGCATCAGAAGGAATTAGTCATGAGTTCTCATCTCCCATTACTCCCCAGCAAAATGGTGTGGTAGAAAGGAAAAATAGAACTCATCAAGAATCGGCCAGAGCTATGATTCATGCCAAGAAATTGCCCTACCACTTCTGGGCTGAAGCTATGAACACAGCCTGCTATGTTCACAACAGAGTAACCTTGAAGAAAGGGACTCCTACTACCTTATATGAAGTCTGGAAAGGGAGAAGACCTACAGTCAAATACTTCCATGTGTTTGGTAGTAAATGTTATATCTTGACTGATCGTGAACAAAGAAGGAAGTTGGATCCCCAAAGTGACGAAGGAATATTTTTGGGCTACTCAACAAACAACAGAGCATATAGAGTCTTTAATTCCAGAACAAAAGTAATGATGGAATTTATCAATGTTGTGGTTGATGATCAACGAACTGATGTCACAGACGATGTTGAGACATCTCTAAATGATGCCCCAACTGATTTACCAGAAAAAAATAATGAGAGTGAACCTCCTCAAGCTGAATCTGAAGCTAACAAAATCAACAAGGGACCCTCCATCAGAATTCAGAAGGATCATCCTAAAGATCTCATTATAGGAGACCCAAATAAAGGGGTCACAACTAGATCAAGGGAAGTGATCTCACATGGGTGTTTTGTGTCCAAGATTGAGCCTATGAATGTCAAGGAAGCCTTGACTGATGAGTTTTGGAATAATGCCATGCAGGAAGAGTTAGGCCAATTCAAGAGAAATGAAGTATGGGAATTGGTTCCAAGACCTGAAGGAATAAATGTCATGGGAACAAAGTGGGTGTATAAGAATAAATCTGATGAACAAGGGGTGGTTACTAAAAATAAAGCAAGATTAGTAGCACAAGGATACACTCATTTTGAAGGAGTGGATTTTGATGAAACATTTGCCCCTGTAGCTCGCCTTGAGTCCATTAGACTATTGCTTGGAGTGGCATGTATTATGAAGTTCAAACTATTCCAAATGGATGTAAGAAGTGCCTTCTTGAATGGCTACTTAAATGAGGAAGTATATGTTGAACAACCTAAAGGATTCACAGATCCAAATCTTCCAAAGCATGTGTACAAGTTGAGGAAAGCCCTCTATGGTTTGAAACAAGCTCCTAGGGCTTGGTATGATAGACTCACAGTGTTCCTCACTAACAATGGATACAAGAAGGGAGGTATTGACAAGACCCTATTTGTTAAGAATGAAGGAGGAAAACTCATGGTGGCTCATATATGTGTGGATGATATTGTGTTTGGTGGGATGTCAGATCAGATGGTCGAACATTTTGTTAAACAAATGCAGTTTGAGTTTGAAATGAGCCTTGTTGGAGAGCTGGCCTATTTTCTTGGGCTACAAGTCAAGCAGATGGAAGATTCTATCTTTCTATCTCAAAGCAAATATGCCAAAAACATTGTTAAGAAGTTTGGCATGGAGAAAGCAAGTCATAAAAGAACACCTACTCCTACACATCTGAAAGTCTCCAAAGATGAAAATGGTGTTAGTGTAGATCAAAGTCTATACAGAACCATGATAGGAAGTCTGCTATATCTCACAGCAAGCAGACCTGACATTGCTTTTGTTGTAGGTGTTTGTGCTAGACATCAAGCTGAACCAAAATTCAGTCACATAAACCAAGTGAAGAGGATACTGAAATATGTCAATGGCACCAGTGACTATGGGATGTTGTATACTCATGGGTCTGGATCTATGCTGACTAGATATTGTGATACTGACTGGGCTGGAAGTGCTGATGATAGGAAAAGCACATCAGGAGGATGTTTCTTCTTGGGGAACAACTTGATATCATGGTTTAGTAAGAAACAAAACTGTGTGTCCCTTTCCACTGTTGAAGCTGAATACATAGCAGCTGGAAGTAGTTGTTCTCAACTAGTCTGGATGAAACAAATGTTGACTGAATACAATGTCACACAAGATGTTATGACATTGTACTGTGACAACCTGAGTGCTATAAATATTTCCAAGAATCCTATTCAGCACAGCAAGACAAAACACAATTATATTCGTCATCACTTTATTAGAGAACTAGTGGAAGAGAAAATCATAGCCCTGGAGCATGTTCCTACTGAAATGCAATTAGCTGACATATTTACAAGGGCTTTGGATGCTAATCAATTTGAATGTTTAAGAGGGAAATTAGGGATTTGTATCCATGAGAATTTATAGCAATTAATTTGGAGTGGAAAAGGTAATAAAAATATTGTCTGCCCACTTAAAAGAAAGTGCCCCATTTATGGAAAATCATTACCTAGTATTGGAACTACCATCTATAGCATTTTCACACGCAACCTCAGCTCAACCACTTCCATCTTCCTCAAACTTTATCGACCATCTCTACTAGGGCAACAAAAATTCTTTCACAAGCTCAACAAGATGTCACAACATCCTTCATCTTCTAGTTCTAAACCTGCGCACAAAGCACGAACACCATCCATGGATTTTCTTCATGAGGACATTTTGGAAGTGATTCCCCTATCAGTCATCCCAGGCGACGCTCCTAGTCCATCTTCCACTGCTGGACATACTCAAGGTAACAGTTCTGATAACCCTACCTCTAAAGATGACATGCATCATACTGATCGTGTCATTAGAAATTTGATCACGAGGATCCTAAATGAAGGACACTCAGTCAAGGGAGTTTCGACTCCTCTATCTAGAAGGGACTGTAAGACCCCAATTTTGGCCCTAAGATCCCTCATGGCCCATAGCATATCATATCATGGCCTCAAGGATCATTGCATGCCCTAGCTTCCCTCCTAGTGGGTAGGTTGCCTTGTGAGTGTGGTTCTTGATCACCAAGCATGTTTTGCATTTGTATATCTTTACTTTTCATATGTTTACTAACCAAAAGTACAAAAATATTGTCATCTAACCATGTTACTTGCAGCTGAAGCAATCAACAGTCAAACAGTCAAATCAGCCATTAAACAGTGGATGGTGGCCATTCTTGCAGAATTTGGGCACCATGATCATTCATCAAGAGTTCATATATGTTGTGACATCATTTGGAATCAAGATCTCAAGGGATTAGGGTTTGGAATTCATCAGAACATGCTCCAGTCATGCAAAACCCTAGAAAGTCAACTGTTGGTCAACTGTCCATTTAATCAGTGATTTGATGATGGGATTTGGTCTGGGAGGTCTCATTCATGCCTATACAAGCTTCATATATCATGTCAAGCATCCACAGTGAAGAAATAAAGTCAGACAAGAAATTTCCAGAAATAGAAAGTTGACCTGTAATTCAAATTTGCCAAAAATGGAAACTTCTTGATCCTAAACTTACATCATGATACAAGCTTCAAATGAATTTTTGCCCAACATGAAAGTTGAAGATCTTGTTCTCCCATTTCCAAAAAGTCCAAGAACACTCAATTCCCATGTATGGTTGGCAAGTTATGATCATTTCATTTTCAAAAATTCTTGAACTTCAAAAGGCCATATCTCTCAAACCATTTGGCCAAATTTGGTGAGGTTTTTTCCAACAAGTCATATTTAACCTCCTCTTTCCAAAAATGTGACCTTCATGTACCAAAACCTTATGGATCAAAATGGCCTTTTTGAACTTGCTTGAATTAATTTCAAGTAAGGTTGAAATTTGACTTTTCAAAATAATCATTTTTAAACCATTTGGCCAATTGGAAACATTCAGAAATGTCATTTGGGACATGTTTGCAAGCCCAATTCGAGCTGTAGCACCATACACCCCACCATTCAAGTGAAATGGCCAATTAGCAAAAACCCTCATTAAACCAATTGGTAATTAGCATTCACTTAGCAGCTCACTAAACAGCAAATATATAGTGGATTTTCTGCCATTTCCAACCCTAGCAGCCACAATTAGAAACAGAAAAACCCTTTGTTCTCTCACTTTTTTCATTTTTTGCTCATTGAACTTTTTTCTGAAAATTGCCAAAGCACACGATTTCTGCTTGCTTGTTCCATCATTCATTAGCCATTTGGAAGCACTGTTGAGCCTCATATCCCAACTGTACTCAAAGACCATGCTGCTGCTACATGAAGCTACATCAATGGCAGATTTTGGTTCGAGCCATCTCATGCTTTCTTGAGCTAAAGTAACTTCATCATCCATCATTTGAAGCTTGAAGCAACGACTGTTTTGGGCATTTGGAACCAAATCATCACTGTTCCATTCCTTTCTTCAAAATCAAGTAAGAACTCGACCTTAACCATTTACTAAACTATGCTATGTTTTAGATAGCTCTTGTTATGCTGATTCTAATGAGCTTTACATCACATGAAATGGTTGGATATTTATGGAGTTATGCTGATTTAAAGATTGTTGTTCATTCTTGTTTTTACTCGATTCATGAGGCTTGGTTAGTTTTAATGTAAATGGTGGTCGGATTCGTGTTATTCATGTTCATTTGAGTTGATTGGTATGTTTAATTGCATTTTCTGGAACATTTTTTTGTCACGATTGGATGAAGAAGAAGGTGATGCACTGTTGCTGTTCGAAACCCTAAGCCATTCCCAGAATTTCGTGTTGTGCATGCTGTTGTTCCTGTTACATTGCCTGGACCAATTAGATTGCAGCATTCTCATGTATCATGCGCACCGTTTCACTAAAATATCCAAACAATTACCAAAATGCCATCGGTTCCTTTTATTTAAATCAATTCATTTTATTTGTTCAATATTTATTTCATTTTGGTTACACAACTTACAAAATTCATAACATCTTCATTTCAAATCCAAAATTCATGGGAATTTTTGCATTGTGTTCATCTTGATGTCTAGTATTTTATCATGAGTTTTGCTGATTTTTTGGATAAGTGGATTTTAAATGGTATTAGGGTTTGTGACATGTATCCACTTTTTGTACCTTTTGCCAAAACATTTGTGAAATGATGATGCATTATCCAATGGCCCTGAAATTTTTTGTGCTTAAACTAGACACATTCATGGTGATTTTGATGTAGAGTTTGTGAATTTATCTTATCTGGTTTGTGAGTTATGAATTTTTGAATTAGGGTGTGACAATTTGTGTCACACCATTGATGTGCAACTTCATGATTTTCAATACCATGCTTTTTGAACCTAAATTGATGTGAATTTTTGCATGAACCTATTCTTGTATGTCTAGTTTACATGTGATTTTTCTTGGAATTATTTGTGGCATTTCCCAATTGTTTGAGATTTTCTCCCCTGTTTGACCAAAATGTTGACTTGTGTGATACATGTTCCCATTTCATTTGTGAAATTCTCATACTTTATTAGATGAATTTGAAATTTGACATGTGATTAGTAGACATCTTAAGCTTTGTCATGGTGTTGATCCCATTCATTTCTCATTTGTTATCACTGATTTATGAATTTTTGAAGTTGATGCATGTTTGGTTGACTTCTTTGAGCATGCTTAAACTTGCTTTGACTTTCTGATTTTCATTGACCATCTTCCCATGATCCAATTGAGCTGAAATTTTATATGCATGTCATGTTATGGATTATGATTGATCATGATTTATTTGATGATTTTTGAATTGATTATGATTGGTTTTGAGTTAAGTCTTGCTGTTGACTTCTATGAGCTTTCATTTGCCATGCTTTGACTTCTTTTGCTTATGAAATCATGATAATGAATGATATGAATGTGGGACCAATTGAGTTTGCTTCTTGATTGTTTAAACTTGATTTTGATTGGATTTCATTTGCTGTTTTGACTTTCTCATCCTCTTTTGACCCTAGGCTTGTCCTAGTGGTCCTGTTGCTTATGTTTGAGTTCATGTTTTCAGGTTAAGCAACAATGTTCCAAAGAGATCATACAAATTTGATTAAGCTTGATTGTTTATCATGAGCTAACCTCCCTGTTTTGTAGGTTGCTTGGCTCACATGCCTTGAGTCTTGTGCTTTGCACATTTGTCTGTTTGTTTAACTGTTGATTCCTACCTCCTTTTGCTTTAACTTTTGAATTGTGTACTGATTCTTTTTGACTATTTCAGGTACCTTTAGTTGCTTAGTTCTTTAAGAACTTGCTTTGCTTTGCTTTATAGCAATTTGCATTGAGGTATAATCCCTTTTCTTCATGTAGTCTGGAAGACCTGGCCTGTTACTTGGCCAGGCAACTGTCTGAAGTCCTCCTTAAGAGGCAATGCTTGTGTGTGTTTACATTTGTCCCAAGCAGGAAAAGTCCTTTAAATAAGGCAATTGGTAGATCAAAGAGATATGTAACCTATCTCCTACTATTCTGTGAGTCTTCTCCTTGCTCCCATTACATGGTTGTAGCATTGAGATCCAAACCCAAGATCTATCGAGTCAATAATCTGTGGAAAGAGTTCCTACTTTCTGAACTCCCACACTTTCTGATATTCAAATGCTCTCTCTGACCAGGGATAAGAGCAATGAGGCACACCCCTCATCTCCTTTCATCTGCTTCACCTTAGCCCCTCAATGGCAAGGTTAAGAGCACCTTTAACCCTATTCCAGTTGGCCTCAGTGCCTGACCTTTTGTATGAGCCTCCTTGTTTGGTTATAGTGTGTGCTGAATGCTTTCATTGATTGATTGTTGCTTCATATACACATGTTTGCTTGCATGCTTTATGCATTTATCATCATTAATTGCTCATTAGTGCATGATCATCTCATTTGTCCTTGTGACATTATCATTGTTGTTTACCCATTGAGGACAATTGTAAGACCATCCATTGGCCATTGTTCCTATGATATGGAAGTGAGTATAAGACCATTTCCTTGGCCACTCATCTTATCTCTGCTTGATGCATTTGTTTGATTGTATGTGAGGATGCAATTGTAAGTCCCTGTAAGTTGGCATTTGCTTTCCTATGATCACATGTTGCATTGTTTGAGAGGATGCAATTGTAAGTCCCTGCAAGTTGGCATTTGCTTTCCTAGGATCATACTGTGTATGTTAGAGTAAGCCCAGATAGATTGGCATCTGACATCCATTGTTTTGCATTGTTTGATTGTATATGAGGATACAACTGTAAGTCCCTGTAAGTTGGCATTTGCTTTCCTAGGATCATACTGTGTATGTTAGAGTAAGCCCAGACAGATTGGCATCTGACATCCATTGTTTTGCATTTGTTTATTGTATGAGAGGATGCAATTGTAAGCCCCTGTAAGTTGGCATTTGCTTTCCTGTGATCATAAGTTGCTTTGTTTGATTGTATGTGAGGATGCAATTGTAAGTCCCTGCAAGTTGGCCTTTGCTTTCCTATGATCATATGTTGGATATTGGTATAAGCCCAGACAGATTGGCATCCGGTATCCAAGTTTCATTTTGTTTTAGGAGATTAGTATAAGTCCATTGAGTGGCCTCTGATATCCATTTCTGTTTTAGGAGATTGGTATAAGTCCAGTGATTGGCATCCGGTATCCGCTTTTGTTGACTTTCTTATTTTGCTTTGCTTGTTTGTCATTACTCATTGCCTATTCCAAAGGACACACTTGAATCATCTTCTATATGATTTCAAGAGGTGAACCTTCTAAGAAGTTTTACAATCCATCTTCATCCATTCACTCCCATTATGTCCTAAACCTTTTCACACTTTGATTTCAAACTTGACATAGATATTGTGCAAACATCTTCATGTTTTCAAACCAAAAACCTGGACCCCAAGTCCTTGACTTTTTTCAAACTCCATTTCATAATACTTCTTTTGAATCAATCTTAATCATACTTTGACCCTACTTTCATACTCACAATCAATTAACTTCACCCATTCAATTGTTTTGGCTTTGTCCATTGTTAATCTTTTCATGCATTAGCCATAGGTTTCAATTATCATTGTGGTTGATGTAAACCTCACCTTATCTTTAGTGAGTCGACAGTAAGACTTCCGTACTGAAAACAGGGTTAACCCCTCTAGTACGTCGAAGCTATCCTCGCATGGTGGATGTTGGTCTTGGTCGAGTTTTCTCCCATTGATAATGAAAAGCCTCAGTGCTATTGTTTAAAATTGAATCCACTAACTTTTGGAAATCTTTTAGCCGAACTACGGCGTTTTGATCCTTACCTTTGATGGAAGGTACGTAGGCAACGGGTTCATCCGTTCGAACACAAAAATAACTAACGTGTACATTCTTTTCTCATCATCCCAATCATGTTTGCACAATACTTATGTCATAACAAATAACAATTTTATACAACAAGTGTGAAAAGGGCTCCCTAGGAGTACCTAGGACGTAGTGGGTGCCTAACACCTTCCCATTGCGTAATTTACCCCTTACCCAGACTCTCTGATCTTTTCATTAGTTTTCTACGTGTAAAACTTCTTAGGCTTTTGTTCGCTTTTTAGCCAGTCCTTTGGATAAATAAAAGTGCGGTGGCGACTCGAAATTCATTGTATGCTTTGCTTATGGTTTAACCGATAAATCATATAGCGACGAATACACCGCTACTGAAAAATGGCGACTCTGCTGGGGAAGATAGAAAATCGATCCTTGGTGGTATTGCCTACTTTTCACCCTTGTTGTGCTATATTATTATTTGTTATATGGCATATTTTTGTACGATTTGGGATAACTGTATTGATTGTAATGCTTGAATTGCTTGATATACAATTGCTGTTTGCTTTGGTGATCTGTGAGATGAGTTCTATACCCGAACTCGAGTGCACTCTAGGATAGGAGAATGGCATAGTCTTGTTGACTGGTGTGGAGTATTCCTTAGCCAGTTGACTTGCGAGTCCATTCACTTGGTGGAGGTCATGTTGAACTAATAATGTCACACAAGTTATTTGTGGTTAGGCATTATTCTTTCAATCATGTTCCGCAGAAGCCAAGGACCGTAGTTTACCAAACCCATCTTGGCCTATTTTTAGGACCGTAGTGCGGAGGTCGTTCAGATGTCAGTTCTGATGCGATTGTTACGCGATACTACACTCGTAAAAGTTTCTCTTGAGAATATTCTTGGAATACGAGTATTCGTTCCTCCGATAATATTCGAAAGATGGAATGATGATTATGGGAACCTCTGATAGAACATGTCTGGCAGGTTTAAACCCTAGTACACTCCCTTTGGGTGGTTCTTAACCGAGACTCCATGCTCGTGACTCTCAACAAACCCGTGATTCGTGGTTGAGTCGTTCAAACATCGTTAATATCAATGGATCCCGGATCAGGTGTAAAACCTAAAATCCACCAAAGCGGCTGGTTGATATTAAGGATGTTTGAACCGGTTCATGTACCGTTAATATCAATGGAACTTGGGTGTCGATAAGGTGAAAGCCTAAATCCACCAAAATGGATGATTGATATTAGGGATACAATGAGCTTTCCCACGACCTTTGTTTGGTGTGCCTTGCTTGATCCTTGAGTGTGATTGTTGCATTCATGCATTTACGCATTCATCTACATCCATATCATCAGATAAAAAGAAAATTTTCAAGGAACTCAAAGGAGTTTATTTGCAAAAATTTCAAAACATGGAAAAACCGGGAAAATTTTTTCACCTGATATATCTGATGAGATATTCTCAGATACGATCAAAATGCTTAAGATTTCAAAGTTTGCAAATAAAACCCTCGAGTTCCTTTGAAATAAAAAAAAAAGCATATGCATAAACACTTCATGCATCATTTGCATAAGCAGGTGTTTTGTTCCGGTCTCCCGTCCTGTGGTCTGACCCTGCGATCTTCATTTATTTTGAAGACGCACTTTGCCGGTATTATACCAGAGCCAACTCTGCCAGATTGATGGATCATTTTGAGCAAGAGAGCTGTGAATTCAGAGAGATATTTGCCAGACTTGGTACTGTTGATGGATTTATTCCTGGTTATCAGAGCCCGGGCTGGCATTGGCTACTATTCTGGGGCATATAATGAGCAAGGTTTGTTCAAGAGTGGAGGATTCATCCATGATGACCAACCTGAAGAAGAAACTGCTGCTATCTTAGAAGAGGATGCAGAAGATCTGAACAATTTCATCATTCCTGGTGGTGTCTGCCACAATTGGGTCGCTGTGGATGTTCCTACGGTCATTCATAAGACAACGTGATTTGTTCACTTTGTTCAAAACCCTTCTCCCATGCCAAAAGGAGAAGTGATAACATTGTTGGCAGCATTTAATACAATGATGTTTTCATTCAATTAATGCATTGTTAAACATTTGTTTTTCCATTTGTTTTCACTTTTTGCTTTTGCATGAAATCAGTGATCACAAAAAACCATGAAAAAACAAAAACAGCTTTTTCATCTGCATAAATGATTTGCTTGTTTAAAACTCAAAAGCTTTTCATTATCCAGAATCATTATGCAGGGATTTCTAAACCCATTGAACATAATGATCCAACGCCATCTCCCAATCTTGAATTCCTTGTATTCGAAGCAGAGGAAGATGATGTTGAAGGGGATTCCTGACGTGATTACCCGCCTTCTTGAGTATGAAAAGAAGCTCATTCAGCTGTATCATGAGAATCAGCAAAACAGTCAAACTGGGGCATTACAAATGTAATATAAAAAAAAAAAAAAAAAAAAAAAAAAGAAAAGAGAGGGTGAAAAAGATGAAAAAATCAAAAATCAGAAATTTTTTTTTTTCAAACTTTTTCCAAAAGAAAAAAAAGAAAAGTATACCCTCAAGTCCCTAGTTGACTGATGCTGAATGGATTCAGAGTCGTTACGACCAACTGAATTTAATTGAAGAGAAGCGATTAACCGCCATGTGTCATGGTTAGCTATATCAGCAGAGAATGAGAAAGCATTCGATAAGAAGGTCAAGCCTCGTGTGTTCCGAGAAGGTGACCTCGTGCTCAAGAAAGTTTTGTCTTTCGCGCCCGATTCCAGGGGCAAGTGGACTCCAAACTACGAGGATCCATATGTTGTTAAGAGAGCCTTTTCAGGCGGTGCTTTGATGCTTACAACAATGGATGGGGAGGATTTCACTCGTCCTGTGAATTCAGATGCAGTCAAGAGATACGTTGCCTAAAAAAAGTATATGCGAATGAAAAACAGAATGGCTCGCTAAGTTGAAAACCCGAAAGGGCGGCTTAGGCAAAAATGAGCGTCTCGGTGGAGAACCCGCAAGGGTAATCCAGGCAAAAATTAGAGACTTGAAAAAAAAAAAAGAGAGAGAATATTTGCATCCCGCTAGATTGAGTACCTCACCCTGGGGCAATCTAGGCAAAAATTAGGGATTTGGCAAGTAACTGCATCCTGACAAAACTTTCTGTTCACCAGTCGTCATTTCGTCAGAAGATTCTCGATTCGTCGTCAACCGAAGCTTCGGATACATCGAGATTCAAATTGGTAGAGAAAAGATCATTATGTTCAATGTAGCCCTCTTCCAATATATATCACTGATTTCAAATTTGTACAGATCTATGGAGTCTTGCCATTTGCAGGCTACCATTCCATCAAATCAATTTGAGCTTTTATCCAATTATTTGCACTCTTACTTGTTTCAATTCAACAAATGTTTTGCATGTTTTAAATTGATAAAATGTCATTGTTTTAAACAAATAAATTTTTCAAAAATATATTGTTTTAAACAAAGTGAACATTCACAAGATTGAAAGGATACTCAAGAATATCTCAGTGCTCTCCCGAGGGTGGCATGGTTTCCAACAGGTAAGACATTTGTTCATATTCCTGGTTTGGTTGTATCTTCTTTCTTCAGATCTTTGTTGGGGTTGTTCCTCAAATAAAGTTGTTGTTGGGGTTGTTCCCCAGTATAGTCGCAAGCAGAATGTTGTTGAAGACTTCGTTTTCTCCAGCAGCAGTTTCCCACAACATGGGTGCTTTTCTTGTAGAAGCGTCGGCGGTTGATGGTTTGTCATCTTGGTGCCCCGTCACTTTCTCCAGTGGGTCGTCTGCCCCAGACTTTATTCGTCTCCTCAACAGAATCATGAGTAGAGCTGTTTGATGATATCCCCATAGGATTTGCGAGTAGAGTTGTTGTCACTCTTCCCAGTGCAGTTGCCAGCGGAATTGTCTGTTTCCTCAGCACGATCGCTTTCTTTTTAAAGACTCGGTAAGTCAGCGGTTTGATACCCGGCACTTTACCTTTCTCCCCGGCGAAGTCGTCTGCGGAATTGTTGCTATCCCTCCATCAGAGTTTTTCTCTTCAGCAGAGCAGGATTTATTTTCCTACTCGATGGTTGAGTGGGTTGATATCCCAGTATTTCATCCATCTTTTCCTCAGCGTAGTCTGCAGAGCGTTTGTTGTGGCAGTTTTGCCTGTTGAATACTCCTTCAATCCCCAATATGGTCGGATGATGGCTCTAGCATCCAGAGAATGGATTGATTTCCTGACTGTTTGTGATCCCCAGTAGAGTGGCTTATATTGCAGAATCTACTTGTTGTGATCAGTTCGCTATGAGTATTCTCCCCAAGTAGAGTGGTTCGTTGCAGAATCTACTTGTGTGGTACATTCTCCCTCAGTGGGTTGTTCCCCAGCGGAGTTATGTGGATTTGCTTCTACAGCAGTTTGTGTTTGTGCAACGCACTTTTTGTTTCTCAGTTAACACTGGGATCCCCTGCAGATACTTTGGGACTTCTCTTGTTCTCCAACAGATTTGTCTTGGTGGCTACTTTTGCCCGTGGTGACTTTCTGTACCCCTGATTGGGTCGTTTGCTGATCCATCACTCAGGGATTTTGTTTCCTGATATCTCTGATTCTCTGCTTCTTCAGCAGTACTCGCATATCTTTACTTGACAGCATATAGATCTCCGCAGATTGGCTCTCCAGCTGGTTTTTCCCCTGGAAGTATAATACCGGGCGTTTGATTCCTGGACCTGTTGTGTTAGAATTGTCTGTTTTGTCAGCATTCATCAAACATAAATCACGCATATTCATACATATTCATAAACATTCAGATATTCATGTTGCATTTCTTGCCATATATCCTTTGTTTGTTGTTTCCTGCTATGGTGATGTAGATCTTCTTTATAGATCTTCCCAAAGCAGATGTCGGGTGTTATAAATCTCTCCATATAGAGTCAGCCCCATAAGCAGAAAATGTCTGTTGTCTTTCCTTCTGCGGTTCCCCACCGAGATATATCCTCGTGGATGACGGTTTCTTCCGTTTCCTCCCAACACATATATTGGGACGGATTTTCCTATTTGAGTTACATTCTCATTAGGACGTGTCTTGATTCAGTCTGTCTTTTCGGATCATTCCCGAATGGGCTATTTGTCAAAAGTCTTGTGCTTCCCAGTGGGTTGTTCCCCAGCGGAATGTTTTGGGCCTCTACCCTCATACCGGTAGTTATAAGTCCTACTCTTTTCCTGGTTTTCTTGGCAGAATTTGTGGTTATACACCTTTTATTCTCCAGCCAGAGTTTTGGTTTTCTACCCTCATATCGGTAGTTGTAAATCCTATTTTCCTGCTCTTCAGCAGTTTGTGGTTTGTTATAAACCCTATTTTGGTTTCCCGTGTGGATTCGTGATTTGTTCTATCCCCATGCGGAGTTGTTGGTCTTCTACCCCGTATTCGGTAGATGTAAACCCTAATTTTGTGGTTATCTCCACCCTTTTGGCCCTCTGCCTATAAACCAGCAGTCGTAAGTCCTATCTTTGCGGTTTTTCTACCTACAAATCGGTAGTTATAAACCCCGTTCTCTCTCTTGCAGAGTTAACTTTGTTGTTCATCCTAACCGATGACAATTTCCCTTGTGGGTATCTTCATCTAGTTCTTGATGTTGATTTTCCTTTTGCTTGGATAAGTTGCTCAGATCAGCACTTATATCCCCAGCAAGTCTTTTGTGGATAATTGCCGTATGCTAGCAATTTTATCCCCAGCGGGTCCTTTCACCTTTTGTCAGTGATTGTGTTCCCCGGATCATTGATTTTCACCAGTGAATCCTCAGCAGATCGCCTTTCATTTACCCTTTTGTTGGTAATGTCTGTTGTTCCTTTTGATTGGTCATCATTATATACCTAGTTTGGTATCCCGATGCCTTTCTTTTCGGTTGATTTATCCTTTATTAACCCAGTAACCGGTTGTGGATAATCTTCCATGCGAGTATATTATTCACGGTCTGCCGGTAATGGATATTATATCTCATGCACTCTTCAGTCAAAACCTTTTGTGTTTTCTTTGTTGAGTAAGATTCGTTATTTCCCTTTGCGGAATCGAATATTCCTTTGTTGTCGGATAATTGCCGGATGCTTGCAATTTATCCCTTTGAGTTGTCTTTCGTTTACCCGGATGCTTGGTATCGATTGTCTCTCTTTTTGGTTAGTCACCTATTATATACTTCGGTATCTCTGGTGTCTTTTCCTTTCGAGTATATTATTCACGGTCTGCCGATAATGAATAATATGTCTCATGCGCTCTTTGGTTGGAGTCCTTTGTTGATCTTCCCCACCTGAGCAAGATTCGTATTCTTTGTAGAATCGAATATCCATCCTTTAACCAGTTTGTGTTTTGGATGATGAGTGTCTTGGCATATATACCAATTCACGTTTCGGTAGATCACCTATTATATACCCAGTAACCGGTATCTCTGGTGTATCTTACCATGCGAGTTTATTATCTACGTTCTGACGGTAATAGATAATATATCTCATGCGAGTATTCTTATCCACGGTCTGCCGGTAATGGATATTATATCTCATGCACTCTTTGGGTTTGTGTCCCCAGTTGAGTAAGATTCGTTTTCCCGTTGTGGATTCGAATGTCCATCCTGTAAGTCGATTTGCTTTTTCAAGCCCTCCTTTCGGATGATGAGTGTTTTGGCATATATACCAATTCACGTATTTGGTTAGTCACCTATTATATACTTCGGTATCTCTGGTGTCTTTTCCTTTCGAGTATATTATTCACGGTCTGCCGGTAATGAATAATATGTCTCATGCACTCTTGGATTAATCTTTTGATTTGTTTTCTCCGCAGAGTAAGATTCATATTCCTTGTGGAATTGAATATCCATCCTATAAACAAGTCTGTTGTTCTAGCTTTCTTCAGGATGATGTGTGTTTTAGCATATATACCAATTCACGCTTTCGGTCGGTCACCTATTATATACCCAGTAACCGGTATCCCTGGTGTTCCTTCCTTTCTGCTCCCTATTATGACCTCGGTCCCCCTGTGGAGTCAGATTTTCCTGAATTCATGTACCTTTTTCAGGTCTTTCTCAGATGTTTGGTTGATTGATATCTCTCACCCTTATACCGGTCTTAGATATTCATTCTTCCTGAGTTTGTTACCCTTATACCGGTAACACCTCATTTTCTTTGGTGCTTCCTCAGTGAAGTTTTCCTATTGCTTTTCCCAGGAGTCAGTTTGTGTCTCTCCAATGGATGTTTTTCCTTTGGAATTTTCTTTTCCCCAGTGTGAGTCCTTCACTCCCCAGTGAGGTCTCCAGTCTGATGTCTGTTATTCCCTAATCAGAGTCGTGTCTTGTTCACGCTGTATCAGTTTTGTTTATCCCCAACAAGAGTTTTGTCAGAGTCTCTGTTCCTGGTGAGTGTATTACTCCGATGGATCGTCTTTTCTTCTGTGTGAATCATATTCCCCACAGAATTTGTGTCTTTCGCATGCATACATTTGCATCATGAGGTCTCTTAGGGACCAAAATTTGTCTCATTACTGTTATTTAAGCCCATTCTACCGCGTCGAGATGAAGATTTCTAAACTTCACTTCTCCGGCTAGAATGACCTTAAATAGGGGCATCTGTAAGACCCCAATTTTGGCCCTAAGATCCCTCATGGCCCATAGCATATCATATCATGGCCTCAAGGATCATTGCATGCCCTAGCTTCCCTCCTAGTGGGTAGGTTGCCTTGTGAGTGTGGTTCTTGATCACCAAGCATGTTTTGCATTTGTATATCTTTGCTTTTCATATGTTTACTAACCAAAAGTACAAAAATATTGTCATCTAACCATGTTACTTGCAGCTGAAGCAATCAACAGTCAAACAGTCAAATCAGCCATTAAACAGTGGATGGTGGCCATTCTTGCAGAATTTGGGCACCATGATCATTCATCAAGAGTTCATATATGTTGTGACATCATTTGGAATCAAGATCTCAAGGGATTAGGGTTTGGAATTCATCAGAACATGCTCCAGTCATGCAAAACCCTAGAAAGTCAACTGTTGGTCAACTGTCCATTTAATCAGTGATTTGATGATGGGATTTGGTCTGGGAGGTCTCATTCATGCCTATACAAGCTTCATATATCATGTCAAGCATCCACAGTGAAGAAAATAAAGTCAGACAAGAAATTTCCAGAAATAGAAAGTTGACCTGTAATTCAAATTTGCCAAAAATGGAAACTTCTTGATCCTAAACTTACATCATGATACAAGCTTCAAATGAATTTTTGCCCAACATGAAAGTTGAAGATCTTGTTCTCCCATTTCCAAAAAGTCCAAGAACACTCAATTCCCATGTATGGTTGGCAAGTTATGATCATTTCATTTTCAAAAATTCTTGAACTTCAAAAGGCCATATCTCTCAAACCATTTGGCCAAATTTGGTGAGGTTTTTTCCAACAAGTCATATTTAACCTCCTCTTTCCAAAAATGTGACCTTCATGTACCAAAACCTTATGGATCAAAATGGCCTTTTTGAACTTGCTTGAATTAATTTCAAGTAAGGTTGAAATTTGACTTTTCAAAATAATCATTTTTAAACCATTTGGCCAATTGGAAACATTCAGAAATGTCATTTGGGACATGTTTGCAAGCCCAATTCGAGCTGTAGCACCATACACCCCACCATTCAAGTGAAATGGCCAATTAGCAAAAACCCTCATTAAACCAATTGGTAATTAGCATTCACTTAGCAGCTCACTAAACAGCAAATATATAGTGGATTTTCTGCCATTTCCAACCCTAGCAGCCACAATTAGAAACAGAAAAACCCTTTGTTCTCTCACTTTTTTCATTTTTTGCTCATTGAACTTTTTTCTGAAAATTGCCAAAGCACACGATTTCTGCTTGCTTGTTCCATCATTCATTAGCCATTTGGAAGCACTGTTGAGCCTCATATCCCAACTGTACTCAAAGACCATGCTGCTGCTACATGAAGCTACATCAATGGCAGATTTTGGTTCGAGCCATCTCATGCTTTCTTGAGCTAAAGTAACTTCATCATCCATCATTTGAAGCTTGAAGCAACGACTGTTTTGGGCATTTGGAACCAAATCATCACTGTTCCATTCCTTTCTTCAAAATCAAGTAAGAACTCGACCTTAACCATTTACTAAACTATGCTATGTTTTAGATAGCTCTTGTTATGCTGATTCTAATGAGCTTTACATCACATGAAATGGTTGGATATTTATGGAGTTATGCTGATTTAAAGATTGTTGTTCATTCTTGTTTTTACTCGATTCATGAGGCTTGGTTAGTTTTAATGTAAATGGTGGTCGGATTCGTGTTATTCATGTTCATTTGAGTTGATTGGTATGTTTAATTGCATTTTCTGGAACATTTTTTTGTCACGATTGGATGAAGAAGAAGGTGATGCACTGTTGCTGTTCGAAACCCTAAGCCATTCCCAGAATTTCGTGTTGTGCATGCTGTTGTTCCTGTTACATTGCCTGGACCAATTAGATTGCAGCATTCTCATGTATCATGCGCACCGTTTCACTAAAATATCCAAACAATTACCAAAATGCCATCGGTTCCTTTTATTTAAATCAATTCATTTTATTTGTTCAATATTTATTTCATTTTGGTTACACAACTTACAAAATTCATAACATCTTCATTTCAAATCCAAAATTCATGGGAATTTTTGCATTGTGTTCATCTTGATGTCTAGTATTTTATCATGATTTTTGCTGATTTTTTGGATAAGTGGATTTTAAATGGTATTAGGG